>NW_027362774.1:28253084-28853084 GCF_046119375.1 Phyllobates terribilis | reverse complement strand
CTTTGATTGACAGCTCTGGCTTCATAGAACCAGAGAAGGAAGGAGACAGAGGTAAAACAAGCAGGTTGGAAGGTGTATATAAATGATTGGCCCACGCCGTGATCCATGGAGCGCTTGTACTTGATTTCAACAGTCATTCTGTGCTGACAGTCCCTTTAAAATCAGTGTTTCCCAAACTCCAGTCCCCACGGCCCCCCACAGGTCATGTCTTCAGGATTTCTATAGTATTGCACAGGTGAGAGAATTCCTGATTCCTTGATGATACTTTCATCACATGTGTAATACTGAGGAAATCCTGAAAACATGACCTGTTGGGGGGAAAACCTGACCTGTTGGGGGCCATGAGGACTGGAGTTTGGGAAACACTGCCTTAAATGGAGCGGTGCTGCAGTTTTATTATTCAGCGATTAGCAGGATCCCCCAACAATTTCTTAAGCAATGAGAAAATGCAGTCTCTAATGATGTCCTCTGACAATAAGCGGATCACGGACAGCAGATGCATTGGGTTCTGCATTTCTTGGAGAATGGGATGGGGCAGCTTCTGTCTTCTCAGTGATACAATCAGGAAGGAGATGCAGCGTGAGACAATCCCTGTCTAGATCTTTGATCTGATCATCAATACAGAGGGCTGATTGGTGAAGACAGAGGGAAAGGCTAATAAGATTATTAAAAAAAACTTAGTTTTTCAGCTGGTACTTCCTCTGGGGTCAGTATGCCAACCTCATTGACTTCATAGCACTTGCCAGAGTGGGCAGACACGATTTATTGCCTTTACACACGTCACCTCCACACAGGGCGATGCTGGCTACGACGCCTCTGTAGTGATCAAACGTTGAGTCAAACAGCAGGGCTTTAAGAGGGCTGCCCTTTTCAATCTTGGGACTAAAACACAAAAATAAGACATCCTGTTAAGGGGTATAAAGGTAAGTAAACCGCGTTCAGTCCGGGGTGATGAATTCCAAAAGACAAAGTTTATTCTGCCATCACATAACGTTTCGACCTGTTATAGGTCTTTATCAAGTATATACAAAGACATACAGGGATACTGATCCCCCTGGTCAGTGGCCAGAACCCTGTAAATTCCCCTTAAATGGTCCAAAACTGAAACTGTGGGAACAATCGAATCCACTTAGGGTTCAGCAAACTTACAGTCAAGGGTTTGATAAAGTTATCTACACCCTTGTGTCTCCGGAAAGCATGGCGTACGTTCACGTGCTGAAAATGCTGACCAGTGCTGGAGTGAGCGGAGGTCCGCAGCTTGTGAAACTACAGATCCCAGCAGGCTGACGGTCTCTCATCAAGTTATGCTGGGAGTCGCAGTTTCACAAATAGTGCTAGAGGATCCATGTCAGAAATATGAGGCTGCCACTAGGGTTTCTCCCACAAATATGTAATCGGACGTGGAGCAGATCTGCACGTGGATGAGCCATATTCTCTATCTGTGAACATACTACTCTCCTTCACTCAGATTGTAAGTGGTTCTGCAGCGCATCTGTGCAGAGCAAGCTGTCAATCAAAATCCGGGCCAGGTTTACAGCCGTCACCTCCAATATAGCGAGCGGTGCTGTGATCCAAGACTGTAGCCGCTCCGTGCACAACGATGAGTGAAGGCCGGCAGCTGCAGGGAGGAAAGAAGTTAATTTTCTCCCGGTACCTGCATTATCAATAAGGCGGCCGGGCAACATTGTAACAATATTTATCTGCAGATTAACCCTATACCTGCAGGTACATAGCATTTTTCAAGGTGGCAGGTTCCCTTTAATAAAGAGAAGATGGATAGAGCCGCATTAGTCCATACTCACGGTGGAAGCCTCCTGACAACTTCTTGAAGAACACTTTCCACATTTGTTCCAAGCTTCGCTGAGATCTAATAGAAATAAACAGAGAAATTAGTTTCTTAATTCAGTTTAGACCTCGGCTCCAATGAATCACAAGAAATGAAACCTGTTTGAAGCTGACAAGCAATCAAGCCCCTCCGTAAGCCACACAGAACATGGCTACTTATGTCATCTGCAGGTGATTAAAGGAACCTGTCATGTTGAAATGGTATAAGATCTGTAGGGGGATGTTGTAGAGCAGAGAAGTTGATCAGACTGATAGACATATCTGTGGGAAGAGAGTCAGTAAGACTTGCATTTTATGCAGAGAAAGTCCTGCAGTATGTACACTAGTCCAGTGGGTGGTCCTAAGTGATTGACAGTTCCCTGTATGACCATGCAGGCAAAGATAGCTGTCAATCACTAGCATGACCGCCCACTGGACTCATCTATACAAACAGCAGGATTCCACTGAATAAATTGATACAGGAAAAATATCTATCTTTGTACTGTGTTAGCCAGTAGATAGAAGAGTATTTAGATTTGAGAGTCCTCAGTGGTTGATACCTTTTAATGGCTAACGGAAAAGATGGTAACAAATTGCAAGCTTTCCAGACTACTCAGGGCTCAGGTCTGCCTGATGAAGAGGCCTGAGCAGTTTGGAAAGCTTGCAATTTGTTACCATCTTTTCAGTTAGCCATTAAAGGTATCAACCACTGAGGACTCTCAAATCTAATGAATGAATTACAATTTATACTGAATCTTCTCCCACAAACCTATATATCGTTCTGCTCAGTTTCTCATGGATAAAACCTGTAAGTCTGAATGGGGCTGTAATGTTATTACAATCATGTAAACGCAGATCACAAAATCTTTCAGATGATCTTTTATTTTTAACACTCAAAACCCCTATGGATATTTATGTTTACTAAAGGATTCCTTACCCATTCTTCTGACAGCTCTTCTTTAGGTATGGACACATACCGGCATCCGGCATAAAGACATCTGGAGACTTTTCCTTTTTCTGTGATATTGGATAATCTTGTTCATTTCTAACGCTTTAAATCTTTCAAATTCTTTCTGAAAAATGTATCATAAAGGGACTTCCTCAGGTCAGTTTTGCTTGTGGTTGTGTTACCATTATTTGTGCCAAATGTATCAAAGAGTTGCACGATGTTTGATAAATGTTTATGTAGCACTTCCATCTTTATTTATTTATTTTACTCACTTACATAGCACCATCCTATTCCGCAGCGCTTTACAGACATTATCATCGCTGTCCCCATTGGGGCTCATAATCTACATTCCCTATCAGTATGTCTTTGGAGTGTGGGAGGAAACCGGAGAACCTGGAGGAAACCAACGCAAACACGGGGAGAACATACAAATTTCTTGCAGATGTCGTCCTTGGTGGGATTTGAACCCAGGATCCCAGTGCTGCAAAGCAACAATGCTAACCACTGAGCCACCATGTATCTTTATCCACTGAGCCATGGTGTATCTTTATCCACTGAGCCACCGTGTATCTTTATCCACTAAGCCACCGTGTATCTTTATCCACTGAGCCACTGTGTATCTTTATCCACTGAGCCGCCGTGTATCTTTATCCACTGAGCCACCATGTATCTTTATCCACTGAGCCGCCATGTATCTTTATCCACTGAGCTGCCGTGTATCTTTATCCACTGAGCCACCGTGTATCTTTATCCACTGAGCCACCGTGTATCTTTATCCACTGAGCTGCCGTGTATCTTTATCCACTGAGCCGCCGTGTATCTTTATCCACTGAGCCGCCGTGTATCTTTATCCACTGAGCCACCATGTATCTTTATCCACTGAGCCGCCGTGTATCTTTATCCACTGAGCCGCCGTGTATCTTTATCCACTGAGCCGCCGTGTATCTTTATCCACTGAGCCGCCGTGTATCTTTATCCACTGAGCCACTGTGTATCTTTATCCACTGAGCCGCCGTGTATCTTTATCCACTGAGCCACCATGTATCTTTATCCACTGAGCCGCCGTGTATCTTAATCCACTGAGCCACCGTGTATCTTTATCCACTGAGCCACCATGTATCTTTATCCACTGAGCCGCCATGTATCTTTATCCACTGAGCCGCTGTGTATCTTTATCCACTGAGCCACCGTGTATCTTTATCCACTGAGCCACCGTGTATCTTTATCCACTGAGCCACCGTGTATCTTTATCCACTTTTATCGTCACCCGTCGTTCTTAGACCTGTGTAGCTTACCAAGCCAAGTTTCTAAAAGTTGCAAGAGTGCTGTAAAATAGGAAGCTGCACATTTTTGCGCAAAAATGATGCGTTACAAAATAGTTTCGTGTTTTTTTAACACCAAAAATTGATGTAAATTCCTCGCTACATTGCCCCTTTTCCAGCCAAATTTTGTAGAAAAAAAAAAAAAAGACAAGGTACAGACAGCGAAGTTAAATTTGCCTACAGGAATGATTTTGATCTGGAGCGCATTGTACCCGGATACAGTCACTAGCGGGAATGTCAACCATCTTCTCAATTTGTTTCTCCACCCTCTCCGGATCTGCATTCTTCAAGTCTATCTAAGGCTATGTGCCCACGTTGCAGAAATGAAGCAGAAAATTTCTGCTTCATTTCTGCAAGTCCTCTCCCGGAAAAACGCATGCGGAATTCGTGCGTTTTCGTGCGTTTATCTCGCGTATTCCACATGCGGAATTGCCTTGCGTTTTTAATGCATTGCACAAGGCAATTCCGCTTGTGGAAACGCAAAATTAATTGACATGCTGCGGATTTTTGAACGCAGCATAAAAGCTGCGGAAAAATCCGCAGCATGTGCATAGAACTTGCGGAATCCCCTTGGGGACCATGGGGTGCGGATTACCATGCGTTTTACAAGCGTTTCCGCTGCGGAAATTCCGCATCAAAAACGCTTGTAATCCGCAACGTGGGCACGCAGCCTAAAAGCAAAAGTATAAATACTAATTATTTATCAAAGCTGGACAAAATCTAGAAACCATATAATAAAACTGGCATAAAATATAGTGCTGAGCAAGAGTTTAGGGAGAGATGTACAACTGGCACTGGCCTTTAAAAGGGATTGTGTAATCGCACAAAACTAGCAAAAATGTAAAGTGCCTGTAAAACAAGGAACGTGCAATTTACCTCTTAGTAAAAATCCTATTCTTTCTCAAGAACGGGAGGAATTTTAATTTCATGACTTTCTTTTAATCAAATAATTTTTATTGAAAAACTCCAAATACAAATTTTCCATCTTTCAAATAACATACATGACATAGTAATTCCATAGTATAAAACATGAACAAAGTATCTGAACTTCAATTCCCTAACCCACCCTAAACCCAAATCCCAACACTCCAGAGAGAACCATTTTCAGAGCAGTTCTAGAATAACGGACTACAGCATTCGTAGAAGGGGGAAGAAGATAAAAAAGTGACTAACAAAGGGATAGCAGCGTTTTAATTTTATCATTTACTGCTTGATGCCTGAGCCGGGAAGTGCACGCTTGAAAACTGTTGCAGGCTGCTGTAATCACAGGACACAAGCAAACAGCATGGCATTTCCTATCAGCAGGGAGGAAGTAAAGGGAACAGTAATGAAAGTCTCCTCCTACTCCGCTCCATAATGAAATGAACAGTGTGCATCCTACAAATGCGATGCATACAGCAAACAATTCATTTTCCATACACAGGTTGTGAGTTGACCACTGGATATACACATGTGTATAACTAATTACCAGAACTGGAAATCGAAAAAAAAGACGAGCAAGTTTGGGTGAATCCTGCCTTCATTACTGCACAGCCGCTCATAGAGGGATCGGTGCTAGGAACAGCAGGAGTGCCGGCGATGTTCACAGATTTACCTGCTGCGGGACTGAAGGAGTCTGATAGTGTTCGACTCTAAGCTTTTTACCTTGTTTATGACAGGAATAATTGAAAGCTGTGCTTCAAAGGCGAGGAAGAAGTTGGTCACTGTCTGCGCTTGAATACCCTTAAGAGGGGAAAAAATATATATATACATATATACAAATACTGAAACATCTAAATGCATTAGAACATCAAACCTGGTGAAGCGGTAAATGGCTTGTCCTCCAGGGATACAGGCTACTGTCATTCAGTAATTATTTAATAGGAATTTTACATTTTATGTGATCACCACGCTAGAATGTAAATGATGAAAACACAACACAACTCCTCACCATATGAAGATATTTTGTGTTTTATAGAACAGCATTTCTGTGGAATAACACGACTGATTTACTGTGTCTGCACCATAGCCTTCATTTGATGTCACTTACTGTCACCTGTCACCTTGCCCCAACTCTGCAATCCCCAATATCAGTCCATGACCTCAATGGGGTCACTATAAAATTCTAAAGAGGACTGGTCATGTCTCTATTAGAAAATAGACAAACTTAGGATAGAAACAATATGAGCATATACCCTGCTATAAGTAAGTAAAAAGCAATAGTGAATATATATAATATAGGGTACTTAGTAAACATGGTTTTTGATTTAAAAAAAGCCATCCCACCCGCACCAAGGTGTACCCAGTCAGTTATGTGAAATATATAATAAAATACACTTTAGTACAATATTAGTGTTTTGTCCCTTTAAATCTGCTGCTACTTCTGTCACCATGGTAACTGCATTCATACTCGGCCAATAGGATTGCTCGGTTTGAATTTGGAAAAAAAAAAAAAAGTCCTATATCGTCAGTTTGTTCCTTCTCATCTGAGTGTGAAGACAGACACCTGCGATCAGCGAGAGATTATAGGTATAAGACGTGATATAATATAACGGACGGAGCCACATCCCATCACACGCACTCAGCGACCACAACTGACAGGAATCAGCACATTTACCAGACAATAAGTTATTATTCCCCAACACATAATACGCTGAGACACCAGTGGGGGCGCTGCACTCGTTACATCTCCCATCTGGATGGATCCAGCGACGAGATCCTGATATTTCCCCCCAGCTCCGCTCCTCCATAGGGAATGGCCCAGATGCACGCAGAACGGACCGAAGTGTAATACTGCTAGAACTCTGCATGATATCACATCCTCCATATATACCACATAATAAAGGGGTGCTCCCACTGGGACAGGTCATCACCTATCCAGAGATCAGTGATAACTTGTTCCAACTAGACATCCCCTTTAATGGAAGAGATCACATCTCTAACAGTCAATACGCTATTCATTCCCAATCTTCCCTGGCCCCAGTAATGCCCCTGAGTATATCGCCAATATGAGCCAATCATCAAACCCTCTGCTGACTGTTCCCGATGTTTTATAGAGTTTGGAGACGTTGCTACAAGAGAAGATATCAGCGGACACCATGGGGGTGGAGTATTCTGCCAGCGATGGAGCAGGTAGTATCCACCAGTCTGTGATATCTGACCTTCCTCCATATTCTGCTCTTACATGCGTTTCTTCAGCTTTACCCCTTCCCGACATAACCAATTTATGTTTTTTTTTGTTTTTTCCTCCGCTTTTTCCAAGGGCTATAACTTTTTGATATCTGTCCACATAGTGTGAGGTCTTGTTATTTTGTAGGATGAGCTGTCCTTATAAATGACACCATTCATTTACCACATAGTCCTAGAAAACGGGAAAAACATTTCAAGTGCAGTAAAAGTGCGAAAAAAAAGCCTGACATTGTTTTTCTGGGAACGGTTTTAACGGCGCACATTGTGTGGTAAAAATGACCTGGTAATAGGATCCTACTCCTCAGTGTGATTACAGCAAGACCAAACTTCTCCAATAGTTTTGGCAAAAGAAAAAAACTTTTTTTTGATGCTTTTTTCTGAGACCCGTAACATTTTCAGTTTTCGGGTTGATGGAGCTGTGTGGGGGCTTATTTTTTGAAGGGCAAGAGGACTTTATTGATAACATTTTGGGACACATATGTCATGGTCATTGCTTCTTACAGGATTTTCTGCAGTATTGAGGCGAACGAAAAAATGCAATTTTGTCTTTTTGAATTTTTTTCTGTGTTCACTGATCGTTTTTTTTTTTTATATTTTGATAGATTGTATTTCTCTGAAAGAGACCAAACCACAAAATGTGTATATTTTTATTATCTTTATTTTTAGTGGGAGGTGAGTTGAACATGTGGGGTTTTAATAAATATATATATACTTTTTTTCACTGTATTTGTATACATCATCTGATTGCTTGTGCTATATACAGCGATACCACAGTAATGCTCCATATAGCAAAACCACGGTCTTCTTTACAGCCCAAATGAAGCTTTATGATGACAGGCACGGAGGCTTCAGCAGTCCCCCGGATGTCATAGCAGTCCATCGGCGCCCTATGATCGCGTCACAGGAGCGCCGGTGGGCGTATGGAACGACGCGTCCCACTGCTGGCGCACTGTTAATGCTGCTGTTAGAGATTGACAGCAGCACTGAACAGGTTAACAGTGGTGGGCAGATCTTCGCTCCACTCGCAGCTGTTAGAGGCAGGTCCTGGTTGTTTGTTACAGCCATTATCTGCCATGTACAGGGTGAGCTGACCCTGCTCCATACACCCGCTACTGACTTATACCATACATGTACGGCAGATGTTGGTAAGGAGTTAAAGCGGTTGTCCAGCTTTGGGGCCATTTTTTTTTACTTTAATGCAAGTATTTGGGGCTAAAATCGATTTCTGTAATTGAGTTTCATTAAAAATGTTGCCTTCTGTAGCATCTGTGCTGCACTGTCTATTGCTGGCTGCAAAATTAGCTAACTGAGAATCTATCAGTGAGCTCCTTAGTCTTAAGGGAGAGTTTGTAGATCTTTAATCTGTTTTTTTTTCCTGAGTGCCTATTAGCTGATCTATGCCCAAAGAAAACACAAAACTTGAATGTGCAGGGAAACAATAAGTCTGTAATAGTCGGTGTAAAACACTTAATGAAACCTAAATGTAAAAATTACTTTTAGTAGTAAATACATGACATGAGAAAATATACACTGCTCAAAAAAACAAAGGGAACACTTAAACAACAGAATATAACTCCAAGTAAATCAAACTGCTGTGAAATCAAACTGTCCACTTAGGAAGCAACACTGATTGACAATCAATTTCACATGCTGTTGTGAAAATGGAAGACAATAGATGGAAATTATTGGCAATTATCAAGACACACTCAATAAAGGAGTGGTTCTGCAGGTGGAGACCACAGACCACATCTCAGTACCAATTCTTTCTGGCTGATGTTTTGGTCACTTTTGAATGTTGGTTGTGCTTTCACACTCGTGGTAGCATGAGACGGACTCTACAACCCACAGAAGTTGCTCAGGTAGTGCAGCTCATCCAGGATGGCACATCATTGCGAGCTGTGGCAAGAAGGTTTGCTGCGTCTGTCAGCGTAGTGTCCAGAGGCTGGAGGCGCTACCAGGAGACAGGCCAGTACACCAGGAGACGTGGAGGGGGCCATAGCAGGGCAACAACCCAGCAGCAGGACCCCTACCTCTGCCTTTGTGCAAGGAGGAACAGGAGGAGCACTTCCAGAGCCATGCAAAATGACCTCCAGCAGGCCACAAATGTGCATGTGTCTGCATAAATGGTTAGAAACCGACTCCATGAGAGTGGGATGAGGGCCAGACGTCCACAGATGGGGGTTGTGCCCAATGCCAGACCTCATGTGGCTGGAGTATGTCAGCAGTTCCTGCAAGATGAAGGCATTGAAGCTATGGACTAGCCCGCCCGTTCCCCAGACCTGAATCCCATTGAGCACATCTGGGACATCATGTTTCACTCCATCCACCAACGTCACGTAGCACCACAGACTGTCCAGGAGTTGGTGGATGCTTTAGTCCAGGTCTGGGAGGAGATCCCACAGGAGACCATCCGCAACCTCATCAGGAGCATGTCCAGGCGTTGTAGGGAGGTTATACAGGCACGTGGAGGCCACACACAATACTGAGCCTCATTTTGACTTGTTTTAAGGTCATTACATCAAAGTTGGATCAGCCTGTAGTGTGTTTTTCCACTTTAATTTTGGGGGTGACTCCGAATCCAGGCCTCCATTGGTTAATAAATTTGATTTCCATTGATGATTTTTGTGTGATTTTGTTGTCAACACATTCAACTTTGTAAAGAACAAAGTATTCAATGAGAATATTTCATTCATTCAGATCTAGGATGTGTTATTTGAGTGTTCCCTTTATTTTTTTGAGCAGTGTGTATATATAATATAAATAATTACTGCAGCTTTAATGCTATTTATTACGTCTCAGGAGGAGGACGGAAGAGGAAGAGGACGGAAGAGGCGGAGGACGGAAGAGATGGAGGACGGAAGAGGCGGAGGATGGAAGAGGAGGAGGACAGAAGAGGAGGAGGACGGAAAAGGAGGAGGACGGAAGAGGAGGAGGATGGAAGAGAAGGAGGACGGAAGAGGCGGAGGACGGAAGAGGCGGAGGATGGAAGAGGCAGAGGACAGAAGAGGCGGAGGACGGAAGAGGCGGAGGACGGAAGAGAAGGAGGACGGAAGAGGAGGAGGACGGAAGATGAGGAGGACCGAAGAGGAGGAGGACGTAAGAGGAAGAGGACGGAAGAGGAAGAGGACGAAAGAGGCGGAGGACAGAAAAGGCGGAGGACGGAAGAGGCGGAGGACAGAAGAGGCGGAGGACGGAAGAGGCGGAGGACAGAAGAGGAGGAGGACGGAAGAGAAGGAGGACGGAAGAGGAGGAGGACGGAAGAGGAGGAGGACAGAAGAGGAGGAGGACGGAAGAGGAAGAGGACGGAAGAGGAGGAGGACGAAAGTGGAGGAGGATGGAAGAGGAGGAGGACAGAATAGGAGGAGGAGGACAGAACTGCACCTTAAGATCCCTAGGGGGAAAGGGATGGTAGTAATATAGTGGTAGTATATCCGTATTAGTGTAATATGAGTAATAATACTAGTGATAATAGTAAGAAAGTAATAAAATAACAGTAGTAATAGTAGTAGGTAGAATAGCAGTGTGATCCAGGGTCCTAGGACTGATCGCCTTTTCTCGGGGTCAAGAAGGAATTTTTCCCCTGTGACACAAATTGGCTGAAGGTGTCCTGGGGTTTTTGCCTTCTTCTGGATCAACACTGTAGGTATAGGGCAGTATTAGTAGTGATAGGAAAGAAGAATAATACTGTAATAAGATAGCACAATGTAATAATAACCATATCAAATAGATTTATAAAAACAAATTAAAATAACTCCAGTAGTACAATAATTAGTGTAATATTATATAACTTGTAATAACATTAATAGGTTTGATCCAGGGTCCTAGGACTGATCGCCTTTTCCCGGGGTCAAGAAGGAATTTTTCCTCTGTGACACAAATTGGCTGAAGGTGTCCTGGGGTTTTTGCCTTCTTCTGGATCAACACTGTAGGTATAGGGCAGTATTAGTAGTGAAAGGAAAGAAGAATAATACTGTAATAAGATAGCACAATGTAATAATAACCATATCAAATAGATTTATAAAAACAAATTAAAATAACTCCAGTAGTACAATAATTAGTGTAATATTATATAACTTGTAATAACATTATTAGGTTTGATCCAGGGTCCTAGGACTGATCGCCTTTTCCCGGGGTCAAGAAGGAATTTTTCCCCTGTGACACAAATTGGCTGAAGGTGTCCTGGGGTTTTTGCCTTCTTCTGGATCAACAGCTTTAGGCATAGGGATTTTAGTAATACCATTATTAGAATCACAAGATTAATAAAAAAAAATTAGAATTACATTTTTTTAATTCGTTTTATAACAGTTACAATTAATTGCATTAATGCAATAATAATAAATAGTAAAAATGGTGGTAATAATAATAATACAAAAAACTAGTCCCAGTTAGTAAGTTAGTGTAATGTTAGTGTAGGGACCCATCTGAAGAGGTCGCCTTGACGTTGGCAGATGGGCTCGCACAATTTGCTCAAAATGTGCGCTAAGAACCTCATATTTCTATGTACAGGAGATCTAGCAGTAATACCATTCAGGAGATATCTGTGTACACACATTTTGTTATATACTTTTGTGCAGCACACAGGGCAGGTATACAGGTACAGGGCGAGAGTGTTACAGTGATATTATAACTCGGCCTTAAGGATAAAATGCTGATAACTACAGATCCTGGAAACACATTCGAAACTAGACCTTGTAAGTAACTGGTTCCCAGCTAGTGGTAAATATGTACAGGGCAGTCCGGTACCAAGACCTGCTCTATAGGACACATTATCATCAGGCAGGTCCTTACAAGATCTGCGGCAGAAGTGTGGCTGTGTAACACAGTCCTGCTCCTGCCTCAGCTGCCCACAGTGGAGCCAACCTTGATCCTGGCAGCTTAATCCATTGTATGACACAGTAGGGGGCTTCCACAGCATTTAGGCACTTTAGACAGGAGAGGGAGGCATGATCATGGTGCCAATGAGTTTCTATGGCAGCTGAGATCTAACAATGGACCCCATGACGGCCATTTTACTGCTCCTATTAGACCCCGGCTGAGGAAAGGTCTATGAGGACACCGGTCAGACTTATGTCGCCTGCTCTGCACATATTAGAAATACCTAGGGCTGATTAGTTTGCCATTTGTAAATATGATCCAGCAGCGCTGGGCTACCACTTACGTGATCAGGGCTATTGAGCTCCTAGATTGGGCAGAGGAGCTCAGTATTCAGCAGGAGCTGGCCGAGGAGAGCAGAGCAACTTGCATGGGGCTGCTGCACAAGAAGCAACTCACAAGGTGGAGATTTACCCGGAGACGCTGTGCTCGGGCTGTGATCTGCTGTGCAGGCTGCATAGTAGATGCCTCGAAGGACCCTAACTTCACCCCTAACAGGCACAGCAGAGCTCGGACGGCTGCAAGTGAACAGAGAGCGGCTGATTAGTAACTGCTGCGTCTCCTGCAGCTCAGATAAGAGCCGTACAGAGCGGGGGTTCAGTAATGATGAATATGGGAAGTGTCCGCCCCTCACATGCCCTAAATGCGGCCTCCAGAGGTAAAGTTTCCCCTGTAACCAGCGCCTCCTCCCACCTTCTCTGCTGGCATGCTCCATTACTTAAAGGGGATGTCTGTAGAAAACAAGTTATCACTTATCCACAGGCTCGGTGATCACTTACTGATCGTGGGGTCTGACCGCTGCGAGCCATCGTCTGATCGGGAAGGAGTGGAAAGTCAGGGATCAACTGCTGCTCCATTCATTCTCTATGGGGCTCCGGAAAAGCCGAGCTCAGCGCTTGAATGCCACATAGGGAATGAATGGAGCGGATCCTGGAGTAATAACATGCCCTCCTCTCCTCAGCTTTCTGTCTGTGTAAGTGGCTCAGCCCTTGTCTCCCCTTCTGCTCCGGCTTCTGTGCTGGTCCTTGTGAGGAAGAGGAAACCCTCTGCCCTTCTGCTCCGGCTTCTGTGCTGGTCCCTGTGAGGAAGAGGAAACCCTCTGCCCTTCTGCTCTCAGTCCTCTGCGACTTTTCACAATCGCTCAGTGCACCCATTATATGTAATAAGGATCATTCTTCATCCCTTGTCCAGCTTTCATCCCCCCCAGTCTGACCAGCGGACAAGATAATAAACATGTGAGTGGAAGGTTCACAATTATTAGATGTGTTGTGAAAAGTCTCCACAGCATTATTCGGAGAAAACTGCAGGGTGACCGCTTGTGAAACCAGCACAAAATCCAGCGGACAGCGCTTCCCTGCCCCCCGCCGGTCTCTGTATCCTGGCATTCAGCTATTCCATTTGGTGCTTATTCTGGAAGGAAAACAAAAATGTGATGTTCTTACACAGACGCCTGAAGACGCAGCTTTTCATCATCCATGTTGGGCTGTTGTATGACGTGTGGATTACTCTGCTTGCTGGATTCTTGCATTACCACAAACACTGCCTTTATTTTGTGATTTCTGTGCCGCTTCCCACTTCTATTGGCACTGTGATATATCAGCACGTGAGGGCTGCCACAATCATGTGTCAATAGGTTATTGCTGGAGCCTGTGATATAGAGACCATCCTGGACCAGGGAAGACTTGGTACAGAAGCACCTAGAGAGGGGGGTACAGGGGCTTCATTTCAATTTTAAACTTAGCTGGATTGTGTTTAGCTACAAGAATGGAAAGTAAAATAATAAAATCTTAATTTTTTTTTTCTATTTGGCAAAATCGTCCATCAGAGGTTTGGCCACTACCGAAAAGTTTTTGATGAACTTACAGTAGTAGCTGGCGAAACCCAAAAAACTTTGTAATGCCTTTAAGTCTTGAATATAATACCAATCCAGTACCGTCCGGACTTTGGCCAGATCCATGCAAAAACGGTGAATGATAAGAACTAACCCTGAATGGAGAACATACATTTCTCTGGTTTGACAAATAATTTATTATCTTTGAGTATCTGTAAGACTAGCCTGATATGTACCTGATGTGACTGGAGGTAAGTAAATTAATATGTCATCAAGATTGGTTTGTTGTGATCTACCTGCCAGATGACTAAAAATGTCACTAACAGTGTTGAAAGAAAGCGGGAGCATTAGTCAACCCAAATGCCATCACAAGCTTTTCATAGTGCCCCTCAGGAGTATTGAAGGCAATCTTCCACTCATCTCCTCAATGTGAATGAGATTATAAGCCCCCCTGAGGTCTAGTTTAATCAAATCGTAGGAGCCAAATTTTTTTCTAAAGAGGTCGGGGATGAGAGGGAGAGGATATGCATCCCAGACCGTGATCCGATTAATCTCGGGAAAATCAAGGCGGGGGCGCAACCCCCAGTCTTTTTTTTTGACAAATTAAAACCCCACTGCAACGGGAGATGAAGAACGTCTTATAGGGCCCAATGGTAGACTGACTGACCATTCTGTTCTGAACTGCCACCCTAAGATGGCTTCCCATTATATACCTACTGTATAAGTGCTCCCTCTAACGGCTTCCTCCACCCACACCCACTACTGGTTCCCCCTACCTTTGGGTTCCCCCCACTCCAGCCAGGGACAGGGCTCAGCAGCTGCACTCTGCATGTTGGATGCAGGTGTTTTGGGGGGTTCTGTGCAGCACTCCCATCTTACCTGAGTGAAGGGAGACACCACACCTCTGGGTGAGGTGCAGTACCACTGTGGCGACTGAACACTCAGGGGCGCCACATTCCCCCCCCCGGTAAAACACAGCACGTCCGCGGGCTGGAACAGAGCAAAACCAGGCATAACTGACATGCAAAATTTTTAAGATGCATCAGCATATTTGACCATAAAACAACATTTCTTCCCTTTATGGGAGGCACATTTCTTTTAACGTTACTGGTTACGTTATAAAACATCATAAGAGTATTGTCATATAAAACAATTTTCAAGACAGTTCCAGCACCAGGGTGCAACAGTAGCAGCATGAGGGACCCGTCCACAAACCCTCAACGTAGGCCCTGGGCATGGCTGCAGGGCATAGACGATCCAATCCTGGACCTCGTCTTCCGCCACGCCAAACGGGTTTTTGTTCTGAGGTATATTTGTAATTATAAAACCAATAGGATGCACTTTAAGAAGTGCTAAACTATGTACAATGTCAACGTCCGGCTTCTCACAGTCCTCAGCCTGTTAGTCTCTGTACCCTGACGGGTAACTGGGTAGCAAACATGAAGTCAACTGCACCCTTCCGGGCAACTTATGTACAGTCTAGTTAACTAAAACAGTTTAACAGTGGGGCCCCCTCCGGGGGAACCCCTGGTTTCTGCAGGCTGACCCAGCCTGGTCATCAGCCTCAGGCTGCAGGGGGACCAGGGATGGAGCAGCGCCAGCCGCATTTGGGACAGGGACATCACTCCGACCTGCTCCCGCGACTGCGTCAGCTCGGCCTGACACCTCCCGGTCTTTACGCAGCTTCTCTCCACCGCCTCTCCTCTTTCGGGGGCGGTCCCATGGCACTTTGCTGTCGGTCACTCCCTGTGTCGGCCTCCCCGCTTTGACGGACACATCTATGCGGACAGTCACTGTTGCAAGGGGCAGGGCCTGCTTTTGGAGCCATTCTGAGACCCGGCACACGACGGGAGGTTCCATTCTGTTGTTCTTTAGCACGCACATAATGGCGCCCGTTCTTCTGGGGAGGGCGCCACATTCAAGGCAGAAAACACTTCTTTAGGCGCACATTACCCGCAGATGGCAGGCTGGTCACGTATCCTGTTCGTGACGCCAAGTGGTGACTCGCTGCCCCCTGGGCCGCGGGGCACACGGCAGCCGGGCCGTATGGCTGCTTTGGGGAATATCACGGTGGCTGGCCCGGGGCGGTCAGTGCAAAAGGGATTATTTATAGGATTTGTCGTGAAGCCACCTGTGGTGTCTGGTGAGGATCACCAGCGCTGCAACAGTCCTCTGAGGCAGATGTTAGGGCAGCTAGAGATGGAACGGCTCCCCACAGGTGGAGCGGGCCTCAGGGCAGTGTAAATAGATGGAGGGTGCGCTGGGCGTTGTAGTGCAGGGAGGGAAATGGCACCAGTGAAGGAATAGACGGAGGCAACTCAGTGCAGTCGTCCAAGATTTTAATTCACAGTTCTTCAGGAAACACAAAAGTGCAAGTTACAGGTGAAGGCCTCCCACGTTGCGCCGTGTTCACCCTGGCAGGGGTTCAATCCTTCCTCAGGAAGTTTAGGAATGCTTGGCAGAACCCCACTTTCTCGTGTTCCTACTTTGACCGTCTTCACACTAGGTCCTTCTCCCTGCTGCTCTGCGCTGCCCACTCTCAATCCCGCTCGGGTATGCTGAAGTCCTTCCTGTACGTCGGATCCGGGACCAACCTGACCCCCTGGAGATTAGAATGGGGCAACCGATCCCTCTGTCTTCTGACAGATGCGGGGCGTATGGGTGCTGTCCTGCACGCGCCGTACCCCTGGGATCCCTTCTTAGAATGGAGCCTACTCCCTTCTCCCCTCCGGGGCCTCTATCCCGGGCCCTTCTTGTGGAGCAGAGCTCCTGCTGAGCCTCTGCTCCCAGACAGTCCTCACTGACCGTCTGTACTGTACTGACTGACCATTCTGTTCTGAACTGCCACCCTAAGATTGCTTCCCATTATATACCTACTGTGTGCTCCTTCTAACTGCTTCCTCCACCCACACCCACTACTGGTTCCCCCTACCTTTGGGTTTCCCCCACTCCAGCCAGGGACAGGGCTCAGCAGCTGCGCTCTGCATGTTGCCCTTCCAGCCGGTCTGAAGCAGTGTAATGTTGGATGCAGGTGTTTTGGGGGGTTCTCTGCAGCACTCCCATCTTACCTGAGTGAAGGGAGACACCACACCTCTGGGTGAGGTGCAGTACCTCTGTGGCGACTGAACCCTCAGGGGCGCCACATGCCCACGATGCAGAAATGCTCCGGATTTTTCCTGAGTGTTTCTGCATCTCCCTGGCAGAAAAAACGCATGCAGATTTTACATGCGTTTTTCCTGCCAGGGACAAACGTAAGTGAAGCATTTTTCACATGCATGTCCGCATGCGGGTTGTCAACCGCTTTCCAAGCGATTTTAGCATCACTTGGAAAGTGCTTGACAACTTGGTCACACTATATAAATCCTTGCAACCGGCATGTATTTATATAGTGTGAACAAGTTAATAGTTGAAAAAAAGAATAAAAATGGTAAAAAAAAAAAAATAGAATTAGACTTACCGGTAATTCTGTTTCTAAGACCCTCCACGACAGCACACCTGGAGGTAGCCTCCCCATCCTAATTAGGGACAGGAAAACAAGATGTTAAATAGCCCCTCCCTGCTACAATCCCCAGTGTTTTCAAAGGACCACACAGTATGAATGCTCTAAATATTTATTAACACTAAGGATTTTTCCAATCAAAGAAATGGAGGGAACTACCCATGCTGTTGTGGAGGGTCTTAGAAACCGAATTACTGGTAAGTCTAATTCTATTTTCTCCAATCCCCTCCATGACAGCACACCTGGAGTAATACCAAAGAATGAATTTTAGGGAGCGACAACAGCCTGAAGGACTTTCCTTCCAAATGCTAAGTCTCTATTAGATATTACATCTAGTCTATAATGTTTAGCAAAGGTATGGACAGACGACCATGTAGCTGCCCTGCAAATCTGCTCAATGGATGCACTAGCTTTTTCCGCCCAGGAGACCCACATAGCTCTAGTAGAAAGAGCTTTCAAGGATTTCAGAGGAGGCAAATCTTGAACTATGTATGTTTCACAAATTGCTTTCTTAATCCAATTTGCTAGCATATTTTTGCAATTTTCTTTCCTTTATTGGGGCTTCCATATTGGACAAATAGGTTCTGATCCTTCCTCCAGGTTTCAGTCTGACTCAAATAGCGGATTATAGTCCTTCTTACATCCAATGCGTGGAATTCTTCTTCCTTGCTATTTGATGGATTTTGACAGAATGACGGAAGAATTATTGGCTGAGACATATGAAAATTAGACGACACTTTAGGTAGAAAAGAAGGATCCAACTGGAGGATGATCCTGTCCTCCAAAATACGACAATAAGTCTCTCTGATAGACACTGCTTGGATTTCACTCACTCTTCTGGCTGTAGTCAGAGCTATAAGCAATGCCGCTTTCCAAGACAATTTGTCTATGTGTGCCTCGGCTATTGGCTCGAAAGGATGCATAGTTAGGCCTCTAAGAACTACGTTGAGATCCCAAGGTGGAACTATTTTAGCTCTTGTTGGATTAATCCAAGAAGCAGCTATCATGAACCTCTTAATCCATCAGTTTTGGGCCAAATCAGCATCAAAATAGGAACTTAAAGGCGAGACTTGGACCTTCAGCGTGCTTGGTCTTAATCCTTTAGACATACCGTTCTGTAGGAAATCCAAGATTCTGGCCACGTCAGGCCGAAAGGGATCTAATGGACGAGGCTCATACCATAGCTTGAAAGCTTTCTAGATTTTTCCATAGATGGAAATTGTGACTGGTTTTCTGCTTTTCTGCAGTGTATGTGACTCGCCCCCAGGGGTGTCGCGGGGCACCCGGCAGCCGGGCCTAAGACTGCCTGCGGGGATTATCGCGGTGGCTGGCCCAGGGCGGTCAGTGCCAAAAGGAATTATTTGTAGGGAATTTGTCATGACGCCACCTGTGGTGTCTGGTGAGGATCACCAGCGCTGCAACAGTCCTCTGAGGCAGATGTCAGGACAGCTTGAGATGGAACGGCTCCCCACAGGTGGAGCAGGCCTCAGGGCAGTATAAATGATGCAGGTTGCGCTGAGCATTGTGGTGCAGGGAAAGCGATGGCACAGCAGGAGTAACGGACAGAGACAGGGGATTTGCTTCATTTCCTTTACTGGTACAGCTGTTAGGTACGGTCCAGGGTACTCCAGATGAAGGGCGCACTTTTGGACTTCTCCCCAGGGAGCAGGTATAGGGCCTCCTGATCCGTGTCTGTCCCTATGTATGCTCCTGGCCAGCCTGCAACTGGGCCTAGCTTATGTGTCCTTCTTTTACTTCACCAGATGCTCAGAAATAGGACCTCTGGTTGGTAACCACTTTCCCTGGACGTCGAGGCCTTCGTGGTTCCTGATCCTGTGTGTGTCTAGCCTTCAGGTTTGTCAGGGACTTGTAGTCCTCCTGGGATTCCGGTTATCCCCACTGGGTGTAAAGGGTCCCTGTAGGCGCGGATCCGGTGTCCAGTAGATATAATGGGGTGAGCTTATTGTGCTCCTCTGCCCCCTTGGTTTCACTCCCCTTTTTCTCCTTGCCGTCGGCCACACTCGGGGCCCTCACTACTAGGCAGCTGACGTGCTGCGTCTTCACCGCTGAGTGTCGGCACGCTCTCAGGCTCTCTCTCAGCCTGCCTGCTCTGCTCTGACTCTGAGCACTCACTAATCAACTGAGCTGCCTGGCTCCACCTTCCCTATATATATCCCTATCTGGGCTCCCTCTGCTGGTATGAGTTGGAAGGTAGAGGTGTTTGTATCTAGTGAGGGCCTCTTGTGGAGAAATCCATCCATGCACCCTTCTGGGTTCTGTGGCACCAATGCACAGCAGGGCGCCACATTTGGATCACCTGTACTGAGAAGCCTCTGGCTTTTCAGAGGGCGGTCTCAGAAGCCAAGCTGCTAGAGCCAAATTCTGAGGGGCCGGATGGAAAATCTGGCCCTAATGCAGCAGATCGTGGATTCGAGGAAGCATCAATGGATCATCCATTCTTAGACTGCTCAATGTTCCGAACCATGCTCTTTTTGGCCACATTGGAGCTATTAGGATAGTCTTGAGCCCTTCCGACCTGATTTTTTGTAAAGTCCTTGGTATTAACAGAATCAGGGGAAAAGCATTAGCGAGCCCAACTTTCCAAGGGTGAGCGAATGCATCTATCCCTGTTGCTGAATCCTCGGGTTTCAAAGAGAAAAAGGCTCTTACTTTTGCTTTTTCCTGGTTCGCAAACAGGTCCACATCTGGGTATTCCCACTTTTGAACAATCATCTGAAATATCTTCGAGTTCATGCTCCACTCCCCTGGATGAATGTATTTTCTGCTCAGAAGATCTGCATGATAGTTGTCGGAGCCCCTCAGATGCAGAGCCGATAAGGATAGTAGATTATGCTCCGCCCAGTGGAAGATCCTTTCGGAGATCATCTGTAACCTCCTGTTTCTTGTACTTCCCTGATGTCTCAAGTGGGCTATAGTTGTCATATTGTCCGAGTAGACTCTGACATTCGACCCCTGAAGCACAGTAGTGGCTGCCCATAGGGTTTCTTCCACCACTTTCATTTCTCTTAAGTTTGAGTACTGCTCTGCTATTTCTTGCGACCAGACCCCTTGGAAGGCCACGTGGGAGACTACTGCTCCCCATCCTCTTTTGCTTGCGTCTGTTTTGACGGATAATAAGGGAAGTTGAATCCATGCTGAACTTTTCTCCAGATTTCCTGGATAGAGCCACCAATTTAAAAATGCTTTCACCTTCTCTGGCAGATGAATTCTGTTGGAGAGGGAACTTGGAGATCTGTCCCAACAGGAAAGGATGTAGTTTTGAAGGACCCTTGAATGCGCTTGAGCCCAAGGTACCGCCTAAATAAATGAGGTCATGGACCCGAGGACGGACATGGCGAATCTTAATGACACTCCTCTCTGGTTCTTTAGTGCATAAACTTTCGACCTCAACTGAATCTGCTTCTCTTTTGGCAGAAAAGAGGCTTGTTGCTGAGAATCCAGGAGAATTCCCAAGGAGGTCTTCCTGGTGGAGGGAATCAGATCTGACTTTTGGTAGTTTATCAACCATCCCAAGGATTCCAGGATCTGGAGGGTCATCTGGAGGTCTCTTTCCAAACTTGAAACCGAGGGAACCATCACCAAAAAATTGTCTAAATATGGGACGATGCAGATATTCAGTTTCCTTAGATAAACCTACTACCTCTGCCATGATCTTTGTAAACAGGCGGGGTGCTGACAAAATGCCGAAGGGGAGTACATTGAATTGAAAATGAAGTACCTCTCGGTTCTGAGTTACAGCAAATCTGAGAAATTTTCTGTAATCCGGATGAATTGGCACGTGGTAGTAAGCCTCTGGCTGGTCTACTGTTGCCACGACAAATCCTTTTCCAATCAATAAGCTGCCATTGAGGAAGGAAGCTCGCAATTCTGCCTCCTACCTTCTTGGCGTCATTGTCTGTCCTGCCTAGAACCTTGAAAGATATTCCTACCTCTTCCCCCTTTTGTGTAACTCCAGCGACCAGTTTTACCCTTGCCTCTGTACTGAAATGCTTGCTGCTGTTGTTGTTGAGGGAGAAGAAATGGTCTCTTTCTGAAACTTTTTGGATTCTTTGGCTCTGGCAGAGACTTCTTCTTGTCGGATGCTTTCTCCAACAACTCGTCTAGCACCGCCCCAAACATATACTCTCCTTTAAATGGAATGGAACAAAGCTTAGATTTTGATGCGTTGTCCCCACTCCACATCTTCAACCACAGAGCTCTTCTCATAGAATTTGATAATGCTGCCGATCTTGCCGCAATCTTGACCGACTCCGCCAAGGCATCCGCTAGGAATCCAGTGGCCTTCTGCAGAAAAGGAAGAGATGCTAGGAGGTCCTCTTGAGTGGTACCTTTCCAGAGATGTTCCTCTAGTTGTTGGAGCCAGAGGAACATGGAACGAGCTACACAAGTTGAAGCGATATTAGTCTTCAGTGAAGCCGCCGATGTTTCCCATGCCTTCCTTAGAAGGCTGTCCATCTTCCTATCCATAGGATTTTTGAGCTGTGACGAGTCTTCAAAGGGAAGAGTTGTTTTCTTCGCAACCCTTGCCACCTGTACATCAACCTTCGGGACTTCCATCCATAGCTTAGCCGCCTTTTCATCTAGAGGGAATCTATCCTTCATTTCTCCTGCCATACGAAGCCTTTTCTCAGGTGACTCCCATTCATCCAAAATAAGACTCCAAATGTTGTCATGCACAGGGAACACTACCTTCTTCTTGGATTTCAGACCGCCAAACATTTCATCCTGAACTGTACGGGTTTCCTTCTCCTCTTCCACCTGCATCGTGTCTCTCACCTGCGACAACAATTCCTCCATATTCTCAGACGAAAAGTAATATTTCCTATCTTCCTCATGATCTTCACTTAGGACCCCTTCTTCCGGTTCCTCCATAGACCCTAATTCTGAATCAGAGGTCTCCCTAACCGTATATTTTCTTCTTTTGGGGGGAGATGGACCTTCAGCTCTGGCTTGTGAGAAGGAGGCTAGGGAAGATTGTATTTCCTGCCGAACCATTCCCCTGACTTCTTCCATAAGGGAAGGCTGTTCTTCCTTTACAATGTTGTCAGTGCATTTCCAGCATAGGGGTTTCTTATGCCCTGAAGCCAGCTTTTTTATACAGATGGCACATTTGCGAACTGTAGTGCTTTCTCCCACTGTCGGTGCCGGATCCTTGTCTCCCTAAATTAAAAATAAAAAAAGGGGAGATTTAAAATATATTTAGGATCCTGCTCAAAAGAGAGTGGGGAATAACCTAGGACCTAGTACTTACTGGGGCCGGGTTAGCGCTGGGCTCTGCAGACGCAGGCTTTGGAACAGCACCCTCCATAGTAGCAGAATATTCTGTCCTACCTTAATGGAGTCTTCTCATCTGGGTCTTTTATAGGGGAGACCGAGATCCAGTGCCAAATTTTCACCTATCTGGTGAAGGATCCTCATTTTCAGGGCAAACCGCGGCTTCTCCTTTTGAATTTCCCGCCGCGGCCCCATGCGTTCCACGGTGGAACGCACCAGAAGTGACGTCCCGCTGGCCAAAAGCCTGACTTCCGGCACGCCGCCATGGAGGACAGAGGAGACTCCGGCCGGGGAGCTACAGGAGGCCCCCAGCCCCCAAAACCCTACTCGGCTTTACACGCAGGCGAGTGTGTGTGTGGGGGGTCCCGCTCTCAAGGAGACACGGGAGCTGCAAAGGAAGGAAGGTCGGAGGCGATCGCTCCCTGCAGCCCGGCAGGTAAATTTAATAGGGCCCTGCTTGCCGGCTGCAGGCACCCCAGGTAACCTCTTCATCCCATAGGGACAGGAAAACACTGGGGATTGTAGCGGGAAGGGGCTATTTAACCTCTTGTTTTCCTGTCCCTAATTAGGATGGGGAGGCTACCTCCAGGTGTGCTGTCATGGAGGGGATTGGAGAAAATAACATTATACTTACCTTCTGATGGCCCCCGGTCTTTTCTCCACTGCGTCCGGTCTCTTGTATGGCTCGCGGTGGTGTGAAAGGACCTTCCATGACATCATTTAGTTATGTGACAGGTCACGCGACCGCCGTGACCAGTTGAACATCCGCAACAAGACCACAGAGAAACAAATCAAGAGGAAACGTCACACTCACCGGAGTGTTGATCAAGTTCAGGAGATACTTCTTTCCCTCGTAAGTGTAAAACAGAGACGCAGTCAGGGCCTTCACCGTAATCCCGCACTCCCTCTCCACCTGCAGCTTGTCCAGAACTTGCTTATTGGAGGAGGCTTTTGGCATACAACCTGAGGGAAGGAGCGAGACACCAGAATCCACACTGTTAGATCGTAGTGGCAGTGTCTCCCTCCATACTAGTCTGTCAATGGTAGCTTGTTTCTGTGTTTTATATATGTATTTTAGGTGTGTAAACCCTCTTCATGTGTACAGCAGCCTGGAATGAACGCTGCTTAAAAAATAAATAATAGAGTAAGGCCTCATTCAGACTTTCATCAGCTTTGTTTTGCATCCAAGAAGCTCTAAACTTTGATTTGGATCAAAGTCCGACAGGTCAACGTGTTTCGGTGAAAAATACGCGGTCCACAGAAATATGTGAACAGCCCTAGACTATAATAGATATGAGCTCTGTGAAAAACATGGATCGAGCTCGTACGAAATCCAACATTTCATTCTATAAATCTACATAAATTAAGTAACGTGCCAAATTGCTTTTTTTTTGGTTTATGTTTTGTTTATGTACGGAGGGAAAGTTCCCAGTGCTAGTGTCTAGCTCACTGATTTTCCTTGCTTGGTGCCTGACGTCCCAAAAAACTGACAGTGAGCTATCAATCAAGATAAAGAGGCTGGTGCTGGGCAGGGAAGCAACCTTGGAAGGCTGAGGCTTGGTTAGTGCTCCGTTACACCCAGAGCACTCAGAAATGCAGCAACAGATAAAAGATATAGAGGTGTCTATGGATTTAGCTTTCCAAATCCTGCATGGTCATGAATGGGAATTGGAGGGAGGGGTATATCTGATGGATACCCTTAAATTGTTAATTGGCAATTGCAGTTCACATAGTTGCATATTACTTAATGATTAGAGCTACAAAAATTTGCACTTCAAGCACCAGTAAAACAGAGGCCAAAAAAGATTCCTTAGAGGCATCTGGTCACTATTAGTGATGATCGAGCGTGTGCTATCAAACCCTTCGGCGAGCACGCTCAGGTGCTCGCCGAGTATTTTGGCATGCTCGGCATTTCTTTTAAGGTCGCCGTGCCTGCAAGTGTCACGGCTGTTAGCGTGCTCGCTGAATGGGTTCATAGAACACGCTCAATCATCACTAGTCACTATACATTAGTATACAATAAAAAACACATATCACATAGTGAATAACACAGACACTATTCAATACAGCAGTGTTGAGGTGTACTTTGTGGGACAAAATTACAGCATTTTTGAAAGACGCCATTCACTTTACTGTGCAACATATAGAAAAAAAAGGGCAATGAATTCCAAATAAAGTGAAATGGTGCAGAAGAAAACGAAAACATTTTACTGCTTTTAAAAAATTCTAAACTTTGCAAACAAATTGTTTGGCTTGTGTTCCAATTTTCTAAGACCGTTTTTAATACCATTTTGGGGTACAACTTTTTGATTGCTCCATCAAATGTATAGTCGTAAGTTACTTACCGGTAACGGGATTTTTCAGAGACAGCACCATGAGAGAGGGGATCCGCCCACCAAGGAGAGGAAACCTACAGGCTTAAAAGGGCGCCACCTCTCTCCCGCCTCAGTTGGGATTACAGAGCATTGAGAGGACTGCCAGGTTAATAAACACAGCAAACAATCACAAAATTGCCATACCAGACGACACCTATTGAGTGTGATATTATAATTAATAAAAGGGGAGTGTTCCCACAAACGTGAAAGGAGGAAATATAAGGGTGCTGTCATGGTCTCCGAAAAATTCCATTACCGGTATGTAATTTAAGATTTTATCGGTCGACCATGACAGCACCACGAGAGAATTACAGAGATGAAGTAATCTATTGAAGGACCACAGCCTGGAACACTCTTCTCCCAAAGGTGAGGTCAGCCGATACACCCATATCTAACCTATCGTGTCTATGGAATGTAGAGGGACAGGACCAGGTAGCAGCCTTACATATGTCTTCTATCGAGACACCTGTCTTCTCAGCCCAGGAGGGGTGGGGTGGGATGAGCCTTCAGCCCTTCTGTCACTTCCTCGCCGCTAGATGTACAGACCAAAAGTTTGGACACATCTTCTCATTTAAAGATTCTTCTGTATTTTCATGACTATGAAAATTGTACATTCACACTGAAGACATCAAAACTATGAATTGACACATGTGGAATTATATACTTAACAAAAAAGTGTGAAACAACTGAAAATATGTCTTATATTCTAGGTTCTTCAAAGTAGCCACCTTTTGCTTTGATGACTGCTTTGCACACTCCTAGCATTCTCTTGATGAGCTTCAAGAGGTAGTCACCGGAAATTGTTTTCACTTCACAGGTATGCCTTGTCAGGTTTAATAAGTGGGATTTCTTGCCTTATAAATGGGGTTGGGACCATCAGTTGTGTTGTGCAGAAGTCTGGTGGATACACAGCTGATAGTCCTACTGAACAGACTGTTAGAATTTGTATTATGGCAAGAAAAAAGCAGCTAAGTAAAGAAAAACGAGTGGCCATCATTACTTTAAGAAATGAAGGTCAGTCAGTCCGAAAAATTGGGAAAACTTTGAAAGTGTCCCCAAGTGCAGTTGCAAAAACCATCAAGCGCTACAAAGAAACTGGCTCACATGAGGACCGCCCCAGGAAAGGAAGACCAAGAGTCACCTCTGCTTCTGAGGATAAGTTTATCCGAGTCACCAGCTTCAGAAATCGCAGTTTAACAGCAGCTCAGATTAGAGACCAGTTCAATGCCACACAGAGTTCTAGCAGCAGACACATCTCTTCAACAACTGTTAAGAGGAGACTTTGTGCAGCAGGCCTTCATGGTAAAATAGCTGCTAGGAAACCACTGCTAAGGACGGGCAACAAGCAGAAGAGACTTGTTTGGGCTAAAGAACACAAGGAATGGACATTAGACCAGTGGAAATCTGTGCTTTGGTCTGATGAGTCCAAATTTGAGATCTTTGGTTCCAACCACCGTGTCTTTGTGCGACGCAGAAAAGGTGAACGGATGGACTCTACATGCCTGGTTCCCACCGTGAAGCATGGAGGAGGAGGTGTGATGGTGTGGGGGTGCTTTGCTGGTGACACGGTTGGGGATTTATTCAAAATTGAAGGCATACTGAACCAGCATGGCTACCACAGCATCTTGCAGCGGCATGCTATTCCATCTGGTTTGCGTTTAGTTGGACCATCATTTATTTTTCAACAGGACAATGACCCCAAACACACCTCCAGGCTGTGTAAGGGCTATTTGACCAAGAAGGAGAGTGATGGGGTGCTACGCCAGATAACCTGGCCTTCACAGTCACCAGACCTGAACCCAGTTGTTTCACAATTTTTTGTTAAATATATAATTCCACATGTGTTAATTCATAGCTTTGATGCCTTCAGTGTGAATGTACAATTTCCATAGTCAAGAAAATACAGAAAAATCTTTAAATGCGAAGGTGTGTCCAAACTTTTGGTCTATACTGTATATGATAGAGAAATGGCCTCCTAATTCCATCTAGCTATGGTGGACTTCGTGACCTTAGACCGTTCCTAGCCCCTTGGTAGGATATAAACAACGAGTTATCTTTCCTAAAGCTTTTGGTAACTGAATGGTACCTAACCACACATCTCCTCACTTCTAACGTATGTAACTCCACCTCTTTCTGGTTACTAGGATGTGGACAAAAGGAGGGTAGGAGGACTTCCTGAAGTCTGTGGAAACGAGTAGCTACCTTAGGGAGAGAGAGTGATTTTTAGACCAGATCCTGCCTATCATCCAGAATTTGAGTAAACGGCGAGGCCATTGACAGGGTCTGGATGTCACTAATGCTCCTGGCCGAGGTTAAAGATATTAAAGCGGTCTTAAGAGAGAGGGATTTAAGGGTTGCTGACTATTAGCTCAAACGGCGAGCTAGTCAAGGCCTTTAGAACCAAATTTAAATCCCAGGGAACCAAGCTGCTTTTAATAATGAGTCTAGATCTAAAAGCTGCCTTAATGAACCGAGAAACCCAGTAGCTACAAGCTACATCACAGCTATATAGGGCACCCAAGGCAGAAATCTGT
Source organism: Phyllobates terribilis (assembly GCF_046119375.1). Lineage (NCBI taxonomy): Eukaryota > Metazoa > Chordata > Amphibia > Anura > Dendrobatidae > Phyllobates > Phyllobates terribilis. The sequence goes on along the minus strand of NW_027362774.1, from coordinate 28,825,415 downwards.
ACTTTAAGGGTGCTGGTGGATAACCCTAGTTCAAGACCTTTTTGTAAAAACTCCAAAGATTTGTCCTATTGGCACCCCTTCCCCATCAACCCCAGAACCAGAGAAAGACAAAAACTTTCTCCAACTTGTGGCATAAATCTGGGTTGTAACAGGTTTTCTGCTGTGCAGGATGGTTACTAGACCTTTGGAAAAACCTTTCTGATTTGGCAGTGTCCTTTCAAGTTCCACACCGTCAAGTGGAGGCCAGTTGCTTGAGGATGGAATATCGGACCCCGGAGAAGGAGATATGGAATCTCTGGAAGAACCCAAGGATCAGAGATGGACATGTTCCTCAGGCATGAGAACCAGGGCCTCCTGGGCCAAAAGGGTGCGATCAGCAGAACCCTGGCCTTCTCCTCCCTGATCTTTCTTATTACCATGAGAAGAACAGCCAACCAGGGGGGGAGGAGTCATATGCCAGGCTGAAATACCAACGTATCAGGAAAGCGTCCACAGCTAGAGGATTTAGGGAACACAAGATCTTTGTCTTCCGATTTAGTTTTGTGGCAAACGGATCTACCTGACCAGAGGCCCCCCCATCTTCGGCTATTTGGGTAAAAATTCCTTGATTTAGTTCCCATTCCCCTTGCATCAGAGGATAGCAGCTTAGGAAATCTGCTCTCATGTTTTCTTTTTCCATTATATGGAGGGCCATCAGGGAAAGGAGGTGACTTTCTGTAATCTGGAAGAGATGATCTGTCACTCTCATCAGCAATCTTGACCATGTATCCCCCTGGTGGTTCACATATGCTACCGCAACTAGATTATCCAAGAGGATCTTTACATTCTGGCCCTGAAGGAAAGGTAAGAAATTATTCACCGCCTTGTCTACCGCCAGAAGTTCTTTTGAATTGGAGGAGAGACCCTTTTCAATATCTGACCAGGTCCCCTGGGCCACCATATCTCCCAGATGGGCTCCCCACCCTCTCGGACTCGCATCTGTGGTAATTGTTCTAGTGACCCTAAGTACCCAGGGAACCCCTCGAGATAGGTTAGGCTCATCCTGCCACCACTATAAAGATTTTACTGACCGGGGTGATAAGGACATCTTCCAAGTGCCCCTTAAGAGAAACTTCATTATGTAGCACATCCCACTGTAGAACTGTGGCGCCCCTGAAGGTTCGACCGCCACAGGGATGCTGCACTTCTGTAATGGAGTGTAGTGTTCCTCCTCCGAGGTAAGAACAGCGTGATGGTCGGGACCCAACCTTTGCATCCAACACCACATTTCTCCACCAGGGGGGCTAGTATGCACCAGGTGCTGCCCTCCTGGTTACAGGGAGACTGGGGAACCAAGAGTGAGGGGAACCAGTTAGTGGGTGAGGGTTGAGGACTTACAATTTAGTGACACTTTAAATTTCATATTTAATAAAAAGCCATCTTTGGTTTTGGTCTTTGTGCTGTTAATTACTGTGAGGTATTGTGATCTCCCACCCTGAACGTGGATCCTGTGTGGACCTGCAGTGGATGGAGACACTGCCCTGATACCCCAGCCTTGAGACGGGGGGCAGGTTGCAGACGAGGAATGTCTCAACCCGGTCAAGGACCACGACCAAGAAGGCCCGGAGCTTAAGAGTGTAGCTCCACAGCTAATGGATCCCGGGGAGGATGCAGACGGAGCAGTGTACGCCACCTGTCCTCACCATCTGATATATTCAGAGGGAGTCCGGCTGCAAGAGGGGTACCGGCCCCGACACCCGACCTTGCTTCTCCATGTCCTGGTTGGTAAAGCCTGGTAGGCCCAGAGGATCCCATCGGGTATCGGAAGGAGCGGAGCTGCCACCCGTGCCCTTGTTCTGAGAGGAGTTCAGAGGGAGACCCGGCCTATCTACACACACAGACAGGAGAGGATACGGTCTGTAGTTCAGGAACACTCTGGTGCGGGGTCCCGATTGAATGCTGGACTTGCTCGGAGGTTGTTGGACCCCCATCCCTGGTGACTGCAGGACTCCGTGGGGATCAGGGAGTCGCCTTCCTTCTGCCATCTCTAATGTGAGTAAAGCCTTGGAAGTTCACCCCTATGGCCTCCGGACTGTTTATTCTGCGCTACACCGCGCGACGTGGCATCCGTTCTTCCTCCACTACTACCCCCTCCATCCTTCCTGTCCCTCTGCCCTGAGGCCTTGCTCCGCCTGTGGGGAGTAGTAATAACTCTGGCCGCCGTAACACTATGCCTCAGCGGACTGCAGCGGCGCTGGTGGCCTTCACCAGGTGCCACAGGTGGCGTAGTCGTAAATCAGCCACTCAACCCGGATAAGCCCACACCATCTCTTTTAATGTGACGGCCCTGAGCACGGGTCGGGTCCGGGCCACGGCTGCACCCCATCTCTCCATCACAGGACCCGACTCCGAGTCCCCCATCTCCCAGGGTAAAGAAAAGAGCTTTTTCGAGTAAGAGACGTCACGCTATCACTTGTGGGGGGTTTCTGCTGTTTTCGCATGTCAGGGGCTCTCCAAATGTGATATGGCATCCACTTTTTTCATATGGCATTTTGTTTTCATAATGGCATTACGGCATTCATTTTAATATGGTGATATGGCATTCAGTCTTTTTTGCGTTCAAAAAGTCGAAACGGTGCTCCTTCCCTTCCGAGCCCTGTCATGTGCCCAAACAATAGTTTTCCCCCACATATGGGGTATCAACATGCTCAGTAGAAATTACACAACAAATTTTGTGGTTCATTTTATCTTGTTACCCTTGTGAAAATAAAAAAATTGGGGCTATAGTAAAATTTTTGTGAAAAAAAGTAAAATGTTCATTTTTCTTTCCACATTGCTTTAGTTCCTTTTGGGTATTTTCTGTCATAAAGGCCCCTCAAAGTCACTTCAAATGTGATGTGGTCCCTAAAAAAATGGTTTTGTAAATTTTGTTGGAAAAATTAGAAAACGCTGGTCAACTTTTAAACCTTCTAACTTCCTAACAAAAAAAATGTTTTAAAAATTGTGCTGATGTAAAGTAAACATATGAGAAATGTTATTTATTAACTATTTTGTGTGACATAACTCTCTGGAATCAAAAGTTTGAAAATTGCAAAATTATCAAAATTTTCACCAAATTGTCGTATCAAAATTGGTTACCACTATCATGAAGTACAATATGTCACTAAACACAATCTCAGAATCAGTGGGATCCATTGTAAAATAAGAAGAAAATAATAAAATCCTTATACTCACATGTCCTATGTGTCCCTAGCTGTAATTCTCTGACCGCTGACGCTGAGGAGCCGAGGAGAATGAGCCGCTCCGGCGAGCGGGCCCCGAAGCTGAGCTCAGGAGCGGTGTCCTGTCACTCAGTGAGCGCAGCTCCGGGGCCACTATCCGGGGAACACTTAGGACCATAGGCAGATTATAATGAGGGCAATCTGGGCTACCGCCCGGGGGGTCCATGGCCAAGCTTAAAGGATCCCTCACTTTACACACTTAACATCTTTTATCCATTGTTAAAAAGCGTCATAGATTTCAAGCTTTTTTCATAGTGTTTTTCACCCTTGAATTTGTTCCAGAAAATGAAGTATTGCTCCTGGAAAATTAATGTAATTACACATGTGTTGGTATAGATATGTTTATTTCATTTGTATGTAATGGAACAACACAAAAAAACAAACAAAAAAGGCAAATTGGACATAATTTGACACAAAACTCCCAAAATGGGCCAAACCAAAATGTTGGCACTTTTCCAAAGTTGTAGGTAAACAACTTTGTTTCAAGCATATGATGCTCATTCAAACTCACCTGTGGCAAGTAACAGGTTTGAGCAATATGAAATCATACCTGAAACCAGATAAAAAGGTGAGAAATTTACATATTCTTTGCATTGTATGACTGTGTGTGCCAAACTAAGCATGGAGAACACAAAGAGGAGAAGAGAACTGTCTGAGGAGTTGAGAACCAAAATTGTTGAAAAATATCAACAATCTCAAGGTTACAAATTAATCTCCAGAGATCTTGATGTTCCTTTGTCCATGGTGCGCAACATTATCAAGAAGTTTACAACCCATGGCACTGTAGCTAATCTCTCTGGATGTGGACAGCCGAGAAAAATTGATGAAAGGTTGCAACGCAGGATAGTCCAAATGGTGGATAAGCAACCCCAATCAAGTTCCAAAGATATTCAAGCTGTCCTGCATGCTCAGGGTGCATCAGTGTCAGCGTGAACTATATGTAGTCTTTTGAATGAAATGAATCACCATGGCAGGAGACCCAGGAGGACCCCACTGCTGACATAGATACATAAAAAAGCTAGACTACAATTTACCAATATGTGCGTGAGTAAGCCTAAATCCTTTTGGGAAATCATCTTGTGGACAGATGAAACCAAGATAGAGCTTTTTGGTGAAGCACATCATTCTACTGTTTACCAAAAATGGAATGAGGACTGCAAAGAAAAGAACACAGTATCTACAGTCATATATGGTGGAGGTTCAAAGATTTTGGGGTTGTTTTGTTGCCTCTGGCACTCATTGCTTTGACTGCGTGCAAAGCATCATGAAATCTGAAGATTACCAAAGGATTTTGGGTCACAATGTAGTGTCTATTGTCAGAAAGCTGGGTTTGCGTCCTAGGTCATGGGACTTCGAGCAGGACAATTACCCCAAACATATTTCAAGAAGCACCAAGAAATGGATGGGAACAAAGTGCTGGAGAGTTCTGAAGTGGCAGCAATGAGTCCGGATCTAAATCCTTTTGAACACCTGTGGATTTAGATCCGGACTCATTGCTTAGTCCGGATCTAAATTGCTCTTAAAATTGCTCTTGGGAGGAGACACACTTCACATATGGGAGACCTGGGACAGTTTGCAAAAGAAGAGTGGTCTACATACTTTTATATATATATATATATATATATATATATATACATATATATATACATATATATATATATATATGTATAATACTTGACACCTAATGGGAGCCAAAGGCCAAAGAAGGGGGCATTGTCCTAAGTAGGGGCCACAGAGGGAGACATTATTTTAATTAGGGTCCAAGGAGGGGGACATTATTTTAAATGGGGGCCCCAAGAGGGGACATTATTGTAAATTTTGTCTAAAAAGGGGGGCATCATACCATGGGAGCAAAAGGGGAACATTATGATAAATGGTGGCCAAAGAAGGGGACTTTATTCTAAATGAGGACCAAAAAGAGAGACATTGTACTACAGGGGGCCAAAGAGAGTTATATATAATAATATTTTTTATTTAATTTCTATATTTAGTAGAGACATGTACAAACTGAATAAGACAATACAGATTATCACATAATTCATGACATACTAAGAGGAGTGAAGGCCCTGCTAACAAGCTTACAGTCTATGAAGATATAGGAGTGACACAAAAGATAAAAAGGTGCTTGTCATGTATGGTCCGGCCATGATTATTATAAACAGGGGAATTCAAATACCATTACATGAACCAGTCATCAGCCAGAATCTGTATAAGTACAGATACAAGGAGCTGTAGAGTGCATGGAGGCTGTGGATACAGATGAGTGAAGGGACCAGATTCTGGAGAAAATTAAGGAAGGGAGAACAGGGCATAGTTAGATTAACCATATTCTGTGGGATAGTGCATTCCAGAGAACTGCTGCAGCACAAGAGAAGTCCTGAAGATGGGGGTAGAAGGTTTTGATTACAGAGGATGCTAGTCTTAGGTAGATAGTTGATTTTACATTTCTGGATTCTGTAGATTTGTGATTTGTATTAAACAAAAAAAAAAAAACAACAACAATCCGAGGTGTCAGTATTCTTTAATGAGGACATAGCCCTCATGGTTTGTAATTCCAGTGTGTGATGATTAAATAAATGTTGTGATTAATGTGCAGTTTGGCCCACAAAATACAGATGGTATCACCAAGCATAGAGATAAACAGATGGAATCATCAAGCATAGAGATAAACAGAATGTAAATAAAGACAATACAACCTTTCAACTGCAGGTAAGGACAGCTGTATTGTCTTTATTTACATTCTGTTTATCTCTATGCCTGATGATTCCATCTGTTTATCTCTATGCTTGGTGATACCATCTGTATTTTGTGGGCCATGATTGACTTTGCCCTATATTGACACTTGTCTACCACTTGTGGGCTTTATGGCTTCTCTCTATATGACCTATTGACATATTTATAGATATATACTTTCATGGCATTTTGACTACATTTATCTATGCTGGATACTTTAAGGTATGTACTTGTTATCCACTAATGCTTACTAGATGAATGAATTTTGGATACTGATCCTTTTACTTATTTATTTATTTAATTCTTCATGTATTTATCACTGGGTTCATTGATATGATCTCCTTTTGTAAGTCTTGTTAAACAGAATAAATGATTGACTACCCTTGTTACTAGCACTGCAGGCACCTTCATTGGTTCACTTCCCCTTTATGTGTGTTTTATACATTTCTTTTAAATAATTCAATAAAAGTTCCAAATCTTTTTATCAAACTTGTGCATCTATACTTCTTTGACCTGATTGAGTGTTACTCCCATTCTAGTAGCCACAATAACAACGTACAACTGAAGCAATAAAAAAATGCCTTTATTAAAAATAAATATAAAAACATAACAAAAGTAATTTCTAAAAATACCCATTAAATACCATGGGAAACAATTGAACTCCACAACAATAAATAAAGCTCATAGGATATGATGAAGGAGTCTATATATCATCTGATGTCTATACACATAGTATAGCACCTGCAGTATACAGGATAATATATGACTGGTATATGGTATACAGTGATTACAGAAGTCAGATATCATATACAGGATAATATGTGACTGTTATCTATTGTATAATTCCCAAATTTAACAGAAAGGAAAAAGGGACAAATTATTTGGCTTGCATAGTAGCAGAGTGCTTTGTGGAAAATTAATGACCATGCCTCGAACCATTTATTTCTATACAGATAAATGTACAAGGATGACCTGCATCTTCTAAAGCAGCAGAAGGCAAGGCATCCCGAAACAACTGCTGGGGTATCGGCCTGGGGGACATCCGTATACATAGCTAGTGTGACTGTGGATTAATTGATCTGTGATATACTGCAGTAACTGCACCTTAATCACAACATTTATTTAATCATCACACACTGGAATTACAAACCATGAGGGCTATGTCCTCATTAAAGAATACTGACACCTCGGATTGTTGTTGTTTTTTTTTTTTGTTTAATACAAATCACAAATCTACAGAATCCAGAAATGTAAAATCAACTATCTACCTAAGACTAGCATCCTCTGTAATCAAAACCTTCTACCCCCATCTTCAGGACTTCTCTTGTGCTGCAGCAGTTCTCTGGAATGCACTATCCCACAGAATATGGTTAATCTAACTATGCCCTGTTCTCCCTTCCTTAATTTTCTCCAGAATCTGGTCCCTTCACTCATCTGTATCCACAGCCTCCATGCACTCTACAGCTCCTTGTATCTGTACTTATACAGATTCTGGCTGATGACTGGTTCATGTAATGGTATTTGAATTCCCCTGTTTATAATAATCATGGCCGGACCATACATGACAAGCACCTTTTTATCTTTTGTGTCACTCCTATATCTTCATAGACTGTAAGCTTGTTAGCAGGGCCTTCACTCCTCTTAGTATGTCATGAATTATGTGATAATCTGTATTGTCTTATTCAGTTTGTACATGTCTCTACTAAATATAGAAATTAAATAAAAAATATTATTATATATAACTCTCTTTGGCCCCCTGTAGTACAATGTCTCTCTTTTTGGTCCTCATTTAGAATAAAGTCCCCTTCTTTGGCCACCATTTATCATAATGTTCCCCTTTTGCTCCCATGGTATGATGCCCCCCTTTTTAGACAAAATTTACAATAATGTCCCCTCTTGGGGCCCCCATTTAAAATAATGTCCCCCTCCTTGGACCCCAATTAAAATAATGTCTCCCTCTGTGGCCCCTACTTAGGACAATGCCCCCTTCTTTGGCCTTTGGCTCCCATTAGGTGTCAAGTATTATACATATATATATATATATATATGTATATATATATGTATATATATATATATATATATATATATATATATATATATAAAAGTATGTAGACCACTCTTCTTTTGCAAACTGTCCCAGGTCTCCCATATGTGAAGTGTGTCTCCTCCCAAGAGCAATTTTAAGAGCAATTTAGATCCGGACTAAGCAATGAGTCCGGATCTAAATCCACAGGTGTTCAAAAGGATTTAGATCCGGACTCATTGCTGCCACTTCAGAACTCTCCAGCACTTTGTTCCCATCCATTTCTTGGTGCTTCTTGAAATATGTTTGGGGTAATTGTCCTGCTCGAAGTCCCATGACCTAGGACGCAAACCCAGCTTTCTGACAATAGACACTACATTGTGACCCAAAATCCTTTGGTAATTTTCAGATTTCATGATGCTTTGCACGCAGTCAAAGCAATGAGTGCCAGAGGCAACAAAACAACCCCAAAACATCTTTGAACCTCCACCATATATGACTGTAGGTACTGTGTTCTTTTCTTTGCAGTCCTCATTCCATTTTTGGTAAACAGTAGAATGATGTGCTTCACCAAAAAGCTCTATCTTGGTTTCATCTGTCCACAAGATGATTTCCCAAAAGGATTTAGGCTTACTCACGCACATATTGGTAAATTGTAGTCTAGCTTTTTTATGTATCTATGTCAGCAGTGGGGTCCTCCTGGGTCTCCTGCCATGGTGATTAATTTCATTCAAAAGACTACATATAGTTCACGCTGACATTGATGCACCCTGAGCATGCAGGACAGCTTGAATATCTTTGGAACTTGATTGGGGTTGCTTATCCACCATTTGGACTATCCTGCGTTGCAACCTTTCATCAATTTTTCTCGGCTGTCCACATCCAGAGAGATTAGCTACAGTGCCATGGGTTGTAAACTTCTTGATAATGTTGCGCACCATGGACAAAGGAACATCAAGATCTCTGGAGATTAATTTGTAACCTTGAGATTGTTGATATTTTTCAACAATTTTGGTTCTCAACTCCTCAGACAGTTCTCTTCTCCTCTTTGTGTTCTCCATGCTTAGTTTGGCACACACAGTCATACAATGCAAAGAATATGTAAATTTCTCACCTTTTTATCTGGTTTCAGGTATGATTTCATATTGCTCAAACCTGTTACTTGCCACAGGTGAGTTTGAATGAGCATCATATGCTTGAAACAAAGTTGTTTACCTACAACTTTGGAAAAGTGCCAACATTTTGGTTTGGCCCATTTTGGGAGTTTTGTGTCAAATTATGTCCAATTTGCCTTTTTTGTTTGTTTTTTTGTGTTGTTCCATTACATACAAATGAAATAAACATATCTATACCAACACATGTGTAATTACATTAATTTTCCAGGAGCAATACTTCATTTTCTGGAACAAATTCAAGGGTGAAAAACACTATGAAAAAAGCTTGAAATCTATGACGCTTTTTAACAATGGATAAAAGATGTTAAGTGTGTAAAGTGAGGGATCCTTTAAGCTTGGCCATGGACCCCCCGGGCGGTAGCCCAGATTGCCCTCATTATAATCTGCCTATGGTCCTAAGTGTTCCCCGGATAGTGGCCCCGGAGCTGCGCTCACTGAGTGACAGGACACCGCTCCTGAGCTCAGCTTCGGGGCCCGCTCGCCGGAGCGGCTCATTCTCCTCGGCTCCTCAGCGTCAGCGGTCAGAGAATTACAGCTAGGGACACATAGGGCATGTGAGTATAAGGATTTTATTATTTTCTTCTTATTTTACAATGGATCCCACTGATTCTGAGATTGTGTTTAGTGACATATTGTACTTCATGATAGTGGTAACCAATTTTGATACGACAATTTGGTGAAAATTTTGATAATTTTGCAATTTTCAAACTTTTAATTCCAGAGAGTTATGTCACACAAAATAGTTAATAAATAACATTTCTCATATGTTTACTTTACATCAGCACAATTTTTAAAACATTTTTTTTGTTAGGAAGTTAGAAGGTTTAAAAGTTGACCAGCGATTTCTAATTTTTCCAACAAAATTTACAAAACCATTTTTTTAGGGACCACATCACATTTGAAGTGACTTTGAGGGGCCTTTATGACAGAAAATACCCAAAAGGAACTAAAGCAATGTGGAAAGAAAAATGAACATTTTACTTTTTTTCACAAAAATTTTACTATAGCCCCAATTTTTTTATTTTCACAAGGGTAACAAGATAAAATGAACCACAAAATTTGTTGTGTAATTTCTACTGATCATGTTGATACCCCATATGTGGGGGAAAACTATTGTTTGGGCACATGACAGGGCTCGGAAGGGAAGGAGCACCGTTTCGACTTTTTGAACGCAAAAAAGACTGAATGCCATATCACCATATTAAAATGAATGCCGTAATGCCATTATGAAAACAAAATGCCATATGAAAAAAGTGGATGCCATATCACATTTGGAGAGCCCCTGACATGCGAAAACAGCAGAAACCCCCCACAAGTGATAGCGTGACGTCTCTTACTCGAAAAAGCCCTTTTCTTTACCCTGGGAGATGGGGGACTCGGAGTCGGGTCCTGTGATGGAGAGATGGGGTGCAGCCGTGGCCCGGACCCGACCCGTGCTCAGGGCCGTCACATTAAAAGAGATGGTGTGGGCTTATCCGGGTTGAGTGGCTGATTTACGACTACGCCACCTGTGGCACCTGGTGAAGGCCACCAGCGCCGCTGCAGTCCGCTGAGGCATAGTGTTACGGCGACCAGAGTTATTACTACTCCCCACAGGCGGAGCAAGGCCTCAGGGCAGAGGGACAGGAAGGATGGAGGGGGTAGTAGTGGAGGAAGAACGGATGCCACGTCGCGCGGTGTAGCGCAGAATAAACAGTCCGGAGGCCATAGGGGTGAACTTCCAAGGCTTTACTCACATTAGAGATGGCAGAAGGAAGGCGACTCCCTGATCCCCACGGAGTCCTGCAGTCACCAGGGATGGGGGTCCGACAACCTCCGAGCAAGTCCAGCATTCAATCGGGACCCCGCACCAGAGTGTTCCTGAACTACAGACCGTATCCTCTCCTGTCTGTGTGTGTAGATAGGCCGGGTCTCCCTCTGAACTCCTCTCAGAACAAGGGCACGGGTGGCAGCTCCGCTCCTTCCGATACCCGATGGGATCCTCTGGGCCTACCAGGCTTTACCAACCAGGACATGGAGAAGCAAGGTCGGGTGTCGGGGCCGGTACCCCTCTTGCAGCCGGACTCCCTCTGAATATATCAGATGGTGAGGACAGGTGGCGTACACTGCTCCGTCTGCATCCTCCCCGGGATCCATTAGCTGTGGAGCCACACTCTTAAGCTCCGGGCCTTCTTGGTCGTGGTCCTTGACCGGGTTGAGACATTCCTCGTCTGCAACCTGCCCCCCGTCCCAAGGCTGGGGTATGAGGGCTGTGTCTCCATCCACTGCAGGTCCACACAGGATCCACGTTCAGGGTGGGAGATCACAATACCTCACAGTAATTAACAGCACAAAGACCAAAACCAAAGATGGCTTTTTATTAAATATGAAATTTAAAGTGTCACTAAATTGTAAGTCCTCAACCCTCACCCACTAACTGGTTCCCCTCACTCTTGGTTCCCCAGTCTCCCTGTAACCAGGAGGGCAGCACCTGGTGCATACTAGCCCCCCTGGTGGAGAAATGTGGTGTTGGATGCAAAGGTTGGGTCCCGACCATCACGCTGTTCTTACCTCGGAGGAGGAACACTACACTCCATTACAGAAGTGCAGCATCCCTGTGGCAGTCGAACCTTCAGGGGCGCCACAGTTCTACAGTGGGATGTGCTACATAATGAAGTTTCTCTTAAGGGGCACTTGGAAGATGTCCTTATCACCCCGGTCAGTAAAATCTTTATAGTGGTGGCAGGATGAGCCTAACCTATCTCGAGGGGTTCCCTGGGTACTTAGGGTCACTAGAACAATTACCACAGATGCGAGTCCGAGAGGGTGGGGAGCCCATCTGGGAGATATGGTAGCCCAGGGGACCTGGTCAGATATTGAAAAGGGTCTCTCCTCCAATTCAAAAGAACTTCTGGCGGTAGACAAGGCGGTGAATAATTTCTTACCTTTCCTTCAGGGCCAGAATGTAAAGATCCTCTTGGATAATCTAGTTGCGGTAGCATATGTGAACCACCAGGGGGATACATGGTCAAGATCGCTGATGAGAGTGACAGATCATCTCTTCCAGATTACAGAAAGTCACCTCCTTTCCCTGATGGCCCTCCATATAATGGAAAAAGAAAACATGAGAGCAGATTTCCTAAGCTGCTATCCTCTGATGCAAGGGGAATGGGAACTAAATCAAGGAATTTTTACCCAAATAGCCGAAGATGGGGGGGCCTCCGGTCAGGTAGATCCGTTTGCCACAAAACTAAATCGGAAGACAAAGATCTTGTGTTCCCTAAATCCTCTAGCTGTGGACGCTTTCCTGATACGTTGGTATTTCAGCCTGGCGTATGACTCCTCCCCCCCTGGTTGGCTGTTCTTCTCATGGTAATAAGAAAGATCAGGGAGGAGAAGGCCAGGGTTCTGCTGATCGCACCCTTTTGGCCCAGGAGGCCCTGGTTCTCATGCCTGAGGAACATGTCCATCTCTGATCCTTGGGTTCTTCCAGAGATTCCATATCTCCTTCTCCGGGGTCTGATATTCCATCCTCAAGCAACTGGCCTCCACTTGACGGTGTGGAACTTGAAAGGACACTGCCAAATCAGAAAGGTTTTTCCAAAGGTCTAGTAACCATCCTGCACAGCAGAAAACCTGTTACAACCCAGATTTATGCCACAAGTTGGAGAAAGTTTTTGTCTTTCTCTGGTTCTGGGGTTGATGGGGAAGGGGTGCCAATAGGACAAATCTTTGGAGTTTTTACAAAAAGGTCTTGAACTAGGGTTATCCACCAGCACCCTTAAAGTACAGATTTCTGCCTTGGGTGCCCTATATAGCTGTGATGTAGCTTGTAGCTACTGGGTTTCTCGGTTCATTAAGGCAGCTTTTAGATCTAGACTCATTATTAAAAGCAGCTTGGTTCCCTGGGATTTAAATTTGGTTCTAAAGGCCTTGACTAGCTCGCCGTTTGAGCTAATAGTCAGCAACCCTTAAATCCCTCTCTCTTAAGACCGCTTTAATATCTTTAACCTCGGCCAGGAGCATTAGTGACATCCAGACCCTGTCTATGGCCTCGCCGTTTACTCAAATTCTGGATGATAGGCAGGATCTGGTCTAAAAATCACTCTCTCTCCCTAAGGTAGCTACTCGTTTCCACAGACTTCAGGAAGTCCTCCTACCCTCCTTTTGTCCACATTCTAGTAACCAGAAAGAGGTGGAGTTACATACGTTAGAAGTGAGGAGATGTGTGGTTTGGTACCATTCAGTTACCAAAAGCTTTAGGAAAGATAACTCGTTGTTTATATCCTACCAAGGGGCTAGGAACGGTCTAAGGTCACGAAGTCCACCATAGCTAGATGGAATTAGGAGGCCATTTCTCTATCATATACAGTATAGACCAAAAGTTTGGACACACCTTCGCATTTAAAGATTTTTCTGTATTTTCTTGACTATGGAAATTGTACATTCACACTGAAGGCATCAAAACTATGAATTAACACATGTGGAATTATATATTTAACAAAAAAGTGTGAAACAACTGGGTTCAGGTCTGGTGACTGTGAAGGCCAGGTTATCTGGCGTAGCACCCCATCACTCTCCTTCTTGGTCAAATAGCCCTTACACAGCCTGGAGGTGTGTTTGGGGTCATTGTCCTGTTGAAAAATAAATGATGGTCCAACTAAACGCAAACCAGATGGAATAGCATGCCGCTGCAAGATGCTGTGGTAGCCATGCTGGTTCAGTATGCCTTCAATTTTGAATAAATCCCCAACCGTGTCACCAGCAAAGCACCCCCACACCATCACACGTCCTCCTCCATGCTTCACAGTGGGAACCAGGCATGTAGAGTCCATCCGTTCACCTTTTCTGCGTCGCACAAAGACACGGTGGTTGGAACCAAAGATCTCAAATTTGGACTCATCAGACCAAAGCACAGATTTCCACTGGTCTAATGTCCATTCCTTGTGTTCTTTAGCCCAAACAAGTCTCTTCTGCTTGTTGCCCGTCCTTAGCAGTGGTTTCCTAGCAGCTATTTTACCATGAAGGCCTGCTGCACAAAGTCTCCTCTTAACAGTTGTTGAAGAGATGTGTCTGCTGCTAGAACTCTGTGTGGCATTGAACTGGTCTCTAATCTGAGCTGCTGTTAAACTGCGATTTCTGAAGCTGGTGACTCGGATAAACTTATCCTCAGAAGCAGAGGTGACTCTTGGTCTTCCTTTCATGGGGCGGTCCTCATGTGAGCCAGTTTCTTTGTAGCGCTTGATGGTTTTTGCAACTGCACTTGGGGACACTTTCAAAGTTTTCCCAATTTTTCGGACTGACTGACCTTCATTTCTTAAAGTAATGATGGCCACTCGTTTTTCTTTACTTAGCTGCTTTTTTCTTGCCATAATACAAATTCTAACAGTCTGTTCAGTAGGACTATCAGCTGTGTATCCACCAGACTTCTGCACAACACAACTGATGGTCCCAACCCCATTTATAAGGCAAGAAATCCCACATATTAAACCTGACAAGGCATACCTGTGAAGTGAAAACAATTTCCGGTGACTACCTCTTGAAGCTCATCAAGAGAATGCTAAGAGTGTGCAAAGCAGTCATCAAAGCAAAAGGTGGCTACTTTGAAGAACCTAGAATATAAGACATATTTTCAGCTGTTTCACACTTTTTTGTTAAGTATATAATTCCACATGTGTTAATTCATAGTTTTGATGTCTTCAGTGTGAATGTACAATTTTCATAGTCATGAAAATACAGAAGAATCTTTAAATGAGAAGATGTGTCCAAACTTTTGGTCTGTACATCTAGCGGCGAGGAAGTGCCAGAAGGGCTGAAGGCTCATTCCACCCCTCCCCTCCTGGGCTGAGAAGACAGGTGTCTCGATAGAAGACATATTTAAGGCTGCTACCTGGTCCTGTCCCTCTACATTCCATAGACACGATAGGTTAGATATGGGTGTATCGGCTGACCTCACCTTTGGGAGAAGAGTGTTCCAGGCTGTGGTCCTTCAATAGATTACTTCATCTCTGTAATTCTCTCGTGGTGCTGTCATGGTCGACCGATAAAATCTTAAATTACATACCGGTAATGGAATTTTTCGGAGACCATGACAGCACCCTTATATTTCCTCCTTTCACGTTTGTGGGAACACTCCCCTTTTATTAATTATAATATCACACTCAATAGGTGTCGTCTGGTATGGCAATTTTGTGATTGTTTGCTGTGCTTATTAACCTGGCAGTCCTCTCAATGCTCTGTAATCCCAACTGAGGCGGGAGAGAGGTGGCGCCCTTTTAAGCCTGTAGGTTTCCTCTCCTTGGTGGGCGGATCCCCTCTCTCGTGGTTCTGTCTCTGAAAAATCCCGTTACCGGTAAGTAACTTACGACTATACATTTGATGGAGCAATCAAAAAGTTGTACCCCAAAATGGTATTAAAAACGGTCTTAGAAAATTGAAACACAAGCCAAACAATTTGTTTGCAAAGTTTAGAATTTTTTAAAAGCAGTAAAATGTTTTTGTTTTCTTCTGCACCATTTCACTTTATTTGGAATTCATTGCCCTTTTTTTTCTATATGTTGCACAGTAAAGTGAATGGCGTCTTTCAAAAATGCTGTAATTTTGTCCCACAAAGTACACCTCAACACTGCTGTATTGAATAGTGTCTGTGTTATTCACTATGTGATATGTGTTTTTTTATTGTATACTAATGTATAGTGACTAGTGATGATTGAGCGTGTTCTATGAACCCATTCAGCGAGCACGCTAACAGCCGTGACACTTGCAGGCACGGCGACCTTAAAAGAAATGCCGAGCATGCCAAAATACTCGGCGAGCACCTGAGCGTGCTCGCCGAAGGGGTTGATAGAACACGCTCGATCATCACTAATAGTGACCAGATGCCTCTAAGGAATCTTTTTTGGCCTCTGTTTTACTGGTGCTTGAAGTGCAAATTTTTGTAGCTCTAATTATTAAGTAATATGCAACTATGTGAACTGCAATTGCCAATTAACAATTTAAGGGTATCCATCAGATATACCCCTCCCTCCAATTCCCATTCATGACCATGCAGGATTTGGAAAGCTAAATCCATAGACACCTCTATATCTTTTATCTGTTGCTGCATTTCTGAGTGCTCTGGGTGTAACGGAGCACTAACCAAGCCTCAGCCTTCCAAGGTTGCTTCCCTGCCCAGCACCAGCCTCTTTATCTTGATTGATAGCTCACTGTCAGTTTTTTGGGACGTCAGGCACCAAGCAAGGAAAATCAGTGAGCTAGACACTAGCACTGGGAACTTTCCCTCCGTACATAAACAAAACATAAACCAAAAAAAAAGCAATTTGGCACGTTACTTAATTTATGTAGATTTATAGAATGAAATGTTGGATTTCGTACGAGCTCGATCCTTGTTTTTCACAGAGCTCATATCTATTATAGCCTAGGGCTGTTCACATATTTCTGTGGACCGCGTATTTTTCACCGAAACACGTTGACCTGTCGGACTTTGATCCAAATCAAAGTTTAGAGCTTCTCGGATGCAAAACAAAGCTGATGAAAGTCTGAATGAGGCCTTACTCTATTATTTATTTTTTAAGCAGCGTTCATTCCAGGCTGCTGTACACATGAAGAGGGTTTACACACCTAAAATACATATATAAAACACAGAAACAAGCTACCATTGACAGACTAGTATGGAGGGAGACACTGCCACTACGATCTAACAGTGTGGATTCTGGTGTCTCGCTCCTTCCCTCAGGTTGTATGCCAAAAGCCTCCTCCAATAAGCAAGTTCTGGACAAGCTGCAGGTGGAGAGGGAGTGCGGGATTACGGTGAAGGCCCTGACTGCGTCTCTGTTTTACACTTACGAGGGAAAGAAGTATCTCCTGAACCTGATCAACACTCCGGTGAGTGTGACGTTTCTTCTTGATTTGTTTCTCTGTGGTCTTGTTGCGGATGTTCAACTGGTCACGGCGGTCGCGTGACCTGTCACATAACTAAATGATGTCATGGAAGGTCCTTTCACTCCACCGCAAGCCATACAAGAGATCGGACGCAGTGGAGAAAAGACCGGGGGCCATCAGAAGGTAAGTATAATGTTATTTTCTCCAATCCCCTCCATGACAGCACACCTGGAGGTAGCCTCCCCATCCTAATTAGGGACAGGAAAACAAGAGGTTAAATAGCCCCTTCCCGCTACAATCCCCAGTGTTTTCCTGTCCCTATGGGATGAAGAGGTTACCTGGGGTGCCTGCAGCCGGCAAGCAGGGCCCTATTAAATTTACCTGCCGGGCTGCAGCTCTCCTTGAGAGCGGGACCCCCCACACACACACTCGCCTGCGTGTAAAGCCGAGTAGGGTTTTGGGGGCTGGGGGCCTCCTGTAGCTCCCCGGCCGGAGTCTCCTCTGTCCTCCATGGCGGCGTGCCGGAAGTCAGGCTTTTGGCCAGCGGGACGTCACTTCTGGTGCGTTCCACCGTGGAACGCATGGGGCCGCGGCGGGAAATTCAAAAGGAGAAGCCGCGGTTTGCCCTGAAAATGAGGATCCTTCACCAGATAGGTGAAAATTTGGCACTGGATCTCGGTCTCCCCTATAAAAGACCCAGATGAGAAGACTCCATTAAGGTAGGACAGAATATTCTGCTACTATGGAGGGTGCTGTTCCAAAGCCTGCGTCTGCAGAGCCCAGCGCTAACCCGGCCCCAGTAAGTACTAGGTCCTAGGTTATTCCCCACTCTCTTTTGAGCAGGATCCTAAATATATTTTAAATCTCCCCTTTTTTTATTTTTAATTTAGGGAGACAAGGATCCGGCACCGACAGTGGGAGAAAGCACTACAGTTCGCAAATGTGCCATCTGTATAAAAAGCTGGCTTCAGGGCATAAGAAACCCCTATGCTGGAAATGCACTGACAACATTGTGAAGGAAGAACAGCCTTCCCTTATGGAAGAAGTCAGGGGAATGGTTCGGCAGGAAATACAATCTTCCCTAGCCTCCTTCTCACAAGCCAGAGCTGAAGGTCCATCTCCCCCCAAAAGGAAAAAATATACGGTTAGGGAGACCTCTGATTCAGAATTAGGGTCTATGGAGGAACCGGAAGAAGGGGTCCTAAGTGAAGATCATGAGGAAGATAGGAAATATTACTTTTCGTCTGAGAATATGGAGGAATTGTTGTCGCAGGTGAGAGACACGATGCAGGTGGAAGAGGAGAAGGAAACCCGTACAGTTCAGGATGAAATGTTTGGCGGTCTGAAATCCAAGAAGAAGGTAGTGTTCCCTGTGCATGACAACATTTGGAGTCTTATTTTGGATGAATGGGAGTCACCTGAGAAAAGGCTTAGTATGGCAGGAGAAATGAAGGATAGATTCCCTCTAGATGAAAAGGCGGCTAAGCTATGGATGGAAGTCCCGAAGGTTGATGTACAGGTGGCAAGGGTTGCGAAGAAAACAACCCTTCCCTTTGAAGACTCGTCACAGCTCAAAAATCCTATGGATAGGAAGATGGACAGCCTTCTAAGGAAGGCATGGGAAACATCGGCGGCTTCACTGAAGACTAATATCGCTTCAACTTGTGTAGCTCGTTCCATGTTCCTCTGGCTCCAACAACTAGAGGAACTTCTCTGGAAAGGTACCACTCAAGAGGACCTCCTAGCATCTCTTCCTTTTCTGCAGAAGGCCACTGGATTCCTAGCGGATGCCTTGGCGGAGTCGGTCAAGATTGCGGCAAGATCGGCAGCATTATCAAATTCTATGAGAAGAGCTCTGTGGTTGAAGATGTGGAGTGGGGACAACGCATCAAAATCTAAGCTTTGTTCCATTCCATTTAAAGGAGAGTATATGTTTGGGGCGGTGCTAGACGAGTTGTTGGAGAAAGCATCCGACAAGAAGAAGTCTCTGCCAGAGCCAAAGAATCCAAAAAGTTTCAGAAAGAGACCATTTCTTCTCCCTCAACAACAACAGCAGCAAGCATTTCAGTACAGAGGCAAGGGTAAAACTGGTCGCTGGAGTTACACAAAAGGGGGAAGAGGTAGGAATATCTTTCAAGGTTCTAGGCAGGACAGACAATGACGCCAAGAAGGTAGGAGGCAGAATTGCGAGCTTCCTTCCTCAATGGCAGCTTATTGATTGGAAAAGGATTTGTCGTGGCAACAGTAGACCAGCCAGAGGCTTACTACCACGTGCCAATTCATCCGGATTACAGAAAATTTCTCAGATTTGCTGTAACTCAGAACCGAGAGGTACTTCATTTTCAATTCAATGTACTCCCCTTCGGCATTTCGTCAGCACCCCGCCTGTTTACAAAGATCATGGCAGAGGTAGTAGGTTTATCTAAGGAAACTGAATATCTGCATCGTCCCATATTTAGACAATTTTTTGGTGATGGTTCCCTCGGTTTCAAGTTTGGAAAGAGACCTCCAGATGACCCTCCAGATCCTGGAATCCTTGGGATGGTTGATAAACTACCAAAAGTCAGATCTGATTCCCTCCACCAGGAAGACCTCCTTGGGAATTCTCCTGGATTCTCAGCAACAAGCCTCTTTTCTGCCAAAAGAGAAGCAGATTCAGTTGAGGTCGAAAGTTTATGCACTAAAGAACCAGAGAGGAGTGTCATTAAGATTCGCCATGTCCGTCCTCGGGTCCATGACCTCATTTATTTAGGCGGTACCTTGGGCTCAAGCGCATTCAAGGGTCCTTCAAAACTACATCCTTTCCTGTTGGGACAGATCTCCAAGTTCCCTCTCCAACAGAATTCATCTGCCAGAGAAGGTGAAAGCATCTTTAAATTGGTGGCTCTGTCCAGGAAATCTGGAGAAAAGTTCAGCATGGATTCAACTTCCCTTGTTATCCGTCAAAACAGACGCAAGCAAAAGAGGATGGGGAGCAGTAGTCTCCCACGTGGCCTTCCAAGGGGTCTGGTCGCAAGAAATAGCAGAGCAGTACTCAAACTTAAGAGAAATGAAAGTGGTGGAAGAAACCCTATGGGCAGCCACTACTGTGCTTCAGGGGTCGAATGTCAGAGTCTACTCGGACAATATGACAACTATAGCCCACTTGAGACATCAGGGAAGTACAAGAAACAGGAGGTTACAGATGATCTCCGAAAGGATCTTCCACTGGGCGGAGCATAATCTACTATCCTTATCGGCTCTGCATCTGAGGGGCTCCGACAACTATCATGCAGATCTTCTGAGCAGAAAATACATTCATCCAGGGGAGTGGAGCATGAACTCGAAGATATTTCAGATGATTGTTCAAAAGTGGGAATACCCAGATGTGGACCTGTTTGCGAACCAGGAAAACGCAAAAGTAAGAGCCTTTTTCTCTTTGAAACCCGAGGATTCAGCAACAGGGATAGATGCATTCGCTCACCCTTGGAAAGTTGGGCTCGCTAATGCTTTTCCCCTGATTCTGTTAATACCAAGGACTTTACAAAAAATCAGGTCGGAAGGGCTCAAGACTATCCTAATAGCTCCAATGTGGCCAAAAAGAGCATGGTTCGGAACATTGAGCAGTCTAAGAATGGATGATCCATTGATGCTTCCTTGAATCCACGATCTGCTGCATTAGGGCCAGATTTTCCATCCGGCCCCTCAGAATTTGGCTCTAGCAGCTTGGCTTCTGAGACCACCCTCTGAAAAGCCAGAGGCTTCTCAGTACAGGTGATCCAAATGTGGCGCCCTGCTGTGCATTGGTGCCACAGAACCCAGAAGGGTGCATGGATGGATTTCTCCACAAGAGGCCCTCACTAGATACAAACACCTCTACCTTCCAACTCATACCAGCAGAGGGAGCCCAGATAGGGATATATATAGGGAAGGTGGAGCCAGGCAGCTCAGTTGATTAGTGAGTGCTCAGAGTCAGAGCAGAGCAGGCAGGCTGAGAGAGAGCCTGAGAGCGTGCCGACACTCAGATAGCGGTGAAGACGCAGCACGTCAGCTGCCTAGTAGTGAGGGCCCCGAGTGTGGCCGACGGCAAGGAGAAAAAGGGGAGTGAAACCAAGGGGGCAGAGGAGCACAATAAGCTCACCCCATTATATCTACCGGACACCGGATCCGCGCCTACAGGGACCCTTTACACCCAGTGGGGATAACCGGAATCCCAGGAGGACTACAAGTCCCTGACAAACCTGAAGGCTAGACACACACAGGATCAGGAACCACGAAGGCCCCGACGTCCAGGGAAAGTGGTTACCAACCAGAGGTCCTATTTCTGAGCATCTGGTGAAGTAAAAGCAGGACACATAAGCTAGGCCCAGTTGCAGGCTGGCCAGGAGCATACATAGGGACAGACACGGATCAGGAGGCCCTATACCTGCTCCCTGGGGAGAAGTCCAAAAGTGCGCCCTTCATCTGGAGTACCCTGGACCGTACCTAACAGCTGTACCAGTAAAGGAAATGAAGCAAATCCCCTGTCTCTGTCCGTTACTCCTGCTGTGCCATCGCTTTCCCTGCACCACAATGCTCAGCGCAACCTGCATCATTTATACTGCCCTGAGGCCTGCTCCACCTGTGGGGAGCCGTTCCATCTCAAGCTGTCCTGACATCTGCCTCAGAGGACTGTTGCAGCGCTGGTGATCCTCACCAGACACCACAGGTGGCGTCACAACAAATTCCCTACAAATAATTCCTTTTGGCACTGACCGCCCTGGGCCAGCCACCGCGATAATCCCCGCAGGCAGTCTTAGGCCCGGCTGCCGGGTGCCCCGCGACACCCCTGGGGGCGAGTCACATACACTGCAGAAAAGCAGAAAACCAGTCACAATTTCCATCTATGGAAAAATCTAGAAAGCTTTCAAGCTATGGTATGAGCCTCGTCCATTAGATCCCTTTCGGCCTGACGTGGCCAGAATCTTGGATTTCCTACAGAACTGTCTGTCTAAAGGATTAAGACCAAGCACGCTGAAGGCCCAAGTCTCGCCTTTAAGTTCCTATTTTGATGCTGATTTGGCCCAAAACAGATGGATTAAGAGGTTCATGATAGCTGCTTCTTGGATTAATCCAACAAGAGCTAAAATAGTTCCACCTTGGGATCTCAACGTAGTTCTTAGAGGCCTAACTATGCATCCTTTCGAGCCAATAGCCGAGGCACACATAGACAAATTGTCTTGGAAAGCGGCATTGCTTATAGCTCTGACTACAGCCAGAAGAGTGAGTGAAATCCAAGCCCTGTCTATCAGAGAGACTTATTGTCGTATTTTGGAGGACAGGATCATCCTCCAGTTGGATCCTTCTTTTCTACCTAAAGTGTCGTCTAATTTTCATATGTCTCAGCCAATAATTCTTCCGTCATTCTGTCAAAATCCATCAAATAGCAAGGAAGAAGAATTCCACGCGTTGGATGTAAGAAGGACTATAATCCGCTATTTGAGGCAGACTGAAACCTGGAGGAAGGATCAGAACCTATTTGTCCAATATGGAAGCCCCAATAAAGGAAAGAAAATTGCAAAAATATGCTAGCAAATTGGATTAAGAAAGCAATTTGTGAAACATACATAGTTCAAGATTTGCCTCCTCTGAAATCTTTGAAAGCTCTTTCTACTAGAGCTATGTCGGTCTCCTGGGCGGAAAAAGCTAGTGCATCCATTGAGCAGATTTGCAGGGCAGCTACATGGTCGTCTGTCCATACCTTTGCTAAACATTATAGACTAGATGTAATATCTAATAGAGACTTAGCATTTGGAAGGAAAGTCCTTCAGGCTGTTGTCGCTCCCTAAAATTCATTCTTTGGTATTACTCCAGGTGTGCTGTCATGGAGGGGATTGGAGAAAATAGAATTAGACTTACCAGTAATTCGGTTTCTAAGACCCTCCACAACAGCATGGGTAGTTCCCTCCATTTCTTTGATTGGAAAAATCCTTAGTGTTAATAAATATTTAGAGCATTCATACTGTGTGGTCCTTTGAAAACACTGGGGATTGTAGCAGGGAGGGGCTATTTAACATCTTGTTTTCCTGTCCCTAATTAGGATGGGGAGGCTACCTCCAGGTGTGCTGTCGTGGAGGGTCTTAGAAACAGAATTACCGGTAAGTCTAATTCTATTTTTTTTTTTTTTACCATTTTTATTCTTTTTTTCAACTATTAACTTGTTCACACTATATAAATACATGCCGGTTGCAAGGATTTATATAGTGTGACCAAGTTGTCAAGCACTTTCCAAGTGATGCTAAAATCGCTTGGAAAGCGGTTGACAACCCGCATGCGGACATGCATGTGAAAAATGCTTCACTTACGTTTGTCCCTGGCAGGAAAAATGCATGTAAAATCTGCATGCGTTTTTTCTGCCAGGGAGATGCAGAAACACTCAGGAAAAATCCGGAGCATTTCTGCATCGTGGGCATGTGGCGCCCCTGAGAGTTCAGTCGCCACAGAGGTACTGCACCTCACCCAGAGGTGTGGTGTCTCCCTTCACTCAGGTAAGATGGGAGTGCTGCAGAGAACCCCCCAAAACACCTGCATCCAACATTACACTGCTTCAGACCGGCTGGAAGGGCAACATGCAGAGCGCAGCTGCTGAGCCCTGTCCCTGGCTGGAGTGGGGGAAACCCAAAGGTAGGGGGAACCAGTAGTGGGTGTGGGTGGAGGAAGCAGTTAGAAGGAGCACACAGTAGGTATATAATGGGAAGCAATCTTAGGGTGGCAGTTCAGAACAGAATGGTCAGTTAGTACAGTACAGACGGTCAGTGAGGACTGTCTGGGAGCAGAGGCTCAGCAGGAGCTCTGCTCCACAAGAAGGGCCCGGGATAGAGGCCCCGAAGGGGAGAAGGGAGTAGGCTCCATTCTAAGAAGGGATCCCAGGGGTACGGCGCGTGCAGGACAGCACCCATACGCCCCGCATCTGTCAGAAGACAGAGGGATCGGTTGCCCCATTCTAATCTCCAGGGGGTCAGGTTGGTCCCGGATCCGACGTACAGGAAGGACTTCAGCATACCCAAGCGGGATTGAGAGTGGGCAGCGCAGGGCAGCAGGGAGAAGGACCTAGTGTGAAGACGGTCAAAGTAGGAACACGAGAAAGTGGGGTTCTGCCAAGCATTCCTAAACTTCCTGAGGAAGGATTGAACCCCTGCCAGGGTGAACACGGCGCAACGTGGGAGGCCTTCACCTGTAACTTGCACTTTTGTGTTTCCTGAAGAACTGTGAATTAAAATCTTGGATGACTGCACTGAGTTGCCTCCGTCTATTCCTTCACTGGTGCCATTTCCCTCCCTGCACTACAACGCCCAGCGCACCCTCCATCTATTTACACTGCCCTGAGGCCCGCTCCACCTGTGGGGAGCCGTTCCATCTCTAGCTGCCCTAACATCTGCCTCAGAGGACTGTTGCAGCGCTGGTGATCCTCACTAGACACCACAGGTGGCTTCACGACAAATCCTATAAATAATCCCTTTTGCACTGACCGCCCCGGGCCAGCCACCGTGATATTCCCCAAAGCAGCCATACGGCCCGGCTGCCGTGTGCCCCGCGGCCCAGGGGGCAGCGAGTCACCACTTGGCGTCACGAACAGGATACGTGACCAGCCTGCCATCTGCGGGTAATGTGCGCCTAAAGAAGTGTTTTCTGCCTTGAATGTGGCGCCCGCCCCAGAAGAACGGGCGCCATTATGTGCGTGCTAAAGAACAACAGAATGGAACCTCCCGTCGTGGGCCGGGTCCCAGAATGGCTCCAAAAGCAGGCCCTGCCCCTTGCAACAGTGACTGTCCGCATAGATGTGTCCGTCAAAGCGGGGAGGCCGACACAGGGAGTGACCGACAGCAAAGTGCCATGGGACCGCCCCCGAAAGAGGAGAGGCGGTGGAGAGAAGCTGCGTAAAGACCGGGAGGTGTCAGGCCGAGCTGACGCAGTCGCGGGAGCAGGTCGGAGTGATGTCCCTGTCCCAAATGCGGCTGGCGCTGCTCCATCCCTGGTCCCCCTGCAGCCTGAGGCTGATGACCAGGCTGGGTCAGCCTGCAGAAACCAGGGGTTCCCCCGGAGGGGGCCCCACTGTTAAACTGTTTTAGTTAACTGGACTGTACATAAGTTGCCCGGAAGGGTGCAGTTGACTTCATGTTTGCTACCCAGTTACCCATCAGGGTACAGAGACTGACAGGCTGAGGACTGTGAGAAGCCGGACGTTGACATTGTACATAGTTTAGCACTTCTTAAAGTGCATCCTATTGGTTTTATAATTACAAATATACCTCAGAACAAAAACCCGTTTGGCGCGGCGGAAGACGAGGTCCAGGATTGGATCGTCTATGCCCTGCAGCCATGCCCAGGGCCTACGTTGAGGGTTTGTGGACGGGTCCCTCATGCTGCTACTGTTGCACCCTGGTGCTGGAACTGTCTTGAAAATTGTTTTATATGACAATACTCTTATGATGTTTTATAATGTAACCAGTAACGTTAAAAGAAATGTGCCTCCCATAAAGGGAAGAAATGTTGTTTTATGGTCAAATATGCTGATGCATCTTAAAAATTTTGCATGTCAGTTATGCCTGGTTTTGATCTGTCCCAGCCCGCGGACGTGCTGTGTTTTACCGGGGGGGGGGGGAATGTGGCGCCCCTGAGTGTTCAGTCGCCACAGTGGTACTGCACCTCACCCAGAGGTGTGGTGTCTCCCTTCACTCAGGTAAGATGGGAGTGCTGCACAGAACCCCCCAAAACACCTGCATCCAACATGCAGAGTGCAGCTGCTGAGCCCTGTCCCTGGCTGGAGTGGGGGGAACCCAAAGGTAGGGGGAACCAGTAGTGGGTGTGGGTGGAGGAAGCCGTTAGAGGGAGCACTTATACAGTAGGTATATAATGGGAAGCCATCTTAGGGTGGCAGTTCAGAACAGAATGGTCAGTCAGTCTACCATTGGGCCCTATAAGACGTTCTTCATCTCCCGTTGCAGTGGGGTTTTTATTTGTCAAAAAAAAAGACTGGGGGTTGCGCCCCCGCCTTGATTTTCGCGAGTTTAATCGGATCACGGTCTGGGATGCATATCCTCTCCCTCTCATCCCCGACCTCTTTAGAAAAAAATTTGGCTCCTACGATTTGATTAAACTAGACCTCAGGGGGGCTTATAATCTCATTCACATTGAGGAGATGAGTGGAAGATGGCCTTCAATACTCCTGAGGGGCACTATGAAAAGCTTGTGATGGCATTTGGATTGACTAATGCTCCCGCTTTCTTTCAACACTGTTAGTGACATTTTTAGTCATCTGGCAGGTAGATCACAACAAACCAATCTTGATGACATATTAATTTACTTACCTCCAGTCACATCAGGTACATATCAGGCAGGTCTTACAGATACTCAAAGATAATAAATTATTTGTCAAACCAGAGAAATGTATGTTCTCCATTCAGGGTTAGTTCTTATCATTCACCGTTTTTGCATGGATCTGGCCAAAGTCCGGACGGTACTGGATTGGTATTATATTCAAGACTTAAAGGCATTACAAAGTTTTTTGGGTTTCGCCAGCTACTACTGTAAGTTCATCAAAAACTTTTCGGTAGTGGCCAAACCTCTGATGGACGTTTTTGCCAAATAGAAAAAAAAAATTAAGATTTTATTATTTTACTTTCCATTCTTGTAGCTAAACACAATCCAGCTAAGTTTAAAATTGAAATGAAGCCCCTGTACCCCCCTCTCTAGGTGCTTCTGTACCAAGTCTTCCCTGGTCCAGGATGGTCTCTATATCACAGGCTCCAGCAATAACCTATTGACACATGATTGTGGCAGCCCTCACGTGCTGATATATCACAGTGCCAATAGAAGTGGCAAGCGGCACAGAAATCACAAAATAAAGGCAGTGTTTGTGGTAATGCAAGAATCCAGCAAGCAGAGTAATCCACACGTCATACAACAGCCCAACATGGATGATGAAAAGCTGCGTCTTCAGGCGTCTGTGTAAGAACATCATATTTTTGTTTTCCTTCCAGAATAAGCACCAAATGGAATAGCTGAATGCCAGGATACGGAGACCGGCGGGGGACAGGGAAGCGCTGTCCGCTGGATTTTGTGCTGGTTTCACAAGCGGTCACCCTGCAGTTTTCTCCGGATAATGCTGTGGAGACTTTTCACAACACATCTAATAATTGTGAACCTTCCACTCACTTGTTTATTATCTTGTCCGCTGGTCAGACTGGGGTGGATGAAAGCTGGACAAGGGATGAAGAATGATCCTTATTACATATAATGGGTGCACTGAGCGATTGTGAAAAGTCGCAGAGGACTGAGAGCAGAAGGGCAGAGGGTTTCCTCTTCCTCACAGGGACCAGCACAGAAGCCGGAGAAGAAGGGCAGAGGGTTTCCTCTTCCTCACAAGGACCAGCACAGAAGCCGGAGCAGAAGGGGAGACAAGGGCTGAGCCACTTACACAGACAGAAAGCTGAGGAGAGGAGGGCATGTTATTACTCCAGGATCCGCTCCATTCATTCCCTATGTGGCATTCAAGCGCTGAGCTCGGCTTTTCCGGAGCCCCATAGAGAATGAATGGAGCAGCAGTTGATCCCTGACTTTCCACTCCTTCCCGATCAGACGATGGCTCGCAGCGGTCAGACCCCACGATCAGTAAGTGATCACCGAGCCTGTGGATAAGTGATAACTTGTTTTCTACAGACATCCCCTTTAAGTAATGGAGCATGCCAGCAGAGAAGGTGGGAGGAGGCGCTGGTTACAGGGGAAACTTTACGTCTGGAGGCCGCATTTAGGGCATGTGAGGGGCGGACACTTCCCATATTCATCATTACTGAACCCCCGCTCTGTGCGGCTCTTATCTGAGCTGCAGGAGACGCAGCAGTTACTAATCAGCCGCTCTCTGTTCACTTGCAGCCGTCCGAGCTCTGCTGTGCCTGTTAGGGGTGAAGTTCGGGTCCTTCGAGGCATCTACTATGCAGCCTGCACAGCAGATCACAGCCCGAGCACAGCGTCTCCGGGTAAATCTCCACCTTGTGAGTTGCTTCTTGTGCAGCAGCCCCATGCAAGTTGCTCTGCTCTCCTCGGCCAGCTCCTGCTGAATACTGAGCTCCTCTGCCCAATCTAGGAGCTCAATAGCCCTGATCACGTCAGTGGTAGCCCAACGCTGCTGGATCAGATTTACAAATGGCAAACTAATCAGCCCTAGGTATTTCTAATATGTGCAGAGTAGGCGACATAAGTCTGACCGGTGTCCTCATAGACCTTTCCTCAGCCGGGGTCTAATAGGAGCAGTAAAATGGCCGTCATGGGGTCCATTGTTAGATCTCAGCTGCCATAGAAACTCATTGCCACCATGATCATGCCTCCCTCTCCTGTCTAAAGTGCCTAAATGCTGTGGAAGCCCCCTACTGTGTCATACAATGGATTAAGCTGCCAGGATCAAGGTTGGCTCCACTGTGGGCAGCTGAGGCAGGAGCAGGACTGTGTTACACAGCCACACTTCTGCCGCAGATCTTGTAAGGACCTGCCTGATGATAATGTGTCCTATAGAGCAGGTCTTGGTACCGGACTGCCCTGTACATATTTACCACTAGCTGGGAACCAGTTACTTACAAGGTCTAGTTTCGAATGTGTTTCCAGGATCTGTAGTTATCAGCATTTTATCCTTAAGGCCGAGTTATAATATCACTGTAACACTCTCGCCCTGTACCTGTATACCTGCCCTGTGTGCTGCACAAAAGTATATAACAAAATGTGTGTACACAGATATCTCCTGAATGGTATTACTGCTAGATCTCCTGTACATAGAAATATGAGGTTCTTAGCGCACATTTTGAGCAAATTGTGCGAGCCCATCTGCCAACGTCAAGGCGACCTCTTCAGATGGGTCCCTACACTAACATTACACTAACTTACTAACTGGGACTAGTTTTTTGTATTATTATTATTACCACCATTTTTACTATTTATTATTATTGCATTAATGCAATTAATTGTAACTGTTATAAAACGAATTAAAAAAATGTAATTCTAATTTTTTTTTATTAATCTTGTGATTCTAATAAAGGTATTACTAAAATCCCTATGCCTAAAGCTGTTGATCCAGAAGAAGGCAAAAACCCCAGGACACCTTCAGCCAATTTGTGTCACAGGGGAAAAATTCCTTCTTGACCCCGGGAAAAGGCGATCAGTCCTAGGACCCTGGATCAAACCTAATAATGTTATTACAAGTTATATAATATTACACTAATTATTGTACTACTGGAGTTATTTTAATTTGTTTTTATAAATCTATTTGATATGGTTATTATTACATTGTGCTATCTTATTACAGTATTATTCTTCTTTCCTTTCACTACTAATACTGCCCTATACCTACAGTGTTGATCCAGAAGAAGGCAAAAACCCCAGGACACCTTCAGCCAATTTGTGTCACAGGGGAAAAATTCCTTCTTGACCCCGGGAAAAGGCGATCAGTCCTAGGACCCTGGATCAAACCTATTAATGTTATTACAAGTTATATAATATTACACTAATTATTGTACTACTGGAGTTATTTTAATTTGTTTTTATAAATCTATTTGATATGGTTATTATTACATTGTGCTATCTTATTACAGTATTATTCTTCTTTCCTATCACTAGTAATATTGCCCTATACCTACAGTGTTGATCCAGAAGAAGGCAAAAACCCCAGGACACCTTCAGCCAATTTGTGTCACAGGGGAAAAATTCCTTCTTGACCCCGAGAAAAGGCGATCAGTCCTAGGACCCTGGATCACACTGCTATTCTACCTACTACTATTACTACTGTTATTTTATTACTTTCTTACTATTATCACTAGTATTATTACTCATATTACACTAATACGGATATACTACCACTATATTACTACCATCCCTTTCCCCCTAGGGATCTTAAGGTGCAGTTCTGTCCTCCTCCTCCTATTCTGTCCTCCTCCTCTTCCATCCTCCTCCACTTTCGTCCTCCTCCTCTTCCTCTTCCGTCCTCCTCCTCTTCTGTCCTCCTCCTCTTCTGTCCTCCTCCTCTTCCGTCCTCCTTCTCTTCCGTCCTCCTCCTCTTCTGTCCTCCGCCTCTTCCGTCCTCCGCCTCTTCCATCCTCCGCCTCTTCCGTCCTCCGCCTTTTCTGTCCTCCGCCTCTTTCGTCCTCTTCCTCTTCCGTCCTCTTCCTCTTACGTCCTCCTCCTCTTCGGTCCTCCTCCTCTTCCGTCCTCCTCCTCTTCCGTCCTCCTTCTCTTCCGTCCTCCGCCTCTTCCGTCCTCCACCTCTTCTGTCCTCTGCCTCTTCCATCCTCCGCCTCTTCCGTCCTCCGCCTCTTCCGTCCTCCTTCTCTTCCATCCTCCTCCTCTTCCGTCCTCCTCCTTTTCCGTCCTCCTCCTCTTCTGTCCTCCTCCTCTTCCGTCCTCCGCCTCTTCCGTCCTCCATCTCTTCCGTCCTCCGCCTCTTCCGTCCTCTTCCTCTTCCGTCCTCCTCCTGAGACGTAATAAATAGCATTAAAGCTGCAGTAATTATTTATATTATATATACACACTGCTCAAAAAAATAAAGGGAACACTCAAATAACACATCCTAGATCTGAATGAATGAAATATTCTCATTGAATACTTTGTTCTGTACAAAGTTGAATGTGTTGACAACAAAATCACACAAAAATCATCAATGGAAATCAAATTTATTAACCAATGGAGGCCTGGATTCGGAGTCACCCCCAAAATTAAAGTGGAAAAACACACTACAGGCTGATCCAACTTTGATGTAATGTCCTTAAAACAAGTCAAAATGAGGCTCAGTATTGTGTGTGGCCTCCACGTGCCTGTATAACCTCCCTACAACGCCTGGACATGCTCCTGATGAGGTTGCGGATGGTCTCCTGTGGGATCTCCTCCCAAACCTGGACTAAAGCATCCACCAACTCCTGGACAGTCTGTGTTGCTACGTGACGTTGGTGGATGGAGTGAGACATGATGTCCCAGATGTGCTCAATGGGATTCAGGTCTGGGGAACGGGCGGGCTAGTCCATAGCTTCAATGCCTTCATCTTGCAGGAACTGCTGACATACTCCAGCCACATGAGGTCTGGCATTGGGCACAACCCCCATCTGTGGACGTCTGGCCCTCATCCCACTCTCATGGAGTCGGTTTCTAACCGTTTATGCAGACACATGCACATTTGTGGCCTGCTGGAGGTCATTTTGCATGGCTCTGGAAGTGCTCCTCCTGTTCCTCCTTGCACAAAGGCAGAGGTAGGGGTCCTGCTGCTGGGTTGTTGCCCTGCTATGGCCCCCTCCACGTCTCCTGGTGTACTGGCCTGTCTCCTGGTAGCGCCTCCAGCCTCTGGACACTACGCTGACAGACGCAGCAAACCTTCTTGCCACAGCTCGCAATGATGTGCCATCCTGGATGAGCTGCACTACCTGAGCAACTTCTGTGGGTTGTAGAGTCCGTCTCATGCTACCACGAGTGTGAAAGCACAACCAACATTCAAAAGTGACCAAAACATCAGCCAGAAAGAATTGGTACTGAGATGTGGTCTGTGGTCTCCACCTGCAGAACCACTCCTTTATTGAGTGTGTCTTGATAATTGCCAATAATTTCCATCTATTGTCTTCCATTTGCACAACAGCATGTGAAATTGATTGTCAATCAGTGTTGCTTCCTAAGTGGACAGTTTGATTTCACAGAAGTTTGATTTACTTGGAGTTATATTCTGTTGTTTAAGTGCTCCCTTTATTTTTTTGAGCAGTGTATATTTTCTCATGTCATGTATTTACTACTAAAAGTAATTTTTTACATTTAGGTTTCATTAAGTGTTTTACACCGACTATTACAGACTTATTGTTTCCCTGCACATTCAAGTTTTGTGTTTTCTTTGGGCATAGATCAGCTAATAGGCACTCAGGAAAAAAAAACAGATTAAAGATCTACAAACTCTCCCTTAAGACTAAGGAGCTCACTGATAGATTCTCAGTTAGCTAATTTTGCAGCCAGCAATAGACAGTGCAGCACAGATGCTACAGAAGGCAACATTTTTAATGAAACTCAATTACAGAAATCGATTTTAGCCCCAAATACTTGCATTAAAGTAAAAAAAATGGCCCCAAAGCTGGACAACCGCTTTAACTCCTTACCAACATCTGCCGTACATGTATGGTATAAGTCAGTAGCGGGTGTATGGAGCAGGGTCAGCTCGCCCCGTACATGGCAGATAATGGCTGTGACAAACAACCAGGACCTGCCTCTAACAGCTGCGAGTGGAGCGAAGATCTGCCCACCACTGTTAACCTGTTCAGTGCTGCTGTCAATCTCTAACAGCAGCATTAACAGTGCGCCAGCATTGGGACGCGTCGTTCCATACGCCCACCGGCGCTCCTGTGACGCGATCATAGGGCGCCGATGGACTGCTATGACATCCGGGGGTCTGCTGAAGCCTCCGTGCCTGTCATTATAAAGCTTCATTTGGGCTGTAAAGAAGACCGTGGTTTTGCTATATGGAGCATTACTGTGGTATCGCTGTATATAGCACAAGCAATCAGATGATGTATACAAATACAGTGAAAAAAAGTATATATATATTTATTAAAACCCCACACGTTCAACTCACCTCCCACTAAAAATAAAGATAATAAAAATATACACATTTTGTGGTATGGTCTCTTTCAGAGAAATACAATCTATCAAAATATAAAAAAAAAACGATCAGTGAACACAGAAAAAAATTCAAAAAGACAAAATTGCATTTTTTCGTTCGCCTCAATACTGCAGAAAATCCTGTAAGAAGCGATGACCATGACATATGTGTCCCAAAATGTTATCAATAAAGTCCTCTTGCCCTTCAAAAAATAAGCCCCCACACAGCTCCATCAACCCGGAAACTGAAAATGTTACGGGTCTCAGAAAAAATGGTGACAGCATCAAAAAAAAGTTTTTTTCTTTTGCCAAAACTATTGGAGAAGTTTGGTCTTGCTGTAATCACACTGAGGAGCAGGATCCTATTACCAGGTCATTTTTACCACACAATGTGCGCCGTTAAAACCGTTCCCAGAAAAACAATGTCAGGCTTTTTTGTCAGGCTTTTTTTTTCGCACTTTTACTGCACTTGAAATGTTTTTCCCGTTTTCTAGCACTATGTGGTAAATGAATGGTGTCATTTATAAGGACAGCTCATCCTACAAAATAACAAGACCTCACACTATGTGGACAGATATCAAAAAGTTAGAAAGATTGGAAAAAGCGGAGGAAAAAACAGAAAAAAAACATAAATTGGTTATGTCGGGAAGGGGTAAAGCTGAAGAAACGCATGTAAGAGCAGAATATGGAGGAAGGTCAGATATCACAGACTGGTGGATACTACCTGCTCCATCGCTGGCAGAATACTCCACCCCCATGGTGTCCGCTGATATCTTCTCTTGTAGAAACGTCTCCAAACTCTATAAAACATCGGGAACAGTCAGCAGAGGGTTTGATGATTGGCTCATATTGGCGATATACTCAGGGGCATTACTGGGGCCAGGGAAGATTGGGAATGAATAGCGTATTGACTGTTAGAGATGTGATCTCTTCCATTAAAGGGGATGTCTAGTTGGAACAAGTTATCACTGATCTCTGGATAGGTGATGACCTGTCCCAGTGGGAGCACCCCTTTATTATGTGGTATATATGGAGGATGTGATATCATGCAGAGTTCTAGCAGTATTACACTTCGGTCCGTTCTGCGTGCATCTGGGCCATTCCCTATGGAGGAGCGGAGCTGGGGGTAAATATCAGGATCTCGTCGCTGGATCCATCCAGATGGGAGATGTAACGAGTGCGGCGCCCCCCACTGGTGTCTCAGCGTATTATGTGTTGGGGAATAATAACTTATTGTCTGGTAAATGTGCTGACTCCTGTCAGTTGTGATCGCTGAGTGCGTGTGATGGGATGTGGCTCCATCCGTTATATTATATCACGTCTTATACCTATAATCTCTCGCTGATCGCAGGTGTCTGTCTTCACACTCAGATGAGAAGGAACAAACTGACGATATAGGACTTTTTTTTTTTTTTCCAAATTCAAACCGAGCAATCCTATTGGCCGAGTATGAATGCAGTTACCATGGTGACAGAAGTAGCAGCAGATTTAAAGGGACAAAACACTAATATTGTACTAAAGTGTATTTTATTATATATTTCACATAACTGACTGGGTACACCTTGGTGTGGGTGGGATGGCTTTTTTTAAATCAAAAACCATGTTTACTAAGTACCCTATATTATATATATTCACTATTGCTTTTTACTTACTTATAGCAGGGTATATGCTCATATTGTTTCTATCCTAAGTTTATCTATTTTCTAATAGAGACATGACCAGTCCTCTTTAGAATTTTATAGTGACCCCATTGAGGTCATGGACTGATATTGGGGATTGCAGAGTTGGGGCAAGGTCACAGGTGACAGTAAGTGACATCAAATGAAGGCTATGGTGCATACACAGTAAATCAGTCGTGTTATTCCACAGAAATGCTGTTCTATAAGGCTGTGTGCCCACGTAGCATTTTTCAAGCGTTTATGCTGCGGAATTTCCGCAGCGGAAACGCTTGTAAAACGCTAGGTAATCCGCACCCCATGGTCCCCAAGGGGATTCCGCATGTTCTATGCACATGCTGCGGATTTTTCCACAGCGTTTATGCTGCGTACAAAAATCCGCAGCATGTCATTTAATTTTGCGGAAGTGCAGCGGAACTCCCGCCATTGACTTGCATTGAGACGCACAGAAACCGCGACTGTACATTTTTACAAGCGGCTTCTATGCGTCTCTAAGTGCGGATGGTACCCAGTTCTGGAGGAGAGGAGACTCTGATCCAGACCTGGGTACCATTGTACCTGTAAAAAAAAGAATAAAATAACAAATAAAGTTTATATTCACCTGTCCGGCGTCTTCTCTCTGAATGCCAGCAGCGCTGAAGGACCTTCAGTGACGTCACAGTCATGTGACCGCAGGCCCTTCACCGCTCTGTCTCGCGATATGCCGGCAGCCGGGAACCAGCCAGGTGTTATGTTCTGCTACCAAAGCTAAGGAAAGAGAGGAGATCTGTCCCTACTATGAGACTCAGCTGAATCCCTACGATGTAACAGGGAACCTGATCCTGCGATCAGACCTGCTAAAGTCCTAATCTAGTCTGTACGAAGACCTATAGATGTGGGGAGGGAATCCCTACAAGTACTAAGGACTGGGAGGAATATGGGACACCTCCTAACAGAAATAGTAGCAGACAGACGAACAAACAAAATAGATAGAACATAGAGGTCCGTAGACCAAGCAAACTAACAGAGTTAGATACAGAGCACAGGCTAGCTAGAAAGTAGATATAGAATGAAGTCCAGCAAAGCCAGAAGGGCGGAGCAGGACTAAATAGGCCAACAAGGTCATGTGACCAGCAAAGGAAAAAAAACCTAACAGCAAGGTTCTAACAGTACCCCCCCTTCTAAGAGGATCCTCCGGATCCCCTAGGACCAGGCTTATCAGGAAATCTCCTGTGAAACGCTCTGATAAGTCTGGACGCGGAAACATCATCTGACCTCACCCAAGAGTTATCCTCGGGTCCGAAACCTTTCCAGGCCACAAGATACTGCAAACTACCTCTATACCGTCTAGAGTCAAGGATGCGAGAAATTTCATATTCCCCGTCCTCCACCACCGGAGGAACAGAGGCAGAGGCGTCACCATCCGACACAACAGCTTTTTTTAACAGAGAGACATGAAAGACCGGATTAATTCTCCAGGAGGTAGGAACCTCCAACCTAACAGCAGATTGGTTGACAACCTGAAGCACCTTAAAGGGCCCTACAAACTTGGGACCCAATTTCTTAGAAGGAATCCTCAACCGCAGATTCCTAGAGGACAACCAAACCATGTCACCAACAGCGAACAAAACCTCCTGTCGTTTCCTATCAAAGTAGTCTTTAGATTTTCTGTTGGCCTCCTGAAGATTACCACGCACATCCGTCCAAACTCTTTCCAAATCACCGGAAAAATTCTCCTCCTCAGGCACGGCAGATCCCAACTTGGAGAACGACCCAAACGACGGATGTCTCCCAGAACAACAAAAAAAAGGCGAACAACCAGCAGAAGAAGATGTATGATTGTTCAGAGCAAATTCGGCAAGTGGCAGAAACTCAGACCACCCCTCTTGATTGTCTGCCACAAAACAACGCAAGAACTGCTCAACATCCTGGTTTTTCCTTTCTGTCTGGCCATTAGATTCAGGATGATATCCGGACGAAAACGACAAATGAATTCCCAACCTGTCACAAAAGGCACGCCAAAAACGAGCCACGAACTGAGGACCCCTGTCAGAAACAATGTCAGTAGGAACGCCATGAAGTCTGACAATTTCCTTGACAAAGGCCTTAGCGAGAGTTTTAGCGCAGGGCAGTTTGACGAAGGGAACCAAGTGACACATCTTGCTAAAGCGGTCCACGACCACCCAGATGACAGTAAAACCCTCAGAGGAGGGAAGGTCAGTTATAAAGTCCATAGCCAAATGTGTCCAAGGAGCACTGGGGACCTCCAAAGGACAAAGCAACCCCGCAGCAGGAGTATGAGAGGACTTAGATCTAGCACATATAGTACATTGGCGCACCCACTTAATGACTTCCTTCTGCCATCCAGGCCACCAAAAACTGCGACCCACCAGTCTCTTGGTCTCAGAGATTCCGGGATGACCTGCCAACCGAGATTCGTGACACTCAACAAACAAATCTCTCCTAAAGGTCTCAGGCACAAACAACCTCCCATGAGGAGTGTTAGATGGGGCATTCTCCTGAGCTTTAAGAATCTCATCTTCCAAAACGGAGTCTAAAGCAGCTATCACAACACCTTCTTGTAAAATGTTTTCCTCTTTCTCAGCACCGACTATGGGAGAAAAACTGCGAGACAAGGCATCCGCCTTAACATTCTTAGTACCAGGGATGTAAGTAACGGAGAAATTAAACCGCGAGAAAAACAGTGCCCACCTAGCCTGACGGGCATTCAGGCGCTTGGCAGCATCAAGATATATCAGATTTTTATGATCCGTAAGAACCTGAACGGGAAATTCCGCACCTTCCAAGAAGTGGCGCC
Source organism: Phyllobates terribilis (assembly GCF_046119375.1). Taxonomy (NCBI): domain Eukaryota; kingdom Metazoa; phylum Chordata; class Amphibia; order Anura; family Dendrobatidae; genus Phyllobates; species Phyllobates terribilis. Next base: position 28,788,267 of record NW_027362774.1, on the reverse strand, counting down.
AGTGTTCAAATGCGAGTTTAATAGCCAATAATTCCCGATTACCAATATCGTAATTCAATTCAGTCTCCGAAAATTTTTTTGAAAAAAAGGCACAGGGATGTAATCCATCCCCGTTATCCTGAGACAATACTGCGCCAACCCCCACAGAGGAAGCATCAACCTCAACCAAAAACGGCCTAGTAACATCAGGCTGCATAAGGATGGGAGCAGAGGTGAACCTCTCCTTGAGATACACAAAAGCTTCAATGGCCTCAGAAGACCACTGAACCGCATCAGCACCTTTCCTGGTGAGATCAGTCAGAGGTTTGACAATACTAGAAAAAATTTTTATGAACTTTCTATAGTAATTGGCGAAACCCAAAAACCTCTGTATCGATTTCAAACCAATAGGCCTAGGCCATTCCTGCACAGCCTGAACCTTAACCGGATCCATCTCAAAACCTTTGCTGGAGATAATGTAGCCCAAAAAACTAATTCTCTGTACAGCGAACTCACATTTCTCCAGCTTAGCAAAAAGCGAATTGTCCATTAATAACTGTAATACCTCACGCACGCTCCGCCAATGAGACTCCAGATCTGGCGAATAAATCAAAATGTCATCCAAATACACAACCACATTTTTACCGATCAAAGGTCTCAGGATGTCATTAATCAGATTCTGAAAAAATGCAGGAGCATTAGTGAGACCAAAAGGCATAACCAGATTCTCAAAATGACCCACAGGAGTGTTAAAAGCAGTCTTCCATTCATCACCCTCCTTCATGCGCAACAGATTGTATGCCCCCTTAAGGTCAATTTTAGAGAACCACTTGGCCCCCAATAACTGGTTAAACAGATCAGGAATCAATGGCAGTGGGTAAGGATTGCGTACCGTAATTTTGTTAATCTCACGAAAATCCAGACAAGGACGTAAACCGCCGTCCTTTTTTTTTACAAAAAAAAATCCAACCGCCACAGGAGACTTAGAGGGCCTAATGTGACCGGCGGCCAAGCTTGTCTGTATGTATTCCTCCAAAGCCTTCCTCTCAGGAATAGTAAGGTTAAATAAACGACTCTTAGGAAGAGTCGCTCCAGGGACAAATTCAATAGAACAATCATAGTCTCTATGGGGAGGCAAAACCTGCGATTCCTTCTCAGAAAAAACTCTCCAAAAATCCTGAATAGGAACAGGCAATTCTCCCCTATCCAAAGCTGCAATACGCCCGTTACAACACTTGTCATAACATTTATGGCTCCAGGATTTAATTTCACTGGTAGACCAATCCAGTACAGGATTGTGAAATTTTAACCAGGGCAAACCCAATATTACTGGAGAAGGCAAGTTATTCAACACTACCAAATCCAATTTCTCATGGTGAACACCATTAATAGTGAGAGGAAATTCACTGACCTTGAGAGTAATATTCTTCAAAGGGGAGCCATCCACAGAAACCACAGCAATGGGGGATGACAAAGGTTCAGGTTTTAAATTGAGTTTTTCCACGAATCCCCCATCAATTACATTCAGTGTAGACCCGCAATCAACAAACACCCGAAATTCCATTAATTTTTCCTGAGCAATCGTGGAAGCAGCTAAAAATATACCCTTGGAATTTAAACAGGCAATACGGGCGTGACTGACCATTTTTTTTTCTTTCTTCAGTCGAAGCTCACAGCCTTTAATCAAATGACCAGATTTTCCGCAGTAGAAACACAAGCCTTGCGAAAAACGACGGTCTTTTTCTTGAGAGCGAGGTGCCACCGATCCAATCTCCATCGGTTCACCACTGTTAGTACACACATTATCATAACCAGAAACTGACATAGCAGAGGATTTGCTCTCATTAACCCTAGCACGCAGTCTTCTATCCACCCGTATAGCTAATTGCATAGCCTGTTGCAAATCTTCAGGTGTAGGATAAGCAATTAGCAGGTCTTTAACCCTTTCACTGAGCCCAGCAAGAAATAGACTTTTCAGAGCAGAATCGTTCCACCCTGTTTGAGTGGACCAACGACGAAAATGTGTACAATATTTTTCCACATTACCCGATCCTTGTTTTAGACGTCTCAACTCAGTCTCAGCTGATGCGACACGGTCAGGATCATCATATAATAGTCCCAAAGCAGAAAAAAAACTATCCACTGATCTGAAGCATGAATCACTAGGTTGCAAAGAAAAGGCCCACTCCTGAGGCTCTTTGCGCAAAAGTGACATTATGAACCCTACGCGCTGGGATTCATCCCCAGAGGACTTAGGTCTCAAACGAAAATACAATAAGCAAGCATTTTTAAATGAAAAAAATTCTCGGTGTTCACCAAAAAACAAATCCGGCAAACATACCTTAGGCTCCAAGAAATGTGCTCCAGGACAGTTACTCACGTGCTGACGGAGCTCGGCCACCTCCAGAGAGAGTCCCTGCAGGCGATGAGCCAAATCCTGAACCGACACCATGATGGAACAGAAAAATCTTTCCTAAGAGAATTTGCTGGCTGGACTTACTGTTATGTTCTGCTACCAAAGCTAAGGAAAGAGAGGAGATCTGTCCCTACTATGAGACTCAGCTGAATCCCTACGATGTAACAGGGAACCTGATCCTGCGATCAGACCTGCTAAAGTCCTAATCTAGTCTGTACGAAGACCTATAGATGTGGGGAGGGAATCCCTACAAGTACTAAGGACTGGGAGGAATATGGGACACCTCCTAACAGAAATAGTAGCAGACAGACGAACAAACAAAATAGATAGAACATAGAGGTCCGTAGACCAAGCAAACTAACAGAGTTAGATACAGAGCACAGGCTAGCTAGAAAGTAGATATACAATGAAGTCCAGCAAAGCCAGAAGGGCGGAGCAGGACTAAATAGGCCAACAAGGTCATGTGACCAGCAAAGGAAAAAAAACCTAACAGCAAGGTTCTAACACCAGGAAGCAGAGCTGCAGCCACGCCGGGGCCTCGGGGGTGAGTATAGCTTTATTTGTTTTAATTTTTACGGTTCACACTGTATAAATCCATGCTGTTTCCATGGATTTATACAGTGTGACCTAGTTGTCAAGCACTTTCCAAGTGATGCTAATCGCCTGGAAAGTGCTTGTCAATCTGCATGCAGAAATGCATGTGAATCCGCATGTGGATCCGCATGTATTCTGCAGGAAAAACGCATGCACAATCTGCATGTACAATCTGCATGCGTTTTTTTCTGCCAGGGAGATGCAGAAATGCTGCAGAAATTTTCTGCTTCATTTCTGCATCGTGGGCACATAGCCTAAAACACAAAATATCTTCATATGGTGAGGAGTTGTGTTGTGTTTTCATTATTTACATTCTAGCGTGGTGATCACATAAAATGTAAAATTCCTATGAAATAATTACTGAATGACAGTAGCCTGTATCCCTGGAGGACAAGTCATTTACCGCTTCACCAGGTTTGATGTTCTAATGCATTTAGATGTTTCAGTATTTGTATATATGTATATATATTTTTTTCCCCCCTTAAGGGTATTCAAGCGCAGACGGTGACCAACTTCTTCCTCGCCTTTGAAGCACAGCTTTCAATTGTTCCTGTCGTAAACAAGGTAAAAAGCTTAGAGCCGAACACTATCAGACTCCTTCAGTCCCGCAGCAGGTAAATCTGTGAACATCGCCGGCACTCCTGCTGTTCCTAGCACCGATCCCTCTATGAGCGGCTGTGCAGTAATGAAGGCAGGATTCACCCCAAACTTGCTCGTCTTTTTTTTCGATTTCCAGTTCTGGTAATTAGTTATACACATGTGTATATCCAGTGGTCAACTCAAAACCTGTGTATGGAAAATGAATTGTTTGCTGTATGCATCGCATTTGTAGGATGCACACTGTTCATTTCATTATGGAGCGGAGTAGGAGGAGACTTTCATTACTGTTCCCTTTACTTCCTCCCTGCTGATAGGAAATGCCATGCTGTTTGCTTGTGTCCTGTGATTACAGCAGCCTGCAACAGTTTTCAAGCGTGCACTTCCCGGCTCAGGCATCAAGCAGTAAATGATAAAATTAAAACGCTGCTATCCCTTTGTTAGTCACTTTTTTATCTTCTTCCCCCTTCTACGAATGCTGTAGTCCGTTATTCTAGAACTGCTCTGAAAATGGTTCTCTCTGGAGTGTTGGGATTTGGGTTTAGGGTGGGTTAGGGAACTGAAGTTCAGATACTTTGTTCATGTTTTATACTATGGAATTACTATGTCATGTATGTTATTTGAAAGATGGAAAATTTGTATTTGGAGTTTTTCAATAAAAATTATTTGATTAAAAAAAAATCATGAAATTAAAATTCCTCCCGTTCTTGAGAAAGAATAGGATTTTCACTAAGAGGTAAATTGCACGTTCCTTGTTTTACAGGCACTTTACATTTTTGCTAGTTTTGTGCGATTACACAATCCCTTTTAAAGGCCAGTGCCAGTTGTACATCTCTCCCTAAACTCTTGCTCAGCACTATATTTTATGCCAGTTTTATTATATGGTTTCTAGATTTTGTCCAGCTTTGATAAATAATTAGTATTTATACTTTTGCTTTTAGGCTGCGTGCCCACGTTGCGGATTACAAGCGTTTTTGATGCGGAATTTCCGCAGCGGAAATGCTTGTAAAACGCATGGTAATCCGCACCCCATGGTCCCCAAGGGGATTCCGCAAGTTCTATGCACATGCTGCGGATTTTTCCGCAGCTTTTATGCTGCGTTCAAAAAGCCGCAGCATGTCAATTAATTTTGCGTTTCCGCAAGCGGAATTGCCTTGTGCAATGCATTAAAAACACAAGGCAATTCCGCATGTGGAAAACGCGAGATAAACGCATGAAAAACGCGCGATAAACGCGTGCGGAATTCCGCATGCGTTTTTCCGGGAGAGGACTTGCAGAAATGAAGCAGAAATTTTCTGCTTCATTTCTGCAACGTGGGCACATAGCCTGAGGCTGAGTTCACACGATGCGTTTTTCATGCGTTTCCGCGGCGTTTTTGCAGTTGCGTAAACGCTGCGGAAACGCATGAAAAACGCATGGTAGAAGGGCAGCAATGTTCCCCAATTGAAATCCGCATGTGCAGGTTTGCCTTGGTTAAAACTGCACAATCCTTTACTGGACTGGTCTACTAATGAGATTAAGTCTTGGAGTCCTAAGTGCTATGATAAATGTTGTAATGGTCGCATTGCGGCTGTGGAAAAAGGGGAATTACCTGTACCTATTCAGGATTTTTGGAAGGTTTTTTCAGAGGAGGAGTCGCAAGTTTTACCTCCTCATAGGGACTATGATTGCACCATTGAGTTTGTTTCTGGAGCTACTCTTCCCAAGAGTCGCTTATTAAATCTGACTATCCCTGAAAGAAAGGCCTTGGAGGAATACATACAGACGAGCTTGGCTGCTGGTCACATTAGACCAGGGGTGTCCAAACTTTTTTCTAAGAGTGCCAAATTTGATGAAGTGAACATGTGCGAGGGCCGATCATTTTGCTTGACATTCTTTGGACCATTAAAATGAATGCAAATAAACTTTTTTTGCAAAGTTTATTGAAAACGGCATACTTTTTATTTTGTGACTTGGATGACAAATCTAAACAGGTGTTTAATCAATCTGCCTTAAAGGGGTTAACCCAGACATACCCCCATTCTCACCCAGGAAGCCCCTCCCCGACTTGAGCATCGAAGCAGTTTATGCTCCAATGTCCTACTTTTGCCCTGCACTAAATTGCGCAGAGGAAAGGCATTTTCTGGAGTTCTAGTGACATACCCGGCTCTCCACGGGGCTGGCAGAAAGCCCAGTGACGTCACCGGCACTGATGGGCGGGCTTTATCACCAGTAAACCAGCTAGAGCAGCGCTAAAGCCTGCACATTAGAGCCGGTGAAGCCTCCTACCGGCAGTGTGTCATTGTAAATAGCACAGGGCAAGGGAGCACATCGGAGCATGAGATGCTTTGATGCCCATGGCAGGGGGGCTGCCTGGGTGAAAAAGGGGGTATGTCTGGGTTCTGAACTTGGACAACCCCTTTAATATAATAAAAACAGGAAACTGAGATATCTCAGGAACATTTTAAAGTACATTACACAAAGTAATGTAAGGTTGTCTGTCAACTTATAAGTTCAAAAAATGTGAACAGGAACATAACAGCAAGTATACATGTGTTCAAATATATAACTGTCTATCCAACTGACATTAATTGAGATTTTACAACATATTAATCTCAATTAAAAAAAAGAAACTAGCCTGCACTAATGTGAAGGGTGAAACTGGGATCTGGACTGCAGCACATAGACTAGGTCTGGTTCAATGGCCGTGGTTTTGATGCGCAAAATGTCACGCAGGTGAGAGTCACTTAGTCTTGTCCTCACGCTGTTCTTGTTAAAGTTCATAACAGAGAATGTCTTCTCACACAAATATGTTGAGCCAAACAAGCTCAGGGTTTTCTTAGCCAATGTTCGAATCTCTTGAAACCGGCTCTTATCCAGTTGGCGGTAAAAGTTAACAAGAGAGAGCTGTTGATGACGACTGCGTAACTCGCTGTCACAATGTAGCTCAATGAGCTCGAGCTGCAACTGATCAGGAGCATTGTCGGGGTCAACAGAGAATGGAGAGGAGAAAATGCTGATCTCCTTTTCAATAGCTGCAAAATCTTGAAAGCGCCGTTGAAACTCCCCAGCCAGAGATGTGATGTCTGCTGCATACCTGCTTATTTGCGCATGGATATCATCCTGTGGAAAACTGTTAATTATTTCCTGTAGCGCTGAAAAATGGATGGTATTGGGCGGTGTTTGTGACAACTGCCTTAGGAAAAGTTGCAGCTTTGTTCCAAAGGCTTTGAGGTGTGAATAAAGTTGGTTCACCGCTGCATCTTTGCCCTGAAGATTCATGTTCAGTACATTCAGATGCTTTGTTAGGTCGACTAGAAACCCCAAATCAGCCAGCCAAATTGGATCAGATAGTTCTCGCATCGTTTGTCCCTTTGTTTCCAAGAATTCTCCTATTTCCTTTCTGAGAGAGTAGAAACGTTGCAGTGCAGACCCCCGACTGAGCCATCTTACATCGTTATGATATGAAACATCTTCATATTCAGCCTGGATATCCAGTAGAAACTGTTTAAACTGGCGGTGGCACAGGGCTTTAGAGCGGATAAAATTAATGGTCTTTAGTACCGGTTTCATAACATGATCATATTGGAGATGTTTAGCACAGAGAACTTGTTGATGAATGATGCAATGAAGTTTAATAGCTTTGCCTCCTTCTTCGCTCACCTTGTTACAGATTAGGGTTGATAATCCACTTCGTTCACCAGTCATGGCAGGTGCCCCATCAGTAATAATCCCAGTAACTTTGTTCCAAGGCAGTTTCATGTCATCTATGGCAGAACTAACAGAATCAAATAAATCTTTCCCTCTTGTTTGATCCTTGAGGCTCTGGAGGTCAAGTAGCTCTTCAGTCACATTCATTTCATCGTCCACCCCTCTTAAAAAAATCAGCAACTGAGCCGTGTCAGATAGGTCCGTGCTTTCATCACAGGCTATTGAAAAGAAGTCAAAATCAGCTCCTTTTGACATTAACTGTCTCTTAATATCCGATGAAATTTCTTCAATTCTCCGTGCTACAGTGTTACGAGCCAGGCAAATGTTGGAAAACTCTTGCTTCTTCTCGGGACAGACATTCTCTACCATTTTCATAACACATTCTTTGATAAAGTCACCCTCTGCAAAAGATTTGCAATTTTTAGCAATTAACGCTGCCACCTCATAGCTCGCCTTTGTGGCATTTTCATTTGACTCACGGGCTCTTGTAAAAAATCGCTGTTGTGACAATAAAACAGCTTCAAGTTGCTTATACTTTTCACTTCGGTCGTGCCCTGTTAGCTTGTCGTATGTGCTATGTCTCGTCTGATAGTGTCGCTTGACATTAAATTCTTTATAAACAGCAACGGTCTCTTGGCATATCAGACAAACACAGTGATTCTTTATTTCAGTGAAAAAATATTCTACTTTCCACTTGTCCTGGAAGCGGCGGCCCTCACTGTCAACTTTTCGTTTCTTATTTGTAGTTGCCATTATAAAAATTGGCCAGAAGGGGAGAGATTAAAAGGCGCAGAGGGTGGAACAGCAAAAATAAGATACTGCTATATGCTTTATAACACAGGCAGAGAATAGCAAGCTGTGCAACAGTCGCACATCAGATAATGGAATTATAGCACAGTGACAGGCAGTCAGGGGTTAATGAAGGGTATGACAGCTTGCTACCACAAGCTTGTGTGAGAGCCCTGCTGGCCTAACCTTTCTGGAGGTGTAAGGTGGCGCAGGGACTTATATATAACTTAATATATATATTATTTATATAATTTTACACAACTAAGCTGAGGTCTTCAGCCTATCTGACCTCTGAACGTCTTACAACCCCTGGGGGCTGGAGATCTCGCACGTCGCGAGATCTTGGCTGGCCGGTTGCCGCCGCTCAGTACTCCGGCGCAGGGAGAAGGAAAGCCGAAATCTCGCGATGTCCGAGATTTCGGCTCTTCTCCCTGCGCCGGAGTACTGAGCGGCGGTGGCGACGAGAGCGGCGGTGGCGACGAGAGCGGCAGCGGCCGCAAGGTACATGCTGCTGGATACCTGGGGGCCTTATTAGTCCGGACCGCGGGCCGCAAATGGCCCGCGGGCCGGACTTTGGACATGCCTGCATTAGACCTTCTAAGTCGCCTGTGGCCGTTGGATTTTTCTTTGTTAAAAAAAAAGACGGTGGTTTACGTCCATGTCTGGACTTTCGCGAAATTAATAAAATTACCGTACGCAATTCCTACCCATTGCCGTTAATTCCTGACTTGTTTAACCAGTTAGTGGGGACCAAGTGGTTCTATAAAATTGATCTCCGGGGGGCATACAATTTGTTACGAATGAAGGAGGGTGATGAATGGAAAACTGCTTTTAACACTCCGGTAGGTCATTTTGTGAATCTGGTGATGCCCTTCGGTCTTACCAATGCACCCGCGTTTTTTCAGAACCTTATTAATGACATCCTGAGACCTTTGATTGGCAAGAATGTGGTTGTGTATTTGGATGACATTCTGATTTATTCACCAGATCTGGATTCCCATTGGCAGAGCGTACGTGAGGTGTTGCAGTTATTGAGTGATAATTCACTTTTTGCTAAGCTGGAGAAATGTGAGTTCGCTGTGCAGAGAATTAGTTTTTTGGGCTACATTATCTCCAGCGAGGGCTTTGAGATGGACCCGGTGAAAGTTCAGGCTGTGCAGGAATGGCCTAGGCCTATTGGTTTGAAATCGATACAGAGATTTTTGGGTTTCGCCAATTATTCCAGGAAATTCATTAAGAATTTTTCTATAATTGTTAAGCCACTGACTGATCTCACCAGTAAAGGTGCGAATACGGTCCAGTGGACTACTGAGGCCATTGAAGCTTTTGTGTATCTCAAGGAGAGGTTCAGTTCTGCCCCTATCCTTATGCAGCCTGATGAGACCAAGCCTTTTTTGGTCGAGGTTGATGCTTCTTCGGTGGGGGTCGGTGCAGTTTTGTCTCAGGAGAACAAAGGATGGAGTACATCCATGTGATTTTTTTTCAAAAAAATTTTCAGAAACCGAACTTAATTACGATGTTGGTAATCGGGAATTGTTGGCTATTAAACTTGCGTTTGAACATTGGCATCATTTCTTGGAAAGTGCTAAATTTCCTGTTCAGGTTTTCACAGATCATAAGAATTTGATCTATCTGGATGCTGCCAAACGCTTGAATGCCCGTCAAGCTAGGTGGGCACTTTTTTTTTCTCGGTTTAATTTTTCTGTTACCTATATCCCTGGTACTAGGAATGTTAAAGCCGATGCTTTATCTCGCAGCTTTTCCCCCATGGTTGGTACCGAGGAGGAGGAGAGCATTTTACAGGAAGGAGTTGTGGTAGCAGCATTAGACTCTGTTTTGGAAGAAGGGATTCTGAAAGCCCAAGAGGATGCCCCATCTAACAGTCCCCATGGGAGATTGTTTGTGCCTAGAACCTCTAGGAGAGGTTTGTTTGTGGGGTATCATGAGTCTCGGTTGGCAGGTCATCCAGGAATTTCTGGTACTAAGAGACTTATCAGTCGCAGTTTTTGGTGGCCCGGGTGGCAGAAGGAAGTCATCCAGTGGGTGCGTCAGTGTACGGTGTGTGCTAGGTCAAAGGCTTCCCATACCCCTGCTGCGGCGTTGCTTTGACCTCTGGAGGTGCCTAGTGCGCCTTGGACGCATTTGGCAATGGATTTTATTACTGACCTTCCTGTGTCCGAGGGTTTCACTGACATCTGGGTGGTCGTGGACCGTTTTAGCAAGATGTGTCATTTGGTTCCATTCATTAAGCTACCCTGCGCTAAGACACTCGCTAAGGCGTTTGTTAAGGAAATTGTCAGGCACCATGGCGTTCCCACCGACATTGTTTCTGATAGGAGACCTCAGTTTGTGGCTCGCTTTTGGCGTGCTTTTTGTGACAGGTTGGGAGTCCATTTGTCATTTTCGTCTGGTTATCATCCTGAGTCTAATGGACAGACTGAAAGAAAGAACCAGGATGTGGAACAGTTTTTGCATTGATTTGTGGCAGACAATCAAGAGGGGTGGTCTGAGTTTCTGCCACTCGCAGAATTTGCTCTTAACAACCATACATCCTCCTCTGCTGGGTGTTCTTTTTTTGTTGTACTGGGAGACATCCGTCTTTTGGTTCGTTCTCCAAATTGCGGTCGGCGGTGCCGGAGGAGGAGAATTTTTCCGGTGATTTGGAGAGAGTTTGGACTAATGTACGTTGTAACCTTCAAGAGGCTAACAAAAAGTCCAAGAAGTATTTTAACAGGAAATGTAAAGAGGTTTTGTTTACTGTGGGTGACATGGTTTGGTTGTCCTCAAAGAATCTGCGATTGAGGATTTCCTCTAAAAAATTGGGTCCGAAGTTTGTGGGGCCTTTTAAGGTGCTTCAGGTGGTTAACCAGTCTGCTGTTAGGTTGGAGGTTCCCTCCTCCTGGAAGATTAATCCTGTGTTTCATGTTTCCTTGTTGAAAAAGGCTGATGTATTGGATAGGGAGGCCACTGTCACAGTTCCTCCGGTGGTGGAAGACGGCGAATATGAAATTTCTCGTATCCTGAATTCCAGAGAGCATAGAGGGAGATTGCAGTATCTCGTCGCTTGGAAAGGTTTCGGTCCCGAGGAATAACTCCTGGGTTAAGGCGGATGATGTCTCTGCCCCTAGACTTGTCAGAGCTTTCCACAGGAGATTTCCAGATAGGCCTGGGCCTGGAGGATCCGGAGGATCCTCATAAAAGAGGGGGTACTGTTAGAACCCTCCTGTTTGTTTTTGTTTCTATTTTGTGTTTTGCGGTCACGTGACCATCTTCCTATTTATTCCAGCTCCGCCCTTCTGGCCTTGCTAGACTTCAGTGTTGTTTAGACTGTCTTTCTAGCCAGGTGCTTTTGTGCCTATCTATCTCTAGTTTGCTTGGTCCTCTGGACCTCTAGTACTTTTGTCAGTTTTTCTTTTGCTCTGCAACAACTTCTGTTAGGAGGTGTCCCATTTTTGTCCCAGTCCTTAGTTCTTTTAGGGACCCCTTCCTTTCTCTATAGGTCTCCGTTCAGACTAGCCGAGGACGAAGCCGGGTCTGTTCACAAGGAACAGGTTGCCTGCTACAACGTAGGGACTCAGCTTAGTCTTACTGTGGAGACAGCTCTCCCCTTCTTTCCCTAGTTTATGTTGCAGATCATAATAATCTTGGATCTACTCATACTTAACAGACAGAACCTTCAGTGTTTCTCACTCACACACCACCTCCTCATCTCGCATCCTATCTGTCAGTGTTCCCCAAGGTTAAGTCATAGGACCCCTGCTCTTCTCCATCTACACCTTCGGCCTGGGACAGCTCATAGAGTCCCACGGCTTTCAGTATCATCTCTATGCTAACGACACACAGATTTACCTCTCTGGACCTGATATCACCTCCTTACTAACCAGAACCCCAAAATGTCTGTTCGCTATCTCATCCTTCTTCTCTGCTAGATTTCTAAAACTTAACATGGATAAAACAGAATTCATCATCTTTCCCCCATTTCACTCATCCTCCCCATCTGACCTATCCATCAAAATCAATGGCTGTCCACTTTCCCCAGTCCCACAAGCTCGCTGCATCAGAGTAACCCTGGACTCTAACCTCTCCTTCAAGCCACATATCAAAGCCCTTTCCTCCTGCTGCCGACTCCAACTCAAAAACATGGATCCGCATATTCCTCAACCATGAATCTGCAAAAACACTAGTGCACGCCCTCATCATCTCCCGCCTCGACTACTACAACCTCCTGCTCTGTGGCCTCCCCGCTAACACTCCCGTACCCCTCCAATCTATCCTAAACTCTGCTGCCCGACTAATCCACCTGCCTTCCGCCTACTCCCCGGCCTCTCCTCTCTGTCAAATGCTTCACTGACTCCCCATTGCCCAGAGACTCCAGTTCAAAACCCTAACCATGGCATACCAAGCCATCCACTACCTGTCTCCTCCATACATCTGTGACCTAGTCTCCCGGTACACACCTACACGCAACCTACGATCCTCACAAGATCTCCTTCTCTACTCCCCTCTTATCGTTTCTTCTCACAATTGCATACAAGATTTCTCCCGTGCATCCCCCCTACTCTAGAACTCTCTACCCCAAAACATCAGACTCTCGCCTACCGTGGAAACCTTCTAAAGGAACCTGAAAACCCACCTCTTCCGAAAAGCCTACAACCTGCAGTAATCATTGCTCCACCACACCGCTGCATGACCAGCTCTACCCTCACCTACTGTATCCTCACCCATCCCTTGAAGATTGTGAGACATCGCAGGTAGGGTTCTCTCTCCTCCAGTACCAGTTTGCCATTGCGTTTTTGTTCAAGATTTTTGCAATTGTGTTTGCTATGTATACCCCCTTTTTCACATATAAAGCACCATGGAATAAATGGAGCTAGAATAATAAATAATAATAATAATAATAATAAAGTGCCACACACAGTGTCCTGGTATCTCATCCATGCTCTTTCTATTTTATCTTTCATTTGCAGAGATATTAGCAATGAAAGTATTTGGCGCCTAATGAGTTAAAAAAAATTAAGTCCAAGTAGATGTTATCAGAGTTTTCACTGGGGGTGCGAAATTCTTCTCCCTGCATGATGCTGACCAATTATAAGCAGACGACAACACTGAAAAGAAAGATGATCACATCCCCACCATAGCTTAGAGCAGATTTCTCAGTGTCTAAGATGTAAGGATACAGACCTGGTCTCCTGGGCTAACCTCCTGCATGATTAGAGCACACAACTGACTAATACCTTTCAGTTAAGGTCTCTGTGGGTGAAGGGGCAGCACAAGAGAGTTTAGTTGTGCAACATTACAAACCTTTCTAACAGCTTTCCTCCTCTTATGGCACTCTCACCTCTGCTGTTCTGCGCCTATCCCAAACTGCCTGTCCAGAAATGAGAGCACAGTGTCAGTATCACACTTAGATCCGTTGTGCTCAACTTGTACTCATTCTGCAGTGAGATTAGAGCAGACTGTCATTGCATTTCACCATAGAAGTAACCCAGAACACACTGCTCCTGGGTGAGGTGTAATAACAGCCTAATATCACTGCAGAAAGAATACAAGTTGCTTGAGCACAGAAGACATAAGTGTGATACTGGCACACTCCATAATCAGGAGAGTCAATAAAAGGGTTTGTAATGTGACACAGAGAAACTCAGCTGTGCGGCTCCTTCCTTGTCTAAGAGCTGTTACCTCTGCTTTCTAATCATGCAGAAGGTTAGACCAGGAGATCAGGACTCTCCATCATTACACATCTTAGGCTAGGTTCCCTCGATGAGCTTTTGGTGAGTTTTTGATGTTGCAGAATTTCTGCACCCATTAAGATAGGTTACTTGCATTATTTCTAAAATATGCAGCGTAAAAACTCACTAAAAACTCATAGTGAGAACGTAGCTTTATACCCTAAGAAACCCGCTTTGAGCTATGGTGGGGGCGTGTTCTTCTTTTCTTTGAGTGTTGCTGCTTGCTTATGATTGGTCAGCATCATACAGGAGAAATCTGCAGCATATTTAAGGATTTCTCACAAGCCTCATTCGGGTAAGGCTGAGTGCCCACGTAGCGTTTTTCAAGCGTTTATGCTGCGGAATTTCCGCAGCATAAACGCTTGTGAAACGCTAGGTAATCCGCACCCCATGGTCCCCAAGGGGATTCCGCATGTTCTATGCACATGCTGCGGATTTTTCCGCAGCGTTTATGCTGCATACAAAAATCCGCAGCATGTCATTTAATTTTGCAGAAGCGCAGCGGAACTCCCGCCATTGACTTGCATTGAGACGCATAAAAACCGCGACTGTACATTTTTACAAGCGGCTTCTATGCGTCTCTATGTGCGGATGGTACCCAGTTCTGGAGGAGAGGAGACTCTCATCCAGACCTGGGTACCATTGTACCTGTAAAAAAAGAATAAAAAAACAAATAAAGTTTATATTCACCTGTCCGGCGGCTTCTCTCTGAATGCCGGCATCGCTTGAGGACCTGCGGTGACGTCACAGTCATGTGACCGCAGGCCCTTCACCGCTCTGTCTCGCGATATGCCGGCATCCAGGAACCAGACAGGAACGAGCGCTGCAGCCACGTCGGGCATCAGGGGTGAGTATAGCTTTATTTGTTTTCATTTTTACGGTTCACACTATATAAATCCATGCTGTTTCCATGAATTTATACAGTGTGACCTAGTTGTCAAGTGACGCGCCCCCTGGGCCATATTCTTTAGGGGGAATATCCGGAGCCGGATCAGATGGGGGTTGTAGTCTTCCGAGTGGCTGTGACCCGGTCCGTGCCCAGGGTGTCAAACTCAGTTGTATGTGGCAGTCCTACAGATGTTGCTAAGTTCTTAATGTCGACTACGCCACCCGTTGTGTTGCGGTCACTGTGGCCGCCGCTGCAGCAGGGTCCGCTGAGGCTGATGGTGTAAGTGCAGCTTTGATGATATAACCCCCAACGGGTGGGGTATAGCCTCAGGGGGATCAGGTGCAGAGGATGGGGGTTGTGGTGATGCAGTGTAGACGGCAATCAGAGACAGAGTCGGGTTATGCAGTTTAGGATGTTTACTCACTGCTGATGTTCTGGTCACTCCAGCTTCGAGTGACCTCCCGAGCCGTGCTGCGTCCACCAGGTTCTGGATCCAGCCAACCCCCAAATAAGTCCGGAGCGTGACCCTGAGCTCTCCTTCTGTCCGTTCTCTGGCCGTCCCCACTATTGATCCACCCAGGTCCAGCTCCCTCGGGCCTTCTGTTGGGAGACCCTTGGCCTCGGGTTCCCTGACCCTCCACGTGGTATGCCTTCGTGGTGGATGTGGTGGGTGACCGTGACAAACGCTGCCCACGGTCTCCGGTCTCTGGCTGGGGTGTGTTTTTGCCCCCACCAGCTTGGGTTCCGGTACCCTGTGCCGACTCTTCACCCGGGGATTTAAGTTGGGTTCTTGGAGTCCTTTTCTGCTGTTTCCCCCTCTCTGGGTCTCTCTCTCTCTTCTCCTCTCTCACTCTGGGTCTTTCTTCTCCTCTGCTCGCCGACTTCCTCTCTGCAACTGACCCTGTTCTTAGTTGGTGCCCACCTTATATACACCCTCTATGTGTGAGCTCAGGTGACCAGCACCCAATGAGCTCCTATCTTTACCCAGGCTGCTCCCCCTATCTGCCCCTACACTACTTGGGATGTACCACCCCCCTCCCACTCCAGCCAGGAACAGACTCGGTCGTACCTGCACATTTCTAAGTGGGAGTACCGTCGGTCTGCTCCTCGGAAATGGGATGTATGTAGTGCATGCAGCCTACCGAGCTCAGTTCCACACTCCTTCCTTACTCGGGAGTGGAATATCACACCTCTGGGTTGAGGTGCAATACCCCTGTAGCAGCCGAATCCTCAGGGTGCTACATTCCCCCCTGGTAAATCACAGCACGTCCTCGGGCTGTAAGACATAACACCAAAAACATACAAAATTTTTCATAAACATATAAAATATATAAAACATTATATATATAAAACTTTCTCGTCACCTCTGGCTCCTCCTCCGGTCACTGTGCAAGGTGTGACCGGGTACAGTGCGACAGTCTTTCTAGAAAACATGGTTTTCTTATAAAACCGGTAGGGGGCGCTTTAGGAAGCGCAACTATATACAGGGATTATGGCCGCTCTCAGTCCTCGGCCAGGTATTGGGGAGGAACGACCGCTCTCAGTCCTCGGTCAGTGGGATTAAGGGAACAACGGGTAACAGTTCACACTTGCTGGTCCCAACGGGGACTATATTAGCAACAGCAACAGTTTCAGTTTCAGTTTACTGTTTCAGTTTACTGTTTCAGTTTACTGTGCCGCGACGGGCAACTATATACAGCTTCTGCTTCGCTGTCCTTAGCGACGGCGTCCTCCTGCTCTTGCTTTATGGTTACCTTTGGCTCTAGTTTCAGACCCGTCCGGGTCCTCTCCCAGATGCGGCACTCTTGGATTTATGGGTGCGGGCGCGGTGGTGGTGGCGCCCGGGTTGCCCAGGCCTTGCGGCCAGGCCTGGGGCACCTGGAAGGTGAAGGGCACCGTTAGGACGGCGGCGCCCTGGGCTACCTGGCCTTGCGGCCAGGCCGGAGGCTCCGCGGAGGTAGGGGGCGCTGTTGGTGATGCGACGCCCGGGAATTCTAGGCCCTGCGACCAGGCTGGTGTTACTTCCTGTTTTGCCACGCTCGGGGTCGGTGCGCATGACGTCACAGGGGTCGCGGCGGCGGCTTCCGGTTGGGGCCTAGTCTGCGTCGGTGACATGGCGTTTTCGGGCACAGCAGGGGGACTTTCGGGCTCTGCGACGGGGAGCTGGGGCAGGCAAGCGGTGTCCTGATTTGGGGTATAGACGTCCCCTTTACCTGCCTCCATGCGTTCGGCTCCCTTCTCGGCGCCGTCTCCGGCCTTGGGTCCTCCCGCGCCGTCCTCAGAGGCGGTCTGTCTCCTCATCTTGGCTGGCGTGCTCCGGGTCTTGGTTTGCTGGGCCATCTCTCGGCTCCACTCCGCCAATGTCTCTCGCTGTACCCGGGCCATCCTCCGTGCGAGGCCCTCCAGGGCAGTCTGTGCACACTCCCGGTCTTGGGGGAGCTGTGCAAGGACCTCCACTAGGCCTAGTGGGGTCGTGGTTTCTAGCAGGCTCCTGACCAACGGGTCGGTGCTGCTCTGCTCTTCTTCCAGCAGGCTCCTGGCCAGCGGGCCGGTGCTGCTCTGCTCTCTCGCCATCTCCGGGTGAGCTTCTCTGCTACTCCTTTCCAGGCTTCCTGCCTCCGGGTGCGCTCGCTCCAGACTGCTCCAGGCGGCACCCATCTTCGTTCTTTTCTTTCGTCTCCTCCCACTTCGAGGGCGGTCCCGGGGCCACTGGGTGACTGTCAGCTCCAGGGGCGGTTCTTTCACGCTGACAGACACCTCTAGCATCACAGTCTCTGTTGGTGGGGGCGGTTTCCACTTTTGGCGCCATTTTCGGTCCTGGCCCACAATGGGAGGTGGCCTCTCGCCACCCTCTGGCACGCCCATAATGGCGTCCGCTCCTCCAAGGCGGGAAACCCTTGGAAATGGCGGGAATCGCCTCCCAGTGGCGGGAAACTCTGCAGATGGCGGGAAAAAGTTGTTAATGGCGGACACCCGGCGGGAATCGACTGGTGATGGGGTCCGATGGCGGGGACCCTCCGGAACCGGCAGGAGACTTCTTTTTGAGGTAAACTCGTTCTTTCTTTCAGGCACGCAGTACCCGGTTGTTGTGGGCACGTAATCCTGCCGACTACACCAAAGTTGACGCGCCCCCTGGGCCATATTCTTTAGGGGGAATATCCGGAGCCGGATCAGATGGGGGTTGTAGTCTTCCGAGTGGCTGTGACCCGGTCCGTGCCCAGGGTGTCAAACTCAGTTGTATGTGGCAGTCCTACAGATGTTGCTAAGTTCTTAATGTCGACTACGCCACCCGTTGTGTTGCGGTCACTGTGGCCGCCGCTGCAGCAGGGTCCGCTGAGGCTGATGGTGTAAGTGCAGCTTTGATGATATAACCCCCAACGGGTGGGGTATAGCCTCAGGGGGATCAGGTGCAGAGGATGGGGGTTGTGGTGATGCAGTGTAGACGGCAATCAGAGACAGAGTCGGGTTATGCAGTTTAGGATGTTTACTCACTGCTGATGTTCTGGTCACTCCAGCTTCGAGTGACCTCCCGAGCCGTGCTGCGTCCACCAGGTTCTGGATCCAGCCAACCCCCAAATAAGTCCGGAGCGTGACCCTGAGCTCTCCTTCTGTCCGTTCTCTGGCCGTCCCCACTATTGATCCACCCAGGTCCAGCTCCCTCGGGCCTTCTGTTGGGAGACCCTTGGCCTCGGGTTCCCTGACCCTCCACGTGGTATGCCTTCGTGGTGGATGTGGTGGGTGACCGTGACAAACGCTGCCCACGGTCTCCGGTCTCTGGCTGGGGTGTGTTTTTGCCCCCACCAGCTTGGGTTCCGGTACCCTGTGCCGACTCTTCACCCGGGGATTTAAGTTGGGTTCTTGGAGTCCTTTTCTGCTGTTTCCCCCTCTCTGGGTCTCTCTCTCTCTTCTCCTCTCTCACTCTGGGTCTTTCTTCTCCTCTGCTCGCCGACTTCCTCTCTGCAACTGACCCTGTTCTTAGTTGGTGCCCACCTTATATACACCCTCTATGTGTGAGCTCAGGTGACCAGCACCCAATGAGCTCCTATCTTTACCCAGGCTGCTCCCCCTATCTGCCCCTACACTACTTGGGATGTACCACCCCCCTCCCACTCCAGCCAGGAACAGACTCGGTCGTACCTGCACATTTCTAAGTGGGAGTACCGTCGGTCTGCTCCTCGGAAATGGGATGTATGTAGTGCATGCAGCCTACCGAGCTCAGTTCCACACTCCTTCCTTACTCGGGAGTGGAATATCACACCTCTGGGTTGAGGTGCAATACCCCTGTAGCAGCCGAATCCTCAGGGTGCTACACAAGCACTTTCCAAGTGATGCTAAAATCGCCTGGAAAGCGCTTGTCAATCTGCATGCGGAAACGCATGTGAACCCGCATGTGGATCCGCATGTATTCTGCAGGAAAAAGGCATGTACAATCTGCATGCGTTTTTTCTGCCAGGGAGATGCAGAAATGCTGCAGAAATTTTCTGCATCGTGGGCACATAGCCTAAATGCAAAAAGGTAAATAAAATTACCAAAATTTCCACAACAAAAGTGTAGCTCTACCTACAGCGTATTCACACCCAGACTATAAGATTATGGCCGGTCTCTGGGTGGGTGTTTTTTTACAGAGTAGTCAGAACCTACAACATTGTGGTGCCGTGCATTACATGAGCTATACTAAGGGAGCGCCTGTCAGCATAGAGCGAATACGTCCATATACCGACCAGCAGAAAGTGTAAGAGAAGAACTATAGAAGGATGGACCATAGTGGAGCATTCCGGACTGGAGCAACATAAGGAGCCAGAAGGCTTCCCCCCGGTATTCCATGCTATGTGCTTCTTATAGAGTGACATCTCTCCATAGACCCCTCTGTGAAGACCACCCCCTTATCCAGATGATACATTCTCACTTCCACCATATATAATGCAGACTGGCCTTTTTTTTTTTTTTTTTCAGAAAATCCCCAATTTTGGGTCGTCAGCTGTAAAAGAAGAAATGCTTTACACCAGTGCTGGGAACCTATGGCAGCGTGCAGAGGGGGCAGCAGAGCCCTCCTGGGGGGCACCATGGCCGCAGCACTAGCGCTACTGGATCGGGCCGGCGGGGAGAACTCTGAGCCGCCGAGTGCCGGCACCAGCTCCGCTACTGCAGCTAGATGTGCGATCTCTCTCGGACGGAAACACATCGAGCTGAAGTGTATTGCAGCGCAGGAACTAGCCAGGCCCGTGCGCTGCAATACACGCTGCCGGCCAATCAGAGGCCAGAGGCTGCCGGCCAATCAGAGGCCAGCATGACGTCGGCCGGTCAATCAGAGGCCAGTGGCTTCCGGTCAATCAGAGGCCAGCATGAATTCGGCCGGCCAATCAGAGGCTAGCGGCTTCCGGACAATCAGAAGCGGCTGTCGACCAATCAGAGGCCAGCATGACGTCGACCGGTCAATCAGAGGCCAGCGTCTCCCGGCCAATCAGAGGCCAGCATGACGTCGGCCGGCCAATCAGAGGCCAGCGGCTTCCTTTCAATGAGAGGCCAGCATGAATTCGGCCGGCCAATCAGAGGCCTGCGGCTTCTGGCCAATCAGAGACCAGCATGACGTTGGCCGGCCAATCAGAGGCTAGCGGCTTCCGGACAATCAGAAGCGGCTGCCGGCAATCTGATTGGCCGGCAGCGTGTACTGCAGCGCGCAAGGGCCTGGCTAGTACGTGCGCTGCAATACACTTCAGCTAGATGTGCCGACTACAGGAGAGGACGCTGCGCGGGAGAAGAAGGAAGGTGAGGAGGACGGTTTATTATGTGTTTTGTTTTGTTTTTTTAATATGGGATGCACAATGGCTGGGGGGGAGAGGGAGCATGTATACCAGGATTGAGGGGAGGGCCAGCATATATACCAGGATTGAGGGGAGGGCCAGCATATATACCAGGATTGAGGGGAGGGCCAGCATATATACCAGGATTGAGGGGAGGACCAGCATATATACCAGGATTGAGGGGAGGACCAGCATATATACCAGGATTGAGGGGAGGGCCAGCATATATACCAGGATTGAGGGGAGGGCCAGCATATATACCAGGATTGAGGGGAGGGCCAGCATATATACCAGGATTGAGGGGAGGGCCAGCATATATACCAGGATTGAGGGGAGGGCCAGCATATATACCAGGATTGAGGGGAGGGCCAGCATATATACCAGGATTGAGGGGAAGGCCACCATATATACCAGGATTGAGGGGAGGGCCAGCATATATACCAGGATTGAGGGGAGGGCCAGCATATATACCAGGATTGAGGGGAGGACCAGCATATATACCAGGATTGAGGGGAGGGCCAGCATATATACCAGGATTGAGGGGAGGGCCAGCATATATACCAGGATTGAGGGGAGGGCCAGCATATATACCAGGATTGAGGGGAGGGCCAGCATATATACCAGGATTGAGGGGAGGGCCAGCATATATACCAGGATTGAGGGGAGGGCCAGCATATATACCAGGATTGAGGGGAGGGCCAGCATATATACCAGGATTGAGGGGAAGGCCGGCATATATACCAGGATTGAGGGGAGGGCCGGCATATATACCAGGATTGAGGGGAGGGCCGGCATATATACCAGGATTGAGGGGAGGGCCGGCATATATACCAGGATTGAGGGGAGGGCCAGCATATATACCAGGATTGAGGGGAGGGCCGGCATATATACCAGGATTGAGGGGAGGGCCAGCATATATACCAGGATTGAGGGGAGGGCCAGCATATATACCAGGATTGAGGGGAGGACCAGCATATATACCAGGATGTGGGTGAGCACATTCTTTATTTCTGCAGTCTCTTACCCCTGCTCCTGTCTGTGGCTGCTCTATGCTGCCCTCGCCTGCTCTTTGTATCAGTTGTTTGTATCAGTAAAACCTCAATATTTAGGATAAATTGCCGTGTTGGCACTTGGCGATAAATAAGTGGGTTTTGGATTGCAGTTTGGGCACTCGGTCTCTAAAAGATTCGCCATCACTGCTTTAAACCAATCAATGTGCAAATATCAACATTTTTGAGAAAATACAATACATTTGATCAGATGTCAAAAAATATTCCAGAAAAAAAAAATTGTGATCAGAAATCATAAAGAAAAATTAACTCTTTAATACCATTTTTACCAAAAATACATTGTAAAAAAAAAGAAGTGTAATTTTCTACAGTACAATATTTATTTCTATTTTTCTCAAAAGAATTGTCATTTTAGGCCCCCCAAAAATTGAAAATCAATGTAAAAAGTGTATTTTAATACAATAAAAAAAATCAGGGTAATTGTTCAGTTGTATTGCCAGTTTTACAGCACGACCCGTAGCGATTTACGATCCCACAGGCCGATGAGCTACAATCCTCCTGAGAAAGGATTCATCAATGTATCAGATGCCTTCTTGCATGTTTCTACATGGAGCAATACACATATGTTCCATGTCCCTTCCTCTAAGAAACCTTCAATGAACCCTGATAGGATCTACAGAGAATAGACAAGACGTCCTTTACAGTGTTACACACTTACTCGATACTCAGTCTAATTTCATCATTCATTTTACTTTCTGCTTATAAATGCATTCATTAAAATAATGAATATCTGCATTGAGGACAGTAGAAGAACTAGTTTGTGTTTGTTCATCAAGATGCATTATCTTGGTCTCGTCTTGGCACTGTTAACTGTTGGTAGGTAGCAGAGTACTGGAGAGGTTGCTCCCGTCGTTCAGAGAGTTGCTCCGGTGCGGTGTTCTGTTGGTAGACTGACCGCTTTGTTGGTTTGCTATCAGGTGGTGAATCATATCGGTTATGAGATTGAGTTTATGATCCATTTGAGTTACCTACAAATATATAAAAAAAAATTCAAACAAAGAGAATAGCATAGATACAGACCACACTCCATACACATTTCACGCTACCCATGAGCGCTGCCTGATATTGTAGCTTATCCCTAACCAAATCAATGGGGCACTGAGTTGCAATACCAGACACACCCCATGGACAAGAGAGGCACAGTTTTGGGGAGAAATAAAGTAGATAGATCCCTTAATGCAATATTGGTTAGCTATTTAGACATTGTTGTTTTAATTGAAAACTATAGTTGGTGCGATTCGTTTCGCAGCACTGGGTCCATCAGCCTCGTCAGTAATCTTTGGATGCTAGACAGGAGCCTCAAGACCTGCCTTCTACCTTCCAAGATTCCCTGCTTCTCTTCTGATTAGCTGCATCTTTATGGTTACAGCATGATGCATATGTGACATTGCATCAGGCCGGCTAATCAGTAGAACAGCTGTGGATGCCGGGATGTAGGAGGTGGTTCTCAGGGCTCCGATGCAGCGGTCACAGATTATGGATGTGGCTGATGGACTGGGTCCTGCGAATTGACTCGCACCAACTCTATTGGAAACCTTTGTCAGATTGAACTACTTAATGAACTCAGAAAGAGCTTTCTGTCCACATCCATGAAAGTAGTAGCCAACACTTAAAGGGGTTTTCTACTACTCTGACATCTCCTCCATAAATATATTTTTGCCCTCAGTAAAATAATAACACCTATACTCCCTTCCAGTGTTCCAGCCGTGTCGGCATTGGCTCTCCTTGGGATCACGTGACATTGTTATGTCAAGTGATCCCTGCTGCCAATCAGCTCTGGCTTCACTCTTCCTGCCTCCAGTTATAGCACATACCTGTACATCCGGAGGAAGTAAGAGCAGCAACATCTCTCACTTCCTCTGGATGTATGCAAGTTGGCCAAAGGCGGGGAGAGTAAACTCAGCACTGATTGCCCCTAGGAATCATGAGACATAATGTCATGCTGTCACGCAAGGTGTGGGAAAGACTAAGTGCAACACAAAGGGAAAACGGAAAGGGAACCCAGACTAGGGAAAGTGGGGAGTGGAGAACTCCTAGGCTGATCTAGTGTCACCCTGTCTCCACTAATGTCCCTTTATTGGTTCTTCACCAATCGCCGCACGCATACCTCAGCCTGTCTATCCCTGGCATTAGGCTTAGGCTAGGGAACAGAAAAGATGAGCACTAGTTGATCCCCACTGAACACTAAAGACAACAGGGGGGGACAAACAAGGGAAAATCCCTTAGCTTTACTCGACTCCAGACAAATGCGCACACGTTCTCTAGCACCAGAGAGATAGAAGTACTGCTCTTGCTCAAGCCTTCACAAGGGGCAATGAATATCGCTGGCACCTCCCTCTGGCTCACAACAGGTATTTATACATCCAGGCCAGGGTGTTAATTAGCCCGAGGAAGCTAGCCCCTGGGTCCTAGAGATACATATTCTAAGAAGTTGTCTGTAAGGCCAAATGAAGAGATCTCCTGCAACCAACTGCAGGATGACTGTCTGTCACTTCTGACACACCCATGACACAATCAATCCCCAGGAGAGCCAGTGCAGACACCGCTGGAATAGTGCTGGCACTGGAGGTGAGTATAGGTGTTATTATTTTACTGGGGGACACACATATGGATTGAGAAGGTGTTGTCTGAGTAATGGAAAACCCCTTTAAGCCTCCATACACAATAGACTAAGCTAATAGTCTAAGGGGACATCCAGACTCTTCCCTGACAGATGAGGTCAGAGGAGGTAAAATTCAAACTGCCTGACCCTTAATGCCCGACCCTTTTGTTATTCAGGTGATAAGCTGCTGCCAGAGCCGTTTGGCAGTGATTTTCACAGTTCTCCACTTTGAAAACACATGAACATTTAACCAAGCCAAACCTTCTCGTGTATGAGAGTTGGGAGAGGTAGTGGACGGCCGAACCAGCAATCAACGTTCAGTTATTGTGTGTGGCCACCTTAACTTGTGTGTGCAAGTCACGGATGACCACAGGTATTTAGACTCTTTGCAGTGTATGAGCAGCGCTGTAGAATTGGTGTCTGGATGCACCATTATGTATTTTACACTTTTTCAGAGAGTGAGAAATCTTCTGTATGTAGTATGTGGTAATTGTCTGTATATCCTGTACTCCATGTGTGTATGTGTAAGTAGTAGCTGTGCATAATATAAATATATATGGTTTTATCTTATTTTCTTACCTTGTCCTCGACACGGTTCAATCTTGACCCAATTGTATTAGAGCCTCGATCTTTCACTTTATCTGGAAATAAATAAAAGTAAAAAAAAGTCATTTTTAAATTTACTAATAGAAATTAGCATTTTTTGGGTCCACTGGCATTCAACCAAATTTGTGAAACTGTTTATGATTTACAGTTCAGAGAATATAACATGAGAAACGATTTACCTATTCTTCCACAAAGCGATGAAATATGGCATCCTTATTCTGGACAACCTCTTAAAAAAAGGCTTTCCCATTGTTACAAATGACGGCATGTTGCTTGGATTTGCCATCATATGGTGTCAGATTATTACCATTACTATTGTTAATTTCTCTAAAACATAGCATTTATTCCATTTCATAGTGGTAGGAAGTGGAATCTATCCAGAAAGAAACAGCGAGGGCTTCCCCAATGACTGGTCCAGTCTGTAAGAAAGGAAAAAAATCACTGGTGTAATCAAAAAGTATTTTTATTGAAGAGAAATTCTACCCAAAACTTGCAAACTGTCTCTTCCAGTGCCACCTATTGGAAGTAGCAATCCTAAAAGTCAATATCAACCTTTTAACAAGCCTTGCCACATGATTTAGGATAAATGGCAAACTAGAATCTCAATTTGCAGCCATGGTGTTTCGGGGTGTTGCCCCTCAGCAGTGCAAAGCATGAAATCTGATTTAGCTGTGTGAGAGACTTCAGAAGGAAAAACTTTACCCCTTAGATCCTAGTGAGGAGAGTGAAATGCCAGAGTAAGGAGGCTTATAAACCATGCAATGGCTCCCCGGGGAGCTTACGAACCTCCTTACACTGGCATTTTTTAGACAAATCATCTTACTTTTCCTCTAAGGATTCAATTTTCTTCCTTTTTTTCTATTACTTTATCACTGTTGATGACTCCCACTGATTTGCTATAGCAATGAGATGTGCACATATATACATATATACAGTTGAAACCAGAAGTTTACATACACTATATAAAAAGACACATATGCATGTTTTTCTCAAAATCTGACATGAAATAAGAATAAACCTTTCCCGTTTTAGGTCAATTAGGATTACCATAATTTTTAATATTTGCCAAATGTTAGAATAATAAGAAAGATAATGTTTTAACCACTTCGCTCCAGAGCCTGTTTTTGCCTTCGTGACCGGGCCAATTTTTTCAATTCTGACCACTGTCACTTTATGAAGTAATTACTCTGGAACGCTTCAACGGATTCCCCTGATTCTGAGATTGTTTTTTCGTGACATATTGTACTTCAGAATAGTGGTAAAATTTCTTTGATATCACTTGCGTTTATTTGTGAAAAAATCGGAAATTTGGCAAAAATTTTGAAAATTTTGCAATTTTCAAACTTTGAATTTTCATGCCCTTAAATCAGAGAGATATGTCACACAAAATAGTTAATAAATAACATTTCCCACATGTCTACTTTACATCAGCACAATTTTGGAGCCAAAATTTTTTTTTTGTTAGGGAGCTATAAGGGTTAAAAGTTGACCAGCGATTTCTCATTTTTCCAACAAAATTTACAAAAACATTTTTTTAGGGACCATATCATATTTGAAGTCACTTTGAGGGGTCTTTATGACAGAAAATACCCAAAAGTGACACCATTCTAAAAATTGCACCCCTCAAGGTGCTCAAAGCCACATTCAAGAACTTTATTAACCCTTCAGGTGCTTCACAGGAATTTTTGGAATGTGGAAGAAAAAAATTAACATTTAACTTTTTTCACAAAAATGTTACTTTAGACCTAATTTTTTTTATTTTCACAGGGGTAACAGGAAAAAATGGACCCCAAAATTTTTTGTGCAATTTCTCTTGAGCGCGCTGATACCCCATATGTGAGGGAAAACCACTGTTTGGGCGCACTGCAGGGCTCGGAAGGGAAGGAGCGCCATTAGACTTTTTGAATGTAAAATTTGTCTGAATAATTAGCAGACGCCATGTTGCGTTTGGAGAGCCCCTGATGTTCCTAAACAGTGGAAACCTCCCACAAGTGACACCATTTTGGAAACTAGACCCCTTAGGGAACATATCTAGATGTGAGGTGAGCACCTTGAACCCCAAGGTGCTTCACAGAAGTTTATAATATTGAGCTGTAAAAATAAAATTTTCACATTTTTCCCACAAAAACGTTTTATATCCCTTAATTTTGCATTATCATAAGGGTAATAGGATAAATTGCACCATGAAATTTATTGTGCAGTTTCTCCTGAACACGCCGATACCCCATATGTGGAGGCAAACCACTGTTTGGGCGCACGGCAGGGTTTGAAAGGGAAGGAGCTCCATTTGACTTTTTGAATGTAAAATTTGTTTGAATAATTAGCGGACGCCATGTTGCATTTGGGGAGCCCCTGATGTGCCTAAACAGTGGAAACCCCCTACAAGTGACACCATTTTGGATACTAGACCCCTTAGGGAACTTATCTATATGTGTGGTGAGCACCTTGAACCCCAAGGTGCTTCACAGAAGTTTATAATATTGAGCTGTAAAAATAAAATTTTCACATTTTTCCCACAAAACCGTTTTTCATCCCTTAATTTTGCATTATCATAAGGGTAATAGGATAAATTGCACCATGAAATTTGTTGTGCAATTTCTCCTGAACACGCCGATACCCCATATGTGGAGGCAAATTACTGTTTGGGCGCATGGCAGGGTTTGAAAGGGAAGGAGCGCCATTTGACTTTTTGAATGGAAAATTTGTTTGAATAATTAGCAGACGCCATGTCGCATTTGGGGGGCCCCTAATGTGCCTAAACAGTGGAAACCCCCCACAAGTGCCACCATTTTGGAAACTAGACCCCTTAGGAAACTTATCTAGATGTGTGGTGAGCACCTTGCACCCCAAGTGCTTCACAGAAGTTTATAATATTGAGCCGTAAAAATACAATTTTCACATTTTTCCCACAAAAAATGTTTTTCATTCCCTAATTTTGCATTATCATAAGGGTAACAGGATAAATTGCACTGAGTACGCCGATACCCCATATGTGGGGGAAAAGCACTGCTTTGGTGTACGGCAGGGTTCGGAAGAGAAAGGAGCGCTATGTTGGCTGGGATAGGTGGCAGACACCATGTCACATTTGAAGAGTCGCTGACATGCCAAAACAGCAGAAACCCCCACAAGTGACCCCATTTTGTAAACTACATCTCTCAAGGAATTCATCTAGGGAAGTAGTGAATATTTTTTAATTTTTAAATTTATACCATTGGGCAGTGAAAAAAGCATAATTATATTTTTACCACAAAAAAATGTTTTACCCTCAGATTTTACATTTTCACACAGGGCAATGGGTAAAAATGGTGCCGAAATGTGTCACACAATTTCTACTAAAAGTGGCAATACCCCATATGTGGCTGTATCGTACCGCTCAGCCATACGGCGAGATCTGGGGGGACGGAGTGCTATTTGACAATTGGAGAACAAATTATTGTAGAATAGGCATTTGGATTTGGGAGCACAACATTTTCTGAATTTCTTTTGGGGGGCAAGGGCCATTTCGCTTTTCCAGAGCCTTTCTGCTACCAGTAACTTGGAAGTCCCTTATATTTTTAACAGATGACGGACCTGAGTGGGGACTAGCTTTTTTTGAGGACTGAGTTGAAGCTTTTATTGGGAACATTTTACGTAACATTTATCTGGCGCTCTAGGCTGAGCACTTACATCGGGGTTTCCATCTAAATTTCCAAGTGATGTAATTCAGATGAACCCCCTGCAGGATCCATTCACTATAATGAGGCAGCAGAGTTACTCTGGACTCCGTCTGGCCTCTGTTTAGCGGTGTCCTTTTTTTCAGAAGTGCACAAAACTGTGGCCAACCGCACTTTTATGCACGCCTAAAACAAATGACACCGTGGGATCCCAGGCCAGACGGCATCCACAGTGGCCTATATCTGCCTCATTAGAGGGAATCTTCCGTCATGGGTTTTGTCTGAATCACGTATTTCAGAGATTTACACGGAAACTCTTGTGTAAGCGCTCAGCGCAGAGCGCAGGATAAATGTGGGCAGAGCCTTACTGCGATCTTTGGGAGACATAATAAACAAATCAGTAGCCGGTGAAGAATTGGTTTTATTTATTTTTTACTCCTTTCCTCTTGTGATATAACTGATTAGATTACTTTATTCTTCGGGTCGGTGTGATTACAGCGATACCAGAATCATATCGGGTTTTTATGATTGACAGCTGTCACAGACTAAAAGACGCTTTTTTTTGCAAAATCTAGTTTTTGCATCACCATATTTTGAGAGCTATAATTTTTCCATATTTTGGCTGACAGAGTCATGTGATGGCTTGTTTTTTGCGGGACGAGTTGACATTTTTATTGGTACCATTTTTGGGTACGTGACATTTTTTGATCGCTTTCTATTCCGTTTTTTGGGAGGTAAAATTAACAAAAACCAACAATTCAGGAATTGTTTTTTGAGGGTTTTTTTTTATGCCGTTCTGCGTGTGGTAAAAGTGATCAGGCAGCGTTATTCTTCGGGTCAGTACATTTACAGCGATGCTACACTTACTGTATTTTTTTTATTTTTTGGCGCTTTTACACAATAAAACAATTTTATGCTTTATTCTGAGCGCTATAACTTTTTTATTTTTCGGCTGATGGAGCTGTATGGCGGCTTTTTTTTTGCGGAACAAGATGACGTTTTCAGCGGTACCATTTTTATTTCTATTTTGCTTTTTGATCGCATTTTTTTCCACTTTTTGTTTGGCGATATGATGAAAAAGCATATTTTTTTGCCCCGTTTTTTATTTATTTTTATTACGGTGTGCACAGAAGGAGTTAATTAGTGTGACACTTTTATAGCTTGGGTTGTTTCGGACGCGGTGATACCAAATATGTGTACTTTTTTTGGTTTTGTAAAAATATACGGATTTATTGGTTTAATATTTTATTTATTTTTTATTTATTTTGTGATTTTTTTTTAACAGTTTAAAAACTTTTTTTTAACTTTTTTTTACATTTTTACTTAGTCCCTGTATGGGACATTAATTTTTATTTTTCTGATCACTGATCTCATGTAATGTAATAGACATGTATTACATTACATGAGATCTTTGCTGACTGTTTCACACCGTGTCTCCTGCCAGGCTTCAGCTGCAGGCTGAGCCAGGCAGGACACCATATATGGCAGATCTGGAGGTGGTCATGTGACCTCCAGCTGCCATAGCTACCCCAGGTCCTGGAAGGTATCAGGGGTCGTCGGAGAGGTAAGTAAGACGACCCCCTCTCCTCTGTCTATCTTCTATATGCCGCGATCACTATAGATCGCGGCATATAGAACATAGCAAAGGGTTAACATCACTGGGACCTGATCCCATCAGGTCCCGATGATGTCCCCTGTCAGAGCTAACGCTCTGCACCGGAATCGCAGCGCTTGCAGGACCCTGGGGGTCCTGAGCGCTGCGAGACCACCCACCGTTTTTAAACGTCGGCGCTGCACAGAGCCCAGCAAGCGCCGACGTTTATCTACAGTGGGCGGTCGGGAACCGGTTAAATAATTTGCCTGCTCCAGTGGTTTTGGGGTTACCTTGGTTAAAATTGCACAATCCTGTACTGGACTGGTCTACCAATGAAATTAAGTCTTGGAGTCCTAAGTGTTATGATAGATGTTGTAACGGTCGCATTGCTGCTGTGGAAAGAGGGGAATTACCTGTACCTATTCAGGATTTTTGGAAGGTTTTTTCAGAGGAGGAGTTGCAAGTTTTGCCTCCTCATAGGGACTATGATTGTACTATTGAGTTTGTCCCTGGAGCAACTCTTCCCAAGAGTCGCTTATTTAATCTTACTATCCCTGAGAGAAAGGCCTTGGAGGAATACATACAGACAAGCTTGGCCGCCGGTCACATTAGACCTTCTAAGTCACCTGTGGTTGTTGGATTTTTTTTTGGAAAAAAAAAGGACGGCGGTTTACGTCCATGTCTGGACTTTCGCGAAATTAATAAAATTACAGTACGCAATTCCTACCCACTGCCATTAATTCCTGACTTGTTCAACCAGTTAGTGGGGGCCAAGTGGTTCTCTAAGATTGATCTCCGGGGGGCATACAATTTGTTACGTATGAAGGAAGGTGATGAGTGGAAAACTGCTTTTAACACTCCAGTGGGTCATTTTGAGAATCTGGTTATGCCCTTTGGTCTTACCAACGCACCAGCTTTTTTTCAGAACCTTATTAATGACATCCTAAGACCGTTGATCGGTAAGAATGTGGTGTTGTATTTGGATGACATTTTGATTTTTGCGCCGGATCTGGAGTCTCATTGGCAGAGCGCACGTGAGGTATTGCAGTTGTTAAGCGACAATTCACTTTTTGCTAAGCTGGAGAAATGTGAGTTCGCTGTGCAGAGAATTAGTTTTTTGGGCTACATTATCTCCAGTGAGGGCTTTGAGATGGATCCGGTGAAGGTTCAGACGGTGCAGGAATGGCCTAGGCCTATTAGTTTGAAACCAATACAGAGATTTTTGGGTTTCGCCAATTATTGCAGAAAATTCATTAAGAATTTTTCTATAATTGTTAAGCCGCTGACCGATCTCACCAGGAAAGGTGCGAATACGGTTCAGTGGACTACTGAGGCCATTGAAGCTTTTGTGTATCTCAAGGAGAGGTTCAGTTCTGCCCCCATCCTTATGCAGCCTGATGAGACCAAGCCTTTTTTGGTCGAGGTTGATGCTTCTTCGGTGGGGGTCGGTGCTGTTTTGTCTCAGGAAAACAAGGATGGAGTACATCCCTGTGCTTTTTTTTTCAAAAAAATTTTCTGAGACCGAACTTAATTACGATGTCGGTAATCGGGAATTGCTGGCGATTAAACTCGCATTTGAACATTGGCGTCATCTCTTGGAAGGTGCTAAATTTACCATTCAGGTTTTTACTGATCGTAAGAATCTGATCTATCTTGATGCTGCCAAGCGCTTGAATGCCCGTCAAGCTAGGTGGGCACTTTTTTTTTCGCGGTTTAATTTTTCTGTTACTTACATCCCATGTACCAAGAATGTAAAAGCTGATGCTTTATCTCGCAGTTTTTCTCCCATGGTTGGTAGCGAGGAGGAGGAGAGCATTTTACAGGAAGGTGTTGTGATAGCAGCATTGGACTCCGTTTTGGAAGATGGGATTCTGAAAGCCCAGGAGTATGCCCCATCTAACACTCCCCATGGAAGGTTGTTTGTGCCTAGGAACTTTATGAGAGATTTGTTTGTGGAGTGTCATAAGTCTCGGTTGGCAGGTCATCCAGGAATTTCGGAGACTAAGAGACTTGTAGGTCGCAGTTTTTGGTGGCCTGGGTGGCAGAAGGAAGTCATTAAGTGGGTGCGTCAATGTACTGTGTGTGCTAGATCTAAGTCTTCACATGCTCCTGCTGCGGGGTTGCTTTGCCCTCTGGAGGTTCCTAGTGCTCCTTGGACGCATCTTGCTATGGATTTTATTACTGACCTTCCTGCCTCTGAGGGTTTCACTGTTATCTGGGTGGTCGTGGACCGTTTTAGCAAGATTTGTCACTTGGTTCCCTTCATCAAACTGCCCTTCGCCAGGACACTCGCTAAGGCTTTTGTTAAAGAAATTGTCAGGCTCCATGGCGTTCCTTCCGACATTGTTTCCGATAGGGGACCTCAGTTCGTGGCTCGTTTTTGGCGTGCCTTTTGTGACAGGTTGGGAGTCCATTTATCATTTTCGTCTGGTTATCATCCTGAGTCTAATGGACAGACAGAAAGAAAGAACCAGGATGTTGAACAGTTTTTGCGTTGTTTTGTGGCTGACAATCAAGAGGGGTGGTCTGAGTTTCTGCCACTGGCTGAATTTGCTCTTAACAACCATACATCCTCTTCTGCTGGGTGTTCTCCTTTTTTTTGTTGTACTGGGAGACATCCGTCGTTTGGGTCATTCTCCAAATTGGTATCGGCTGTGCCGGAGGAGGAGAATTTTTCCGATGATTTGGAGAGAGTTTGGACTGATGTACGTCGTAACCTTCAAGAGGCCAACAAAAAATCCAAGAGGTACTTTGACAGGAAACGTCAAGAGATTTTGTTTACTGTTGGTGACATGGTTTGGTTGTCCTCTAGGAATCTGCGGTTGAGGATTCCTTCTAAGAAATTGGGCCCGAAGTTTGTAGGTCCGTTTAAGGTGCTTCAGGTAGTTAACCAATCTGCTGTTAGGTTGGAGGTTCCTACCTCCTGGAAGATTAATCCGGTGTTTCATGTTTCCTTATTGAAAAAAGCTGATGTTTCTGATAGGGACGCCACTGTCTCTGTTCCTCCGGTGGAGGAAGAAGGTGAATATGAAATTTCTCGTATTCTTAATTCTAGATGGCATAGAGGGAGATTGCAGTATCTCGTCGCTTGGAAGGGTTTCGGTCCCGAGGATAACTCCTGGGTAAGGGCGGATGATGTCTCTGCTCCTAGACTTGTCGGAGCGTTTCACAGGAGGTTTCCTGATAGACCTGGGCCTGGAGGATCCGGAGGATCCTCATTGAAGAGGGGGTACTGTTAGAACCCTCCTGTTAGTTTTTTCTATTTTGCTGGTCACATGACTTTTTGCCTATATAATCCAGCTCCGCCCTCCTGGCCTTGCAGGACTTCAGTGTTACATTTACTCTTAAGCTAGCCAGGTGCCTAGTACCTTACTCTGTAGTTTGCTTGGTCTTTTGACCACTAGTACTTTTGTTTGTTTGTTTGTCTTTGCTCTGCTACAATTTCTGCTAGGAGGTGTCCAACTATATCCCAGTCCTTAGTTCTTGTAGGGACCCCTCCCTTATATCTATAGGTCAGCGTTCGGACTAGCCGAGGACTTAGGCGGGTCTGTTCACAAGGAACAGGTCCCCCGCTGCATCGTAGGGAATCAGCTTAGTCCTATGGTAGGGACAGTTTTCCTTTCTTTCCTTAGTGTTTGTAGCAGTTCATAACAGCTCCCTGCATTCCACCGGTATGGGGCCACTCAATATTCCCACCGCGTGAAGGAGGAAGACTTAACAACCATCATGATCAATCCCCTACCTCACCACAGCTGGGCGAAGACCCAAGATAGTGACCCTGCAGTCCGCATGGTGAAAGACCTGCTGACCCGAGAAGACGTCCGTCTAGATCCGGATGCCCCAGAGGAAGCCAAGCAGCTATGGAAAGAGAAGAGCAGGCTGTTCCTCTATGAAGGTAAGCTGTGCAGAAGACTCGTCAACCACCGGACGCACGAGCTGACCTGGCAAGTCGTCCCAAGGCGAGATGCAGCTATGGTCCTGGAGGCTTACCATGACAGAGCGGGGCACTTCGGCTGGAAGAAACTGGAGTTCCTGCTAAGAGGACGGTTCTTCTGGATCAGCATGAGAGGGGCTGTAGAGAAGTGGTGCAGAGACTGTGGCCCTTGTAATCTAAGGAGGAAGGACCGCACCAGCCAGAAGACACCCTTGAGGCCCATCGTCACCAAGCAGCCTCTTGAGCTGGTAGCTCTGGACCACGTCAAATTGGCTCCAAGCCGGTCAGGATACGTTTATGCCCTGACAATCATGGACCACTATACCCGATTTCTAGTGGTGGTCCCGGTAAAAGACTTGACAGCTCAAACGGTGGCCAGAGCCTTCCAGCAAACCTTCTGCCACCCACACGGGTATCCAGAACAGGTCCTGACAGACCAAGGTCCTGCATTCGAGGCCAAAATCTTCCAAGAGTTCTGCAACCTCTATGGCTGTAAGAAGATTCGGACAACGCCTTACCACCCACAAACCAACGGGATGTGTGAGAAAATGAACAATATAGTCTTTGATCTCATGAAGACGTTGCCCCTGGAGGAATGCAGCCTGTGGCCAGAAAAACTGCCGGACCTGATAGACTTATACAACCATATCCCGGTGAATGCTACAAACTGCACCCCGGCTTACCTGATGAGAGCCAGACCAGGTAAGCTGCCCATAGACCTGGAGATGGGAGTCCTAACACCCAAGGACACCTCCCCAGATGCGGACTGGGATACGGAAAGGCGACTGCAGTACAAGAAGGTACAGGAGAGTGTGGAGAAGAGCCTGGCCCAGGCGAGACAAAAGCAAGAGAGGCTCTTCAACCAACACGTCCCTGCTTGTCCCCTGGAACCTGGTGAGCAGGTTCTGAAGCGAAAGAGAAGGCTACACAAGCTGGATGACCAGTGGGAAAGGGAACCCTACACAGTACTGCAGTCTGATCATGACAACCCGAAGGTGTGCGTGGTCACTAAGGATGGAGGAGAAACCACTAGTACCGTCTCCAGAGACCACCTAAAAATGTGCCCCGAGCAACTCCGTAGTGCAGAAGAGGATCAAAGTGACCTTGAACCCGCAGAGGACAAGGAAGAAATGATCAGCACCATTCTCGGAGAATTCCCTCAGTCCTGGACTCAAATAAACGGTGCCATAGTGGTACCCGTCCTGCATTTCCTGCAACCGGCTCAGCAACAACCTACACCAGAGCAGGAAGGTGGAGAAGAACAAGCAGTTCCAGAGGCAGAAGGGCCTGTACCAGCAGCCCAGGAGAGTCAACCCTCTGCTGACAGTGAGCCTGCCATGCCTGCGGTAAGCCAGAGGACCCGCAGACAGCTGCCTGCCCTGCCTGTAAGTTTAGCCAGTGACTGCACCCCGAGCGCTAGTGAGAAAAACCAGGTTAGACCACCACCAGACAGTGGGTTACGTAGGTCAACCCGAAGCACTAAGGGGCAAATGCCAGCTCGCTGGAAGATCTAAGTGGATAATGTATGTATTTAATGTGTTATGTTGTACCCTGGTTATTAATTATGTTTTTCTAGTTTTTCTAGCTCATGGACTGACAGGTTATGGACGATGAATAACCGGAACTATCATGTAGATAGTTGCAGTTGGTGCCTCTTGCGACGACGGCCACGGAAGAAAAACCTGTCTGGCGTGGCCCCGTGTGGTCCAAAGTAGGTAGTTTTGCCTTGCAGCCACGCCCAACGTTTGGGGTTTGCTTTGGACAGGTCCCCACATCGCTCAAAGACTTCGCCTTGTTGGGTGAAATGGACACCCGGTCGCGGAAGCGCCGTTTCCTTAAGGACAAAATGCACTTGTACATATGTTATGTTGTTGTTTATAACCTATATTTGTGTTTCCTGTTAGTCCCGGAGTACTAAGTTTTACTAGGGGGGAATGTGTCACCCTGGCCTGGATGCCACAAATGTATAATAAAGCTGTGTCTGAGAGCAAGGGGGAGGTTCTCTGGTCAGGGACCATTAGCATGCAGCACCTCCTGTCCCAAGTCAGTAGGGGGAGCAGGCTGACCCTATAAAAGCTGGAACTGGGGGCAGGGTTAGAGAGTTCTGGACGACCTGTCTCTGGAGTGAGAGGTGTCCCAGAGAAGGGAGAGCCAGTTCAGCTGAAGCTGAGGAGGTCGTGTGGCAGTAGAGGAGCCACGAGCCAGGGACGGAAGGCGAGAAGAGCCTGTCCTGGCTGAGAGAGAAACTGATCTACCGGACTTGGTGTCCGAGGCTGTTAGGAATCCAAGTCCTACAGCAAATAACCAGCCCGCAGGGGACTGTATGTTCCTTGGCCTAAGAAGCCCGGAGGTTCCGCCACAGCAGAAGGGACCAGCAAAGCTGCACCAGGCCAAGAGTAGAAAGGGACCCAAGTTGCAAGCCATGCGGGCGAGAAGACACGGTGAGCTCAGGAACGTGGGCTGTTACACCACAAGGAGGGAAATAGCCAGAAAGAGCGCAGAGAGCATGGTAGGCCTTCACCCTCACCCTGACCAGTGCCAGCTTCCCACTTGTTCTCAGACATCCAGGCCCCCTCCTAGCCGGGACTGTTTTTGGGTCGTCTCACCTGTTCTAATAAAGACCCTGAACTGTTTAAGAGGCCTCCGTTTCCTGGCTATTGCGGTCAGAATCATCCCCTCCATCATCCATCTATATACTGCCCTGGGGCCACACTCCTCCCGTGGGGAGTTATACTACTTAGTGCTGCACACCTACATCTGCCCCAGCGGTCTGCACTGCAGCGGCGGTTAACCCTGACCGCAATCCACGGGTGGCGTAGTCGGACATTTAAAACCCTACAAATAGACTGCCACAACATTTGGTATGACTACCCTGAGCCATGGACCGGGTTGCCACTACTACCCCCATTATTGCCCTATTGCCCGGTTCCGGGTAACCCACGGCCCAGGGGGCGAGTCATATCCATAAGATAGGGCATCAATGTATGATTGGCCGGGGTCCTGCACGCAGCACCCCTGCCGATCAGAAGTTATCGGTGCTGGCGGCGGCGGCCACCGGCCGGAAGTACTTGCCTGCGGTGTTTGGCCATCCATCTGTAGTGGCCGCCGCGGGGTACTGCACATCCGCCTCCCATTCAATTGAATGGCAGTTTGATGTGCACTAACAAGTGCCGACCACTACAACATGGCGACCAGTCACCGGAAGGTAAGCACTTCCGGCCGGCGGCCACTGCCGGCACCGATAACAGCTGATGGCGGGGGTGCTGTGTGCGGGACCCCGGGCAAACATAAATTGATGCCCTATCCTATGGATATGGCATCAATGTGAAAGTAGTGGACAACCCCTTTAAAGCACAGTGGCCATGAGGTTTCTATAAAATCCCATCCACTTTGCTTGAACTGCAAAACACTCTGTTTTTGCCACAGCAAATAAATATTGTCAAAAACAAACCGAAAGCTCATTGTGGGAACATAACCCACAAGAGTACTATGGGGCCTGTGACTTCCTCCTCTATCATTCTTCCTCAGCGTCTGACGTCTCAGCACAGCGGGCCTGATGACATCACTACATGGCACCCACTGCCCTGAGATGTGCAGGCGCTTCAGAATGCTTGCTGCATAGACCGGAGCAGCGGGGAACAAGGAGGAGAGGTGAGTATTTTTTTTTTTTAAATCAATGAGCACATTTTGGTAGTCATAGTAATGTATAGAGGACCATGGGGAATTCATTATACTGTATGGAGGATGATGGAGGTGCATTATACTATATGGAGGACTATGGGGAGTGTATTATACTATATGGAGGACTATGGGTAGTGCATTATACTGTATGGAGGGCTATGGGTAGTGCATTATACAATATGGAGGACTATGGAAGTGCATTATACTACATTGAGGACTATGGGGAGTGCATTACACTACGTGGAGGACTATGGGAGTGCATTATACTATGTGGAGGACTATGGGGAGTGCATTATACTATATGGCGGAATATGGGGTGCATTATACTATATAGAGGTCTATGTGGAGTGCATTATACAGTATGGAGGACTATGTGGATTGCACTATACTATATGCAGGACTATGTATGTGCGTTTTTACCTGCAGATTTTCGGCATCTAATGAAAATCTATGGGGAAAATCCACACATAAAACTCAGCATACTCACGAGAGAAATTGACATGATGTGGATTTGATACACACACCGCAGCTCAGTTTACGCTGAATAAAATTAAAGCACAGTGGCCATGAGGTTTCTATAAATTCCATCCACTTTGCTTGAATTGTAAAACACTCAGTTTTTGCCACAGAAAATAATTAGTGTCAAAAGCAAACCAAAAGCTCATTGTTGGAACATAGGCCACGCGAGTACTATGGGGCCTGTGACTTCCTACTTCGTCATTCTTCCTCAGCATCTGACGTCTCAGTACAGCGGGCCCTATGACATCATTACATGGCATCCACTGCCCTGAGATGTGCAAGCACTTCAGA
Source organism: Phyllobates terribilis (assembly GCF_046119375.1). NCBI lineage: Eukaryota > Metazoa > Chordata > Amphibia > Anura > Dendrobatidae > Phyllobates > Phyllobates terribilis. The sequence continues at coordinate 28,749,833 of NW_027362774.1, read as the reverse complement.
ATGCTTGCTGCATAGACCTGAGCAGCGGAGAACATGGAGGAGAGGTGAGTATTTTTTTTTTAAATCAATGAACACATTGTGGTGGTCATAGTACTGTATAGAGGACTATGAGGAGTGCATTATACTGTATGGACTATATAGGACCATGGGGAGTGCATTATACTATATGGAGGACTATGGGGAGTGTGTTATACTATATGGAGGACTATGGGAGTGCATTATACTATATGGCGGATTATGGGGAGTGCATTATACTACATGGAGGACTATCGGCAGTGCCATATACTGTATGGAGGACTATGGGGAGTGTATTATACTATATGGAGGACTATGAGGAGTGCATCTTACTGTATGGAGCACTATGAGGAGTGCATTTTACTATATGGAGGAGTGCATTATGCTATATGGAGGACTATGGAGAGTGCATTATGCTATATGGAGAACAATGGGGAGTGCATTATACTATATGGAGGATTATGGGAAGTGCATTATAGTATATGGAGGAATATAGGGTGCATTATACTGTATGGAGGACTATGTGGATTGCATTATACTATATGCAGGACTATGGGAAGTGCATTATACTATATGGAAGACTATGGGGAGTGCATGATACTATATGGAGGACTATAGGGTTCAGCACACTATATAAAAGATTATGATTTTGCATTATACAATATGGAGGAATATGGGGCCCATTATAGTATATAGAGGGCTATGTGGGGGCTATTATAATATTTCGAGGGCTATGTGGGAGCCTTTATACTTTGTGGAGGGCTATGTGAGGGCCAATATACTGTATGCAAGCAATTATACAGTGTGAAGGTTTGAGTGGGGACCATCATACCATGTGGAGGGCCGTGGGGGTCATTGCACTGTTTGGTTGTACTGTTTGGAGAGCTAGTGGGGGCCATTATACAGCATGGCGAGGTGTGGGGCCATTATACTGTATGATGACCTATTATACTTTATAGAGGGCCGTGTGGGGGCCAAAGCTGGGGGATCACACTGTGTCAGGGTCACCATACTTTGCCGGGGGAGTTGAAGTTGAGTACAGTAGGGTCATCATAATGTGCATGTGGAGGGTACTGTGAAAGAATTCACATACTGTGTTTGTTGGGCACTTTTGTTGGTATCATACTTTAAACATGCAATGAAAGAGGAATCTGGGGCTTCAGTAGGAGGAAAATTACTTTCTAAAGTCTGGAAAGCTGTGAGATCTGCTCTTCTGTGACCCCGTCGAATGTTATTTTTTTTGTTGGGTGGGGGGCAACTAGCACTTCTGCTATGGGATCCCATGATTTCTATGTACACCCATGTCTATGGGCCTGTTTACATGCCAGTGTATTTTCACAGTCTTGGGGCTCATTCACATGTTAGTTTCTGTGCTATTTTTTATTTTTTTCACAGGCAGCATGTGTACCTATGACAGTCTATGGGGATGCTCACATGTCCATGATTTTTCATTGAGATATGTTTTATATTGATTCAAGTGTCAGATCAAATTCATCAATGAAAGTGTCCGGGTCTGTTAAAAGATGGGCCAGAACTCGGATGAAGTTTGTCCGTTTTTGACTGACCGATGGGAAAAGTACTGATGTAATTCTGACCAACCTAAGGTAAAAATCACTGATTAAACTCGCTCCATTTTTCTCGTACATGAAAAAACCTGATGTCTGAATGAGGCCTAAGTGGTCCACACAAAATTATATACAGTATCACCAATGCAAGTCTATTAGGCCGCAAAAAATGTGGTCAGCATTTGGATGTCATCTGTGTGCCAGTCATGAAATGGACTGTTGGTTATGAGAAGGGGGAGAAACATTCATCAGTTTTATTTTCAGCTGAGAAAAGCTAATGAACCCTGACCAAACTGTGATGAAACTGATCAAAAACACTCATCACACTTACACCATTTTTGTGAGTAGAAGACATATCACTGTTGTATAATTCAGCACTTTACACACTACAGGGTTAACCCAACAGATTAGCTATGTAGCATCCAGAAGGCGGGAGGAGAAGAGTTAATATAAAGCTCAGTCCTAGGTTTGCCTTTAGAGTAATTAGCTTGGAGGAGCAGAGCAGCATGGAGCAGGGTGATGGCTCCACATTCCCTCTTATCCCTCAAGGAGGAGGATAGGAATTTGTCCTGATCCTCCTCCTCCGCTGCAGCCGGCTGTGCAGGATGGGAAAGCATGAAGATGATGGGAATGTGCACTACACGGAAGGAAGATGTGTAAGGTAACTGGAACAATGAGGCCCACAGGGGAGTTACTGCCCTGTATGGAGGGGAACGTACTATAGGTAAAACTGCCACCAATGGATAATGACCAATCAGTAAAGATGAGCAAGACTTTTGAAACTTACATTTGCAGAGTTTTCCCAGGAAATTCCATTCTCTGCAAATGTCTTCCAAAGCCTCTACTTGCCCTGAAAAACATGTATGACGCCATTCCCTTTTTTCCTTAACACCCTAATCCCCTTCACTGCATTGATGTCGCCCTCTCTCTCTGTCTGTTTTCTATCATGTTTCATGGCTTTCTCTCCCTATTTCTATGGCTAGGCTGTGAGCTGTGATGTACTTTTCTCTATCCAGGTTCACCACAAAATGGCTGCTTCCTTTCCTGCTTCTGCTTTTATACTTGCTATAATAGTCCTTCTTAATTGTCTGATCTATACTATGTTAGGCCTCATTCACATGTGCAGGGTTTAAACCTGTACGTGAAAAAATGGTACCGGTGTCCTCAGTTTTCGATCAGTGTTTTTCACCGATGGATAAAGAAATTACAAAGCTTCTCCTATACAATGTTAAACTTGTACAGGACACTGATGGCACACTGACCGACCCATAGACCACTATTGGACCTCCGAGTCATCCGTGCTGCCGGAAAAAAAATGGACATGGCTCTGTGTGTTCTGTATGGACACAAGGGGTGTGTAAAAAAACACTGGTGTGTGAATAGCACCATACATTGAGTACACGTTCTATCCATTAAAACTGCTACAACTCGTACGTGCAATGCAGATGAGACCTAATATGATGGCAGCAAGGCATTCTGGGAAAGCCCGTCTTCTCTGACTGATGCAATCTTCTGCAATGTCTCAAAAGGTGACATTCATTTTAGGCACAAAAATTCAACATGAATTTGATTCCCGTTGAATCGAGTCGCTCAGATCTAGTCATCAGAAAATGTTTAAATTAGTTTGTTTTCCGTGTGTTTTTTTAATGTTTTCATACTTTCTTCTCACAATCTTGCAGTTTTCACACTGGCCACCAGGGCTATTTTAGACATTTACTTCTGTCCTTTCTGGAAGAATTTTCAGCAAAGCTTTTTATCAGAGGCCGGATTACAATGACCGGTAACATCCAGCTGATAACGCAGGTTCCACCAATCACAGTTGATGTCACACCTGACCTTACTCCCCTTCACCCAATGATCTTTGTACAAGCTCATTGGACGCTTCAATGCAAAACAGAGGCCCTGACTTCAGACCGGTGGTGTTCATGCTAATCTTGATGAGGTCGGTGTGCTAGAGTCATGCAGAGGTCAATGAATCAGGACTATCAGAGAACTAGCGAGCGCCTTGTGTGTCTCCATGTGTGCCTTGCCAATAATCTTACTCCAGTCAGTGACTGGAGTAAGATATGTCGCACAGAGAATGCCACAGCTTATAAAATTTTGCTGGTGCCCACTTTATCAGGGCTGGGTGAAAATGGAGTGTGAACGCTAAAGAGTCACAATTTCAGCCCAGCTTCGAGTTGCGCTAAAACTTTGTGACTTTTCAAAGCTTTTTACACTAGTATTCTGGCTTTGAATGAGGCCCATAGTGTCTAAGTGAGTTTATTGCTGTTAATGTAGATTTCCTGAAAGAACAGGACATATGAACATAGAATAGCCTCAGGGGTCAGTGTAAAAAATTCTAAGATTTCTAATTTTAAATATAAATTTTGATATGGGAAAATATTGCCAACTTTTTTGAATGCATTTAAAGTAAACTTTTTTTATGATGCCTCCCCTTTAATTTTGCTTATGAAAATTTGGAGCTCTGAATCTGAAAAACTGAGCACCAACTACTATGAGGATTTACTGTTAGAAATGAATGAAAGGCAGATAAATTCAGAATAACATTTAATGTTTTATATGAATTTGACCCCTTTGCATATATGGGCGTAACTGTACGTCCGCGCTGAGGTGAACGCATGTGGAGGCGGCTCAGGAGCTGAACTCCTTCCACACGTGTCTGATGCAGACTGAAATAAAGGGGTTGTCCATTACTCAGACAACCCCTTCTTAATTACGGTTTCAATCATGTGAAATAGCAGCTATGCTCTCCTCTGGTGCGGGCGCCATTCCAGTGATGTCGGCGTCTGGTCTCCTGGAGCATGCATGACATATCACGGGAACCCTGCAGCCGACGCCATTCCAGTGATGTCTATGTCTGGTCTCCTGGAGCATGCATGACATATCACGGGAACCCTGCAGCCAACGCCATTCCAGTGATGTCTGTGTCTGGTCTCCTGGGGCATGTGTAGCACCCCGAGGGTTCGGTTGCTACAGGGGTATTGCACCTCAACCAGAGGTGTGATATTCCACTCCCAGGTAAGGATGGAGTGTGGACCAGGGCTCAGTTAGCTGCACACGCACACACTCCCCATTTCCGGGGGAAAGCTCGATGGTGCTCCCATTTTTGCAGGCACAACTGACCATGTCCCTGGCTGGAGTGGGGAGGGGGTAGAGAACCCAGTGGTGTAGGAGCAGAAGGGGACGGTTTCTGGAGCATAGGAAGGAGCGCATTGGGTGCAGGTCACCTGAGCTCAGCACAGAGAAGCAGATATAAGGTGGGAGCCATCTCAAGTCTAGGAGAATAATAGGAGTAGTAAGAGAGAGAGCTGACAGGGAGCAGCAGCTCAGCCTGAGCTCAGCTCCATGAGGCAGGCCTAGAGAGAAGGCCGGGGCCAGAGAGAAGAAGAGAAGAAGGAAGGAAGGAGAAGAGACAGAGGAGTGGAAGGGCTCCAGAAACAAGAAGGCAGGAGGGATCCTAAGAGTGCAGAACGGCCAGCAACCATTGCAAACCCCATTATACCGGGTGAAAGGGTCAGGCCGTGGAAAGGTACCGGATCCCTAAGTTGGTGGAGGCGAATCTACCCTCAGCCAAGAACCGGAGTTTGTGACCATTTATTGGTGCGACCCTCCCCCCGCTAAACCTGCTAGGGAGGCACCATATAGGATAGCGGGAAGTGAAGGCCAATGCTTACCCGACACGGTCCGCGGTAGCCGGATAGAAGTCAGGACACTGGTGGGGCACGAGAGGCCAGAGAAAGGACAGAAGGGGGTCCTGTGCCATACTCCTGAATTGCCTGGGGGTTGACCGAGCTCCTCACCTGGTGGACACAGCACGGCTCGGGCAGTCCTTGCTGACAGAAGTGACTTGGATATCAACTGTGAGTAAAACACCCTGGACTGCATCATTGGACTCTGTGTCATTTATGCTGCGCCTGCACCATCACCCCCAGCATTCACTTTCACTGCCCTGAGGCTACACTTTTCCCATGGGGAGTTATCCTATCCCTGTGCTGCACACTAATACCAGCCTCAGCGGTCTGCCTCGCAGCGGCGGTTATCTCTGACCGCAATCCACGGGTGGCGTAGTCGGACATTCACAAAACTATAAATAGACTGCCACAGCATTTGGTCTGACCACCCTGAGCCACGGGATCGGGTTGCCACTACTACCCCCATCAGCACCGTACACTAGAAGGCCTAGTTCCGGGTACCCCACGGCTCAGGGGGCGAGTCACATGCATGACTAATCATAGGATCCCTGCAGCCAATCAGTGACTGTGACTCACCACCTGGGCCGTGGGGCACTTGGAACCGGGCTTCAGTGTGATGATGGGGGTAGTAGTGGCAACCTGATCCCGTGGCTCAGGGTGGTCAGACCAAATGTTGTGACAATCTATTTGTAGGGTTTTGAATGTCAGACTACGCCACCCGTGGATTGCGGTCAGGGAGGACCGCTGCTGCAAGGCAGACCACTGAGGCTGATGTAGATATGCAGCACAGGGATAGGATAACTCCCCACGGGAAGAGTGTAGCCTCAGAGCAGGTAATAGGATGCTGGGGGTGATGGTGCAGGCCGCAATAATAAAGGTCCAGAGTCTACTTCAAACAGTCCAGGGTCTTTATTGTAGGTGGTACTTATGACCCAACAGGAGTACAGGGTAGGAATGGGCCTGGGTGTCTGAGAACATTCAGGCGAGCCCCACTGGTCAGGGTGAGTGGGTAGGCCTACCGTTCTCTCTGCCCTTGCTGACTATCTCCCCCTTTAGTGGTGTGATAGCCCACGTCCCTGAGCTGGCCGTGTACTACGCCTGTATGGCTTGCGACTCGGGCCTTAGGTACCTGTTGCTTCTCTGTGCTGTACCAGTCCCTCTGTGTGGCGGAGCCTCCAGGCTTCTCAGGCCCAGGGATCTAAAATCCCTCGCAGGTAGGTTATCTGCTGCCGGGCTTGCAACCCTGACAGCCTCGGATCCCAGTGTCCGGTTATGTAGTTCTCTCTCTCAGGGTCCCTTCTGCCTTCTTGTTTCTGGAGCCTTTCTACTCCTCTTTCTCTCCACCTTTCTTCCTTCCTTCTCCTCCTCCTCTTCTCCTTCCTGGCCCCGGCCTCTTCTCTAGGCCTGCCTCGTGGAGCTGAGCCCAAGCTGAGCCTCAGCTCCCTGTCAGCCCTCTCTGGCTGAACTTCTTCCCTCTCTGAACTAACCGACTGAACACTCACTCCTAAGGCCCCCACCTTTTATCTGCTTCACTGTGTCTGAGCTCAGGTGACCTGCAACCAATGAGCTCCTTCCTATGCTCCAGAAACCGTCCCCTTCTGCTCCTGCATCACCGGGTTCTCTCCCCCCTCCCCACTCCAGCCAGGGACATAGTCAGTTGTGCCTGCAATAAATGGGAGCATCTGCGAACTGTCCCCCGGAAATGAGGAGTGTGTGTGTATGCAGCTAACTGAGCCTTGGTCCATACTCCATCCTTACCTGGGAGTGGAATATCACACCTCTGGTTAAGGTGCAATACCCCTGTAGCAACCGAACCCTCTGGGCGCTACAACTGCATCACTCTCATCCTTTGAACAGAACTGACAGCCAGAGAGCAGCAGCAGATTACACTTCTTTAGGGTGTCCCTTTTGTCTGAAGGAAGTGAGAGTGAAATGGCTACTGACTGCGTGATATGAGGTCACTCGAGTCCTGGGAGACTAAGCGCAGACTTGGGTAGAACAGCAACAGCACAAAAGGTGATTATAGCTGTTTTATATGTAGGAAATATTGTGATTGAGAGCTGTTTGAGTAGTGGACAACCCTTTCTATATAGCTGACATTTTATCTCTAACAGTCGCAGTCAGAGCTTCGTTTCGGCCGCAGCTGTTAACCATTTAAATGCCGCTGGCTCCCATTTGCGCTCTGGGATGAGGCCGATGAGTTAAAATGAAAGCTGGTGGCATGCTGAAGGTCCCTGTCTCGACTATATTTGAACTGATCTGAATCAGAGCTTTGAAGGAAACTGGTATTTTCACTATATAGCATAATAATGTGGTATTGCACCATGTCATAGAAAATATTGCAATTTCTGAAGCCACTAGTAAAGGAGCATTCCTTCACCCCTCTCACCTCCTCTTTTGCAATAGGACAAAAGAGGGCAATCTAAGCAGCCCATATGCAGAATGCCCAGTTGACAAGTAGGAAAATTAGATGTAGCTGGATAGTGAACTATGGGGGAAGGCATCGGCGAGATCTTACAATATCCCACCGCTGCCACCAATTTGTCAGGGATTTGCACACACAGACTATCCTGATTACTCACTATGTAGTTACCGGCAAGCAAGCCGTGAGCGTATGGCGTACACGCCTCCGAATTTCAACGCATTGAATGTGTATATGCCCCCATACGATCATTGCCAGCTTCACGATAACCCAATTAATAGTATTCACTGCCACCACCGATCAGTTCTAAATACAGGCCTGATCGGACTCCTGCTTTCTGGTAGCGTATGGCTTCGGGGGAGGAACGATTACAGAACAGAAGAAACAGGACTAATACATTTTATATTTAATCCAAAAGGAGGCAGGGTTTATGAAAAAATATACAAAGGATTTTACAAAGAGAGACAGTACAATACATATACAGTTACACAAAATAAAAGGTATTAATGGAAGAACTTCCTAGACAGATCAGAGACTATTCAATTTACCTGGAGGAGAGGTGCTCCAATGGACTGTTATGGAGCAGGACCAGTGCTTACAAATATGTATCTCACGGCATGAGTATAGACCCATATTCAGCTGGATCTTTTATGCTGAAGGGGTGGCCCTGCCCACACACTCCCCTGTGATGACCTCACGTGGGCTCATCTCTGTCCATCATGGTTTTATGAAATCTATAACTGGTTGATCACAGAAGTTAGCAAGTGATGCCATCTTTTTTTAATGTGATTTTGCCTTGAGAAGAATATTGAAAATGTAACCCCATGTCAATCATTGTGCCCTGTTTGGCGGGATTATAGAGGTCTACAGCATACAGTTGTAACTGGACACTTCTGCAGCTAAGAAGGGAGGGGGCAGAGAGGCAGCGAGTGACAAATGTCTCACAGCAGCTCTCAGCCAAGAAGCTGCCACAGCAAGACCCCCTTTGGACCCCAGCCATGCAGCATGCCCTTTGTGTCAGATACAGTATTCCCATAACTCTGTATTGAATTATAGCATGTCCTAGTTATTCATAATCTAGATTTTCGAGATCCCAAGAGAATGGGAAATGTCACGGTCATAGAAATATTGAGAATCTCTTTCTCCCCCTCCGAAATCCCACTCACTCTTCCCTCCTCCCCTATCTACCATTTGTCAAAGGAGCAAGAGCTTACACTCTTCCCAATTGCCCATATGCAAATAGCGGGATCCACCAAGTGTTCAGGCTAATCACCATATAAAATGGAGACAGGAGTGATGAATTGACACCTGGGTGAAAAGGATACAGCTCCTAGAATTCCTTTGAAGCTTAGCTCATCTCCATTTGCACATGTATTCAAGCTGCAGTCTGGTAGGCACTGAAATGAAATATGGAATATCAGAGTTTCTATAACGCTGATTGTGATAGGATACATATTTTTAGTGGCAGGGTTAGCTAAGGAACAATATACATATTTTTCCTTATCTGAGAACAGTACGGGTGCGCTATGATGCAAGAAGGCAGGAATGACCAACCGAAGATATGTCATGTCTAGTCTCTAAAGAAAGGTAAATTTGTAATAAGAAATGTGATATTACATGGAAACTAATGCGATCAACCAGCGAGGAGTTATTGTGGAAGTTAGAGATCTTAATAAAACCATGAAGTGGTGCCAAGCCCACAGTGAAGTCATGACAGGGGAATGTGTGGGCAGGGCCCCTTTCAGCATAAAAGTTCCAGCTGTAGTTGAGAATATAGTCATGCCGGGAATTATATATTTTATAAGCAGAGGTCCCATTGTCTGTGTAGAACTGTACCAATCTGACCTTACACGTCCTCGAGGGGGTGCGGAATGTCACGATGGTGCAAATGACAGATCCGTACCACGTGCTCCGTCTCACGTAATTGTGACGTCAGGCAGGTGGTGGGGTGTGGATTCATCAGTTCCGACAGTGGTAGGATTCTGTGGGGTCCCTCCTGCTGCCAATTTCTGTGCATTGGTGGCAAGCGGTGGGATCAAGATAATAGTGTGTGTGTGTAACGCATACTCAGACACTTAAGATCAGCTCAGCACTAGACAGTCCGAGTGCAAATACTGTAAGGTGTGTGTGGGTGCATCAGGTGGCAGTTCGGTGTCACTGACCATAGAGTGCAAGGATGGCCAGTGGCACCAGGGCCAAAACCAAGGAGATGGCCAATGCACCATATGGTGTTGAGGAGGTGGAAGACCACGTTACTCTAAGAGAAGGGGAGTCCAACTTAGTCCCCCCAGAGAGAGAGATTCACCAGTGGTCGGTCCCGCAGTGGGCTACCCACCACCTGACCCCCTCATACAAGTTTCCCTAGCGAGTCTCCAGGTTGGAGACAGGGCCACCTATGAGACCCTCATGGCAGAACGTCAGCGGGAGCACGAGCACCAGAAAGATGTGTTCCAGCTCCAACTGCAGGCCCCAGCCAGTCGCAAGTCCCCTGAGATCCGAGTCCCGAAGCTATGGACGAATGACTTCTCCCTTCTGCACAAAGGAGGGGGCTTGGACACTTTCTTGCTGGCATTTGAAAAAAACTGCCATCAGTGCCATGTGCCTGAGGAACAGTGGGTCCGGTTCCTAACCCCTCAGCTTAGGGGTAAGGCCCTGGAAATCTTTGGGTACTTGCACAGTGAGACCACCCTGAGCTATGAGGACTTCAAGCAGGCTCTGGTCTGGCAGTACAACTTGACTCCTGAGTCATACCGGAAGAAGCTCCAGAGTATGCAGTGGTGTCCTGCAGACTGCTGGGTCGATCACATGTGGGCCCTAATGAGAGCAGTTGATCCTCGTCCCAGAATCTGTCCACTGTTTTGTGTGTGAGTGGGGGTGGTGGGAGGTCCCTTGACAACTTTCAGACTGTTACCATAGGCCACGCCAGAGCAATGGGACTGTGAGACACCGGTGCTGAGATGACCCTTGTGCGGCCCGAACTGGTGTCACCCTAGGATTTGATACCTGATAAAACTTTCGCCGGCTCCGGGATTGGAGGCATCAAGCCGGCGCTGTCCATCGCCAAGGTGTATGTGATCAATTCTGCATGCTGTATGAAGTTGTATTCAAACGTTCAAGTAAAGTTCTTTTTTATAAAATGGAGTGGAAGTTCCCTAATGTGTGTGCGGTGGTTCCTGAGGTGGAAGAACCGAAGACAGCAGAGATCTGCGACCAAAACGTGAGTGTTACACACCACATACAGAGCACAGGAGAATTGGGACATGTGTCTTTATCAGGGAGCGAGAGTGTGGGAACACAGCAGCCCCTCACCACAACTACCACCCTGAGCCCCTAACACCTCTCTCCCCATGGGGGACGAGATCAATCAAGTCAGCTGTGATGAGGCCTCAGAATGTGGCCATACGGCAGGCTGGAGAAATTTGTCCTGTGAGGTTGTTGCAGAGGGGGCAGACAAGGGGCAAACAGCTGCAGAGGGGGAGCATGCCATGGAGGGCGGGGCAGTTCCAGGAGAGATAGGGCTCCCAGGTAAGGCTGCATGGTAGGGTTCCTCCACAACCAGGATGTTAGAGGGCCAGGGTAGTCCTTTTTAGACCAGATGCTTGGTCAGAAGCAGAGGAGAAACGGGCGCTACCCGTGGTCTCAGCGGCCGTAGCCACTGTTGCTTGCAGTGGCGGCACCCGGGCCCTAGTGGCCCCTCGGGAGTCCGACGGCTTCTCCCCTTCCGACCAAGTGGCTGCCGGGTCAGACGGAGGCCAGGAGACGTGGCAGGTTTGTCTATTCTGGCCATGTCCAGTCAGGGGTTTCAGGTGGCGCTAGAGACTGACAGCCTGAAGCCTCGTGAGGAGCGGGCGGCACAGCCTCCCTCGAACTCGGTCCTCCAGTGGGTGGTCTGGGACCAAGGATGGCTATACCGGGTAGCAGTCCAGCGAGGCTCACCGGAGGCGTGGCCCAGGGATCGACAGTTAGTGGTACCCTATCCGTTCAGGGTGGAGTTTGTTGCAGATGGCACACGAAATTCCGATGGCTGGACATCTAGGGATCCATAAGACCAAGGCCAGGCTAGCCCAGCATTTCTAATGGCCAAGGTTGGGGGCTGAGGTAACTGTCTACTGCCGTTCGTGTTACACCTGTCAGAGGGTGGGGAAGGTGGGGCGGTGGCCCAAAGCCCCACTGGTAACTCTGCCCATCATCGAAGAGCCTTTCAGGAGGGTGGCTGTGGATTTGGCTGGCCCGATGGCCACTCCCAGCAGCTCAAGGAAACGCTTCATACTGATGGTAGTAGACTATGCCACCCGGTACCCGGAAGCGGTAGCCTTGTCATCCATTCGGGCAGACAAGGTGGCTATCGCCTTACTGAAGATGTTCTCCCGAGTGTGTTTTCCCCAGGAAATGCTCACCGACCGGGGAACCCAGTTCATGTCGCAGCTGATGGAGACCCTCTGTAAGCAAATACAGGTGCAAAATCTGGTGACCAGCTCATACCACCCACAGACCAATGGCCTGTGCGAACTGGCACTCTGAAGCAGATGCTTAAGATGTTGGTTGACTCCTAGGGGCACGACTGGGTGCGGTACCTCCCACACCTGCTCCTTGCCTACCGGGAGGTTCCACGGGCCTCAACGGGGTTCTCCCTTTTGAGCTCCTGTACGACTGGCGTGCGCGGGGCGCCTGGCTCTGGTGAAGGAGGTCTGGGAAGGGGACTTGGCCTCCCCTGGAGTGTCAGTCATTGAATGTCTTACGCTTCCATGACAAAATGCAGGCCTTGGCACAGCTGGTGCACGACAATGACGCGAGCCCAGGCCGACCAGAAGTGATAGTATGACCAAAATGCTTGTGAAAGGACCTACCAGCCCTCCATGTGCTCGCCAGAGGTAGCCTGACCGCCGTTAGGTACCGAGATGAGATCCTCAGACCCCTTGTGAGACCTTATGCTGGTGCCCTGGGTGAAACCTAATGCAGGACAATGCCAGACCTCATGTGGCTGGAGTGTCAGCAGTTCCTGCAAGATGAAGGCATTGAAGCTATGGACTGGCCCGCTCATTCCCCAGACCGGAATCAGATTGAGCACATCTGGGACATCATGTCTGGCTCCATCCACCAACGTCACGTTGCACCACAGACTGTCCAGGAGTTGGAGGATGCTTTAGTCCAGGTCTGGGAGTAGATCCCACAGGAGACCATCCGCAACCTCATCAGTAGCATGCCCAGGCGTTGTAGGGAGGTCATACAGGCACGTGGAGGCCACACACAATACTGAGCCTCATTTTGACTTGTTTTAAGGACATTACATCAAAGTTGGATCAGCCTGTAGTGTGTTTTTCCACTTTAATTTTGGGGGTGACTCCATATCCAGGCCTCTATTGGTTAATAAATTTGATTTCCATTGATGATTTTTGTGTGATTTTGTTGTCAGCACATTCAACTTTGTACAGAACTAAGTATTCAATGAGAATATTTCATTCATTCAGATCTAGGAGGTGTTATTTGAGTGTCTCCTTTATTTTTTTGAGCAGTGTAGTATAAATATGCTCCAAGATAATTCTGCAGTATTTCACAGTCAAATCCAATGGGAGTAAAATATAAAAAATAACCTTTATTCAATATTTTAAAAAGATTTTAAGTGTCCAAAATCCGTCACAAATTTCCTAAAATTATCCTAAACATAGGACTATTGTGAATGGTTTTAATTTATCTCACCGGCTAACCATTTATATATATTGTCTTGTTGGGAGGCCAGGGATTAGTCAAAATTCCTAGGGGTATCTCTTTATTTATATGTATAACTCCCTTTTCAATTTGGCCTCTGGCTATTAGAAATCATGCCATCTCATTTCTCCTCATTGTGAGTCTGCAGTCTGATAATGGCATTAATAATATTCATTTTACCATGTCCTGTGCTATTCTCTTCAGAACGGCTTTATAGTGCTGCCGTCATATACCGGTGCGGTGCTTGTTTCTCCTGATCTAGGAGCTTTATATTGAGGTAGCCTGGCTAATCATCTCTTGTAGGACTTTCTATAGAAATGCTCAGCCCTACGCGTTTCATCATTCTTATGAGACTCTCATGGTCATCAGGGGCTCACAGTCTATGATCTTTTTTGGTTTGATAGTACGATAGTTTTGTAATAAACTTATTGGCAGGGTTGCCGGCAGCGTCTGGCGGCTAAACCAGCGTGACTTTATAGGGAAGTTGGTGCCCCCTCTTGTGCGCCCCCCCTTCTGTCATCCAATCGAGTGACTCGGGTGCGTTGCAGGCGTATCATGTTCCGATCATATAATCATGCAGGGACTCGTCTCATTCTTCCAGTAGGATCTTTTTCTCACAGAGATGTCTTGGCTGCACTGCGATCTCACAGTATTAATATGTCTTTTATATCTAGGGAAGGAGACTGGTATATTGCATTGCATCTTATAATGTAGTCTCTACGAGTTTGTTGCGATATGAGTTGTTAATAGTGTTTGTTCGTAGTTTGTCATTTGTTTGGTTTACAGACAGATCTGCCTGTTTCATGTGCTACCTCGTCCCACCTACACTTACATCGATGCAGAACTTCCTTTCATCGTGACAAATGCCATCTGGCTATGTCACTGCTTCCGCACCAGCAAACGCTTGCGGACGTCTATTTCCTCAAAGTTCATTTCATTTGATCGTATCAATATGTCCATAATAGACATTGGGATGACTTTTATTCTGATTGTATCAGTGTGTCTGATTGTATCGATGTATCTGTATTATTAAGTCTTCAGATGAGTATTTTATAATATAAAAACAAAGGAAGAAATTCTGATGAAATTTGTCCTATTGTTATTAAACTTCAATTTGTTCAAGAGGTCATTTTTAGTGTTGAGCGAGCATGCTCGACACTGCTCAGTACTCGCCCGAGCATCTCACTACTCAGGATGTTCGGCGAGCACCGAGCATTTCCGGGTTACTCGGGCGGGAGCTCGGGTCTCCGCCCTGTATGTTTGGCGCTCTTTACAGAGCCAATGAACATGCAGGGATTGCCAGCCAGTCACTGTAATGCCGCAGCCATGTTGTTTGTGGGCATTACAGTGATTGGTTGGCCGCACAGCGTCACCTCGAGTATTTAAAACCGGGCGCCGCCATCTTGGACACAGTCGCTCCGGATCAGACAGTGCAGAGACAGCGCTGCTGATTTAGGGAGAGATATAAACTGCGAAATAGTTAGTGTAGGGTCTGTAAAGGCTGCCAGATCAAACAAACAGTCCTTCTCAGGACTAATATCCATCCCAGATACCAGGCAGGCAGGCTGGCTGTATAGGAGACGCAGTGGTTATACCAGCAAACGCTGCATTACAGTCCTGTGTGCTCCTGTTGCTGAAATTGCTGGACTTAGCTCCAGGTCTCAGGGGACAGGAAAAATCCTTTTTTTTTTTTTCCCTCCTTCACACTGTACAAATACCCATCTTATTAACCTTTTGTCCCCCCCCCCCCCCCCCCCAAAAAAAAAAGCGTGTCTGATTTTTCAGACACAAATATATCTGTTGAAAATAGTCAGGTGTAGGCTAGAGAAACAGAAGTGTTTTGCACTTCCACGGTTCAAACCTCTGTATTATCCACTTTGGCCCATTTGTATCTAAAAAAAAACATGGTTTGAGTGTGTCGCTCACTGTTCAGCCGCAATTATATCTATTTAAAAAAGTCTGGTATACCCCAGTAAACAATAACTGTGGTTTTGCCATCCCACGGTAAAAAATCTCTATTATTCAGGTTTTAGTAGTTTTTACGTAAAGAAAAACAGTAATAGTTTCTCCCTGATTGTTCAGATTGTTTAAAAGAGTCGGGTGTAGGCCAGATAAATAGAACTGTGGTTTTCCTCTTCCACGGATCTAATCTACTTTTTATTACCCTTTTTCCATTGATGGTGTGAGTGTAAGCTATTTTACTTCCTTTACAATGGGCAAGGCGCGTGGCAAGGGACGTAGAACTGGACGTTCTGGTGATGGTTTGTGCAGAGGACGGGGCCGTGGCCAAGGTGAAAACGTGCCACAACTAACGCCACATCTTCTCGCTCCCACTTCTTGACCGAATTATTAGGGAAGCACAGAACAACACCAGTATTGAGAACTGATCAGTGTGCACAGGTTATTAATTGGATAGCAGATAATACTTCCAGTTACATGGGCACCACCACCTCCGCTCTGTCTTCCACACAGTCAGCTCTTAGTAGCCGTGAGTCTCGACCGCATACTCCTCCTCACCCTGATGCTCCTTCCTCCCACCATGCTGAGTGTCGTCAGACAGCAATTGATCCCACACTTGGACACTCTGAAGAGCTGTTCACTGGTCCATTTCCATATTTGTGCCCCTCGCCTGATAAGCTTGTGGTGGAAGAGGAGATCCCATGTAGCGATGCCCAAATATTTGAACAGCCACGGCCAGAGGAAGTCGACGCTGCCAATTTGTCACAAGAGGTGGGCGATGGCGAGACACAATTGCCAGGAAGTGAGGAGGAGCATCGTGGTGCGCAAGTGGAAGAGGAGGAGGTGGTGGATGATCTAGTAACTGACCCAACGTGGCAGGAGGACATGCAGAGTGAGGCCAGCAGCACACAGGGGGAGGGAGGCAGAGTACCTCAACAGGCAGGAAGAAGCAGTGTGGTGGCCGCAGACAGAAGGCGGGCAACCGTTCCCCGTAACACCAACACGAGGGACGTTGCCAGTACAAGCGGTAGGTCTTCCAGAGTCTGGAATTTTTTTAAAGACTCTGCTGATAGCCCCAAAAAGGTCATATGTTCCACCTGCCATGCCAGCATCAGCAGGGGTGACAAAACTACCAGCCTGACCACCACCAGCATGATCAGGCACATGGCAGCAAAGCACCCGACTTTGTGGGGCGAAACCCAGGGTCCACGACCAGTGTCAGCGGGTGTCACCACTGCTTCTTCTACTGTTGTGCGTGCAATAGAACCCCCTGTTGTGTGTGCAAGGCAATCCCTTGTCCATACTGCATGTAAAGATTCCCCCTCCTCTCAGTCTTCACTTGTTATGGCAGTTTCTCAAGAAACAGCATCCACGTCCACGTCCCACCGCAGCGTTCAGTTGTCCATATCCCAGACCTTTGAACGAAAGCAGAAATTCGCAGCTAACGCCCCACAGGCCACAGTCCTAAATTCGCACATTTCACGACTGCTTGCGTTGGAAATGCTGCCTTTTAGGCTGGTGGAGACGGAATCCTTCCGCAATCTTATGGCGGTGGCCGTCCCTCGGTACTCGGTCCCCAGCCGACACTATTTTGCCCGGTGTGCCATCCCCGCACTACACAAGCGCGTGTCCCAAAGCATCTGCCGTGCCCTCAACAATGCAGTTACTGGGAGAGTCCACCTGACAACAGACACATGAACAAGTGCTTGTGGCCAGGGACAGTACATCTCTCTGACGGCACACTGGGTAAACATAGTGGAAGCCGGGACCCAGTCGGACCTTGGGACGGAACACATCCTCCCCACACCGAGGATTGCGGGCCCTATGTCAGTCATAGTTGCCCCCATAGTGTATAGCTCCTCCTCCTCCTCCTCCATCTCCGCCTCCATCTCCTCCTCCATCTCCATCTCCTCCTCCTCCATCTCCTCCATCTCCATCTCCTCCTCCTCCTCCTGTTCAGCCTCCTCCTCCATCTCCTCCTCCATCTCCTCCTCCTCCTCCATCTCCATCTCCTCCTCCTGTTCAGCCTCCTCCTCCATCTCCTCCTCTTCCATCTCCATCTCCTCCTCCTGTTCAGCCTCCTCCTCCTCCTCCATCTCCATCTCCTCCTCCTGTTCAGCCTCCTCCTCCTCCTCCTCCATCTCCATCTCCTCCTCCTGTTCAGCCTCCATCTCCTCCTCCATCTCCTCCTCCTGTTCAGCCTCCTCCTCCATCTCCATCTCCTCCTCCTGTTCAGCCTCCTCCATCTCCTCCTCCTGTTCAGCCTCCTCCTCCGTCTCCGTCTCCTCCTCCTGTTCAGCCTCCGTCTCCTCCTCCTGTTCAGCCTCCGTCTCCTCCTCCTGTTCAGCCTCCGTCTCCTCCTCCTGTTCAGCCTCCGTCTCCTCCTCCTGTTCAGCCTCCGTCTCCGTCTCCTCCTCCTGTTCAGCCTCCGTCTCCGTCTCCTCCTCCTGTTCAGCCTCCGTCTCCGTCTCCTCCTCCTGTTCAGCCTCCGTCTCCGTCTCCTCCTCCTGTTCAGCCTCCGTCTCCGTCTCCTCCTCCTGTTCAGCCTCCGTCTCCGTCTCCTCCTCCTGTTCAGCCTCCGTCTCCGTCTCCTCCTCCTGTTCAGCCTCCGTCTCCGTCTCCTCCTCCTGTTCAGCCTCCGTCTCCGTCTCCTCCTCCTGTTCAGCCTCCGTCTCCGTCTCCTCCTCCTGTTCAGCCTCCGTCTCCGTCTCCTCCTCCTGTTCAGCCTCCGTCTCCGTCTCCTCCTCCTGTTCAGCCTCCGTCTCCGTCTCCTCCTCCTGTTCAGCCTCCGTCTCCGTCTCCTCCTCCTGTTCAGCCTCCGTCTCCGTCTCCTCCTCCTGTTCAGCCTCTGTCTCCGTCTCCATCTCCTCCTCCTGTTCAGCCTCCGTCTCCATCTCCTCCTCCTGTTCAGCCTCCGTCTCCATCTCCTCCTTCTGTTCAGCCTCCATCTCCATCTCAGATATCACCACATCAGTTACAAGCTGGAAGCACTGCAGTACTGCCTCCGCCAAGTGGCAACAGGCTGTGCTGAAACTCATAAGCTCAGGTGATAAACCTCACACTGCTTGTGAGTTGTGGACAGCTGTGAAAGAGCAGGCAGATCTGTGGCTGAGACTGCTGAACCTACATCCCGGCATGGTCGTGTGTGACAATGGCCGTAACCTGGTGGCGGCTCTGAGGTGAGATCACACACGTACCATGCCTGGCTCATGTGCTTAACCTCGTGGTTCAGCGGTTTCTTAAATCATACCCAGAGTTGCCAGATCTGCTCGTGAAAGTACGCCGCCTGTCAGCTCATTTTCGCAAGTCTGCTACAGCTTCCGCCGCCCTTGCTGTGTTGCAGCAGCGTTTGCAGCTTCCAGCACACCGACTGGTGTGTGATGTCCCCACACGTTGGAACTCTACCCTCCACATGTTGCAAAGGATTTGTGAGCAGAAGAGAGCAGTTGTGGTGTACCAGATACAACAAGGCCGTCGATGTTCAGGTCCTACTCCACACATAAGACCTCAGGAGTGGACCTGGATGTCTGACATATGTACCATCCTGACAAACTTTGAGGAGGCCACCAAGATGGTGAGTGGCGATGACGCCATCATTATTGTCAGCATCCCACTTGTCTGTCTTTTGCAACGCTCTCTGCAGAGAATTAAAGAGGAGGCATTGCAGCCAGAGTATGATGAGATGGATCAAGAAGCCGTAGTGGGCGATTACACACAGCCCAGCCTCATCTCATCCCAACGTGCATTGGGGGACAGAGGGAGAGGAGGAACAGGAGCTGCTATCAAGTGCTGTAGATGGTAGTACCTGTACAAGTGTTATACCGTCGGTTCAGCGTGGGTGGCCTGAGGACAGGGGGGAGGAGGAGAGCATGGTCCGTCGTCATCTTGGTGAGGACAAGGAAATCTTGCCCATTACCAGTCTAGCACGCATGGCTGACTTTATGTTGCGCTGCCTTAACTGTGACCCTCGCGTTGTCAAAATGTTGGGTGACAGTCATTACTGGTTGGTGACACTTGTAGACCCCCGCTACAAGGAGAACTTTCACTGTCTTATTTCTGAGGTGGAGAGGTCTACAAAAATGGGCCTGTACCAGAAGGCCCTTGCTGCAGAACTGTTAAAAAAAAAATTCCCATCTGAACACGCTAGCGGCAGAGGTCACAGTTCGTTGACCAACCAAAGCGTACAAGCGAGAGAGAGGCAACTCCAATCTAGTAGAGGCAGGGGAACACTGTCAACGTTCTGGGACAGTTTTCTCAGACCCTGAGGCGTGGGGTACTCTCACAAGGAGTGGAAAGTTTCAAAAGATGGTGAGGGAGTACCTTGCCGACCGTACCAGCGTCCTTCGTGCCTTTTAATTATTGGGTATCCAAGCTGGACACTTGGAATGAACTCGCTCTGTACGCCTTGGAGGTCCTGGCCTGCCCTGCCGCTAGCATGTTATTGGAGCTTGTTTTTAGTGCCGCTGGGGGAATTATAACTGATGAGCACACTCTCCTGTCAACTGACAATGCTGACAAGCTGACCCTTATCAAAATGAACAAGGGCTAGATTGGGCCAGACTTCTCATCACCACCAAATGACAGCAGAGTAACATAAAGTCAAATCCACGGTGTTATTTCGGGAGGTGTATTCCCATGCACCACTTCACACCCACACATGGGTATACGCTTCCTCATTTCGGCTGTTTTATGTTCTTCTCCTTATCCTCAGCCTCCACCACCACTATGCCACCAGGGTGACCGTGGTCCGTGTTGCCATTATTGAAAGTTCCTCCGTCCTTATTTTTGTCAGCTTTTGCTTGGAAGGCATAAGCAAATACTATGGGAGACCCACTCCCCAATAATGGGACTTATGTTTGTAATATGCTGTGCTGCATGGCTCTTGTAAGGGGCATTGCAAGTTCCTCATAATTTTTGGAAAGCCTTCCATTCACTGCTTAGGCTAACAGTGTACAGGAGACCCAGTTGGTATAAATGGAAAAAACTGTTTAGTTAAGGCCCTCTGACCTCCATGTCATTTCCAAGGGGCATTGGAGTGCCTCAAAATTTTTGGTAGGCATTGCACTCACTGTATGCCCTATAACTGTGTAGCCGAACTGCTCCTTTTTGTTACAGAAACATATCCTACAAGACATATGTGGTTGACTGGCCTGATATTGATGTGAATGGTCCCTGTTCCTCCTTCTCCTTTGCCACTACCTCATCCATCATTTTTCACCTGAAGCTTTGTTTTAATGGGAGTCATAGAACTGATAGTAGCAGGAAAACATCCAGAAATCCTCGGAGGAGGTAGGATATGCGCCAAAACGCTGACCACCTCAGGCCTAGCCGCTACTACATACATGCGCTTGCATTCCAAGAAAACAAAGCAGATGCTAACTTGTATCATCATCATCATGGTCCTCACCTTGGCACTCTCAACTCCCCTGATGGAGAAGCCAGGGCCCACCAGAGGAGTCTGGTTCTCTGGTGGTCTCGTCCAATGCTGCCCTAAAGCAAGCCGGGCTAAGAAAAGTGTGTGGGGGGAAGTTGACAGGAGAAATAGGGGCGGCTGGGGACTGTTTATGCAAGCAAGCAGTATGGTATTGCAGCCTGGGGGTGGGTGGGTGGCAGGCTGCATACTTGCGCTTGCATTGCAAGGAATGGGAGAGGTACAATTGAACACTACCCTGGGACAAGGACTTGAACGGGTATAGTTGCAAGTCTGCAACGACAGGTGCAGGGTGGGAGGCATCTTCGCATGTACCATGAACAGGGGTTTGGCATGCACACACTACAGCGGAATAGGCTGTCCTTCCCACTAAATGCACTGGGGAGGGCACAGGTAATGTTTTGGTATACGCGCTTAATCTTATGTATAAGGCACAGAGGGACAAATAGGGGCGGCTGGGGACTGAGTTTGAATACCTCGCTGCCGAAGCAGCCATGAGGTAGTGGCCAGCTTTGGCCTCCTCCAAACTAAAAGGCCCCATTTCAAGTGCAAGCTAGCAGTATGGCATTGCAGCCTGGGGGTGGGTGGGTGGCAGGCTGCACACTTATGCTTGCATTCCAAGAAAACAAAGCAGATGCTAACTTTCATCATCATCATGCTCCTCACCTTGGCACTCTCAACTCCCCTGATGGAGAAGCCAGGGCCTACCAGAGGAGTCTGGTTCTCTGGTGGTCTCGTCCAATGCTGCCCTAAAGCAGGCTGGGCTAAGAAAAGTGTGTGGGGGGAAGTTGACAGGAGAAATAGGGGCGGCTGGGGAACGTTTATGGACACCCGGCTGCCCCCAGGCGGCTGGGGACCGTGTGTGGACACCCGGCCGCGGGGCGGCTGGGGACCCAGTGTGGATGCCCGGCTACCTGGCGGCTGGGGACTGAGTATGGATTCCAGGCCGCCAACGCAGCCATGACGTGGTGGCCAGATTTCGCCTCCATATGCCTAAAAGGCCCAATTTCAAGTGAAAGCAAGCAAGCAGTATGGTATTTCAGCCTGGGGGTGGGTGGGTGGCAGGCTGCATACTTGCGCTTGCATTGCAAGGAATGGGGGAGGTACAATTGAACAATACCCTGGGACAAGAACTTGCACGGGGATAGTTGCAAGTCTGCATCTTCTGACGCGGCAAGGATCATTTCTGATGGGCACACTTTTAGGCAGTGACCTGGGTGTCAGAGATGCTTCCAGGGGTATTCCCCATGCTGTTCCCATGTATTTTCAGCACTGTATGCATGTGTCACACAGCACATGGTCAGATAAGGTTGTAAAATGTTAAAATGACATTTCCCGGTGAATGCATTTGTCAAGGTTGAAAGCAATACAAAAGTGCAAAAACGTCTAAAAAATGCTACTTGTTAACATAGCCCAAGGTGTGGAGGAGTATTTTTTTGGGGGGGTTATTTATTTTACCTTATACACAAGTCTTTACCCTGGAAAAGAAGTTCCTTAACATATTTCACAGGAAAGCAGTTTGTTTCATTTTTGAATGTTTTATTGTGAGCCCTTAAAAGTGGCTTAATACCTCTGACCACGTTGTTGACATCAGTGACCTTGGCATCAGAAATGCTTCCTGGAGCGATCCCCATGCTGTCCCCATGTCATTTGAGCACTGTCACTATCGTTTTGGGCACTTGTTAGGCTTTTAAAAGACGGCCGGGAGTGCCATGCCAAAAATGCTCAGGTCTCCCATAGACTAACATTGGGCTCGTTGCTCGGGTCGAGCACCCGAGTATCACGGCGAGCTCGGCCCGAGATTTGAGCACCCGAGCATTTTAGTGCTCGATCAACACTAGCGTGCACGGCTGCTGGTCCTCAAACCGGGTGGACCAATCGAAGCCCGGCGCGCCGTACACCCACTCGCGGAGCCTCCACCTCCGGCACCTGAGGGAACCCAGCAGAAGGTTCCTGACTTCAGTGCCCTGGGGTGGAGGTTCCGGGCTGAGCAGCTGCTCCAGGAAGGGCTTTTGGCGCCATTCTGGGACCCGGCCCACGATGGGAGGTTCCATACTGTTGTCTTTGATCACGCACATAATGGCACCCGTTCTTCTGGGGCGGGCACCACATCAGTATCATTACACAGTTCTTTAGGCACACTTCACCCACCGATAACGGGTTGGTCACTTATCTTGTTCATGACTCCAGAGCTGACGCGCCCCCTGGCAGCTGGGCCTATGGATGCCGGTATAGGGGATATCACCGTGGCTGGCCCGGTCCGTGACCCAGGGCGGTCAGTAAAAAGGGGAAGATATTGGAGGATCTGGGGAAAGTGTTTGTGACGCCACCTGTGGAATGCAGCCAAAGGGAGCTGCCGCTGCGGAGCAGTCCTCTGGAGCTGATGTTACGGCAGCAGGGATGGTGTGGCTCTCCACAGGTAGAGCTTGCTCCTGGGCAGTGTAAGGCAGTGAAAGTTGCACTGGGCGTTGTAGTGCAGGGAGGGAAAGATGGCGCAGATAAAGAATGGACTGAGGCAGTGCGATGCAGTCATCCGAGTCTTTTCTCACAGGTCTTATGACAGTTCCATTGGTGCACTGTACAGTTGTCAGCCTCCCCACGTCGCGCTGCGTTCACCAGACAGGGGTTCAGCACTTCCTCAGGTAGATTAGGAGCACCTGACAGAACTCCACTTTCTGTGTTCCTAGCTAGACAGTCTTCACACTGGGTCTGTCTCCCTCCTGCCCTGTGCTTCCCACTCTCAATCCCATTTGGGTGCTCTGAAGCCCCTCCTGTACGTTGGAGTTCCCGGACCTGCTTGTCCCTCACGGGGATTAGAATGAGGCTTCAGCAACTGACTATATAAGCCAGAAGCCTCCCAGCCAAGACCTGGAGTTACACGGCTGGACCAGGGGTCCGTCCCCTTCCTGCGGCTTACGATCCCTGTCTTCTGACAGATGCGGGGCATACGGGTGCCGTCCTGCACTCGCCGTACCCCCTAGGATCCCTTCCTTAGATCGGAGCCTACTCTTCTGCTCCCCTCCTGGGCCTCTAGCACTGGGCCCTGCTTGTGGAGCAGAGCTCCTAAAGAGACTCTGATCCCTGACTGTTCTCCACTGACTCCTCTACCGAACTCTCCTGCCACCCTAAAATGGCTCCCCTTTATATACCTACTACTATAGTGCTCCCTTAAACTACTTCCTCCACCCACACCCACTACTGGTTCCCCCTACCTCTGGGTTCCCCCTACTCCAGCCTGGGACAGGGCTCAGCAGTTGCGCTCATGCATGTTGCCCCTCCAGCCGGCCTGGAGCAGTGTAGTGTTGAATGCGGGTGTTGGGGTTCTGGGCAGCACTCCCTCCTCACCTGAGAGAAGGAGACTCCACACCTCTGGGTGAGGTGCACTATCTCTGTGGTGACTGAACCATCAGGGGCACCACAATTACAAGTCCCATTGTTTTCTGTTTGATTAAAGTGGGCTAATATCTGGCTAATCTAGCTGCCCTAACAAATGTTCAGTTCAAATACCCGCTCCTTGTTCTCTAGGCACAAATTGCTTAGAGGCAGGCGATTACCCTCCTCCCCACAGAACACATGAGAACTCATCTGTATGTTGGGAGAGATGGCTGCTAGCCAAATAGTGTATGGCCAGGCCACAGCTATGCCACAAGGACTTGGCTGACTCCTTTTCAGTAGAGAGGAGCGGTGTTCGACTCGAACTGTTCGCCAATCTCAACTTCGAGCTGTTTTGGGCGGTGTTCGAGCCGTTCGGCGAACACGAACAATTTGAGAAAAATTCGGCTGTTCGAGGTTATGTTCGATAACTGTTCGTGCACCAAAATCATAACTGGATTTTTTCTCAGTAATGCTGAAAATTAATGTTAATACGCAGTTTGAGTGTACAGCGGGGTGGGGGGAGGGGCAGGGGATGGATCTCTGCATAAATAATGAAGATCTCCATTTTTTTTTCTCTTTCCCGCATTTACAGTAGGGAGGTGCAATCTGTCAGCCTATCAGCAGCGCACACACGGAGCGAACTGCTTTTTTTCACACAAGCAAGGGCATGTGTCATTGGCAGTGTATGTCACATGTCCTTGCCCTATAAGACCCAGCCATTTTCCCCGTCACCACCATTTTCTCACTGCTGCAGCTGCGTGTTAGACTGCACTGCTGTTGCTGTGTGCACTATACTTTGTGTTAATTTCAAGCCAATTTTCGCACAAATCTACAGATAGCTTGGGAGTAGGGAATAGTTGTGATTGCAGTCCTTTTGAGGACTAGGTTACATCAGTTCCTATCACTTTTTGCCAGGCAGGTCTGTACTAGTGCTGTGCAAGTTTTTTTCACAGCATTTGGCTAAATCTAGCAAAGCAAATCCTTTTTGGCCTCTTGCAGTGTGTTAGTCAGGCTACTCCACTATCTGTGTTGCAAGCTACACCACCTGTGTATAGAATGCAAATTTTTTTACTGCACCTAGTGAAGGAAAACCTTTTGGGCATAGCATCATTCTATTAGTCCATCTATACTTGCCTACACCAGGTTGGAAATTCAAAATAATTTTTTTCTGCATCTAACCCAGCCAATACTTTTGGGCTAATACCACAGTTTGGCCACTCAGCTCTGCTCGGTTCCCATTCATTGGTTTTGTGCAAACAACTCCAGAGTTGTCAATTAGTTAACCACCAAAATGAGTGGAAAAAGGCCTGCTGCTTGTGGAAAGGGGAATAGGCAGGTTGGGAAGGGAAAGAAAGGTTGTATCCATGGGGTAGGTGTTAAAGCAACAGTAACATCTGCTGAAGAAAGACCATCTTCCAGCCAAACTAAGATGTCTACTTCTTTTAGCGGACAATGTGAGAAGATCCCTTTCTTACGGCCATGCCAATCGCTACAAATTCCAGATGAGGCACAAAAACAGCATGTGCTTCAACGGATATCAAGTGCTCCTTTAAGTGGGCTCTCCTCCACCTCAACTTCAACATCACAAATACTCCAGTCCTCAGAGGTGTCACCCCAATCGCACTTG
Source organism: Phyllobates terribilis (assembly GCF_046119375.1). NCBI lineage: Eukaryota > Metazoa > Chordata > Amphibia > Anura > Dendrobatidae > Phyllobates > Phyllobates terribilis. The sequence continues at coordinate 28,724,038 of NW_027362774.1, read as the reverse complement.
CTTCCTCACAGCTCCCAAGTCTCCAGCTGCCCGTCTTAGTATGGGGTAACACAGATGGTGGAGTCTGCAGAGCTGTTTACTCATACTATAGCCTGGGAATCAGGGGTCGGCTCCAGAGCTTCTGTGAATCCAGACGAGGAAATGATCTGCACTGATGCCCAGAATCTTTGAGTCGGGTCCAGGACCAGAGGCAGAAGGTTCTGACCATAATGTAGACCCTCGTTCCCAAACTGTAACTCCTGTTGGTGGAGACAATGAGGAAGATGATGATGAGACTCGTATACCTGATTGGAGCGACAACTTTAGTTTTTTGTCAGGGCAGGAAGAGGTTGGCTCTGAGGACGACGGGTGTGATAACACACAGGGTGATGATGATGAGGTTGGAGATCCCACTTACTGTCAACCCACAGTTAGCCAGTCGATGAGGTCAGCAGAGGAGGTGGAGGAGGATGCTAGTGACGACGAGGTCAGGTTGCGCCTTCCTGGACAGACGTAGTACTGGAAGCACGTCAACAACTGCATCCTCAAACACAACTCTGCCTCTGACCACAAGTCGTGGTGGCTCTTCAGGTCGCATGGGTGCTAAGCCTTGCATAGCCTGGGCATTTTTTCAGATCGATGAGGATGACCCAACTTGTGTTATCTGTAACATTTGTCAGCAAAAGCTAAGTAGAGGCCAAAAAATACATAGTTTGAGCACTTCATGCATGAACCGGCACATGGATATGAAGCATAAATTGCAGTGGGAAGCTCACTGTGCTACAATGCGGCCTAGCCGGCCGGGCCAACCGCCGTCTGCCACATCTTGTGCATCCGTGGCCTCTTCATCCTCTGTGACTGGGGGGACAGCAGTCACACCTGTTTTGGGACGCAGACCTGCCACCTCTTTACCTGCAACAGCCAGCGTGATTGGCAGGTCATCATTTTCTTTGGAGGTGGAAACACCAGCTGGTGTTCAGCGCTGTCCGACATCGATAGCACCACCTTTGGATCAAGGCAACCTAACATGTCCACCTGCATCTTCCTCACGGACTGGCAGTTTGCCGGGGACACCCTTCTCAACCTCGTCTAAGCACAACAGCCAGCCCTCGGTCCCTCAGATGTGGACAAGTAAAAGACCATTTCCTCCTAGCCATGAGAAAGCTAAGAGGTTGAATTTCACCATCTGCAAGCTTTTGGCTACAGAAATGCTGCCTTTCCGCCTGGTGGACACAGAGGATTTTCGAGACCTTATGTCTGTCGCAGTGACCCAGTACCAGATGCCCAGTCGGCACTACTTCTCAAAGAAAGGTGTGCCAGCGCTCCTCCACCAGCATGTCGCACACAACATCACCGCTTCTTTGAGAAACTGTGTGTGTGACAGGGTGCATTTCACCATAGACACTTGGACGAGTAGGCAGGGACAGGGGCGTTACATGTCGCTGACTGGGCTCTGGGTAACTATGGTGACAGCAGGACAAGGGGCTGCTGTCCAAGTCTTGCCGTCCCCATGAGTTGTGCGTCAATCCTCTTTATCTCGAAGTTCCTCCACTGCTTCTGCCTCCTCAACCTCCTCTCGGTCCTCCACCTGCACCCAAAGCCTGTCTGGTCATTCCACAAGCTTTCTAACTGCGCAGAAGGGATCCTGCACACCTCCTTACTATGCTGGCAGCAGGGCTCAACGTCATCAGGCGGTTTTTACTTTGAAATGTCTGGGAAATGTGAGTCATACAGCTGAGGAGTTGTGGTCAGCTCTGGAGAACCAATTTCATGAATGGTTGTCTCCACTGGACCTGAAACCAGGGAAAGTCGTGTGCGACAATGCTGCAAACCTGGGTGCGGCCCTTTGCCGAGGCAATGTCACACACGTGCCTTGTATGGCTCACATGTTGAACCTGGTTGTCGAGCAACTTTTAGCCCACTATCCCGGACTAGATGGCCTTCTGCAGAGGGCACGGTCGCTGTGTGCTCGCTTCCGCCATTCGCATCCCGCAGCTCAGCGACTTACATCTCTACAGAAGTCGTTGGGCCTGCCACTTCACCGGCTAAAATGCGATGTGCCTACCCGGTGGAATTCAACTCTGCACATGTTGCAGCGACTGTGGCAGCACCGACAAGCCCTGGTGCAATACGTTCTGACGTATAGCCTGGGCCAACGAGATCCAGAGGTGGGGCAAATCACGCTGGAGGAGTGGTCTCAGATCAGGGACCTATGCACCCTTCTGCACAGTTTTGAAATGGCGAAGAAGATGTTTAGTGCTGACGATGCCATTATCAGCATGACTATTCTGGTGATTTACATGCTGGAGCACATGTTAAACAGAATTCAGAGTCAGGTGGTGGCAGAAGAGGAGGTGGAGGAAGTAGAGGAGGAGGAGTTGCATGAGGAAGGGCTAACATCTGCAAGGTCCAGATGGTCGGCAGCACCAAGGCGGCAGGCATGTGAGGGTGGGGGAGATGGTTTTACCAGGGCGCATGGTAGCAGCCAAACTAGTGAGGAAGGTGCAGGAGTGGAGGACGAACTGATGGAAGACTCATCAGATAAGGGAGACCTTGATCACATTTCTGTTGTGCGAGGTTGGGGGGGAGAGGGCAGAGGAAGGAAGCATGATTGTTACCTCGCCACCAACACAACAGGGACTTGGTGCTCCTGGATGCGCAAGACACATGAGTGCCTTCTTGCTGCACTACCTGCAACATGACCCTCGAATTGTGAGAATTAGAAATAATCCTGACTACTGGGTTGCCACACTCTTAGATCCCCGGTACAAAAGTAAATTTGCAGAAATTATTCCTGCCATAGAAAGAGATGCACGCATGCTGGAGTATCAGCAGAGACTGTTTCAGAATCTTACATGTGCTTTTCCACAAAACACTAGTGGTGCACGTAGTGAGTCTCACAGTTCCAACTTGCCAACCGTGGGACCGTCGAGTGTTCAGCACTCAAAACTTAACATAAACACAGTATCTGCTGGGAACATCAATTTTGCGGAATCATTTCACCACTTTTTTAGCCCATCCTTTGCAAGGCAACAGGAGACAAGAAGTCTGACATAGTCAACGCCTAGAGACGATGGTACAGGAGTATCTCCAAGTAAACATTGAAGCCATGACTGTGTCACTGGACCCTTGCTCTTTTTGGGCTTCCAATCTTGATAAATAGCCGGAGCTTGCCACTTACGCCTTGGAGATCTTGTCATGCCCCGCAGCCAGCGTTCTGTCTGAACGTGTGTTCAGCGCTGCTGGTGGTGTGCTGACAGATAAGCGCACGGGGCTCTCCACTGATAATGTAGACAGACTCACGTTCATAAAGATGAACAAATCATGGATCCGAAACGACTTTTCTACCCCTGTGTCATGCTGGGGAGAGTAAAAGCTTGATGATTTGTTAAAATCACCTCACCAACCGTTATAAGCTTTCAAATTACTAATCATGTTTATCTGTATCTTGGCTGGAAAATAATTTGGGCCTTGTAGCAGTTTGCAGTACTGATTCTATTAGGCCATCTATACTAAACTCCACCAGCTTTCAAATTAATAATAATTTTTTGCTGCATCTAGCCCGGAAAATAATTTTGGGGCTCCGAGATGCGCAAGACACGAGTGCCTTCTTGCTGCACTACCTGCAACATGACCCTCAGATTGTCAGAATTCGAAATAATCCTGACTACTGGGTTGCCACACTGTTAGATCCCCCACACTCTACGATCAACCTTTTCATTTTAATAAAGAGCAAAAAAATGGTCATTTTTGAAATTATAAGCATTAGCCGGTTATTACAAACTGTAATCAAACAGTTTTCAGCTCAAAACTTTATTCTAGGTGATGTTACATTTGCACATAGGACCCCTTGTTCGAAAGGAGCTTCTGAACTCTCTCGTCCATTGAATTTGTCAGGTTTTCAATGGTTTCTGCTTCAATTGTTTTGCATGAGGACAGAATACCCTCCCAGAGCTGTTGCTTAGATGTGAACTGCCTCCTGCCATCATAGACACTCCTTTTGATGATGCTCCAGAGGTTCTCAATGGGGTTGAGGTCAGGGGAGCATGGGGGGTCACACCATAAGTTTGTCCCCTTTTATGCCCATATCAGCCAGAGATGCAGATGTGTTATGTGCAGCATGAGACGGTGCATTATCATGCATGAAAATGATCTTGCTGCGGAATACACGGTTCTTCTTCTTGAACCATGGCAGGAAGTGCTGTTTGAGAAACTCCACATACATTATGGAGTTCATATTTACCCCTTCAGGGATCCTAAAGGGGCCGACAATCTCTCTCCCCATGATTCCAGCCCAAAACATTACTCCACCTCCTCCTTGTTGGCGCCGTAGCCGTGTTTGCATGGGGTGTCCATCAACCAGCCATCCTCCACTCCATCCATCTGGACCATCGAGCGTTGCACGGCACTCATCGGTGAACAAAACCGTTTTGAAGTCAGTCTTCATGTATTGTTTGGCCCACTGTAGCCCTTTCTGCTTGTGTACATTAGATAGAGGAGGTCGACAGGATAACTTACGCACAGCTGCAAACCTCTGAAGGACCCTGCATCTTGTTGTTCGGGGGACGTTGGAGGCACCAGCAGCTTCAAAAACTTGTCTGCTGCTATGACGAGGCTTTTTTGCCGCTGCTCTTTTAACCTGACGTAATTGCCTGTAGGAAAGAGTCCTCAATTTTCCCTTATCAGCACGCACACATGTGTACTGTGAATCAGCTACATACTTCTTGATTATGCGATGATCAGGATGAAGTGTCTTGGCAATGTTGATTGTAGTCATGCCTTGACCTAAACACTCCACAATTTGTTGCTTCTCAGCAGCCGACACATCCTTTTTCTTTCCCATTTTGGCAGAAAATGTAGGCTGCTTAATAATGTGGGACAGCCTTCTTAAGAAGTCTTGCCTTTCATTGGACACCCCTGCCAAACTAATTAGCACAGGTGTCTGCAATTGCTTACAGTGATATAAAGAGCCCTGACACACATCACCATCAATGAGTTTAACTGACAAACAAACAAATTCTTCCCTTATCACTCCTAAACACTTTTTGCATAATAATTTGGAACACAGTGTGCATGTGCTTTTCCACAAAACACCAGTGGTTCACGTAGTGAATCTTACAGTTCTAACTTGCAAACCGTGGTCTGTATGGAGTTGTTCAATAAAGGGCCCAAAATTAAGATAACATAGACGGGAGAGGTCTCTATGAATAGGAATTCCTAAGTATTTGATACCCTGTGAGGGACAGGCAAAGGGAAAGTTGGACTGGATGGAATCCTGTATGGATTTGAGGAGGGAGACATCGAGGGCCTCAGACTTCGCTGCATTGATTTTAAAATTTGACCATGTAACAAAGTGATCTATTTCAGCCATAACAGCAGGGATGGATATATGTGATTGAGTGCTATATACTAGGACATCATGAGCAAATGCAGAGCACTTGTACTCTGTGCCTGCCACCTCAATCCACCTAATATTGGGGTTATGGCGAATTGATGAGAGCAGGTGCTCCATCACTAGGATGTATAAGAGAGGGGACAGAGGACATCCCTGCCTTGTCCCATTGGTGATTATGAAAGGTGATGAAAATGTTCCATTCATCTTCAGCCTAGGTGACGTATTGCGATACCGGGCTGTGATTTTGCCTATGAAAGGGTCCCCTAGATCCCTACCCCAAGCTTTTTAAGAGAATAATATATGGCGTGCCAGGAGACTCTATGGAATGCTTTCTCAGCATCCAACGAGAGTATCTAATTACAAATTTTTAACTGTATCTAGCCCAGGAAATACTTTGGACCTAGTAGCAATGTCTGCTAGTCAGCTTATTATCCCAACTGTTAAGCAAGCTACACCACCTGTAGTTTGGACACTTAATTTTTTCAAAGGAAATGCTTCGGGCCCCCGGGACACTCAGTGAAAAGCATCGGGGAGGCACCCCAAGGCATAGGGGCTGGGACTGGCGGTAGGACGCTTTGCGGTGGACCGCCAAGCTCAATCCTTATAAAAGCTTTTTAACTGCAGCAGCTTTAGTGGACGCTACTGGAGCTGGAATTACGCGGCTGCTGGCATCAGACTTGCCCTCCAATAGATCCTTGTAAAAGGATTTAAAGTGTATTCATTCAAATTAGAGAGACAATTTAAATTAAAAAGCTTAGACCTGCCTCCACCGCAGGGGGGCTCGCTCGAGCCACCAGAGGACAGGCACCAGTATTGGGAGAGGGGGGGCTGGCCGTCAGGTTCCACCGCAGCTCTGGCGCAAACCCCGCGACACGGAGGTCGCACGGGCAGGAACGGACTGGCCGTGTTAGCTTCGCATTTTTGGGGTTTTAGAAGGGCATGACATGCCTATATCTGTGTCTCCCCCTCCTTTTACTCCTCCACCTCTTTTCTTTTCGCATGACTATATGTACTTGTCGCTTTTACATGTGTGTGTTGTGTCCTCTGAGCAGTTTGTCAGCTTTTGGACACCTTTTGAAGGTGTTTTCTACGTGTTTCTATGGGTTTTTGTTTGCCTGCCATTGGTTTTAACGGTGTTCGAAGGTGTTCGGCGAACATACAGGTGTTCGACGAACCGAACTCGAACACTACGGGGGTGGCTCAACACTACTTTTCAGATCATATATGGAGAACCTAATGGTAAACCCTGGATAAATGAAGCTTGTGACCTGGTTCCTGTTCCCCACTAGGTTTCTGGCACTTCTGATAAGACAGACGAGCAGCAGTACCCCGACACTGAGAAGTTTGTTCCCTACAATCCTGCAGGTAACTTTTCCACACTTTGCTGTACCTATTGCCTGCTATTAGCCACTGGCCTTTACATTTAATTTTGAGCATCAGAATCAATTCTAATACTTGCATGTGAAGCTGGATGGGGTTAGTGAATTTGTCACCAGGATTTTGCTGCCCCATCTGAGAGCAGGGTGATTTAGGAGCAGAGACCCTGATTAGTGATGGATCGCTTGGTGCAGTTCAGAGTAAGGCTATGCTCCCATGCTGTGGAAATGAAGCAGAAATTTTCTGCTTCATTTCTGCATGTCCTGTCCCGGATAAACGCATGTGGAATTCCGCACGCGTTTATCATGCGTTTATCATGCGTTTATCGTGCAATTTCCACATGCGGAATTGCCTTGAGTTTTTAATTGTACTGCAAAGGCAATTCCGCTTGCGGAAACGCAAAATGAATGAACATGCTGCGGATTTTTCCCCGCAGCAAAATCGCTGCGGAAAAAACGCAGCATGGGCATTGAACTTGCGTAATCACATTGGGGACCATGGGGGGCGGATAACATAGCGTTAAACAAGCCTTTACGCTGCGGAAATTCTGCAGCATATCCGCTTGAAAAACGCTACGTGGGCACATACCCTAACTGTGTCTGCTGCAGATCTACAAATTCTCTGAATGCTGGGCTCTGTATAACCCCACCCACACCACTGATATGCAGAAAGATACCAATGCACAGTGTACAGAGCTATTCATCAGTTGTGGGGACAGGGTTGGACTACATGGCAGCAGCTTTACTAGTCCTCTGGTGGCAGTCTCCTGCTGGTGGAGGATCACTTATCAAAACTACATCAGTCAGCCCAGAGAGCAACATGTCGTTGGAATTGGGGATCTTTGTCCACACGTTGTGCTGTGCTCAGATCAGGTGGCAATAAACCTAGTGACATTCCCTTTGTCAGGCAAAATGTATTTTTGTCCTAGTTTTAAAAATGTTGAAAGGACAGCCAGAGATGTCTTAAATCTCCGTCCCCTGTTCACTTGGAAGGGACCTCCATAGAACTCTACTCTTGCTTCCCCCAAACAAGGAATTTTTATAACCGCCATAAACCTCAGCCCAGGGCAAGCATACTGGTATACACTGGATTTCCCCTCCAAAGCCCTATTGTGTAACTGTACAAACTTTTAATGTCAAGTTTAATAATGCACATGACGGTCAAACACATGGACCACATTTTTGGGATGCTCGCCTTTTTCCAGTTATGATGGTGTATCTTTCATAACTGGGAAACCACCAGAAACCTAGGAAATGGTTTCTGAGCTTCTGAACGTCATAGAAATATCATATTTGATATCAATCTACGTCAATATTGGTGACGGCAAACTTTCCTTTGGAAGTGCATTGAGGTGAAGGGTGCATTGCTGGAAAAGGGGAAAAAAACAGAACAAAACCTCTTTAAATCTCTTAATTTGCAAGTGTGAACGAGCGGAGTGTGACCAGAGCGTAAGTGTGTGACTTATTTTTCAGTGACTTGGATTCAGGAAGTTTGGAAGGGAGGACTTTGGACTGAATTGCTGTCTGCATTTCATTAATTCTTTGCTTTTCTTTTTACTTAACATTCTGTCTATTGCAATCCCCATTAGGAAATGAGCTCCATTATTGACAATGCTATCCAGTGTACATCTTGCCACATGTATGCAATCCTTGAACAGCCGGTCGGGGTTGCTTACTGCTGCGTGAGATGTGAGCACGTTGTGCTTTTGGAAGCCCAGATACTGGATCTAAATGAGCAGCTGGCAACACTGAGATCCATTGACAACATGGAAAGGAGTCTGCTGCTCACTGAGCAGCAGCTCACTGGGGTAGATGTGGGGGAGGGTGGTAGTCTGGAGCTGCAGGACAGTGAGGCCGTTAGTTGGGTGACAGTTAGAAGGGGGGGTAGAGGGAAGAGTGCAAGGGAGGCTAGTCCTGATCTGGCACACCCCAATTGTTATGCACACGCCCGGACTGACTGGCGAGTGCGGGTGTTGTGGTTCCACTGGACCATGGACCGGAGAGTGCCTGGAGGGGCGTGACTAAGTATCTGGCCGATCCGACCAAGGTGGCACGACGGCATACGACGCCAGTGCACCAGGGAGAAACCGGGCAGAGGGACCAGGTGCTACTCCAGGTCAAACTCCGGACACGGGGGTTGACCCACACTGGGATTACTGGAACAGGCAGGTTAGGCTGGCACAGACTGGTGGATTTAAGCAAACACGGCAGGTATGCAGATGGGTGGATACAGGCGAGTATGCAGGCAGGGAGGTACTGGCCGAAAGGACGGGCTGGAGCACAGAGAGGTTAAGACCCAGTACAGACTGGGTCACAGAACCGCAGATGCGGTAGACAACCACAGCAGAGAGGGAACGCCTGAAGCGGTGGGCAAGAACAGAGCAGGACGGGGCTGCAGGAGCAGCGAGCACAAGCAGGGCAGGACAGGACTGCCGGAGCAGCGGGCAGAAGCAGGGCAGGGCGGAAACCGCAGAAGCAGTAAGCAAGATAAGAGCAGAGCAGAAACCGCAGGAGCGGCAAGCAAGGCAGGAGCAGAGCGGACACCGCAGAGCGGTAAACAAGGCAGGAGCAGAGCAGAAACCGCAAGAGCGGCAACCAAGGCAGGAGCAGAGCGGACACCGCAGAGCGGTAAACAAGGCAGGAGCAGAGCAGAAATCGCAAGAGCGGCAAGCTAAGCAGGAGCAGAGCGGACACCGCAGAGCGGTAAACAAGGCAGGAGCAGAGCAGAATCCGCAAGAGCGGCAAGCTAAGCAGGAGCAGAGCGGACACCGCAGAGCGGTAAACAAGGCAAGGGGATAGGACTCTGTTCACAAAGAACAGACTGAGAAGGAAAGGCAGAACCAGAAGCACGCACAGTACTTACATAGAAGTAGCGAGCGTACACTAAATTCACAACCGAGGTACAGAGACGACGAGAAGGAATTTAGGAGCGGGTTCAGACTCTGCAGAAAGACGCAGAAAACAAACATAGAGGGAAAAGGGAGACAAGGTTAAAGTAGAAACGAGGCACAGACAACAGGGAACAGAGGAACGGGAACAGAGACAGCAAGGCAGGAACACAAACAGGACTCTGTTCAGACGGGAACAGATACCGCAAGGCAGGAACACAAACAGGACTCTGTTCAGACGGGAACAGATACCGCAAGGCAGGGACACAAACATGACTCTGTTCAGACGGGAACAGATACCGCAAGGCAGAGACACAAACAGGACTCTGTTCAAACGGGAACAGATACCGCAAGGCACAGACAGGCAGATCTAGGAATACGGCCCCTAGAAGGCGAAAGAACAGGCAAGAAGCGTGTTCACAAGAACAGACCACAGTTCAGACACAGAACTGGAAAACAGGCAGGAAAACAGGATAGGACCTGGCATGTCAGAGACAAAAAGCCAACTGACAAGAAACAATGCTCAGGCGCCATCTTGAGGAAGAAGGTGGTATAAATACCCAAAGATGGACAGCAATAGGCTGAAGGTGCAACAGGGGCGTGTCCGCAGCAGGTACAAGAAACAGGAAGTTCAGCGGGCGTCGCCCTATGCAGCCAAAGTGGAGCAGAGCAGAGCACAAGGAAAGAAGCCAGACCAGGAAGCTGGGCAGGAGATGAAGTTTGCGATCTTGCATGATGAGAGATGGAACACCATGCAAGAACGCCGCCAGGTATGCTACACCAATAAGTTTGCAAAGTTGGCAGATGAGGGGAGTGACGGTACAGGGGTAGCACTGCTGCAGCAAGGCATGTCCCCTGAAAGCCGGAGGAGTGTTTGCTCCAGTAAAGAGGGAAATAGGAGAGTAGGGCAGGCCAGGCAGGTGCTGGTAGTGGGGGACTCAATTATTAGGGGAACAGATAGGGCAATCTGTCACAAAGACAGGGATCATCAAACAGTGTGCTGCCTACCTGGCGCTCAAGTCCGGCACATCGCTGATCGGGTTGACAGATTACTGGGAGGGGCTGGTGAGGACCCAGCGGTCATGGTGCACATTGGCAGAAATGACAAAGTTAGAGGTAGGTGGAAGGTCCTTAAAGATGATTTCAGGGAATTAGGCTGCAAGCTGAAAGCAAGGACCTCCAAGGTGGTATTCTCTGAAATACTTCCGGTACCGCGTGCCACGCCAGAGAGGCAATGGGAGATTAGGGAGATAAATAAGTGGCTCAAGAACTGGTGTAGGAAGGAGGGATTTGGGTTCCTGGAGAACTGGGCCGACTTCTCAGTTGGCTACAGACTCTATACTAGGGACCGGCTGCACCTTAATGGGGAGGGTGCAGCTGTGCTGGGGGAGAAAATGGGTAGAAGGTTGGAGGAGTGTTTAAACTGGGGATTGGGGGGGAGGGTATTCATTTTATAGGTGGGGAAGATAGTGCAGATAGTGACCTGGGCACAAATAAAGAAATTGGGGGTGGGGTTAGAACAGTCAATAAAGTAAGAAGGAATAGAGGTACAGAGAGATACATAAAATGCATGTACACTAATGCCAGAAGCCTCACCAACAAAATGGAGGAATTAGAATTAATTTTGTTGGAAAATAATTATGACCTGGTAGGAATATCTGATACGTGGCTGGACGAGAGCCATGACTGGGCAGTTAATTTACAGGGCTATAGTCTGTTCAGAAATGACCGTACAAACAAGCGAGGGGTGGTGTGTTTATATGTAAAATCATCCTTAAAACCTGTCTTGCGGGAGGATATATGTGAATCTAATGAAAATGTAGAGTCCCTGTGGGTGGAGATAAGGGGAGGGGGAAAAAATAATAAATTACTGATAGGAGTTGGTCTCCAAAATTAATGGAAGTAGCAGAGAATATCCTCGTAAAGCAAATAGATGAAGCAGCGACTCAAGGAGAAGTCATTATTATGGGAGACTTCAACTACCCTGAAATACATTGGGGGACAGAAACATGTAGTTCAAGCAAAGGTAATAGGTTTTTGACAACTATGAGAGACAATTACCTTTCACAACTGGTTCAGGACCCAACAAGAAGGGGGGCACTGCTAGACCTAATATTAACCAATAGGCCAGACCGCATATCAAATATACGAGTTGGGGGTCACTTGGGTAATAGTGATCACAAAATAATACGTTTTCATGTAACCATAAATAAGATGTGTAGTAGAGGGGTTACAAGGACACTAAACTTCAGGAAGGCTAATTTCCAACGGTTGAGAGATGATCTTAGTGCAATAAACTGGGACGATATCCTGAGACATAAAGCTACACAAAGCAAATGGGAGACGTTTATTAACATCCTGAATAGTACATGTGCACAATATATACCCTTTGGGAATAAACATGCTAGAAATAGGAGGAAACCACTATGGCTAAATAGAGCTGTAAGGGGCGCAATAAGTGACAAAAAGAAAGCATTTAGAGAACTAAAGCAAGTAGGTGGTGATGAGGCATTAAATAAATATAGAAAATTAAATAAATTATGTAAAAAGCAAATCAAGGCAGCAAAGATTGAGGCAGAGAGAATCATTGCCAGAGAAAGTAAAAATAACCCCAAAATATTCTTTAACTACATAAATAGTAAAAAACTAAAAAATAATAATGTTGGCCCCCTTAAAAATAGTCTGGGTGAAATGGTGGATGAGGATGAGGAAAAAGCCAATATGCTAAATGATTTTTTTTTCAACCGTATTTACACAAGAAAATCGCATGACCGAAAACATGATTAGTGATAACAAAAATTCTCCATTAAATGTCACTTGCTTAACCCAGCAGGAAGAACGGCGGCGTCTAAAAATCACTAAAGTTGACAAATCCCCGGGCCCAGATGGGATACACCCGCGAGTACTGCAGGAATTGAGTAACGTCATAGATAGACCATTATTTTTAATCTTTAAAGATTCAATAATAACAGGGTCCACACGACTGGCGTATAGCAAATGTGGTGCCAATATTCAAAAAGGGGACAAAAACTGAACTTGGAAATTATAGGCCAGTAAGCTTAACCTCTACTGTGTGTAAAATCCTGGAGGGTTTCCTAAGAGATGCTATAATAGAGTATCTGAAGAAGAATAACCTCATGACCCAATATCAACATGGGTTTACGAGGGACCGTTCCTGTCAAACTAATCTGATCAGTTTTTATGAGGAGGCAAGTTCGGGACTGGACCAAGGAAATGCAGTGGATGTTGTGTATATGGACTCTTCAAAAGCTTTTGATACGGTTCCACACAAAAGGTTGATACATAAAATGAGAACAATGGGGATAGGGGAAAATATATGTATGTGGGTTAAGAATTGGCTCAGTGATGGGAAACAAAGGGTGGTTATTAATGGAAAACACTCAGACTGGGTCTCAGTTAACAGTGGGGTACCACAGGGGTCAGTATTGGGCCCCCTTCTTTTTAACATTTATTAATGACCTTGTAGGGGGCATACAGAGGAATATTTCAATATTTGCAGATGACACTAAACTCTGCAGGGTAATCAATACAGAGGAGGACAATTTTATATTACAGGAGGATCTATGTAAACTAGAAGCTTGGGCTGATAAATGACAAATGAGCTTTAATGGGGATAAATGTAAGGTAATGCACTTGGGCAGAGGAAATACAATGTATAATTATATGCTTAATTGTAAAACACTGGGCAAAACTGTAACTGAAAAAGACCTGGGTGTATTGGTGGACGACAAGCTCACGTTTAGTGGCCAGTGTCAGGCAGCTGCTGCAAAGGCAAATAAAATAATGGGATGCATTAAAAGAGGCATAGATGCTCACGAGGAGAACATAATTTTACCTCTATACAAGTCACTAGTGCGACCACACTTAGAATACTGTGTACAGTTCTGGTCTCCGGTGTATAAGAAAGACATAGCTGAACTAGAGCGAGTGCAGAGAAGAGCGACCAAGGTTATTAGAGGACTGGGGGGTCTGCAATACCAAGACAGGTTATTACACTTGGGGTTATTTACTGTGGAAAAAAGAAATGCTTAGAGATGATCTTATTACTATGTACAAGTATATGAGGGGACAGTACAAAGACCTTTCTACTGATCTTTTTACTCTGAGGCCTGAGACGTGGACAAGGGGGCATCTTCTACGTCTGGAGGAAAGAAGGTTTAATCATAATCACAGACGGGGATTCTTTACTGTAAGAGCAGTGAGACTATGGAACTCTCTGCCGCATGATGTTGAAACGAGTGATTCACTTTTTAAATTTAAGAAGGGCATGGATGCCTTTCTTGAAAAGTATAATATTATAGGTTATAAATACTAGATTCCTTGATAGGGCGTTGATCCAGGGAACTAGTCTGATTGTCGTATGGAGTCGGGAAGGAATTTTTTTTCCCCAATGTGGAGCTTAGTGTTTTCCACATGGGTTTTTTTTGCCTTCCTCTGGATCAACATGTTAGGCTATGGGTTGAACTAGATGGACTTAGTCTTCCTTCAACCTTAAAAAAAAAATAAAAAAATGATGTATTCATCTTGGATGTGGCCCCCCCCCCCATACCAAGATATGGAAGATGAAGGATTTTTATGTCTTGTGCAGCTGGGTGGGTTCACAAAACAGAGCCCCGTGTGAGGTAAACAACATGGGTGTGTCCTAGTGTTTTGCCTCCTTACTAAAAACCAGAACGTCCATGTTGGCTCATTCCAACCCAGGGACGTCAGATGCAAGCACTCCTCGTTGCGTGGAGGAATCACACCTAATTTCCGGGGAGCCGTCCCCGCCACAGAATCTGAGACCATCACCTCGTGGCGCAGGTTTTGCTATTATTTACCCCTTTTATTTTAATAACTGTTTTATGCATATATGTAAATTGTCTCTTTTATAATATCTTGTATATCTTTTGTAAACACTGCCAACTTTCGGGAGTAAATTATTATTTACCAGCTTCGTTCTTCTTGTCCTATGTCGAGCAAACACGTTCCTCACCCGCTAATTCACGTTACCTAACGGGTACCCAATCCACCTTTTAAGAGATCGGTGGTGGCAGCATACGGTGTATTTATGTGATATTGTGGTTGAGGGTGGTGGGATTTAGGTATATATACGTTCCTGGACTGAACTGGTGGTATATATACGTCCTGTCACATCACGAGCCACAATAGTCAACATAAATGAGAGCAGCTGCGCCCTGTTGCTTATCCTCAGTCAATACCGTGTTTGACCAGCAGGATAAGGGGGCGCCAGAGGGCTGCAAAGTCTGACTAAGTTTTCCTGACACCCTTTAAATGCAGTTTAGGGCCATCTCTGTTGCACTCTTACTCTCTATTAGCTGCAGTGTCCCATCTGCCTAATGCTGCCACAGATCTCATGGCTGCAGTATCCAGATCTTCAGCAACTTGCTGACATCGTGTCAGTTAATCCAATGAGTGTTTGCAGTGACAGCAATGTCTGTTAGCTGGGTTTCTGATGTTGCTCAGTTGTGGAGGAGACAAGACAGATGTCAGTGTGGTGTTCGGAGGCTCCTGAGGCCCCTGCACATGACCTCACGAGTGCCAGAGATCCAGCATGTGATCTTGTGGTCTTGGGCTCCAGTATACAGGTGGGACTTTGCAGCTATTTGGGGGGGCGGGGGAGAAGGGCACAACACTGATGTGTGCAGTGAAGGTGGTTAAAGTTCATTGACGCTAGATGACTCATTTTGGTGCATTGACCCCATAGGCAAACTAGGAATGTCAAAGAACCAATCAAGAACAACCGAACAAAATTGTCAAATTATGCATAAATAGGAAATTAAAAAACCTATAATAAATACACGGTTAAGTAAGACACCATAGAGACAGGCACTCACACCAATGTACATACAATAGTTAAAATAGAAAAATATAGAATAGATGTATACTACCAGGAGTAGTTCTAGAACCGCCCACCAGGGGTAGTTCTAGAAGCGCCCACCAGGAGCAGTATTAGAACCGCACACTAGAAGAACTTCTAGAACCGATCATGGCACCAGGGGTAGTTCTAGAACCGCCCTCCAGGGGGTAGTTATAGAAGCGCATAACGGCATCAGGGGTAGTTCTAGTACTGCACACTAGGAGGACTGCTAGAACCGCCCACCAAGGGTAGTTCTAAAAGCGCCCACCGGAAGTTCTAGAATCGCTCACGGCACTGGGGGTGGTTCTAGAACTGGACACTAGGAGTAGTTCTAGTAGCGCCCACGAGGGTAGTTCTAGTAGCGCCCACGAGGGTAGTTCTAGTAGCGCCCACGAGGGTAGTTCTAGTAGCGCCCACGAGGGTAGTTCTAGTAGCGCCCACGAGGGTAGTTCTAGTAGCGCCCACGAGGGTAGTTCTAGTAGCGCCCACGAGGGTAGTTCTAGTAGCGCCCACGAGGGTAGTTCTAGTAGCGCCCACGAGGGTAGTTCTAGTAGCGCCCACCAGGGGTAGTTCTAGAAGCGCCCACCAGGGGTAGTTCTAGAAGCGCCCACAAGGGGAAGTTCTAGAAGCGCCCATCGGCACCAGGGGTAGTCCTAGAAGCGCCCATCGGCACCAGAGGTATTTCTAGAACCGTACACCAGCAACGAGGGTAGTTCTATAACTGCCCACCAGGGGTAGTTCTGGAACTGCCCACCAGGGGTAGTTCTGGAACTGCCCACCAGGGGTAGTTCTGGAACTGCCCACCAGGGGTAGTTCTGGAACTGCCCACCAGGGGTAGTTCTGGAACTGCCCACCAGGGGTAGTTCTGGAACTGCCCACCAGGGGTAGTTTCAGAACCGCCCACCAGGAGCAGTATTAGAATTGCACACTAGAAGTTCTACAACCACTCACGGCACCAGGAGGTGGTTCTAGAAGCACCCACCAGGAGCAGTATTAGAACTTCACACTAGAAGTTCGAGAACCACTCATGGCACCAGGAGGTGGTTCTAGAAGCACCCACCAGAGGTAGTTCTAGTAGCGCCTACAGACACCAGGGGTAGTTCTAGTAGCGCCTACAGACACCAAGGGTAGTTCTAGTAGAGCCTACAGACACCAGGGGTAGTTCTAGTAGAGCCTACAGACACCAGGGGTAGTTCTAGAAGTGCCCACCAGGGGTAGTTCTAGAAGTGCCCACCAGGGGTAGTTCTAGAAGTGCCCACCAGGGGTAGTTCTAGAAGTGCCCACCAGGGGTAGTTCTAGAAGTGCCCACCAGGGGTAGTTCTAGAAGTGCCCACCAGAGGTAGTTCTAGTAGCGCCTACAGACACCAGGGGTAGTTCTAGTAGCGCCTACAGACACCAGGGGTAGTTCTAGTAGAGCCTACAGACACCAGGGGTAGTTCTAGAAGTGCCCACCAGGGGTAGTTCTAGAAGTGCCCACCAGGGGTAGTTCTAGAAGTGCCCACCAGGGGTAGTTCTAGAAGTGCCCACCAGGGGTAGTTCTAGAAGTGCCCACCAGGGGTAGTTCTAGAAGTGCCCACCAGGGGTAGTTCTAGAAGTGCCCACCAGGGGTAGTTCTAGAAGTGCCCACCAGGGGTAGTTCTAGAAGTGCCCACCAGGGGTAGTTCTAGTAGCGCCTACAGACACCAGGGGTAGTTCTAGTAGCGCCTACAGACACCAAGGGTAGTTCTAGTAGCGCCTACAGACACCAGGGGTAGTTCTAGTAGAGCCTACAGACACCAGGGGTAGTTCTAGAAGTGCCCACCAGGGGTAGTTCTAGAAGTGCCCACCAGGGGTAGTTCTAGAAGTGCCCACCAGGGGTAGTTCTAGAAGTGCCCACCAGGGGTAGTTCTAGAAGTGCCCACCAGGGGTAGTTCTAGAAGTGCCCACCAGGGGTAGTTCTAGAAGTGCCCACCAGGGGTAGTTCTAGAAGTGCCCACCAGAGGTAGTTCTAGTAGCGCCTACAGACACCAGGGGTAGTTCTAGTAGCGCCTACAGACACCAGGGGTAGTTCTAGTAGCGCCTACAGACACCAGGGGTAGTTCTAGAAGTGCCCACCAGGGGTAGTTCTAGAAGTGCCCACCAGGGGTAGTTCTAGAAGTGCCCACCAGGGGTAGTTCTAGAAGTGCCCACCAGGGGTAGTTCTAGAAGTGCCCACCAGGGGTAGTTCTAGAAGTGCCCACCAGGGGTAGTTCTAGAAGTGCCCACCAGGGGTAGTTCTAGAAGTGCCCACCAGGGGTAGTTCTAGAAGTGCCCACCAGGGGTAGTTCTAGAAGTGCCCACCAGGGGTAGTTCTAGAAGTGCCCACCAGGGGTAGTTCTAGAAGTGCCCACCAGGGGTAGTTCTAGAAGTGCCCACCAGGGGTAGTTCTAGTAGCGCCTACAGACACCAGGGGTAGTTCTAGTAGCGCCTACAGACACCAGGGGTAGTTCTAGAAGTGCCCACCAGGGGTAGTTCTAGAAGTGCCCACCAGGGGTAGTTCTAGAAGTGCCCACCAGGGGTAGTTCTAGAAGTGCCCACCAGGGGTAGTTCTAGAAGTGCCCACCAGGGGTAGTTCTAGAAGTGCCCACCAGGGGTAGTTCTAGAAGTGCCCACCAGGGGTAGTTCTAGAAGTGCCCACCAGGGGTAGTTCTAGAAGTGCCCACCAGGGGTAGTTCTAGAAGTGCCCACCAGGGGTAGTTCTAGAAGTGCCCACCAGGGGTAGTTCTAGAAGTGCCCACCAGGGGTAGTTCTAGTACCGCCCATCGGCACCAGGGGTAGTTCTAGTACCGCCCATCGGCACCAGGGGTAGTTCTAGTACCGCCCATCGGCACCAGGGGTAGTTCTAGTACCGCCCATCGGCACCAGGGGTAGTTCTAGTACCGCCCATCGGCACCAGGGGTAGTTCTAGTACCGCCCATCGGCACCAGAGGTAGTTCTAGTACCGCCCATCGGCACCAGGGGTAGTTCTAGAACCGCCTACAGACACCAGGGGTAGTTCTAGAACCGCACACTAGAAGTACTTCTAGAAGCGTCCACCGTCACCAGGGGTAGTTCGAGAACTGCACATTAGGAGTACTTCTAGAACCGCCCACCAGGGGTAATTCTAAAAGCGCACACCAGGAACAGTATTAGAACCGCACACTAGAAGTTCTAGATCCGCTCACGGCTCTGCGGGTAGTTCTAGAACTGCACACTAAGAGTACTTCTAGTAGCGCCCATGAGGGGTAGTTCTAGAAGCGCCCATGAGGGGTAGTCCTAGTTGCACCCACGAGGGGTAGTCCTAGTTGCACCCACGAGGGGTACTTCTAGAAGCGCCCGCCAGTGGTACTTCTAGAAGCGCCCGCCAGTGGTACTTCTTCTAGAAGCGCCCGCCAGTGGTGGTACTTCTTCTAGAAGCGCCCGCCAGTGGTGGTACTTCTTCTAGAAGCGCCCGCCAGTGGTGGTACTTCTTCTAGAAGCGCCCGCCAGTGGTGGTACTTCTTCTAGAAGCGCCCGCCAGTGGTGGTACTTCTTCTAGAAGCGCCCGCGGGAACCAGGAGTAGTTCTAGAAGCGCCCGCCAGGGATATGACGCGCCCCCTGGGCCTGTGTTGTGCATGGGAACCCGGAACCCGGCCTGTTGTAGAATGCTGGGGGTTGTAGTGTCCGTGTGGCGGTGACCCGGTCCGTGCCCACGGTGGTCAAACCAGTGGCAGTCTTAATGTATAGCAAATGTCCGACTACGCCACCCGTGGATTGCGGTCAGTGGGGACCGCCGCTGCGCTGCCGACCGCTGAGGCTGATGTGGTTTGCGCAGCCGAGTATGGGATAACTCCCCACGGGAGAAGTATTGCCTCAGGGCAGCTAATGTGAGAGATGATGGGAGTGATGGTGTGAGGGTCCCAGTGCTAATGGTGCTGGTGCGGAAAGGAATCACAGAGACGTGAGGTGCAGTTCAGGGTCTTTACTGATGGTACAAGGCAGACCCTCCCGGGAGTACTGGCTAGTATAAGTTGCCTGGTCAGTCTGCGAGCAAGCAGGAGTTCCCCTGGCCAGGTGGAGTTGTAGGCCTCCCCGTTTATCTGCACTCTTCCTGGCTACCTTGCTGTCAGCGGTTACAAGTAGCCCATGTCCCTGAGTATACCGTGTGGTGCTCACCCGTATGGCTGGTGACTTGGGGCCTTCTGTTAGCCTCCGCTCCTGGATGGCGGCGCTGGTCCCTTCTTTGTGACTGAGCCTCCGGGCTTCTATGGCCAGAGGACCTGGAATCCCCTGCCGGCTGGTTTCTGCTGCTGGGTATATATCAGTCCCCACAGCCTCGGACTCCTGTGTCCGGTTTTAGTAACTTCAGCCAGGGCGAGCTATATCTCTGCTCACAGCCCCTGGCCTTCAGCTGCTGCTCCTACAGAGCTCCTGGTTCTTACTTCCCCTCTGCAGGCTCTGACTCCTCTGCTTGTTCTGCAGGCTCTGTCTCTGTCTTCACTCGCTAATCCCGCCCCAGACCCAGTTTATAAGGGAAGATTCCTCCCCTCCCAGATCTGGGCGGACCGTGTTGCATGCTTAGGGCTCCTGACCAGAGAAACCTCCCACTTGCTCTCAGACATATCTCTATTACTGTGGCAACCAGACCCCTGGGGTGTCACATTCCCCCCTAGTAAATTTTAGTACTCCGGGACTAAACACATTTTTAAAGAAACATAAATACAGGGTATAAACAATAATACGATAACATATTTACAAGAAGCTTTAGTTCTTTAAAGGTCACGGCGTGTCCGCAACCGGGTGTCCATGTCACCCAAGGTGAAACTTTAAGCGAAGTAGGGGACCTGTCCAAAGCAAACCCCTTGCGTTGGCCCTGGGCATGGCTGCAAGGCTGGAGCTAGCTACTTTGGGCCGCAAGTAGGCCACGCCAGACAGGTTTTCTCTTCCGCGGCCGTCTTCACAAGAGGCACCAAGGTGCAACTATCTACAAGAATGTTTCGGTTATCCAGTGTCCATAACCTGTTAGTCCAAATAAATCTGCAGGGTAACTGAGAAACATAATTAATAACAGGCAACAAACATAAACCATAAACAGTTAACAGATAAATTCACAGTGCATTAGTTTAGATTATCCAGCGAGCGGGCATCTGACCTCTAGTGACTCTAGTGGACCTACGGAGCTCACTAACAGGTTCTGCACTACAGGGTGTAGGAGGTGTTATGGGTAAGCTGGGCAGCTGTCTGCGCACTCTTTGGCTCACTAGGGGCACGGCAGGCTCACTACTAGCAGAGGGTTGATCCTCCTGTACTGCTGGTGTGGACTCTTCTGCCTCTTGGGCCAGCTGCTCTTCCAGCTCTACCGGTTCCTCTGTAGGCACTTGCGGGGCTGGCTGGAGAAAGGTGAGGACGGGTACCACGACAGCGCCGTTTACTTGTGTCCAAGACCGGGGGAAGTCTCCGAGTACGGTACTGATCATTTCTTCCCTTTCCTCTGCGGGTTGAGGATTTTCTTGATCTTCTTCAGGGCTTTGCAGCTGCTCGGGACACTTCTTCAGGTGGTCTCTGGAGACAATGGCTGTGGTTTCTCGATCCTTACTGATTACGCAGATTTTTGGGTTCTCATGGCTTGATGGCAGTACGGTGTACGGGTCCTTCTCCCACTGGTCGTCCAACTTGTGGAGCCGCCTCTTCCTCTTCAAGACCTGCTCTCCAGGTACCAGGGGAACAGCGGGAGCATACTGGTTATAAGCCTTCTCTTGCCTTTCTCTAGCTTGAGACAGACTTCGCTCGACGCTCTCCTGTACTTTCCGATACTGCTGCTGCCGTTCTGTATCCCAGTCTGCCTCTGGCGAGGTGTCCTCAGGCGTCAGGACTCCCATATCCAGGTCAATAGGCAGCTTACCAGGTCTTGCTCTCAGTAGGTAAGCCGGGGTACAGTTGGTGGAACCTACAGGGATGTGGTTATACAGGTCCACCAGATCGGGCAGTTTCTCAGGCCACAGACTGCGTTCTTCCAGGGGCAACGTTTTTAGCAGATCTATCACCACCTGGTTCATCTTCTCACAGAGTCCATTGGTTTGAGGGTGATAGGGCGTTGTTCTTATCTTCTTGCAGCCATACAGGTTGCAGAACTCCTGGAAGACCTCCGCTTCGAAGGCTGGTCCTTGGTCTGTCAACACTTGGTCCGGGTACCCGTGTGGACGGCAGAAGTGCTGCTGGAAGGCTCTAGCTGCTGTTTGAGCCGTTAAGTCCTTGACCGGGACCACCACCAGGAACCGGGAGTAATGATCTACGATTGTGAGGGCGTAGACATACCCAGATCTGCTTGGAGCCAGTTTCACATGGTCCAGGGCTACCAGTTCCAGTGGCTGTCTGGTGATGATGGGCTGCAGGGGAGTCTTCTGGCTGGCTCGGTCTTTTCTTCTCAGGTGGCACGGGCCACAGTCTCTGCACCACCTCTCGATGGCTCCTCTCATGCCTACCCAGTAGAACCGTTCACGCAACAAGAACTCCAGCTTCTTCCATCCGAAATGCCCTGCTCCATTGTGGTATGCCTCCAGAACCATAGCCGCGTCTCGTCTTGGGACCACTACCTGCCAGGTCAACTCATGTGTTCGAGAGTTAACCATTCTCCGGCACAGCTTCTCCCTGTAGAGGAACAGCTTACTTTTCTCCTTCCACAGTTGCTTGGTCTCCTCCGGAGCATCTGGGTCAAGACGGGCATCGGCCTGGGTCAGCATTTCCTTCACCAAATGGACTGCGGGATCACTGTCTTGCGTCTCCGCCCAGTTGTAGTGGGGCAAGGGATTGAACGTCACGGAGCGCCTGTCCTTCACACGGTGGGAATACAGGGTAATCCCATGACGGTGGAACGCAGGGAGCTCAACTTCTTCCAGATCTTCTGGATCTTCCCCTACGTCCGGTAAGTTTGGCATTCTAGACAGGGCATCCGCGTTGGCATTTGAGCGTCCTGCCCGGTATTTGATGGTGAATTCAAAGTTGGACAGGCGGGCCATCCATCTCTGTTCCAGG
Source organism: Phyllobates terribilis (assembly GCF_046119375.1). NCBI lineage: Eukaryota > Metazoa > Chordata > Amphibia > Anura > Dendrobatidae > Phyllobates > Phyllobates terribilis. Next base: position 28,701,510 of record NW_027362774.1, on the reverse strand, counting down.
GCACCGAGCCTTGCAGTGTCCAGGTGTGTCAACGGGTTGTTATCCGTGTACACGGTGAATTTGGAGGAGGCAAGGTAATGCTTGAAACGTTCGGTCACTGCCCACACTACTGCCAGGAACTCCAGCTTGAATGAGCTATAATTCTCAGGGTTCCTCTCCGTGGGCCGTAGCTTTCGGCTGGCGTAAGCGATTACCCGTTCTTTCCCTTGCTGGATCTGGGACAGTACGGCTCCTAGCCCGATGTTGCTTGCGTTCGTGTGGAGGATAAAGGGCTGGTTGTAGTCTGGATATGCCAGGATTTCATCCCCCGTGAGGGCCATCTTCAGCTGGCAGAAGGACTCCTCTTCCAGATTTTCCCACCTGAAGGGCGGCTTCTGTTTTTTAGCTTTCCGAGATTGACCTATCAGGAGGTCCTGCATAGGGGCTGCCATTTTGGTGAAACCGGGAATGAATCTTCGGTAGTAGCCTACCAACCCGAGGAACTGCCGCACTTCCTTTATGCTGGAGGGTCTTGGCCAGTCCTTAATCACTGTGATCTGATCAGTGTCAGGAGCTACTCCGTCAGCACTCACCACGTGTCCCAGGTATTGCACCTTTGGTTTCAGGAGGTGACACTTGGAGGGTTTCACCTTTAGGCTGTAGTTTGCCAGAGCTTCAAACACTTCTGGCAGGTGTTTCAGGTGGTCCTCGTAGGTCTTGGAATAGACGATGACATCGTCCAGGTATAACAGGACCGTCTCGAAGTTCCGGTGTCCCAGACAGCATTCCATCAACCGTTGGAAAGTTCCTGGTGCGTTGCAGAGCCCGAACGGCATACAGTTAAATTCGCTGAGACCCATCGGGGTGGTGAATGCGGTCTTCTCCCGGTCCGCCTCTGCTACAGGAACCTGCCAGTACCCGCTAGTGAGATCCAAGGTGGAGAAGAAGTTAGCAGATTTTAATGCAGCTAAGGACTCTTCTATCCTTGGTAACGGGTACGCATCTTTGTGTGTGATACGGTTGACCTTCCTGTAGTCTACACACATTCTCATGGTGTTGTCTTTCTTTTTCACTAAGACTAGTGGAGCTGCCCAGGGGCTACAGCTGTCCCTGATTACCCCAGCCTCCTTCATGTCTCTAAGCATCCCCTTGGCGTGTTGGTAGTGTGCCGGGGGTACGGTTCGGTATCTCTCCTTTATGGGAGGATGGTCTCCCGTGGGGATGTGGTGTTCTACCCCCTTTACTCGCCCGAAGTCTAGCGGGTGTTTACTAAACACTCTCTCGTACTCTCGAACCACCCGATAGACTCCCTGTTTCTGGTGTGAGGGAGTGGAGTCAGTACCCAAATGCAGTTGCTGACACCAGTCCTCCATTGGTTTCTTAGAGCCGTTACCTTCCTCTGGTTGAGATGGAGGCAAGGGTTCCACGGCCTGTACAGAGTTCTGGTTGATGGTGAACAATTTGGCTAGCGTGGCATACCGGGGCAGGTGTACTTCTTTCTCCCCGATATTTATGATGCGGACGGGCACCCTCCCATGGCGTACATCGACCACCCCCCGTGCTGTCAAAATGGTGGGCCTACTTTCTGAGTAGACGGGTTCTACCATTGCTTGGTAGTCTCTACCTCTTAGACGAATAGCTGCCCGGCACCAAATCATCATCTCACTTTTTGGGGGCATGGCAATAGGGAACGGGTCGAACATTCTCACGCTACCTATCTCACCACCAGATAGTTCCACCTGTTGCCGCTTCATTAGTGCCCGGATCTCTTTTTGGAGCACACGCTGCTGGCCGGAACTGGCGTTCTTGGCAACCTGCTGTAAAATGAGAATCACCTCTGCAAGACAATTTTCAATCACATTACTTCCCAAGGTTATTCTAGGGTGACTCTCATGACGGTCTATGTCCACTATAATCAGTCCTTGTGCCGCCAGTTCGACTTTACCGATCTTAATGGTCACCTCTTTGAATCCCACCTGCGGCACGGGCTGACCATTGCTGGCGATGATACTCAGGTCGTCATCTGGGTAGCGGGTTATGTCCAAGTCATTCCAGTACTGTTTAAAGAGCACGTACGGGATGGTGGTGACCTGTGACCCAGTGTCTAGTAGGGCACTCATAGGAATGCCATCCAGTACCACAGGCAAGATTGGACGTCCCCCTACATATTTATCACGCCAGTTTGATGGGCCTGATGGTCTTATGCCTGGGGGTTGGCCCTCTACCCCAGGTTGTGCCCATTTAAATGACAGTACCTTGCCACATGTCCGGGTTGATTGCAGCGACGGCAGATGGGTCGTCCGTCCTCGTTGTATCTGTCGCTGGGTCTTCCTCTGGCCGGTGGGGTCCTCCTCAGTCGGCGCCACGGGACGTCCTCCAGTCCGGATGCCAGCTGGATCTTTCCTGGAGAAGAGACCTGTAAAGACTGCACAGTTCTGGTTAGCGCGGCAACGCTCTTAGTCAGCTCTTGGACCTGATGGTGCAGGTCTGTAGCCGGGTCACTGTTTAAAGCCTGCGCATCAGCTCCCACAGGCCCTGCAGACAAGGGCGCCGTCTCCTGGTGGTAAGTGATAGCAGGGCGCCTGTGGGTCACAGCGCCACCTGGTGCCGGTTCTCGGAGCACCCGGATGGCTCTGTCCTTGAACTGTACAAAGTCCAGGTCAGGGTCCTGTAAGGCCATTGCCCGCAACTGGGTTCGGTGGGCATTGCACAGTAGACCCTCAATAAATTGTTCAGTCAACAGCTTATCTTCATTTCCCACGCTGTCAGGGTCTGCCTGCTTAATGGCTCTCAGGGCCTCTTGTAGGTTTAGAGCATAGTCTCTTATACTCTCATGTGCCCGCTGTTTACACCCGTAAAATCTGAGCTTTATTTCGGCTGAGGTGCGGGTATCAAATGTGTCTTTCAGCCGGGCTAGTATTTCTCTGACAGTCCTCTTCCTCCCAGGTGGCCAGGACTTTACCTCCCTTTGGGCTGCCCCGATTAATTGGGCCACCAGGATGCTCACTTTTTGCTCTTCTGTGAGGGGGTACACCTGGAAGAGGCTATCCAGTCTTTCTCTAAAGTCATTTAGAGTATGTGACTCCCCTGAGTACTGGGGTAGCCAGGTTGCCCCCGGGATATAGGGCATGGTGAATGGCATGACTGCTGCAGCGGTTGTGCTGGCTGTGGCAGTGGAGCTCCCCTCGGTATCCAGCATCCTCCTCCCCCCTAGTGGACCGTGGCCTACCTTGCGATGCTCTTCTTCCGTAGGCCGCGGCTCCGCAGTCGATCGTCGGGGTTGAGGACCTGGCGTCGCGCTCCGATGACGTCAGCGTCGCTCTTCCTCCCTTCCAGGACCTTGCGCAGCGTCAGAGCGTGGGGCGGAGCTTCGGCGTCCACGCCCCTCTTCTTCCCGTGCGGCGTCCCGAAGATGGCGTCCGAAGGCGGGAAGCAGCTGCGGATGGTGGGAAGAAGGCAGAAGACGGCGGGAAACGGTCCAAGATGGCGTCTGATGGCGGGAATCTGCTCCGGACGGCGGGAAACTTAACCACAGGTAAGTATAAAAGTCTCTTTTTCAGGCACGCAGTATCCGGTGGTTGCGGGCACGAAATCCTGCTGACTACGCCAAAGTTGACGCGCCCCCTGGGCCTGGGTTGTGCATGGGAACCTGGAACCGGGCCTGTTGTAGAATGCTGGGGGTTGTAGTGTCCGTGTGGCTGTGACCCGGTCCGTGCCCAGGGTGGTCAAACCAGTGGCAGTCTTAATGTATAGCAAATGTCCGACTACGCCACCCGTGGATTGCGGTCAGTGGGGACCGCCGCTGCGCTGCCGACCGCTGAGGCTGATGTTGTTTGCGCAGCCGAGTATGGGATAACTCCTCACGGGAGAAGTATTGCCTCAGGGCAGCTAATGTGAGAGATGATGGGAGTGATGGTGTGAGGGTCCCAGTGCTAATGGTGCTGGTGCGGCAAGGAATCACAGAGACGTGAGGTGCAGTTCAGGGTCTTTACTGATGGTACAAGGCAGACCCTCCCGGGAGTACTGGCTAGTATAAGTTGCCTGGTCAGTCTGCGAGCAAGCAGGAGTTCCCCTGGCCAGGTGGAGTTGTAGGCCTCCCCGTTTATCTGCACTCTTCCTGGCTACCTTGCTGTCAGCGGTTACAAGTAGCCCACGTCCCTGAGTATACCGTGTGGTGCTCACCCGTATGGCTAGTGACTTGGGGCCTTCTGTTAGCCTCCGCTCCTGGATGGCGGCGCTGGTCCCTTCTTTGTGACTGAGCCTCCGGGCTTCTATGGCCAGAGGACCTGGAATCCCCTGCCAGCTGGTTTCTGCTGCTGGGTATATATCAGTCCCCACAGCCTCGGACTCCTGTGTCCGGTTTTAGCAACTTCAGCCAGGGCGAGCTATATCTCTGCTCACAGCCCCTGGCCTTCAGCTGCTGCTCCTACAGAGCTCCTGGTTCTTACTTCCCCTCTCCAGGCTCTGACTCCTCTGCTTGTTCTGCAGGCTCTGTCTCTGTCTTCACTCACTAATCTCGCCCCAGGCCCAGTTTATAAGGGAAGATTCCTCCCCTCCCAGGTCTGGGCGGACCATGTTGCATGCTTAGGGCTCCTGACCAGAGAAACCTCCCACTTGCTCTCAGACATAATATCTCTATTACTGTGGCAACCAGACCCCTGGGGTGTCACAGATACTTCTGGAAGCGCCCGCCAGGGGTAGTTCTAGGAGCGCCCGCCAGGGGTAGTTCTACAACCGTGCACCGGCACCAGGGGTAGTTCTAGGAGCGCCCACCAGGGGTAGTTCTAGAAGCACCCACCAGGAGTAGTTCTAGAACTGCAAACTAGGAGTAGTTCTAGAAGCGCCCCCTGGCACCAGGGGTAGTTCTAGAACTGCTCACTAGGAGTACTTCTAGAACCACCCACAAAGTGTAGTTCTAGAAGTCTCCACAGTCAACAGGGGTAGTTCTAGAACCGCCCATCGGAGTAGTGCTAGAACTGCACACCAAGGGTTGTTCTACAAGTGCACACGAGGGGTAGTTCTACAAGCGCCCACCAGCACCAGTAGTTTCAGAACCACCCACCATGGGTAGTACTAGAACTGCCCACCAGAGGTAGTATTAGAAGCGCCCACAATGGGTAGTTCAAGAACTGCATACTAGGAGTACTAATAGAACTGCCCACCATGGGTAGTTCTAGAAGCGTCCACCAGGAGCAGTATTAGAACCGCACACTAGAAGAAGTTCTAGAACTGATCATGGCACCAGGGGTAGTTCTAGAACCGCCCACCAGGGGTAGTTCTAGAAGCACACACCGGCACCAGGGGTAGTTCTAGTACTGTACACGAGGGGTAGTTCTAGTATCACCCACGAGGGGTAGTTCTAGTAGCGCCCACGAGGGGTAGTTCTAGTAGCGCCCACGAGGGGTAGTTCTAGTAGCGCCCACGAGGGGTAGTTCTAGTAGCGCCCACGAGGGGTAGTTCTAGAAGCACCCACGGGGGGTAGTTCTAGGAGCGCCTGCCACGGGTAGTTCTAGGAGCGCCTGCCACGGGTAGTTCTACAACCGCGCACCGGCACCAGGGGGTAGTTCTAGAACTGCAAACTAGGAGTAGTTCTAGAAGCGCCCACCGGCACCAGGGGTAGTTCTAGAACTGCTCACTAGGAGTACTTATAGAACCACCCACAATCGGTAGTACTAGAAGCGTCCACCAGGGGTAGTTCTAGAAGCCTCCACCGTCAACAGGGGTAGTTATAGAACTGCACATCAAAGGTTGTTATACAAGCGCACACGAGGGGTAGTTCTACAAGCGCCCATCAGCACCAGTAGTTTCAGAACCACCCACCATGGGTAGTACTAGAACTGCCCACCAGAGGTAGTTTTAGAAGCGTCCACCAGGAGCAGTATTAGAACCGCGCACTAGAAGAAGTTCTAGAACTGATCATGGCACCAGGGGTAGTTCTAGAACCGCCCACCAGGGGTAGTTCTAGAAGCACACACCGGCACCAGGGGTAGTTCTAGTACTGCACACGAGGGGTAGTTCTAGAAGCGCACACTAGGAGAACTAATAGAACCGCCCACAATTGGTAGCTCAAGAACAGCAAACTAGGAGTACTAATAGAACCGCCCATGAGGGGTAGTTCTAGAAGCTCCCACCTGACGTAGTTACCGCTCACGGCATCGGGGTAGTTCTGTCCCGGTGGGCAGAGGCGGGCCCCGATCACCTGTCCCGGTGGGCAGAGGCGGGCCCCGATCACCTGTCCCGGTGGGCAGAGGCGGGCCCCGATCACCTGTCCCGGTGGGCAGAGGCGGGCCCCGATCACCTGTCCCGGTGGGCAGAGGCGGGCCCCGATCACCTGTCCCGGTGGGCAGAGGCGGGCCCCGATCACCTGTCCCGGTGGGCAGAGGCGGGCCCCGATCACCTGTCCCGGTGGGCAGAGGCGGGCCCCGATCACCTGTCCCGGTGGGCAGAGGCGGGCCCCGATCACCTGTCCCGGTGGGCAGAGGCGGGCCCCGATCACCTGTCCCGGTGGGCAGAGGCGGGCCCCGATCACCTGTCCCGGTGGGCAGAGGCGGGCCCCGATCACCTGTCCCGGTGGGCAGAGGCGGGCCCCGATCACCTGTCCCGGTGGGCAGAGGCGGGCCCCGATCACCTGTCCCGGTGGGCAGAGGCGGGCCCCGATCACCTGTCCCGGTGGGCAGAGGCGGGCCCCGATCACCTGTCCCGGTGGGCAGAGGCGGGCCCCGATCACCTGTCCCGGTGGGCAGAGGCGGGCCCCGATCACCTGTCCCGGTGGGCAGAGGCGGGCCCCGATCACCTGTCCCGGTGGGCAGAGGCGGGCCCCGATCACCTGTCCCGGTGGGCAGAGGCGGGCCCCGATCACCTGTCCCGGTGGGCAGAGGCGGGCCCCGATCACCTGTCCCGGTGGGCAGAGGCGGGCCCCGATCACCTGTCCCGGTGGGCAGAGGCGGGCCCCGATCACCTGTCCCGGTGGGCAGAGGCGGGCCCCGATCACCTGTCCCGGTGGGCAGAGGCGGGCCCCGATCACCTGTCCCGGTGGGCAGAGGCGGGCCCCGATCACCTGTCCCGGTGGGCAGAGGCGGGCCCCGATCACCTGTCCCGGTGGGCAGAGGCGGGCCCCGATCACCTGTCCCGGTGGGCAGAGGCGGGCCCCGATCACCTGTCCCGGTGGGCAGAGGCGGGCCCCGATCACCTGTCCCGGTGGGCAGAGGCGGGCCCCGATCACCTGTCCCGGTGGGCAGAGGCGGGCCCCGATCACCTGTCCCGGTGGGCAGAGGCGGGCCCCGATCACCTGTCCCGGTGGGCAGAGGCGGGCCCCGATCACCTGTCCCGGTGGGCAGAGGCGGGCCCCGATCACCTGTCCCGGTGGGCAGAGGCGGGCCCCGATCACCTGTCCCGGTGGGCAGAGGCGGGCCCCGATCACCTGTCCCGGTGGGCAGAGGCGGGCCCCGATCACCTGTCCCGGTGGGCAGAGGCGGGCCCCGATCACCTGTCCCGGTGGGCAGAGGCGGGCCCCGATCACCTGTCCCGGTGGGCAGAGGCGGGCCCCGATCACCTGTCCCGGTGGGCAGAGGCGGGCCCCGATCACCTGTCCCGGTGGGCAGAGGCGGGCCCCGATCACCTGTCCCGGTGGGCAGAGGCGGGCCCCGATCACCTGTCCCGGTGGGCAGAGGCGGGCCCCGATCACCTGTCCCGGTGGGCAGAGGCGGGCCCCGATCACCTGTCCCGGTGGGCAGAGGCGGGCCCCGATCACCTGTCCCGGTGGGCAGAGGCGGGCCCCGATCACCTGTCCCGGTGGGCAGAGGCGGGCCCCGATCACCTGTCCCGGTGGGCAGAGGCGGGCCCCGATCACCTGTCCCGGTGGGCAGAGGCGGGCCCCGATCACCTGTCCCGGTGGGCAGAGGCGGGCCCCGATCACCTGTCCCGGTGGGCAGAGGCGGGCCCCGATCACCTGTCCCGGTGGGCAGAGGCGGGCCCCGATCACCTGTCCCGGTGGGCAGAGGCGGGCCCCGATCACCTGTCCCGGTGGGCAGAGGCGGGCCCCGATCACCTGTCCCGGTGGGCAGAGGCGGGCCCCGATCACCTGTCCCGGTGGGCAGAGGCGGGCCCCGATCACCTGTCCCGGTGGGCAGAGGCGGGCCCCGATCACCTGTCCCGGTGGGCAGAGGCGGGCCCCGATCACCTGTCCCGGTGGGCAGAGGCGGGCCCCGATCACCTGTCCCGGTGGGCAGAGGCGGGCCCCGATCACCTGTCCCGGTGGGCAGAGGCGGGCCCCGATCACCTGTCCCGGTGGGCAGAGGCGGGCCCCGATCACCTGTCCCGGTGGGCAGAGGCGGGCCCCGATCACCTGTCCCGGTGGGCAGAGGCGGGCCCCGATCACCTGTCCCGGTGGGCAGAGGCGGGCCCCGATCACCTGTCCCGGTGGGCAGAGGCGGGCCCCGATCACCTGTCCCGGTGGGCAGAGGCGGGCCCCGATCACCTGTCCCGGTGGGCAGAGGCGGGCCCCGATCACCTGTCCCGGTGGGCAGAGGCGGGCCCCGATCACCTGTCCCGGTGGGCAGAGGCGGGCCCCGATCACCTGTCCCGGTGGGCAGAGGCGGGCCCCGATCACCTGTCCCGGTGGGCAGAGGCGGGCCCCGATCACCTGTCCCGGTGGGCAGAGGCGGGCCCCGATCACCTGTCCCGGTGGGCAGAGGCGGGCCCCGATCACCTGTCCCGGTGGGCAGAGGCGGGCCCCGATCACCTGTCCCGGTGGGCAGAGGCGGGCCCCGATCACCTGTCCCGGTGGGCAGAGGCGGGCCCCGATCACCTGTCCCGGTGGGCAGAGGCGGGCCCCGATCACCTGTCCCGGTGGGCAGAGGCGGGCCCCGATCACCTGTCCCGGTGGGCAGAGGCGGGCCCCGATCACCTGTCCCGGTGGGCAGAGGCGGGCCCCGATCACCTGTCCCGGTGGGCAGAGGCGGGCCCCGATCACCTGTCCCGGTGGGCAGAGGCGGGCCCCGATCACCTGTCCCGGTGGGCAGAGGCGGGCCCCGATCACCTGTCCCGGTGGGCAGAGGCGGGCCCCGATCACCTGTCCCGGTGGGCAGAGGCGGGCCCCGATCACCTGTCCCGGTGGGCAGAGGCGGGCCCCGATCACCTGTCCCGGTGGGCAGAGGCGGGCCCCGATCACCTGTCCCGGTGGGCAGAGGCGGGCCCCGATCACCTGTCCCGGTGGGCAGAGGCGGGCCCCGATCACCTGTCCCGGTGGGCAGAGGCGGGCCCCGATCACCTGTCCCGGTGGGCAGAGGCGGGCCCCGATCACCTGTCCCGGTGGGCAGAGGCGGGCCCCGATCCGATTTCAAAGGTATAAAAATTTAAGATGCGGAAGTAGCATTTAATCATTTCGCCATATAAAAATGTTAAATTATTGAACCCATAATATTAGCTCCATAACAAGTATTTACCCCTTTAATAACCATATAACATACCCAAATAATGATTTTAAAAAATAATCAAAATCTTCTTTGTTCTCTAAACTTTTGTCAATAAAAACATGAGCTTCACTCGCACAAACTAAATCCTCATTTTGCTTTACCAATAGGAAAATATTTGGCCACAGGAAATAATGGGAAACGAGTAATTTTCTTTGTTGCAAAATGAAATAAAATAAAATGTTTTCACCACTAAGATAAAAACAAACTATACAACTATATATTTATCATATGTCTGAAATGTGGAGAGAAAAAAAATCTGTGTTGGGATGAAATAATGAGATAAAAGCAATTCCACTATTGTCTTTTAAGGATTTGTTTTTAGATTATAATATAATTCTCCAGGTCATTGAGATAACCGCAATACCAAACTCAAGGTGTTTTGTCTCCCACGGTGGTTAAACAACTATGTAACAACACTAAAGAAATTGGTTTGGGTCACCATATTCTGAGACCTTTCACATTTTTTTTTCTGTTGATGGACCTTTGTGACGGTGTGATTTTGCGTAGCTTTTATTGATACAATTTTGGGGTATATTAAAAGGTTTGCCCAGGTTTGGGGCGCCATCTGCAGTCAGACTTGTGGCTCCTTAAAGTGCACAGTGTGCGAGCGGTCAGAATTTCTCTAGTACTGGCGCCGCAAGATTGCAATTTGCATACACGCTATCACGTGCCGACTGGATGTGTTCGGCCTCTCTCAATACAAGTGAATTGATCCGTTTTTGATACCTTTTTGGGTTGCATTAAATGTCATTGCTTTTGATTGTGTTTTTTTGTGAAGAAGAGCATTTCATTTTATGTTTTGGTGGGTATTTTAACATAACGGTTGAAGTATAATTTAAACGTTCATATTTTTCAAAACTTTTTCAATTTTTACTTTATTTTTAAGTTAACTTAGTGGACTTATGTGATCATTTAACCCCTTATACTATATTTTGTATTATTGCAGTATATACATGTAGTTTAATTGACATTCTCTTGTGAAGCCGAGCTTTATAGGAGTACTAAGATGGCAGTGATTGAATCCTTCTTTAAGGCCCCTGACTGCCATGGTAAATCTTCGGCAATCACTTCTATGGGGCGATGGGAAGAGGTACATGAGTGAAGTAGCTACCAGGACACTTAAATGCCCCTGTTAGTGATTAACCATGGTATTGACTGAACGGCAGCATTTAATGCTCCCTCCCTCCTGCATCTGACACAGCGGGCACGATGACGACACTTCATCGCACTCCATGCTGTGTCAGATAGTGTAGCTGCTGAGGTGAGTATATGCGCTGCAGAGACTGAAGCAGTGGGGGAACAAGGAGCGGTGAGTATTGTATTTTTCTTAAAAATAAAATCAGTGAGTACGTGGTGCCCATAATACTGGAAAACTGTGGGCTGCATTTTACCCTATGGGGGGTGGGGGGGGTGGGGTTGCGTTTTACCCTATGGGCGGGTGCATATTACTGTGAGGAGGACCATGGGGAAGTGAATTATGCTCTGTGGAGGACTATAGTGAGTATTTTATTGTATGGAGGATTATGGTGGCGTGTTATACTATGGGGGACCATTATAATATGTGAAGGGTTATGTGTGGGGCCATTATACAGTATGCAAGCAATTATACAGTGTTAAGGTTTGTGTGGGGTCCATCATGCATGGATTGAAGTGAATATCCAGCTCCAGTAAAAAAAACAAATGGATTGCTGTGACACCATTTAGCTGTAGTTGGGGGTTTGGAAGGTGTAGAAAATGTGCAACACCGAACGCATTTTGAACACTCTGCATGTTCTTAGACTCCTCTTTTGTGCATCTTCCAAACCCCCAACTACACCTAAATGGTGTGTCACAACAATGCCATTGTTTCAATCGTTCTTATAAAGACTTTTTTTGTACTGAATTTGGATGCACCTTGCTTCTACATCTGGCAGAGACTGGATCCTGTGCTTCGTTATATGGAACCCGCTGGGAATCCTTCAAGGGTGAGCTGAATATTACTCTGACCTATGTGGTGTCCATCATACTGTTTGGAGGGCTAATGTGGCACCCCAGGGGTCTGGTTTCCACAGTAATAACAATATTATGTCTGAGAGCAGGTGGGAGGTCTCTTGGTCAGGAATCCTAGGCATGCCACACCTCCTGCCCAGTCCTGGGAGGGGAAGAACTTCCCCTATATAAAACTGGGGCTGAGGCAGGGTTTGTGAGAAGAGTAGAGAAGAAGAGGAGCAGCTTAGGAAAGAAAGATCAGGAGCTCAGTGGGAGCAGTGCTAAAAGGAATCAGGGGCTGGCAGCTGTAGAGCTCGCCCTGATTGAAGAATTATCACCGGTCCCGGAGTCCGAGGCTGTGGGGACTAATCCTTACCCAGCAGCAGAAACCGACCGGCAGGGGATTTCAGGTCCTCTGGCCAAGAAACCCGAAGGCACGGTCACACGCGTGGGACCAGCACCGCCGTCGTGGAGCGGAAGCCACTAGAAGGCCCCGAGTCACCGGCCATACGGGTGAGCACCACACGGTACACTCAGGGACGTGGGCTACTTTTACCCGCCTCTAGCAAGGTAGCCAGAAGAGTACAATTAGTTGGGGAGGCCTACAGCTCCACCTGGCCAGGGGAGATCCCATCTGCTCAAGGACTGACCAGGCCCCAATCGCTAGCCAGTACTCCGGGAGGGTCTATCTTTGTCACCAGTAAAGACCCTGAACTACACCGCATCGTCTCTGAGTGGTTCCTGCTACCCCCATCATCCACGTCGGCTGCCCTGAGGCCATACCCCTCCCGTTGGGGGTTATACCATCTACGCTGCACAATCCTTCCACCGGCCTCAGCGGTCTGCCCTGCAGCGGCAGCTCCATAGCTGCATTCAACGGGTGGCGTAGTCGTCCAACATCTACTGCTAATACTCAGCCACACAGTTTGACTCCCTGGGCACGGACCGGGTCACCGCCACGAGACTACTACCCTCAACAGGCCCGCCTCCGGGTAGTCCCCGCGTGCGCAACGCTACACCAAGTAGGCCCAGGGGCGCGTCAACTTTTGGCGTAGTCGGCAGGATTTCGTGCCCGCAACCACCGGGTACTGCGTGCCTGAAAAAGACTGTTCAAACTTACCAGTGGTGAAGATTCCCGCCATCCGGCGCCATCTTCTACCTTCTTCCCGCCATCCGCGAAGTTTTCCCGCCATCCGGCGCCATCTTCTGCCTTCTTCCCGCCATCCGTGGAGTTTTCCCGCCGTTGGACGCCATCTTGAAGACGCCGCGCGGGAAGTAGAGGGGCGTGGACTCCGAAAGCGCGTGAGAACTGAAGCCCCGCCTCACGTCCGGACGTTGCGTAAGGTCCTGGAAGGAGCCCAGCAGACGCCGACGTCACAGGAGCGCGACGGAAGGTCCTCAACCCTGACGATCCACTGCGGAGCCGCGGCCTACGGAAGAGGATCATCGCAAGGTAAGCCACGGTCCACTAGGGGGGGGAGAAAGATGTCAGATACGGAGGAGAGCTTCACTGCCTCAACCCCCGCCAGCGCCACCGCTGCTGCAGTCATGCCTTTCACCATGCCCTATATCCCGGGAGCAGCCTGGCTACCCCAGTACTCAGGGGAGTCACATACCCTGAATGACTTTAAAGAAAAGCTGGATAGCCTCTTCCAGGTGTACCCCCTCACAGAAGAGCAAAAAGTGAGCATCCTGGTGGCCCAACTAACCGGGGCAGCCCAAAGGGAGGTAAAGTCCTGGCCACCTGGGAGGAGGACTGTCGCAGGGATATTAACCCGGCTGAAGGACACCTTTGATACCCGCACCTCAGCCGAGATTAAGCTTAGATTCTACGGGTGCAAACAGCGAGCACATGAGAATATAAGGGACTATGCACTAAACCTACAAGAGGCCCTGAGAGCCATTAAGCAGACCGACCCTGACAGCGTGGGAAACGAGGACAGGCTGTTGACCGAGCAATTTATAGAGGGACTATATTGCAATGTCCACCGAACCCAGTTGCGGGCCATAGCCTTACAGGATCCTCATCTGGACTTTGCACAGTTCAAGGACAGAGCCATCCGGGTGCTCCGAGAACCGGCACCGGGTGGCGTTGTGACCCACAGGCGCCCTACTACCACTTACCACCAGGAGGCGGCGCCCTTGTCGGCAGGGCCTGTGGGGGCTGATGCGCAGGCTTTGAACAATGACCCGGCTCCAGACCTGCACCATCAGGTCCAAGAGCTAGCTAAAAGCGTTGCTGCGCTAACCCGAACTGTGCAGTCTTTACAGGTTTCCACTCCAGGGAAGATCCAGCTGGCATCCGGACCGGAGGACATCCCGTGCCGTCGACCAAGGAGGACCCCACCGGCCAGAGGAAGACCCAGCGACCGGTACAACGAGGACGGACAACCTATCTGCCGCCGCTGCAATCAACCCGGACATATGGCAAGGTACTGTCCTTTAAACTGGCACAACCTGGGGTAGAGGGCCAACCCCCAGGAAAAAGATCACCAGGCCCATCGAACTGGCGCGACAAATATGTGGGAGGACGTCCAGTCTTGCCTGTGGTACTGGATGGCATCCCTATGAGTGCCCTACTGGACACCGGGTCACAGGTCACCACCATCCCGTACGTGCTCTTCAAGCAGTACTGGAATGACTCGGATATAACCCGCTATCCAGACGACGACTTGAGTATCATCGCCAGTAATGGTCAGCCCGTGCCACAGATCGGATTTAAAGAAATGACCATTAAAATCAGTAGAGTCGAACTGGCAGCACAGGGATTGATCATTGTAGACATTGACAAGCGCGAGAGTCACCCAAAGATAACTCTAGGAACTAATGTGATTGAAAATTGTCTTGCAGAGGTGATTTTCATTTTACAGCAGGTTGCCAAGAACGCCAGCTCCGGCCAGCAGCGAGTGCTCCAGAAAGAGATCCGGGCACTGATGCGACGGCAACAGGTGGAACTCTCCGGTGGTGAGATTGGTAGCGTAAGAATGTGTGACCCTTTCCCTATTGCCATGCCCCCGAAAAGTGAAATGATGATTTGGTGCCGGGCAGCTATTGGTCTGAGAGGTAGAGATTACCAGGCCATGGTAGAACCAGTCTACTCAGACAGTAGGCCCACCATTTTGACAGCACGGGGGGTAGTTGATGTACGCCATGGGAGGGTGCCCGTTCGTATAATAAATATCGGGAAAAGGGAAGTATACCTGCCCCGGTATGCTACGCTAGCCAAATTATATACTATCAACCAAAATTCTATACAGTCTGTGGAACCCTTGCCTCCATCTCACCCGGAGGAAGGTAACGGCTCAAAGAAAATAATGGAGGATTGGTGTCAGCAACTACATTTGGGTACTGACTCCACTCCCTCCCACCAGAAGCAGGGAGTCTACCAGGTGGTTCGAGAGTACGAGAGAGTGTTTAGTAAACACCCGTTAGACTTCGGGCGAGTCAAGGGGGTAGAACACCACATCCCCACGGGAGACCATCCTCCCATAAAAGAGAGGTATCGACCCGTACCCCCTGCACACTACCAACACGCCAAGGGGATGCTTAGAGACATGAAGGAGGCTGGGGTAATCAGGGATAGCTGTAGCCCCTGGGCAGCTCCACTAGTCTTGGTCAAAAAGAAAGACAACACCATGAGAATGTGTGTAGATTACCGGAAAATTAACCGTATCACACACAAAGATGCGTACCCCTTACCAAGAATAGAGGAGTCTTTGGCTGCTTTAAAATCTGCTAACTTCTTCTCCACCTTGGATCTCACTAGCGGGTACTGGCAGGTTCCTGTAGCAGAGGCGGACCGGGAGAAGACCGCATTCACCACCCCGATGGGACTTAGCGAGTTTACCTGCATGCCGTTCGGACTCTGCAACGCACCAGGAACCTTCCAGCGATTGATGGAATGCTATCTGGGACACCGAAACTTTGAGACGGTCCTGTTATACCTGGACGATGTCATCGTCTATTCCAAGACCTATGAGGACCACCTGAAACACCTGGCGGAAGTGTTCGAAGCTCTGGCAAGTTACGGCCTAAAGGTGAAACCCTCCAAGTGTCACCTCCTGAAGCCAAAGGTGCAGTACCTGGGACACGTGGTGAGTGCTGACGGAGTGGCTCCCGACCCTGATAAGATCACCGCAATTAAGGAATGGCCAAGCCCCTCCAGCGTAAAGGAAGTGAGGCAGTTCCTCGGGTTGGTAGGCTACTACCGAAGGTTCATTCCCGGTTTCACCAAAAAGGCAGCTCCTATGCAGGACCTCCTGATAGGCCAGTCCAGGAAGGCCAAGAACCAGAAGCCACCCTTCAGATGGGAGAAGCTGGAAGAAGAGTCCTTCCGCCAGCTGAAGATGGCCCTCACGGGGGATGAAATCCTGGCGTACCCTGATTATAGCCAGCCCTTTATCCTCTACCACGACGCCAGTAACATCGGGCTAGGAGCCGTACTGTCCCAGATCCAGCAGGGGAAGGAACGGGTAATTGCTTACGCCAGCCGAAAACTGCGACCCACCGAAAGAAACCCTGAGAATTACAGCTCATTTAAGCTAGAGTTCCTGGCAGTGGTGTGGGCAGTCACCGAACGCTTTAAGCACTACCTCGCTGCTTCCCGGTTCACCGTGTACACGGATAACAACCCATTGACACACCTGGACACTGCAAGACTCGGTGCCCTAGAGCAGAGATGGATGGCCCGCTTGTCCAACTATGAGTTTACAATCAAATACCGGGCAGGACGCTCCAATACCAACGCGGACGCCCTGTCCAGGATGCCGAACCTACCGGACGTAGGGGAAGATTCAGAGGAACTGGAAGAAGTTGAACTCCCCGCGTTCCACCGTCATGGGACTATCCAGTATTCCCACCGTGTAAGGAGTAAGCAATCCGCTACGTTCAACCCATTACCTCATTACAACTGGGCGGAGACGCAAGACAGTGACCCTGCCGTCCGACTGGTAAAGGAGATGCTGACTCGGCCAGATGCACGCCTTGACCCAGACGCTCCGGAGGAAGCCAAGCAACTGTGGGCTGAGAAGAGTCGACTGTTCCTTTACAAGGGGAAGTTGTGCCGCAGAATGGTTAACTCCCGGACGCATGAACTAATCTGGCAAGTAGTGGTGCCAAGAAGAGACGCAGCTATGGTGATGGAGGCATACCACGACGGAGCTGGGCACTTCGGATGGAAGAAGCTGGAGTTCCTGCTGCGCGGGCGGTTCCATTGGGTAGGCATGAGAGGAACCATCGAGAGGTGGTGCAGAGACTGTGGCCCATGCAACCTAAGAAGGAGGGACCGTGCCAGCCAGAAGACTCCCCTGCAGTCCATCATCACCAGACAGCCGTTGGAACTGGTAGCCTTGGATCATGTAAAACTGACCCCAAGCAGAAGTGGCTACGTCTACGCGTTAACCATCGTGGATCACTACTCCCGGTTCTTGGTTGTCGTCCCCGTCAAGGACTTAATGGCTCAAACAGCAGCTAGAGCCTTCCAGCAGCACTTCTGCCGTCCGCACGGATACCCGGAGCAGGTGCTGACGGACCAGGGGCCTGCCTTTGAAGCGGAAGTCTTCCAGGAGTTCTGCACCCTGTATGGCTGCCGGAAGATTAGAACAACACCCTATCACCCGCAAACTAATGGACTTTGTGAGAAAATGAACCAGGTGGTGATAGATCTTCTGAAAACATTGCCCCTGGAAGAAAGTAGTCGGTGGCCTGAAAAGCTGCCCGACCTGGTGGACCTATACAACCACATCCCTGTAGGTTCCACCAACTGTACCCCGGCTTACCTAATGAGGGCAAGACCTGGTAAGCTTCCTGTTGATCTGGAGATGGGAGTCCTGACACCCGAGGACACTTCACCAGAAGCAGACTGGGACACAGAGAGGCAGCAGCAGTACCGGAAAGTACAGGAGAGCGTGGAGCGAAGTCTCTGTCAAGCTAGGGAAAGACAAGAGAAAACTTACAACCAGTATGCTCCCGCTGTTCCCCTGGTGCCCGGAGAGCAGGTCTTGAAGAGGAAAAGACGGCTCCACAAGTTGGACGACCAGTGGGAGAAGGACCCGTACACCGTACTGCCCTCAAGCCACGACAACCCAAAGATCTGTACAATCAGTAAAAATGGAGGGGAAACCACAGCCATTGCATCCCGGGATCACCTGAAGAAGTGTCCCGAACAGCTACGGAACCCTGAAGAGGAACAAGAAGACCCTCGACCCGTAGAGGAAAGGGAAGATATGATTAGTACTGTGCTTGGAGACTTCCCTCGGTCTTGGACTCAAGTCAATGGTGCTGTTGTGGTACCCGTCCTCACGTTCCTCCAACCAGCATCCCAAGTGCCTACGGAGACACAGGTAGAGCTGGAAGAACAGCCGGTCCAGGAGGCAGAAGACCCCACACAAGCAGACCAGGAGAATCAACCCTCTGCTTATAGTGAGCCTGCCATACCCCTAGTGAGCCAAAGAGTCCGTAGACGGCTGCCCAGTTTACCCTTGACAGCTCCTATACCCTGTAGCTCAGGACCAGTCAGCCAGCTCCGTAGGTCCACTAGGGTCACTAAAGGCCAGTTGCCCATACGGTGGAGGATCTAAATGTTCAAGCTATTTTATTAATGTTTACCTGTTTATTGTTGCTTGTGTATAATTATGTGTTTCTAGTTATTTGTAGGAGTCTTTGGTGGATTTACCGGGAATCCTTTTTGCATATAGTTGGAGCGTAACCCAGGATGGACTAAAAGACTGTTAAGGACTCGGGGCAGGACAGACCCCTACCTGGTTACGTCTCCTTGTTTTGGTGAAATGGACACCTTTGTTTTCCTCAAAAGTTACACCCGGTTGCGGACACGCCGTGACCACCTTATGTGTTGTCTCTACCAGAACGTTATTGTTTATACCTTGTTATGTTTTACAAAAATGTGTTTAGTCCCGGAGTACTAAAATTCACTAGGGGGGAATGTGGCACCCCAGGGGTCTGGTTTCCACAGTAATAACAATATTATGTCTGAGAGCAGGTGGGAGGTCTCTTGGTCAGGAATCCTAGGCATGCCACACCTCCTGCCCAGTCCTGGGAGGGGAAGAACTTCCCCTATATAAAACTGGGGCTGAGGCAGGGTTTGTGAGAAGAGTAGAGAAGAAGAGGAGCAGCTTAGGAAAGAAAGATCAGGAGCTCAGTGGGAGCAGTGCTAAAAGGAATCAGGGGCTGGCAGCTGTAGAGCTCGCCCTGATTGAAGAATTATCACCGGACCCGGAGTCCGAGGCTGTGGGGACTAATCCTTACCCAGCAGCAGAAACCGACCGGCAGGGGATTTCAGGTCCTCTGGCCAAGAAACCCGAAGGCACGGTCACACGCGTGGGACCAGCACCGCCGTCGTGGAGCGGAAGCCACTAGAAGGCCCCGAGTCACCGGCCATACGGGTGAGCACCACACGGTACACTCAGGGACGTGGGCTACTTTTACCCGCCTCTAGCAAGGTAGCCAGAAGAGTATAATTAGTTGGGGAGGCCTACAACTCCGCCTGGCCAGGGGAGATCCCATCTGCTCAAGGACTGACCAGGCCCCAATCGCTAGCCAGTACTCCGGGAGGGTCTATCTTTGTCAGCAGTAAAGACCCTGAACTACACCGCATCATCTCTGAGTGGTTCCTGCTACCCCCATCATCCACGTCGGCTGCCCTGAGGCCATACCCCTCCCGTTGGGGGTTATACCATCTACGCTGCACAATCCTTCCACCGGCCTCAGCGGTCTGCCCTGCAGCGGCAGCTCCATAGCTGCATTCAACGGGTGGCGTAGTCGTCCAACATCTACTGCTAATACTCAGCCACACAGTTTGACTCCCTGGGCACGGACCGGGTCACCGCCACGAGACTACTACCCTCAACAGGCCCGGCTCCGGGTAGTCCCCGCGTGCGCAACGCTACACCAAGTAGGCCCAGGGGCGCGTCACTAGTGCAGACTATTATACAGTGTGGGGCCATTATACTGTATGTAGGCCCATTACACTGCATGGAGGGCTGTGTGGGGGTCAAAGTTGGGGGATTACTGTGTTGTGGTCACCTTACTTTGCCTTGGGAGTTGAGTGGGGGACACAGTTTGATGACCCTACTGTACATGTGGAGGTTAAGGTAGAGGAATTCACCATGGGGGGTATCATACTGTTTTTGGGGGGCACTTTTGTTGGCATCATACGTTATGGTGGCAATGAGAGGGGAATCTAGGACTTCAGCAGGAGGAAAATTACTATGTAAAGGCTGGAAAGTTGTGACACTGACAAATATAATTTTTTTGTTCATTTCTTTTGAAGGGAGAGACCTCAACTCAAACTTCTGCTATGGGCCCCGATGATTTCTATGTACGCCCCTGCCCCACGGCATCAATATACGCGCACAGCACTGCTACAGCAATACACAGAATTAACAAAATGAAGGTGAGTGACCCCCTAACCTATTAGCCCCCTGTGCAGCTGCACTGGTTGCACCAATGATATCCACTTAGTCTAGTAAAATCTGTCATCCCTCATCAAAGCTGAGCAACAAACTCTCCTAGTTACCCATAGCAATCAGAGATTAAAAGGGTATTCCCATCTCCAAGATCCTATCCCAATATGTAGTAGGTGTAATAATAATATTAGCAAAAACCTCCAATTAGAAATGTAGAATAGTTTTTCTGCTTCGCTGTGTCTCTTCCCTCATGTGCAGGCATTGCAGGACCTTAGGTATCCATGGTTACGACCACTAGCAACTAGATAACTGGTGGTTGTAAGCATGGATATCTAATATTATTATTATTACACCTACTACATATTGGGAGAGGATTTTGGAGATGGGAATACCCCTTTAATAAAAGCTGAGCTCTGACTGGTTGCTATGGGTAACGAGAATAGTTGTAATGCTGCTACATAATCTACATAATTTCTCACCTTTCTCATCAGTCAGGTGGATGTGACGGGGT
This sequence comes from Phyllobates terribilis, assembly GCF_046119375.1. Lineage (NCBI taxonomy): Eukaryota > Metazoa > Chordata > Amphibia > Anura > Dendrobatidae > Phyllobates > Phyllobates terribilis. Next base: position 28,681,156 of record NW_027362774.1, on the reverse strand, counting down.
CCTGGGTCTCCTCCTCCGCTTCCATCCGCTCAGTCTTGTCATGGCTCAGTGAAGGCTAAGAAGCGGGTTATTCTGTTCTTCTTGGCTTCTCCTGTCCCTATTCTCCAATCGATTCTTCTTGCCTTCCTTGTGGTTTCTAAGCTCCTGTGTGTCTCCTCTCACCTGCGCTCCTGTGTATATAGGTGCCTGCCATTGTGATGTCATCGCTATGTCATAAATGCCACATTCCGGCACCTGCCATTGTGATGTCATCGCTATGTCATAGATTCCACATTCCGGCATTGGCCATTGTGATGTCATCGCTATGTCGCCATGCTTCCACATGCTGGTATGTGCCTCTGTGATATCACAGCTTTGGCCAATATGGCTGTAGTCCCGGGGCAGCATAAGTCACATGACTGGTACAAGTCGTATGGTTCAGGACATTGCAGTCCAATTGAAGAAATCATTGCTTGATTACAATCCGGTTTTCCACACAATTTACCTCACACACATTATTTACACCAGTGCATTATTAATGGCCGTACAGAAGTAGGCCTCAAAAAGGCTGGGTTTATTGAGGTCCTGACAAGACCAGGTAATGAAGGGTTTATTACAGGGTTTGATATGGAGGTTGGATGTGGAACTAGGAATGTGATAGGCTGGTGGAGTTATAGTGAGATTTATATAATAGGAGGGCAGCCATCTTTGGCGTGACATTCAGCGCTGGCTTCACTTTCCTCTCCTACAGACAACATTGACATCTGGAGGAAGTGGGAGAGCAGCTGCAGCGGTCAATTCCTCCAAAGTACGAGAGAGTGAAGATGACTCGCCCCCTGGGCCGCGTGGGGAACCCGGAGCCGGGCCTCTGGTGGGATGCTGGGGGTGGTAGTCTCAGTGTGGCGGCGACCCGGTCCGTGGCTCAGGGTGGTCAAACCAGTGGCAGTCTTAGTGTAATAACAAATGTCCGACTACGCCACCCGTGGATTGCGGTCAGTGGGGACCGCCGCTGTGCTGCAGGCCGCTGAGGCTGATGTTGTAAGCGCAGCCAAGTATGGGATAACTCCCCACGGGAGAAGTATTGCCTCAGGGCAGCTAGTGTGGATGATGGGAGTGATGGTGTGAGCGTCCCAGTACTAATGGTGCTGGTGCGGCGATGAAACACAGAGACGTGTGGTGCAGTTCAGGGTCTTTACTGATGGTATAGAGCAGACCTTCCCGGGAGTACTGGTTAGCAGTAGAGGCCTGGTCAGTCTGGGAGCAAGCAGGATCTCCCCCTGGCCAGGTGGAGTTGTAGGCCTCCCCGTCTATCTGCACTCTTTCCTGGCTACCTTGCTCTATGCGGGTAGAAGTAGCCCACGTCCCTGAGTATACTGTGTGGTGCTCACCCGTATGGCCGGTGACTTGGGGCTTTCTGTTAGCCTCCGCTCCACGACGGCGGTGCTGGTCCCTTAGTGTCTTCAGCCAAGGCGAGCTATCTAGCTTCCAGCCTCTGGCACTCACTCCTGCTCCTACAGAGCTCTTGCTGTATCTTTCCCTCTCCAAGCTCTGACTCACCTAATCCCGCCCCAGACCCAGTTTATAAGGGCAGATTCCTCCCCTCCCAGGTCTGGGCGGGCAGTGTTGCATGCTTAGGGCTCCTGACCAGAGAAACCTCCCACTTGCTCTCAGACATAATATTTCTATTACTGTGGCAACCAGACCCCTGGGGTGCCACATCCCCCCCTAGTAAATTTTAGTACTCCGGGACTAAACACATTTTTAAAGAAACATAAATACAAGGGTATAAACGATAATACAATAACATATTTACAAGAAGCTTTAGTTCTTTAAAGGTCACGGCGTGTCCGCAACCGGGTGTCCATATCACCCAAGGTGAAGTTTGTGAAACAAGAGGGTGTCCATGTCACCCAAGGTGAAGCTTTAAGCGAAGTAGGGGACCTGTCCAAAGCAAACCCCTTGCGTTGGCCTTGGGCGTGGCTGCAAGGCTGAAGCTAGCTACTTTGGGCCGCAAGGAGGCCACGCCAGACAGGTTTTCTCTTCTGCGGCCATCTTCGCAAGAGGCACAGTGTGCAACTATCTACAAGATTGTTCCGGTTATCCAGCGTCCATAACCTGTTAGTCCAAATAAATCTGCAGGGTAACTGAGAAACATAATTAATAACAGGCAACAACAAAAACCATAAACATTTTCAAGAAACAGGTAAATTTACAGTGCATTACTTTATATTTTCCAGCGAGCGGGCATCTGACCTCTAGTGACTCTAGTGGACCTACAGAGCTCACTAACTGGTCCTGCACTACAGGGTGTAGGATGTGTTATGGGTAAGCTGGGCAGCTGTCTGCGCACTCTTTGGCTCACTAGGGGCACGGCAGGCTCACTACTAGCAGAGGGTTGATCCTCCTGCGCTGCTGGTGTGGACTCTTCTGCCTCCTGGGCTGGCTGCTCTTCCAGCTCTACCTGGTCTTCTGTAGGCACTTGAGGGGCTGGCTGGAGAAAGGTGAGGACGGGCACCACGATAGCGTTGTTTACTTGTGTCCAGGACCGGGGAAAGTCTCCGAGTACGGTGCTGATCATTTCCTCCTTTTCCTCTACGGGTTGAGGGTCTTCCTGATCTTCATCCGTGTTTTGCAACTTCTCGGGGCACTTTTTCAGGTGGTCTCTGGAGACAGTGGCTGTGGTCTCTCCTCCATCCTTGCTGATGACGTACACCTTTGGATTATTGTGGCTTGAGGGCAGTACGGTGTTCGGGTCCTTTTCCCACTGGTCGTCCAACTTATGGAGCCGCCTTTTTCTTTTCAAGACCTGCTCTCCAGGTACCAGGGGAACAGCGGGAGCATGTTGGTTATAAGTCGTCTCCTGCCTTTCTCTTGATTGACAGAGACTTCGCTCGACGCTCTCCTGTACTTTCCGGTACTGCTGCTGCCGTTCTGTATCCCAGTCTGCCTCTGGCGAGGTGTCCTCAGGTGTCAGGACTCCCATATCCAGGTCAATAGGCAGCTTACCAGGTCTTGCTCTCATTAGGTAAGCCGGGGTACAGTTGGTGGAACGTACCGGGATGTGGTTGTACAGGTCCACCAGATCGGGCAGTTTCTCAGGCCACAGGCTGCGTTCTTCCAGGGGCAATGTTTTTAGCAGATCTATCACCACCTGGTTCATCTTTTCGCAGAGTCCGTTGGTCTGCGGGTGATAGGGCGTTGTTCTTATCTCCTTGCAGCCATACAGGTTGCAGAACTCCTGGAAGACCTCTGCTTCCAAGGCTGGTCCTTGGTCTGTCAACACTTGCTCCGGGTACCCGTGTGGACGGCTGAAGTGCTGCTGGAAGGCTCTAGCTGCTGTTTGAGCCGTTAAGTCCTTGACGGGAACCACCACCAGGAACCGGGAGTAGTGATCTACGATTGTGAGGGCGTAGACATACCCAGATCTGCTCGGAGCCAGTTTCACATGGTCCAGGGCTACCAGTTCCAGTGGCTGTCTGGTGATGATGGGCTGCAGGGGAGTCTTCTGGCTGGCACGGTCCTTTCTTCTTAGGTTGCACGGGCCACAGTCTCTGCACCACCTCTTGATGGCTCCTCTCATGCCTACCCAGTAGAACCGTTCACGCAACAAGTACTCCAGCTTCTTCCATCCAAAATGTCCTGCTCCGTTGTGGTATGCCTCCAGAACCATAGCCGCGTCTCGTCTTGGGACCACTACCTGCCAGGTCAACTCATGTGTTCGAGAATTAACCATTCTTCGGCACAGCTTCTCCCTGTAGAGGAACAGCTTACTTTTCTCCTTCCACAGTTGCTTGGTCTCCTCCGGAGTGTCTGGGTCAAGACGGGCATCGGCCTGTGTCAGCATTTCCTTCACCAGACGGACTGCGGGATCACTGTCTTGCGTTTCCGCCCAGCTGTAGTGGGGCAAGGGATTGAACGTCACAGAGCGCTTGTCCTTCACACGGTGGGAATACAGGGTAATCCCATGACGGTGGAACGCAGGGAGCTCGACTTCTTCTGGATCTTCCCCTACGTCCGGTAAGTTTGGCATTCTAGACAGGGCATCCGCGTTGGCATTTGAGCGTCCCGCCCGGTATTTGATGGTGAATTCATAGTTGGACAGGCAGGCCATCCATCTCTGCTCCAGTGCACCGAGCCTTGCAGTGTCCAGGTGTGTCAACGGGTTGTTATCCGTGTACACGGTGAAATTGGAAGAGGCAAGGTAATGCTTGAAACGTTCGGTCACTGCCAACACCACTGCCAGGAACTCCAGCTTGAATCAGCTATAATTATCAGGGTTCCTCTCCGTGGGCCATAGCTTTCGGCTGGCGTAAGCGATTACCCGTTCTTTCCCCTGCTGGATCTGGGACAGTACGGCTCCTAGCCCGATGTTGCTTGCGTCCGTGTGGAGGATAAAGGGCTGGCTGTAATCGGGGTACGCCAGGATTTCATCCCCCGTGAGGGCCATCTTCAGCTGGCAGAAGGACTCCTCTTCCAGATTTTCCCACCTGAAGGGCGGCTTCTGTTTTTTAGCTTTCCGAGATTGACCTATCAGGAGGTCCTGCATAGGGGCTGCCATTTTGGTGAAACCGGGAATGAATCTTCGGTAGTAGCCTACCAACCCGAGGAACTGCCGCACTTCCTTTATGCTGGAGGGTCTTGGCCAGTCTTTAATCACGGTGATCTTATCGGGGTCGGGAGCCACTCCGTCAGCACTCACCACGTGTCCCAGGTATTGCACCTTTGGTTTCAGGAGGTGACACTTGGAGGGTTTCACCTTTAGGCCGTAGCTTGCCAGGGCATCAAACACTTCTGCCAGGTGTTTCAGGTGGTCCTCGTAAGTCTTGGAATAAACGATGGCATCGTCCAGGTATAATAGGACCGTCTCAAAGTTCCGGTGTCCCAGACAGCATTCCATCAACCATTGGAAGGTTCCTGGTGCCTTGCAGAGCCCGAACGGCATACAGTTAAATTTGCTGAGACCCATCGGGGTGGTGAATGCGGTCTTCTCCCGGTCCGCCTCTGCCACAGGAACCTGCCAGTACCCGCTAGTGAGGTCCAAAGTAGAGAAGAAGTTAGCAGCAGATTTTAATGCAGCTAAGGACTCTTCTATCCTTGGTAACGGGTACGCATCTTTGTGTGTGATACGGTTGACCTTCCTGTAGTCTACACACATTCTCATGGTGTTGTCTTTCTTTTTCACTAAGACTAGTGGAGCTTCCCAGGGGCTACAGCTGTCCCTAATTACCCCAGCCTCCTTCATGTCCTTTAACATCCCCTTGGCGTGCTGATAGTGTGCAGGGGGTACGGGTCGGTAACTCTCCTTTATGGGAGGATGGTCTGCCGTGGGGATGTGATGTTCTACCCCCTTTACTCGCCCAAAGTCTAGCGGGTGTTTGCTAAACACTCTCTCGTACTCCTGAACCACCCGGTAGACTCCCTGTTTTTGGTGTGAGGGAGTGGAGTCAGTACCCAAATGCAGTTGCTGACACCAGTCCTCCATTGGTTTCTTTGAGCCGTTACCTTCCTCTGGTTGAGATGGAGGCAAGGGTTCCACGGCCTGTACAGAGTTCTGGTTTATGGTGAACAATTTGGCTAGCGTGGCATACCGGGGCAGGTATACTTCTCTCTCCCCGATATTTATGATGCGGACGGGCACCCTCCCATGACGTACATCGACCACCCCCCGTGCTGTCAAAATGGTGGGCCTAATGTCTGAGTAGACGGTTTCTACCATTGCTTGGTAGTCTCTACCTCTTAGACCAATAGCTGCCTGGCACCAAATCATCATCTCACTTTTTGGGGGCATGGCAATAGGGAACGGGTCACACATTCTCACGCTACCTATCTCACCACCAGATAGTTCCACTTGTTGCTGCTTCATCAGTGCCCGGATCTCTTTTTGGAGCACACGCTGCTGGCTGGAACTGGCGTTCTTGGCAACCTGCTGCAAAATAAGAATCACCTCTGCAAGATCGTTTTCAATTACGTTAGTACCTAGGGTTATTTTTGGGTGACTCTCGCGACGGTCAATGTCCACAATGATCAGTCCTTGTGCCGGCAGTTCAACTTTACCGACCTTGATGGTCACTTCTTTAAATCCTATCTGTGGCACGGGCTGACCATTGCTGGCGATAATGCTCAGGTCGTCATCTGGGTAGCCGGTTATGTCAGAGTCATTCCAGTACCGCTTGAAGAGCACGTACGGGATGGTGGTGACCTGTGACCCGGTGTCCAGTAGGGCACTCATAGGAATGCCGTCCAGTACCACAGGCAAGACCGGACATCCCCCTACGTACTTGTCACGCCAGTTCGATGGGCCTGATGATCTTAGGCCTGGGGGTTGGCCTTCTACCCCAGGTTGTGCCCGTTTAAATGACCGTACCTTGCCACATGTCCGGGTTGATTGCAGTGGCGGCAGATGGGTCGTCCGTCCTCGTTGTACCTGTCGCTGGGTCTCCCTCTGGCCGGTGGGGTCCTCCTCAGTCGGCGCCACGGGACGTCCTCCGGTCCAGATGCCAGCTGGATCTTTCCTGGAGAAGAGACCTGTAAAGACTGCACAGTTCTGGTTAGCGCGGCAACGCTCTTAGTCAGCTCTTGGACCTGATGGTGCAGGTCTGTAGCCGGGTTATTGTTCAAAGCCTGCGCATCAGCTCCCACAGGCCCTGCAGACACGGGCACCGCGTCCTGGTGATAAGTGATAGCAGGGCGCCTGTGGGTCACAGCGCCACCTGGTGCCGGTTCTCCGAGCACCCGGATGGCTCTGTCCTTGAACTGTACAAAGTCCAGGTCAGGGTCCTGTAAGGCCATTGCCCGCAACTGGGTTCGGTGGGCATTGCACAGTAGACCCTCAATAAATTGTTCGGTCAACAGCTTGTCTTCATTTCCCACGCTGTCAGGGTCTGCCTGCTTAATGGCTCTCAGGGCCTCTTGTAGGTTTAGAGCATAGTCTCTTATACTTTCATGTGCCCGTTGTTTGCACCCGTAAAATCTGAGCTTTATTTTGGCTGAGGTTCGGGTATCAAATGTGTCTTTCAGCCGGGCTAGTATTTCTCTGACAGTCCTCTTCTTCCCAGGTGACCAGGACTTTACCTCCCTTTGGGCTGCCCCGATTAATTGGGCCACCAGGATGCTTACTTTTTGCTCTTCCGTGAGGGGGTATACCTGGAAGAGGCTATCCAATCTTTCCCTAAAGTCACTTAGGGTATGTGACTCCCCTGAGTACTGGGGTAGCCAGGTTGCCCCCGGGATATAGGGCATGGTGAATGGCATGACCGCTGCAGCGGTTGCGCTGGCGGCCGGTGTGGCGGTGGAGCTCCCCTCGGTATCCGACATCCTTCTACCCCCCTAGTGGACCGTGGCCTACCTTGCGATGCTCTTCTTCCGTAGGCCGCGGCTCCGCAGTCAATCGTCGGGGTAGAGGACCTGGCGTCGCACTTCGATGACGTCAGCATCTCTCTTCCTCCCTTCCAGGACGTTGCGCAGCGTCAGTGCGTGGGGCGGAGCTTCGGCTCTCGCGCGCTTTCGGCGTCCACGTCCCTCTTCTTCCCGTGCGGCGTCCCGAAGATGGCGTCCGATGGCGGGAAGTGGCTGCGGATGGCGGGAAGACTGCAGAAGATGGCGAGAAACGACCCAAGATGGCGTCCGATGGCGGGAAACTACTCCGGTCGGCGGGAAACTTCGCCACAGGTAAGTACAAAAGTCTTTTTCAGGCACGCAGTACCCGGTGGTTGCGGGCACGAAATCCTGCCGACTACGCCAAAGTTGACTCGCCCCCTGGGCCGCATGGGGAACCCGGAACCGGGCCTCTGGTGGGATGCTAGGGGTGGTAGTCTCAGTGTGGCGGCGACCCGGTCCGTGGCTCAGGGTGGTCAAACCAGTGGCAGTCTTAGTGTAATAACAAATGTCCGACTACGCCACAGGGCAGCTAGTGTGGATGATGGGAGTGATGGTGTGAGCGTCCCAGTACTAATGGTGTTGGTGCGGCGACGTGTGGTGCAGTTCAGGGTCTTTACTGATGGTATAGAGCAGACCCTCCCGGGAGTACTGGTTAGCAGTAGAGGCCTGGTCAGTCTGTGAGCAAGCAGGATCTCCCCCTGGCCAGGTGGAGTTGTAGGCCTCCCCGTCTATCTGCACTCTTTCCTGGCTACCTTGCTCTATGCGGGTAGAAGTAGCCCACGTCCCTGAGTATACCGTGTGGTGCTCACCCGTATGGCCGGTGACTTGGGGCCTTCTGTTAGCCTCCGCTCCACGACGGCGGTGCTGGTCCCTTGCTTGTGACCGTGCCTCCGGGCTTCTAAGGCCAGAGGACCTGGAATCCCCTGCCGGTTGGATTCTGCTGCTGGACCTGGATGTCCCCACAGCCTCGGACTCCGTGTCCGAGTTTAGTGTCTTCAGCCAAGGTGAGCTATCTAGCTTCCAGCCTCTGGCACTCAATCCTGCTCCTACAGAGCTCTTGCTGTATCTTTCCCTCTCCAAGCTCTGACTCACCTAATCCCGCCCCAGACCCAGTTTATAAGGGCAGATTCCTCCCCTCCCAGGTCTGGGCGGGCAGTGTTGCATGCTTAGGGCTCCTGACCAGAGAAACCTCCCACTTGCTCTCAGACATAATAATTCTATTACTGTGGCAACCAGACCCCTGGGGTGCCACATTGACACCTCTGATTGGCCGCAGGGATTGCGGACCCCGGGAGAGCCAATGCTGACACTGCTGGAATGGCACAGAGTAGAATAGTTATTATTTTACTGAGGGGAAACAGTAATTGAGAAGTTGTCTGAATAGTGGAAAAGCCTTTTAAGTTTGGGGGTGGCGCGTTCTCATGAAGCCTCAGCGCCACCTGATGGTGTTTAGGTTTTCTACAATAGGGGGCTAGTTAATGTTGTGACTTCATTGCCACCTGCTGGTCATTCAGTGCAATGCAGAAGAGTTTACTTTATTATTATTATTTTTCATTATTGCAGGCTTCATTAGAGGTCGTTAATCCAGAAGATACTTTGCATCAGGTCCTCAGAGTGCCCAGAGTCAGTTAGGATGGACCATTAGTGGGTTGTGGTGATGACCTCCGGTGAGACATGCCAGTTACACGCTTTCACACCTCACGTACGGTAACCTGGGTACATCTTTTAGGCCACCGGGTGTTGCAGTTGGGACCACAGTGTGAGGGGCCTGTAGCAGCATGGTCTGTTAGAGTTGATGATGCGGAAGGATGTGTTGGGACTTGGCCAGTGGCAGCAGAGACTGTTACCAAAAATAGGCTTGTCCGTCTGCAACAAAGTCTGACTTGGGAGCGTGTGTGTGTATGCTTTCAAGGACCATTAGGGCCTCATTTAAAAAATGGAAGTTAAAAATATTTGGAAAAGGAAAACTGCAGCTATATCTACTTTACTGCCTCTTGAGTGTTTCATCACTGAAATGTGGGAGCAGGGAAAAAGCATAGGTAGGTGGAGGGTGAGCAATGTAGGAGGCACTTTTGGAAATTGGCTACAGGCATTTATTATTCTCGGCAGGGTGCTAGGTGAGGAGAATCCTGAGCACTGTTCAGATCTGTTCTGTAGTGATAAGCTAACGTGCTCCGATAAGGCGTTATCCGAGTATTCTCGGGTGCTAAGAGTATCTTCGGCGTGCTTGAAAAATATGTTTGCGTCCCCGCGGCTGCATGTCTCACGGCTGTTAGACCGCCGCAATACATGCTGGGCTTGCCAGTTTGTGTGCAGCCGCGGCGGTGTGAACATATTATTAGAGCACGCAAAAGATAATCTGTTAGCACCCGAGCATGCTCAGATGACACCTTATCCAAGCACGTCTGCGCAACACTACTGTTCTGTTATCTTGATGCCAATTGGGAGGATTATAGTGTGTATAATAATGATGATGGCCACTGGATGCCATACCATAATGATGATGGCCACTGGATGCTATACCATAATGATGATGGCCACTGGATGCCATACCATAATGATACTGGCCACTGGATGCCATACCATAATGATACTGGCCACTGGATGCCATACCATAATGATACTGGCCACTGGATGCCATGCCATAATGAAACTGGCCACTGGATGCCATACCATAAAGATACTGGCCAATGGATGCCATACCATAATGATACTGGCCAATAGATGCCATACCATAATGATACTGGCCAATAGATGCCGTACCATAATGATACTGGCCGCTGGATGCCGTACCATAATGATACTGGCCGCTGGATGCCATACCATAATGATACTGGCCACTGGATGCCATACCATAATGATACTGGCCACTGGATGCCATACCATAACGATACTGGCCGCTGGATGCCATACCGTAATGATACTGGCCACTGGATGCCATACCATAAAGATACTGGCCAATGGATGCCATACCATAATGATACTGGCCAATAGATGCCATACCATAATGATACTGGCCAATAGATGCCGTACCATAATGATACTGGCCGCTGGATGCCGTACCATAATGATACTGGCCGCTGGATGCCATACCATAATGATACTGGCCACTGGATGCCATACCATAATGATACTGGCCAATGGATGCCATACCATAATGATACTGGCCAATGGATGCCATACCATAATGATACTGGCCAATGGATGCCATACCATAATGATACTGGCCGCTGGATGCCATACCATAATGATACTGGCCACTGGATGCCGTACCATAATGATACTGGCCACTGGATGCCGTACCATAATGATACTGGCCACTGGATGCCATACCATAATGATACTGGCCACTGGATGCTATACCATAATGATACTGGCCACTGGATGCCATACCATAATGATACCGGCCGCTGGATGCCATACCATAACGATACTGGCCGCTGGATGCCATACCATAATGCTACCGGCCACTGGATGAGCTTGATAGCAGATGTCGGTGCAGACTTCTGGACAAACCAGGTCTTCATAGGTAATTGAATAAAATGGAGGTTAATTTAGAATAAACTTACAATTAAAAAAGGTATAGATAAGGCTAAGATATAAAAACACTTCTACAGAAACCTCTATGAATGAGGAGTGGGTCGGCCTTCTTGTAAGAGGGTGAAGTATATAAATGTAAATTTCTCTCCTGCATGGAGTTTCCACGCACGCCCAGACAATATAATGAAATGACATGGAAATCTGTATTCCAAGCAAAACATCCATATTCACAGGTGATTAGAATGAGAGAAAAATGTATTTTGAATAATAGTTACAGTTCAGAGATGGAGATGAGACATAAATTGTGTATACAGGACCCCTATGAATGAGAGGGGGACCTACTCTGTTACAGAAGAGTGCAGTATCTAAACCAAAGTTCTGGCTCACAGTAACAAAGTTTCCATGCATGTTCAGATTAAACATTACAATTCTTAGTTCTCAAGGATAAGTCTGTTGCAGGAGACCTCCAGACGCCTGGTTTCTGTGAGTACATTTTATCTATAGAATAACATGGTACAGAACTTTCTAACAATATCTGCAGGCTCAGCCTTGATTTCCTTTACAGAAACAAAACATGATTTAATAAAGCTAGACTATATCAGACGTATCACAAGTAATAGAACATATTGGAATATTATGGATTATAATTACTGTATTGATTATTTTCTTTATTAGAAATATTTAAAGTAAAATATAATTAGTTCTTAAGCATAAATCTGACAAGGAGGCTTCCAGGCGGTTTGTTTCTGGAAGAATATCTGATCTATAGAGCAATGTCTTACAGAACCTTCTGACCATATCTGCAAGCTTAGCACAGAGGCAGATCTGTTTTCCGGCACCCGGAGCAGGAATTCAGTTTGGCGCCCCCCACACACACCGCTCATGCAGTTTGAATAGTAGTCATGTGACCGCTCGTATACGATTTGCTTTTTGACAGTCACGTGACTAGCTACTCTTCCTAATTCTCTCAATTTCAGTCAAAAACTACAGCTCCTATTTCATGAAGAGAAGCAGGATTAAAGGCTAGTTGTCACATAACCGTAAGTATGGAAATCACATACGAGTGGTCATGTGGTGTCTGCTGGACCCAGCTAGCAGAGCTGAATCCTGACATTGAGTATATTACACGCTCTTAGGATTGGGCATGCTACAGTACTTAATTGTATAATTAAAAGGGTTGTCCAGGTTTGTGATTAAAGTCGGAAGAACTCTAGGTGACTGCAGACTTCTGAATACTCGCAGCGCATGCACTGCACACTTTCACCTTTCCTCCAGTACAGGAGAATCCTGAAAGGTCATGTGCGTGCAAGTATGAGATTTTCATACTTCTGGCCACATTCCAACTAAACGTGACCAGCCTCACTCAAGTAATTTGTATAGAATGAGGCCATGCATGTCTAGTCGGCATGTGATCATGTGTATGCAATTCGCATAATTGTGGTTTCAAGACTTCCTGCTCTCACCACTAGCACCAGAGAATCCTGACCGCATGCAGTGCACATGCACACGGTGAAAATTCAGAGGTGTGCTGTCAGTGATTGCAGACTTTCATCACAAACTTGAACAAACCCTTTAATTTTCCTAAAACAAATAAAAACAGTAACTCTTCTCAGACAGCACAACACTTTATTAACATGGCCATGTATCATGTAATCTTACAAGTTATGGACTGTTCCATGTGTACAGGATCAGAACCAATAGCTGCACAAAAATACATCAATAGAACTACCAGCAGTATGCAGAAATACAGCATCACAACCCTCATCAGTACAGTACAACATCATCAGTACATGTACTGTCTCCTCTTTGGTATGCCCTCACACTGTCTCTTCATGTTACTCCTTTCCCCACATTACCCAGTCTCTATTATGTGCCCGCACAAACTTTTCTCCCCCTACTCTGTCTCCTGACACATCACCCCCCTGTTCCTTATATTTCCACACACACATTCCCCCTTGCTCCTCACCCCCGCTCACTATGCTGGGGGTGAGGAAAGGGCAGCAGTGTTTACCTGGCCTGATCTTCAAAGCCAAATGCACTACTAGGATGCAGCAGACCCACATAAAGATAGCAGATGTGTGACGCTGGAAGCCCTACCCTGGGGGATGGGGGACTCGGAGCCGGGTCCTATGTTGTCGATGGGGTGCAGCCATGGCCCAGACCCGCTCCGTGCCCAGGGCCGGATACTGTGCACTACCCTAGTGTGAACAGCACCCTATACAAGCCTATCTTTGTGCAATTCTAATACTAGGCAGTCACCCCCTCCATGAAATTGTAGGTTGTGAGTGATTGTTTCATCAGTATTTTGCACCTGTGTATCCGCCATCTTAAAATGGGGGACCCAAAGAAAAATGACGTGGGTTCCCCCTATTTTAATAGCTAGCAAAGGCTAGGCAGACAGCTGGGGGCTGATATTAATAGCCCAGGAAGGGTGCCATGAATATTGGCCGCCTCACAGGCTAGAAACAGCAGCCGTCAGCCGCCCGAGAAATGACACATCCATAGGATACGCCAATTCTGGCACTTAGCCTCGCTCTCCCACTGCCCTGTAGCGGTGGCACTGGAGTAATAGGGCTGGGGTTGATGTCAGCTTATAATGCCAGCTGACATCAAGCCCAGGTTAGTAATGAGGAGGTGTCTATAAGACGCGCCCATTACTAACCCCATAGTGAAAGTGAATAAAACACCAACACCCAGAATAAAATCTTTTAATTGAAATAAACACACAATACTTTAATATCCTAAATTAAACCATACTTACCATCACGCCCATTCCAGCTGAAGCCAATGTCTCCTGCAATAGAAGTAAAATAATTAACAAACCTCATCTTTACCTTTCCATGGTTCCCATGACGGCTCCAGCTCTGCTACATTGAGATGGCAGGCTGGATCGTAGCAGAACGCTGCCATCCAGCCTGCCATGCCGCAGACACTGAGAAGCCTATCCAGAGTAATATGGAAACTACTAAACCAATATTGACCCCTCACTGTTTTATATAGTATAAATATGCTCCAAGATAATTCTGCAGTATTTCACAGTCAAATCCAATGGGAGTAAAATATAAAAAATAACCTTTTATTCAATATTTTAAAAAGGATTTTTTTTTAAGTGTCCAAAATCCGTGACAAATTTCCTAAAATTATCCTAAACATAGGACTATTGTGTATGGTTTTAATTTATCTCACCGGCTAACCATTTATATATATGGTCTTGTTGGGAGGCCAGGGATTAGTCCCAATTCCTAGGGGTATCTCTTTATTTATATGTATAACTCCCTTTTCAATTTAGCCTCTGGCTATTAGAAATCATGCCATCTCATTTCTCCTCATTGTGAGTCTGCAGTCTGATAATGGCATTAACAATATTCATTTTACCATGTCCTGTGCTATTCTCTTCAGAACGGCTTTATAGTGCTGCCGTCATATACCGGTGCGGTGCTTGTTTCTCCTGATCTAGGAGCTTTATATTGAGGTAGCCTGGCTAATCATCTCTTGTAGGACTTTCTATAGAAATGCTCAGCCCTACGCGTTTCATCATTCTTATGAGACTCTCATGGTCATCAGGGGCTCAGTCTATGATCTTTTTTGGTTTGATAGTACGATAGTTTTGTAATAAACTTATCGGCAGGGTTGCCGGCAGCGTCTGGCGGCTAAACCAGCGTGACTTTATAGGAAAGTTGGTGCCCCCTCTTGTGCGTCCCCCCTTCTGTCATCCAATCGAGTGACTCGGGTGCGTTGCAGGCGTATCATGTTGCGATCATATAATCATGCAGGGACTCGTCTCATTCTTCCAGGAGGATCTTTTTCTCACAGAGATGTCTTGGCTGCACTGCGATCTCACAGTATTAATATGTCTTTTATATCTAGGGAAGGAGACTGATATATTGCATTGCATCTTATAATGTCGTCTCTACGAGTTTGTTGCGATATGAGTTGTTAATAGTGTTTGTTCGTAGTTTGTCATTTGTTTTGTTTACAGACAGATCTGCCTGTTTCATGTGCTACCTCGTCCCACCTACACTTACATCGATGCAGAACTTCCTTTCATCGTGACCAATGCCATCTGGCTATGTCACTGCTTCCGCACCAGCAAACGCTTGCGGACGTCTCTTTCCTCAAAGTTCATTTCCTTTGATCGTATCAATATGTCCATAATAATAGACATTGGGATGACTTTTATTCTGATTGTATCAGTGTGTCTGATTGTATCGATGTATCTGTATTATTAAGTCTTCAGATGAGTATTTTATAATCTAAAAACAAAGGAAGAAATTCTGATGAAATTTGTCCAATTGTTATCAAAGTTCAATTTGTTCAAGAGGTCATTTTGTGATTTTAAAGTATAATAACTTTAATAGTTTTGGTCCTATAAGGCGCTGATTTGATAGTTATGTGGACCAATATCCATTATGAAGAACATGGACTGGATTCTACATATTATATTTTAGAGAGGTTTTAGGTCTAGCGAGGTTCAAGAGGTTTCATAGGGGGTGAAAATGTTATTATGTGTCAATGAAACATGAGAAGGACAATGTTTCATTTGTGTAGTGTGGGTTATAGGATTTCATTCTATGGATCCATCTACTTTCTTTCTGAAGCAGCAGTTGGTCCCAATTACCTCCTCTCGGGGGGGCATACTACTTCGATGGCTTGAAAGTATAAAGAAAACGGGTCCAAGGTGCGTTTCTCAAGCATGTGTCTCGAGAGAGTTGTGTCCTCCCTACGTCTGACATAACCGATATGGTGCAATATCCGTCTCCAGAACTCTTTTGGTTTTGCCGATGTAGTTCATCGGACATTGGCGAGTTGCCATATAGATTACTCCTTGCGTCTTGCAGTTTGTGAATTCGTGATTTTGGTCTTCTAGTTTGGTTGTGGCACTGATATATTTCTTGCTTTTACAGATTTATTTGCAGGCTTTGCAGTCACCACATCTATAAGTCCCCGTGGTGTCACTGCTCAGCCACGTTGTTTTGCCCGTGTTGTCCTCCACAAAGTGGCTGCGCACAAGGTGATCTCTAAGGTTCCTGCCTCTCCTGTATGTGACCCTGGGGCTCTCAGGGACCACATCTTGCAGATCTTTATCTGATCTCAAAATTGGCCAAAGATCATAGAGTATGTTCATCACCCCCTGATTTCGGTCGTCGTAGGTTCCTATTAGATGGATCTCATTATCTTGTTGTTCTCGTGCTTTAGGGGTCAATAGAGAATTTCTGTCTCTTGTAAGGGCGTTGGCCTAGCACTTTTTTAGGACATCCCTTTTGTAGGAAGCGTTTTTGTAATTCCCTCGATTTTATCATGTACTCATTCACCGTTGAGCAATTTCTCCTTAGGCGTATATATTGGCTTTTCGGTATTCCTCTACGTAGGGGAGCCGGATGGTAGCTCTGCCAGGATAGTAACCCACTTGTGGCTGTCAGTTTTCAGTGTTGTGGTAACCGGCCTTGGTTGGTATTTATTATTGTAATGTCAAGGAAGTTTAAATTGTGTCTTTGAATCTCACTGGTAAAATACAAGCCTAACTGGTTCTGGTCTCACTGTTGTACTTCAATACATCTACATTGGGCTGTGGAGATCTATGAATGATTACTTGAGTCAGGTAACCTAATGACTAGTAGATTCACAGCCATCTGGATAAAAAATCCTGTTATGTGACGTTGTGCTGCCACCTAGTGGCTTCCCATTCTTTTACATAACCGTCTACACCACAGGTCTCAAACATGCGGCCCGCGGGCCACATGTGCACAAAGGAAGCAGAGGGAACGGAGGACAGGTGAAAGGAATCTTTTTTTTTTTAATTTTTTTTTTTACTTTTTTGTGTGTGTGAAGAACAGCGCAGAGGACAATTCTACTAGATGGGGACCTGGATGGGGCATATTACTGCAAGATGGGGACCACTAGGATGGGGCACATTACCACAAGGTGGGGACCACCAGGATGGGGCATATTACTGCAAGATGGGGACCACTAGGATGGGGCACATTACCACAAGGTGGGGACCACTAGGATGGGGCATATTACTACAAGATGGGGACCACTAGGATGGGGCAAATTACCACAAGGTGGGGACCACCAGGATGGGGCATATTACTGCAAGATGGGGACCACCAGGATGGGGCATATTACTACAATATGGAGACCACCAGGATGGGGCATATTACTACAATATGGAGACCACCAGGATGGGGCATATTACTACAATATGGAGACCACCAGGATGGGGCATATTACTACAAGATGGGGACCACCAGGATGGGGCTTATTACTACAAGATGGGGATCACCAGGATGAGGCATATTACTACTAGATGGGGACCACCAGGATGAGGCATATTACTACAAGATGGGGACCACAAGGATGGGGCATATTACTACAAGATGGGGACCACCAGGATGAAGCATATTACTACAAGATGGGGACCACCAGGATGAGGCATATTACTACAAGATGGGGACCACCAGGATGAGGCATATTACTACAAGATGGGGACCACCAGGATGAGGCATATTACTACAAGATGGGGACCACCAGGATGAAGCATATTACTACAAGATGGGGACCACCAGGATGAGGCATATTACTACAAGATGGGGACAGCCAGGATGGGGCATATTACTACAAGATGGGGACCGCCAGGATGGGGCATATTGCTACAAGGTGAGGACCACCAGGATGGGGCATATTACTACAATATGGAGACCACCAGGATGGGGCACATTACTACAAGACGAGGACCAGGATAGGGCACATTACTACAAGATGGGGTAAACCAGGATGGGGCATATTACTACAACATGGGGACCACCAGGAGGGGACATATTACTGCAAGATGGGGACCACAAGGATGGGGCATATTACTACAAGATGGGGACCACCAGGATGGGGCATATTACTGCAAGATGGGGACCACAAGGATGGGGCATATTACTACAAGATGGGGACCACCAGGATGGGGCATATTACTGCAAGATGGGGACCACCAGGATGGGGCATATTACTACAAGATGGGGACCACCAGGATGGGGCATATTACTACAAGATGGGGACCACCAGGATGTGGCACATTACTAGATGTTTGCCAGAATTACTATATATGGTGCTAATTGTGAAACAATATTACTCTATGTGGCCAAAAGAGGGAAACAAAATTGGGGACCACCAGGATGGGGCATATTACTACAACATGGGGACCACCAGGATGTGGCATATTACTACAACATGGGGACCACCAGGAGGGGACATATTACTACAAGAAGGGGACCACAAGGATGGGGCATATTACTACAAGATGGGGACCACCAGGATGAGGCATATTACTACAAGATGGGGACCACCAGGATGAGGCATATTACTACAAGATGGGGACAGCCAGGATGGGGCATATTACTACAAGATGGGGACCAGAATGGGGCATATTACTACAAGGTGGGGACCAGAATGGGGCACATTACTACAAGGTGGGGACCACCAGGATGGGGCACATTACTACAAGATGGGGTAAACCAGGATGGGGCATATTACTACAACATGGGGACCACCAGGAGGGGACATATTACTGCAAGATGGGGACCACCAGGATGGGACATATTACTGCAAGATGGGGACCACAAGGATGGGACATATTACTGCAAGATGGGGACCACCAGGATGGGGCATATTACTGCAAGATGGGGACCACAAGGATGGGGCATATTACTACAAGATGGGGACCACCAGGATGGGGCATATTACTACTAGATGGGGACCAGAATGGGGCACATTACTACAAGGTGGGGACCAGAATGGGGCACATTACTACAAGGTGGGGACCAGAATGGGGCACATTACTACAAGGTGGGGACCACCAGAATGGGGCATATTACTACAAGGTGAGGACCACCAGGATGGGGCATATTACTACAAGGTGAGGACCACCAGGATGAGGCATATTACTACAAGGTGAGGACCACCAGGATGAGGCATATTACTACAACATGGGGATCACCAGGATGGGGCATATTACTACAAGATGGGGTAAACCAGGATGGGGCATATTACTACAAGACGAGGACCAGGATGGGGCACATTACTACAAGATGGGGTAAACCAGGATGGGGCACATTACTACAACATGGGGACCACCAGGATGGGGCATATTACTACAATATGGAGACCACCAGGATGGGGCACATTACTACAAGACGAGGACCAGGATAGGGCACATTACTACAAGATGGGGTAAACCAGGATGGGGCATATTACTACAACATGGGGACCACCAGGAGGGGACATATTACTGCAAGATGGGGACCACAAGGATGGGGCATATTACTACAAGATGGGGACCACCAGGATGGGGCATATTACTGCAAGATGGGGACCACAAGGATGGGGCATATTACTACAAGATGGGGACCACCAGGATGGGGCATATTACTGCAAGATGGGGACCACCAGGATGGGGCATATTACTACAAGATGGGGACCACCAGGATGGGGCATATTACTACAAGATGGGGACCACCAGGATGTGGCACATTACTAGATGTTTGCCAGAATTACTATATATGGTGCTAATTGTGAAACAATATTACTCTATGTGGCCAAAAGAGGGAAACAAAATTGGGGACCACCAGGATGGGGCATATTACTACAACATGGGGACCACCAGGATGTGGCATATTACTACAACATGGGGACCACCAGGAGGGGACATATTACTACAAGAAGGGGACCACAAGGATGGGGCATATTACTACAAGATGGGGACCACCAGGATGAGGCATATTACTACAAGATGGGGACCACCAGGATGAGGCATATTACTACAAGATGGGGACAGCCAGGATGGGGCATATTACTACAAGATGGGGACCAGAATGGGGCATATTACTACAAGGTGGGGACCAGAATGGGGCACATTACTACAAGGTGGGGACCACCAGGATGGGGCACATTACTACAAGATGGGGTAAACCAGGATGGGGCACATTACTACAAGATGGGGTAAACCAGGATGGGGCATATTACTACAACATGGGGACCACCAGGAGGGGACATATTACTGCAAGATGGGGACCACCAGGATGGGACATATTACTGCAAGATGGGGACCACAAGGATGGGACATATTACTGCAAGATGGGGACCACCAGGATGGGGCATATTACTGCAAGATGGGGACCACAAGGATGGGGCATATTACTACAAGATGGGGACCACCAGGATGGGGCATATTACTACTAGATGGGGACCAGAATGGGGCACATTACTACAAGGTGGGGACCAGAATGGGGCACATTACTACAAGGTGGGGACCACCAGAATGGGGCATATTACTACAAGGTGAGGACCACCAGGATGGGGCATATTACTACAAGGTGAGGACCACCAGGATGAGGCATATTACTACAAGGTGAGGACCACCAGGATGAGGCATATTACTACAACATGGGGATCACCAGGATGGGGCATATTACTACAAGATGGGGTAAACCAGGATGGGGCACATTACTACAAGACGAGGACCAGGATGGGGCACATTACTACAAGATGGGGTAAACCAGGATGGGGCATATTACTACAAGACGAGGACCAGGATGGGGCACATTACTACAAGATGGGGTAAACCAGGATGGGGCATATTACTTCAACATGGGGACCACCAGGAGGGGACATATTACTGCAAGATGGGGACCACCAGGATGGTGCATATTACTGCAAGATGGGGACCACCAGGATGGGGCATATTACTGCAAGATGGGGACCACCAGGATGGGGCATATTACTGCAAGATGGGGACCACCAGGATGGGGCATATTACTACAAGATGGGGACCACCAGGATGGGGCACATTACTGCAAGGTGGGGACCAGCAGGATGGGGCACATTACTAGATGTTTGCCAGAATTACTATATATGGTGCTAATTGTGAAACAATATTACTCTGTGGCCAAAAGAGGGAAACAAAATTGTAAAAATTAAAAATAAAGCATGAAAAAATAATTTTGCCACTAAAAATGCTGCTTTATATATAAACTAAATATATAAACTAAAGTAAACACAAAAAGTGCACATTTATTATCGCCACATCCGTAACGACCCAAGCTATAAAAAAATAAAATAAACACAGCAAAAATGTTCAGACGGTGTATACAAAAAAAATGGTGTCACTAAAAATGTCACTTTGACCTGCAAAGAATGCGGCCCCCCAAATTCTATTTTTTTCCATATGCGGCCCATATACCCAGCCGAGTGAGACCCCTGCTCTACACTGTCCGTGTGGAATGTCCATTGGACGCACACATTTTTGGATGTCGTTATATTTACAATGTGATTGGACATTTTTGCTAATATTTATAAGCTGTATGTAGAAACAGGAGGTCAGTTTTCCTTGTATGAGTCATAAGTCCCTGCAAAAGTCCCTGGCAGGGGGATGAGAGCGGCTGGGTCAGGAGGGGACCCAGCTAATTCTACATAGAGCAGAGAAAAGAGAATAATTAGCCCAGTAGAAAGGTATAATGAGCAGCTGTAAGTGCAGTGCTGTATAATCTGATTACAATATAGTAAGAGGATAAGCTCTGATGGGAGAGGGTCTTTAAGCCGGTCATGTATTGGGTAATGAGTTGGGGTGTCAGTCTCCATCAGTGCTGGCTGAACACTGACTATCCTGCTCAGATTACTACACATGGCGCTGCTCCTCCTCCCTGTAGTATGGGCTCCGCAGGACGCTGCCGAGGCTCCAGATTCTACCTGCACAGCAACAAGGTCCCAACACTTCTACCTCTATAACTTGCCTAATGCAGACGCAAACCTGCAGCCTTTCCACTGAGATCTTGTCGGCCTTCTACCCTGCCATGGCTTTGTCTGCACAATGTAGCTTAAAGGGATTGTCCACTTCTTAAGCATCCTAGAAGTCTACAATATAAGGTCGGTATTCCTCTAACCCTCTGCCTTATTTGGCTGCCATTGAAGGCAGTCAGCGAAATGGGTTCAATTTTCTATAGAAGTGGCAGAATTTAACCCCTTCCTGACCATGTTATTTCCCGTCTCTGCATTTTTCTTATTCTTCTAAGAGCAGTTGCTTTATTTTTCTGTCCATACAGCCATATGAGGGTTTTTGTTTTTATGCCGTTCACTGATCAGGTTAATTATTTTTATATTTTGATTGGATAACGCCCATATGTTTTATTTTAAAATGGGTTATAGAGGGGCAGGAGTGATTTGAATGTTCAGATTAAACTTTTTCCTTTTTGTCCCCTTAGGCTGTGTGCCCACGATTCCTTTTTAAGTGTTTCCGCAGCGGCAAAAACGCTGCAGAAATGCTTAAAAACGCATGGTAGAAGGCCTGCCATGTTCCCCAATGATAATCCCCATGTGCTGTGCACATGCTGTGGAAATTTCCGCTGCGGATTATCATTGCGGAAAAAAAACAGCACTACCAATAATTTTGCGGAAGTGCTGCGTTTTCGCTGCCATTGACTTGCATTAGAACGCACGGACTACACATCACTGTATATGTAGATGCGCAATCCACGTGTTTCAATGTGCGGATGGTACCCAGGTCTAGAGGAGAGGAGACTCTCCTCCAGACCCAGGTACCACAGAACCTGTGAAAAAAAGAATCAACTAAAAAATAAATATGATACTTACCTTCTGGCGGCCCCCGCTGCGCTCCTCCTCTCATGCCGGCAAATCGCGATGGACTGAAGGACCTGCGCTGACGTCATATTCATGTGAGGGGTCACGCGACGCTGATGTTGGCAGGTCCTTCAGTGCAGTGTACCGCGATCTGCCGGCAGTCAGCACCGAGTGAAGCAAGACTCCGGGGGCCATCGGATGGTAAGTATAGATTTATTTTTTATTTTTTTGACATTCTCTCGGGTCACACTCCATTTGCATGGATTTATATAGCGTGACCAAGTTGACAAGCACTTTCCAAGTGATGCTAAAATCGCTTGGAAAGCGCTTGTCAACCCGCATGCAGAAATGCATGTGAAGAACTCTTCACATCCGCATGTCCGTGGCAGGAAAAACGGATGTACAATCCGCATGTACAATCCGCATGTACAATCCGCATGCGTTTTTTCTGCCAGGAGAGATGCAGAAAGGCTCAGGAAAAATCCGGAGCATTTCTGCATGGTGGGCACATAGCCTTAGGGGACTTGAACATGCTATCATCTGATTTCTTGTGTTATGTACAGCAATACTGCAGTATATAGCCAGCATTCACAGATCTGTCATGACAGGCATGGGTCTTTTCAGCAGACTCCTTCCTGACAGTGATGGCATCCCACGATCGTGTTACAGGGGCACAGATGGGCACATGGCATGACTCCCTTCTCAGTTCGCTGTTAATGCTGCTGTCCATCTCTAACAGGTGGAGCTCTGCTCTACATGTGGCTATTAAAGGCAGATGATGGCTAAATATCACAGGCATCATCTTCCAGGCAAGAAGTCAGAGCTGGCATATGATGTAACTGCAAATCATGTTGGTAAGGGGTTAAAGTGCCACTTCAGTGGGGTTTTGACTCGTGAAATACTTCTAGTGCAGAAATGACGTAGTCCTTTTGGGCATGAGGGTTGGAATTCTGTTCCTTGTGTATTGGAAGACTTTTGCCTCTGCAGCTTTGGTGTTGGCAATCTTTCACTTTCATGCCCATTGTTGCTCCACATGGTTGGCCCAGGAAGCGTCCTCACATCTACTATATAATTGTCTTATCCTGTCTGTCTGTCTGTCTGTCTGTCTGTCTGTCTGTCTTGGAAATCCCGGGTCGCTGATTGGTCCGGCCGCGGCCAATCAGCGACGCGGCATTTCTGAAAAACATGGCGGCCATTAGCGTCTCATGTGCGGCATGGAGGTCAGCGGCGATGCAGCCGGCTACTCGCAGCATAAGTCCCCCGTAGTCTCAGTACGTTATACATACAACGCTCAGCATAAGAGAGTACACCCCTCTGTATTCTCAGTACGTTATAATACAACGCTCAGCATAAGTGAGTACACCCTCCTGTATTCTCAGTACGTTATACATACAACGCTCAGCATAAGAGAGTATGACGCGCCCCCTGGGCCATATTCTTTAGGGGAATACCCGGAACCGGATCAGATGGGGGTTGTAGACTCCGAGTGGCTGTGACCCGGTCCGTGCCCAGGGTGTCAAGCTCAGAGTATGTGGCAGTCCTACAGATGTTATAAAGTTCTTTATGTCGACTACGCCACCCGTTGTATTGCGGTCACTACGGCCGCCGCTGCAGCAGGGTCCGCTGAGGCTGATGGTGTTGGTGCAGCTTTTGATAGTATAACCCCCAACGGGTGGGGTATAGCCTCAGGGGGTCAGGTGCAGAGGATGGGGGTTGTGGTGGTGCAGCATAGATGGTAATTAAAGACAGAGTCGGGTTGTGCAGTTTAGGGTATTTACTTACTGCTGATGTTCCGGTCACTCCAGCTTCAAGTGACCACCCGAGCCGTGCTGCGTCCACCAGGTCCTGGATTCAGCCAACCCCCAAGCAAGTCCGGAGCGTGACCCTGAGCCCTCCTTCCTGTCCTGTCTTCTGGCCGTCCCCACCAGGGATCCACCTAGGTCCAGCTCCCTCGGGCCTTCTGTTGGGAAACCCTTGGCCTTGGGTTCCCTGACCCTACACGTGGTTTGCCTTCAGGGTGGATGTGGTGGGTGGCCGTGGCAGATCCTGCCCACGGCCTCCGGTCTCTGGCTAGGGTGTGCTTTAGCCCCCACCAGTTTGGGATCCGGTACCCAGTTGCCAACTCTTCACCCGGTGATGGACTTTGGGTTCTCAGAGTCCTTTTCTTTCACCCCCTCTGGGTCTTTCTTCCTTTCTCCTCTCTCTCTCTCTGGGCCTTGGGCTGCTCTGCTCCTCTGCTCTCTTCCACTCCTCTTGCAAAGACTGGCTGACTGACTGTGGCTGACTGACCCTGATCTTAGATGGTGCCCACCTTAAATACTCCCTCTATGTGTGAGCTCAGGTGACCAGCACCCAATGAGCTCCTAACCTTACCCAGGCTGCTCCCCCTATCTGCCCCTACACTACTTGGGATGTTCCACCCCCCTCCCACTCCAGCCAGGAACAGACTCGGTCGTACCTGCACATTTCTAAGTGGGAGTACCGTTGGTCTGTTCCTCGGAAATGGGATGTGTGTAGTGCATGCAGCTCTCTGGGCTCAGTTTCACACTCCATCCTTACCCGGGAGTGGAATATCACACCTCTGGGTTGAGGTGCAATACCCCTGTAGCAGCCGAATCCTCAGGGTGCTACAAGTACACCCCCCTGTATTCTCAGTACGTTATACATACAGCGCTCAGCATAAGTGAGTACACCCCACTGTATTCTCAGTACGTTATACATACAGCGCTCAGCATAAGTGAGTACACCCCCCTGTATTCTCAGTACGTTATACATACAGCGCTCAGCATAATTGAGTACACCCCCTGAATTCTCAGTACGTTATATACAGTGTTCAGCGTAAGTGAGTACACCCCCTGTATTCTCAGTACATCTTATATATGTTGGACGGGATGGGTGGTGCCTGCGCAATGAGGCACCGGAGTCAGCACGTGTGCATACCACACTGCGGCGGCATTTTATTTTAGACACTGTTTATGCAAATTCGCAGACATCTTTAAACCAAATGGCGCAGGATGATTTAATAAAATTAAAAATGTACCAATAAAAATGCTCGCCACCCGGGTGTAGAACGGGTTCAATAGCTAGTGTGTGTGTGTGTGTATATAATATATATATATATATATATATATATATATATATATATATATATATATATATATATATATATATATATATATATATATATATATATATATATATATATATATATATATATATATATATATATATATATATATATATATATATATTCTTAAAATGATAAAATGTTCCTGGGCATGTGTATTTGTGATATTTCACCCATAATCCCTATACAGAACAATAGTTATACCCATATTCCAATCAGAAGTAGATGAAATATGTTCCTATTCATGTGTATTTGTGATAATTCACCCATAATCCCCATACAGAACACTAGTTATACACATATTCCTATTGAATGTAGATGAAATAAGTTCCTGGGCATGTGTATTTGTGATATTTCACCCATAATCCCCATACAGAACAATAGTTATACCCATATTCCTATGAGAAGTAGATGAAATAAGTTCCTGGGCATGTGTATTTGTGATATTTCACCCATAATCCCCATACAGAACAATAGTTATACCCATATTCCTATGAGAAGTAGATGAAATATGTTCCTAGGCATGTGTATTTGTAATATTTCACCCATAACCCCCATACAGAACCATAGTTATACCCATATTCCTATGAGAAGTAGATGAAATATGTTCCTAGGCACATGTATTTGTGATATTTCACCCATAATCCCCATACAGAACAATAGTTATACCCATATTCCTATGAGAAGTAGATGAAATATGTTCCTAGGCACGTGTATTTGTGATATTTCACCCATAATCCCCATACAGAACAATAGTTATACCCATATTCCAATCAGAAGTAGATGAAATAGGTTCCTGGTCATGTGTATTTGTGATATTTCACCCATAATCCCCATACAGAACAATAGTTATACCCATATTCCTATGAGAAGTAGATGAAATATGTTCCTGGTCATGTGTATTTGTGATATTTCACCCATAATCCCCATACAGAACAATAGTTATACCCATATTCCAATCAGAAGTAGATGAAATAGGTTCCTGGGCATGTGTGTTTGTGATATTTCACCCATAATCCCCATACAGAACAATAGTTATACCCATATTCCTATTGAATGTAGATGAATGGGTTTGTGTTGATTCGGAAAAAGGGGAAATTACCAGGTCCGACGGAGTCCGTGTCCTACTCTCTGGAGTACGGAAAGGTGCGTGCGGTACATCGGTGTATATGGTGAATATGGCCGGCACAGGGGGCACAAATTCACTACTTGGACTAAAAACCTACACTCACCCCCTGGAGAGAGTGCGGAGGGAGCCCCTGGAGAACAGTGGGGGAGCCCCTGGAGAGAGTGCGGAGGGAGCCCCTGGAGAGAGTGCGGAGGGAGCCCCTGGAGAGAGTGCGGAGGGAGCCCCGGGAGTGCCAGTGGCGACACCGCTGGAACAGTGCTGGCACCGTAGATGACTATTGGTGTTATTATTTTACAAGGGGGAAACATAGGAATTCAGAAGGGGTTCTCAGAGTAGTGGGCAACCCCTTTTAAGGGGCAACAGTAAAACTTATAAAATAATTGTATATATTAATTTTATTTTGGTGGTACTGGCGGATTAATATTTTATATCTGTACTTTGTGGATTCTTTAGTCTGAGATTGAAATCCAGACTGACGCTGTGGACCCCGGACAGAAGGTTGTGATAAACAATAATTTATTGGCCACCGGAGGTAAATATAATTCCTCGTCTAAATCTCAATGCTTATTTTTATGAAGTTCTTCCAAAAACAGCACCACACCTGCCTCTGTCTGGTATTGCCGCCAACTGCCATTAAAGGGGTTGACCACTACTGCGCATTCATCATAACCTCTAAATGCCAATGTCCTGATCTCCTATTCTGTAGCCCGGTTGGTTCTTTTTCCTTCGTCATTGCCTTTGATTTACATATAAATCACTGCTTCTCCCGATTTCTGGGACAGACTGTGTTACATGTATTATGAGTGGTTAATGTTTTACTGCTGTCCGCAGTGAACCTGGAGTGCGGTCACAACTATTTTTTTTACACTTTTATTCACTTTTTTTCTATTCTTTCTTTGCTAGGAGTTAACAGCAACTTTTTGGATTCTACTAGGAATCTAAGGAAAAAAAACTTAAAGAAATTAGCTGGATTATATAAATTGGTATGCATGCAGCATGTACGTGCATGTTCACACTAGCCACTAAACAGAGAAAAGCAAAGATAGAAACCTAAGAAGCAAATATCCTGCAGTAAATGAATATACAGCAACAGTGCCTGAAAATAATATAGGGTATTTAGTTAACATAATTTTGATAAAAAAAAAAATGCAAAAGTCGTCCCACCACTTCATGGTAACCCTAATTGGGACAGTCCTAACCTCTAATATTTAAAACCTTACTGTTTGTCAAGTGACATGCATGTGGATAAGGGCTGAGAAGTTCAAAGAAATGGCCGGCCACTCCTTTATAGTGCACAGGGTGCAGACAAAATGCCCCTATCCACATGCATGTCACTTGACAAATGGTAAGGTTTTAAATATTAGAGGTTAGGACTGTCCCAAATAGGGTCACCATGAAGTGGTGGCATGGCTTTTGCATTTTTTTAAATCAAAATTATGTTAACCAAGTACCCTATATGTTATTTTCATGCACTATTGCTATTTATTTATATACTGCAGGGTATTTGCTTTGATATATATAAGGAGCAAGGAGTTCCATAAAACTTAGCTTTTAATGAAAAATAGTTGAAAATCACACTCAACAAACCACAAAAAAGGTACATAAAAGTGAAAACTATACATAATCTTACCCATGAAGCCTATACAAAATATGGTGTTAACATTAAAGTGCCCACGGTGACAACAGTGCAGGTAGTAAAAACTGGCATGACCTCACCCGTAGACTCACCCGCCCATGGAAGAAAGCGCTGGAGGAAGGGGAAAGGTAAATCTGCTGTACCTCTAATCCCCTATCGTGCCCCATGTAAGGATTCCTCCCCTAACAAAGGCGGGGCCCAGGTGCGGCCCCTGACGAGGGCGGCGGCCCAGGTGCGGCCCCTGACGAGGGCGGCGGCCCAGGTGCGGCCCCTGACGAGGGCGGCGGCCCAGGTGCGGCCCCTGACGAGGGCGGCGGCCCAGGTGCGGCTGGAAATCAGTAGTTAGCTCCAAAAACTTTTCCCATGCGAAAAAGAGCGACCTTTATGATCTCACTGCATCGATCTCCCCAATCATCCCGACCGCAGTAACCCGATGTCTTATTTGCGGGGACGATGGCCGCAGCCTGCGAATTACTGCCGAAAAGAAATGCCGACATCTTGATCTGTCTGGTCCTCATCGAGCTGAAAGGGGCCGAGAAGCTCCGACCGCACCCCGTCCACGCACTGCTGCAGTACGATTGATCGCCCGTGACCAGACCGCCGCCATTTTTTTTCCCTTGCATTTAATTTCAATGTGATTTTTGGTTTACAGGGAACCAGAACTTGAAATAATAAGCACCTGTGCACACTAAGGAACAAAAAACCCCAGTGCCTACAAAAGGGACCCAAGAATTGTCCACTGTAAGGTTATGGAGCAGCCGGTGTTATCTGGGGGCCACATTGTTGTATTGTTCTACCTCAAGGGGCCACAATAAACTGCAAATCATAAATCACACAACTTAACTTTTTTTTGCTTAGACCTGATTATAAAATTTGTGTTACCAGAGTTATCTACTGTATATAGAGGTGTTATCAGTCATTGTACAGGAGGAGGAGGAGGTGAGCTGTGATATCACTTATTGTGAATGGATCCTGTGTTATATACTGTATATAGGGGTGTTATCAGTCATTGTACAGGAGGGGGAGGAGGTGAGCTGTGACATCACCTATTGTAAATGGTGGATCCTGTGTTATATACTGTATATAGAGGTGTTATCAGTCATTGTACAGGAGGAGGAGGAGGTGAGCTGTGACATCACCTATTGTGAATGGTGGATCCTGTCATCTGCTGTATATAGAGGTGTTATCAGTCATTGTACAGGAGGGGGAGGAGGTGAGCTGGGACATCACCTATTGTGAATGGTGGATCCTGTATTATATACTGTATATAGTGGTGTTTTCAGTCATTGTTCAGGAGGAGGAGGAGGTGAGCTGTGATATCACCTATTGTGAATGCTGGATCCCGTGTTATATACTGTATATAGAGGGGTTATCCGTCATGGTACAGAAGGAGGAGGTGAGCTGTGACATCACCTATTGGGAATGGTGGATCCTGTGTTATCTACTATATATAGAGGGGTTATCAGTTATTGTACAGGAGGGGGAGGAGGAGAGCTGTGATATCACCTATTGTAAATGGTGGATCCTCTGTTATCTACTGTATATAGAGGTGTTGTCAGTCATTGTACATGGAGGAGGTGAGCTGTGACATCACCTATTGTGAATGCTGGATCCTGTAATATACTGTATATAGAGTTGTTATCCATCATTGTACAGGAGGAGGAGGTGAGCTGTGACATCACCTATTGTAAATGGTGGATCCTGTGTTATATACTGTATATAGAGGTGTTATCAGTCATTGTACAGGAGTTGGAGGTGAGCTGTGACATCACCTATTGTGAAAGGTGGATCCTGTGTTATCTACTGTATATAGAGGTGTTATCAGTCATTGCACAGGAGGAGGAGGTGGAGGTGAGCTGTGACATCACCTATTGTAAATGGTGGATCCAGTGTTATATACTGTATATAGAGGTGTTGTCAGTCATTGAGCAGGAGGAGGAGGAGGAGGTGAGCTGTGACATCACCTATTGTGAATGGTGGATCCTGTCATCTGCTGTATATAGAGGTGTTATCCATCTTTGTACAGGAGAAGGAGGTGAGCTGTGACATCACCTATTGTGAAAGGTGGATCCTGTGTAATCTACTGTATATAGATGTGTTATCAGTCACTGTACAGGAGGGGCAGGAGGTGAGCTGTGACATCACCTATTGTGAATGGTGGATCCTGTGTTATATACTGTATATAGAGGTGTTATCAGTCATTGTACAAGAGGAGGAGGAGGTGAGCTGTGACATCACCTATTGTGAATCGTGGATCCTGAGTTATGTACTGTACAGTGGTGGCCAAAAGTATTGGCACCCCTGCAATTCTGTCAGATAATACCCAGTTTCTTCCTGAAAATGATTGCAATCACAAATTCTTTGGTATTATTATCTTCATTTAATTTGTCTTTAATGAAAAAACACAAAAAGAATTGTCCTAAAGCCAAATTGGATATAATTCCACACCAAACCTAAAAAGGGGGTGGACAAAAGTATTGGCACTGCTTGAAAAATCACGTGATGCTTCTCTAATTCATGTAATTAATAGCACCTGTAACTCACCTGTGGCACCTAACAGGTGTTGGCAATAACTAAATCACACTTGCAGCCAGTTAACATGGATTAAAGTTGACTCAACCTCTGTCCTGTGTCCTTGTGTGTACCACATTGAGCATGGAGAAAAGAAAGAAGACCAAAGAACTGTCTGAGGACTTGAGAAACCAAATTGTGAGGAAGCATGAGCAATCTCAAGGCTACAAGTCCATCTCCAAAGACCTGAATGTTCCTGTGTCTTCCGTGCGCAGTGTCATCAAGAAGTTTAAAGCCCATGGCACTGTGGCTAACCTCCCTAGATGTGGACGGAAAAGAAAAATTGACGAGAGATTTCAACGCAAGATTGTGCGGATGGTGGATAAAGAACCTCGACTAACATCCAAACAAGTTCAAGCTGCCCTGCAGTCCGAGGGTACAACAGTGTCAACCCGTACTATCCGTCGGCGTCTGAATGAAAAGGGACTGTATGGTAGGATACCCAGGAAGACCCCACTTCTTACCCCGAGACATAAAAAAGCCAGGCAGGAGTTTGCCAAAACTTACCTGAGAAAGCCTAAAACGTTTTGGAAGAATGTTCTCTGGTCAGATGAGACAAAAGTAGAGCTTTTTGGCAAAAAGCATCAACATAGAGTGTACAGGAAAAAAAAAGAGGCATTCAAAGAAAAGAACACGGTCCCTACAGTCAAACATGGCGGAGGTTCCCTGATGTTTTGGGGCTGCTTTGCTCCCTCTGGCACTGGACTGCTTGACCGTGTGCATGTCATTATGAAGTCTGAAGACTACCAACAAATTTTGCAGCATAATGTAGCGCCCAGTGTGACAAAGCTGGGTCTCCCTCAGAGGTCATGGGTCTTCCAGCAGGACAATGGCCCAAAACACACTTCCAAAAGCACTATAAAATGGTTTGAGACAAAGCACTGGAGACTCCTAAGGTGGCCAGCAATGAGTCCAGACCTGAATCCCATAGAACACCTGTGGAGAGATCTCAAAATGGCAGTTTGGAGAAGGCACCCTTCAAATATCAGGGACCTGGAGCAGTTTGCCAAAGAAGAATGGTCTACAATTCCAGCAGAGCATTGTAAGAAACTCATTGATGGTTACCGGAAGCTGCTGTTCGCAGTTATTTTGGCTAAAGGTTGTGCAACCAAGTATTAGGCTGAGGGTGCCAATACTTTTGTCTGGCCCATTTTTGGAGTTTTGTGTGAAATGATCAATGATTTGATTTTTGCTTCATTCTCTTTTGTTTTTTCCTTGCAAGCAAATTAAATGAAGATAATAATACCAAAGAATTTGTGATTGCAATCATTTTCAGGAAGAAACTGAGTATTATCTGACAGAATTGCAGGGGTGCCAATACGTTTGGCCACCACTGTATATAGAGATGTCATCAGTCATTTAACAGGAGGAGGTGAGCTGTGACAACACCTCTATATACAGTAGATAACTCAGGATCCACAATAGGTGATGTCACAGCTCACCTCCTCCTCCTCCTCCTGTACAATGACTGATAACACCTCTATATACAGTAGATATCAGTCATTGTACAGGAGGAGGTGAGCTGTGACATCACCACCTATTGTGAATGGTGGATCCTGTGTGATCTACTATAGATAGAGCTATTATCAGCCATTATACATGGGGAGGAGGTGAGCTGTAGCATATACCATTCTCAATAGGTTCTTATCTACTGTATTCAGAAGTGTTATCAGTCTTGTACAGGAGAGGTGAGCTGTGACATCACAGGATTCACAACAGGTTGTGTAGTGAAGTGTTGTCCTTCATTAAAATACTGTCTGTAATGAGACTGCAGAGAAGTCTTCTGTACAGAACTGAAGTGTGAGTCTAGTATAAGGTCTACTGGCAAGATTTCAGATAATTTATACATTTGTGTTGACATTTCCTTGAGTGGATTATTAGAAAACCTGAGACGTCTGCTGTGCAGGTTCTGCCTGGCATCAGAATTCCTTATTATAGAAGGATAAAGTCAGATGTGAAGCGCTGACACCGGCGTCTTCTGCACACCGAATACAAACTATATACTAAATCCAGAGTCCTGAAAGGTGACGATACCGATATTGAGGAGCAGTGTGGCCCTCATTAGCAGTTACAGCCAGGTCACATAAGCGCATGTGATCTTCCCATATAGATCAGAGTAACATTGCACCAGGATGTTGCTGATCTGCAGCTTATCGCACAATAGACCTCAGTCCTTACATCCTGTGACTGCTGTGTAATAAGCGGCCGCCATCAACGCTTCTCCCCTCCTGAAGTCTGCGACGCCGGCAACCCCTTAAGATTTGCTAAGTATAAAATCTGACACCAGAGCAACAATCATCTCCTTTTATGGGGCGATACAGTGCCCACTGGACTGCTTCTTCCCTGGAGTATGCACATCACGTACATCACCACAGTTTCCAGCTCGGAAACCGTCAGATTGCTCATTTTGCCCTTCCACCCAGCTAATTCTTCTCTTGTCCTTTAGGTCTATGACATCACATGATTAAAAACAATGGCTGCATCCTTCTAAGCTCTATGTAGAAACAGGAGGTTAATTTTCCACGCACGAGTCATCATTAGAACTACAATTTTACATCACTGCAAATGTCCCTGGCAGGAGGGAAGCAGCTGGGTCAGGAGTTGGAAGAGGGGGATGACTCATGCTGGGACAATAGACTTTCTACATGGAGCAGAGTAAATAAGAATCAGTTGGGTAGAAAGGCAAAATAAGCAATTGTAAGTACACAGTGCTGTATATTATGAGGACTGCAATATATTAAGAGAATAAAAACTGATGGGAGGAGGAGTGCTTCTTTAAAAAGGCAAATTGTCTCCAGAGATTGAGGACCTGAACTCTTGTGCCTCCTATTGGAAGTTGTGATGCTTAAAGACAATATCAACCCTTTAACAAGCCGTCACATGACTTCCCAAAGGAAGGTCATTTATTACCTCACCCCTAATGTGATGGTTGGAGCTGCTCCTCTTTGGTGCGGCTGTGATGTTAGGTGGTATGGATGATTCTTCTACTCTAGACTGCTTTTCCAAATTTGCATCGATCTGGAGAGCAGGTGACTCATTGCGATTTAAGTTTTGTACAGAACTTGCAGCATTAAGTTGCACCGAACACAGATGTATATTATGCTGCAGGTCTCCACAGTGGGAAATTCATCACTGCCCACGTTACATTTATAGACCTCAAGCAGTAGATCTGCTGCATATACACATGACGCGGGAGACAGACTGCTGCATATACACATGACGCGGGAGACACAGAGACTGCTGCATATGCACATGACGCTGGAGACACAGACTGCTGCATATGCACATGACGCTGGAGACACAGACTGCTGCATATGCACATGACGCGGGAGACACAGACTGCTGCATATACACTTGACGCGGGAGACACAGAGACTGCTGCATATACACATGACGCGGGAGACACAGAGACTGCTGCATATACACATGACGCGGGAGACACAGAGACTGCTGCATATACACATGACGCGGGAGACACAGACTGCTGCATATACACATGACGCGGGAGACACAGACTGCTGCATATACACATGACGCGGGAGACACAGACTGCTGCATATACACATGACGCGGGAGACACAGAGACTGCTGCATATACACATGACGCGGGAGACACAGAGACTGCTGCATATACACATGACGCGGGAGACACGGCGACTGCTGCATATACACATGATGCGGGAAACACAGACTGCTGCATATACACTTGACGCGGGAGACACAGAGACTGCTGCATATACACATGACGCGGGAGACACAGACTGCTGCATATACACATGACGCGGGAGACACAGACTGCTGCATATACACATGACGCGGGAGACACAGACTGCTGCATATACACATGACGCGGGAGACACAGAGACTGCTGAATCTAAAATGAAATAAAAAGTCTCTATAAAAACACTGGTCACATTACAAAGTCAGGCCCAGTCCACACCTCATTTGTGGATCATGCTCTGCACCTTTTTTTGTTGTTGAAAGGCTCCATTTTTGTAGTCAGACTTACTAATACATTGTGATGCAAGAAGCAGATCCATTTTTTGCGTCGTCTTGAAAAGTATTTCTGGATGTGAACAGAGCCTGAAAAGTTATTATAACTCCATCCCAGGCAATTTCATACAAGGGCAGCACCCAGACTTGCAAAAAAGAAAAAAAAAACTTAAAAATTAATGCACCCCTGTATAAAGTAAAAACCAGGTCCCAATGTGAGAAAATCTAAGCCATCTAAAAACAAAAAGGTTTGACAATCAGTGCGACGACTCTTCCTTCATTTTTTTTATCCAGTCTTTCCAAAATCAGATTCAAGTCCATTGTCTTGTTGAGTTTGAAGTAAGTGTCCTTCCTGATGGGATGAACCGCGAGCCAGTCTGGGAGCAGCTCCACCAGTAATGACAGATGTTTCTCCATGTCTCCTATGAGGACAAAATAAATCAAAAAAGTTATTTTAAAGACCAAAAAAAAAAAACCCATTGTTGACACAATACCAGAACACTTTTTAAGATCCCTGTTTGCAATTAGTGAATGAAGACATTGACATTAAGCTGCTGAGAACCAACTGATATCAGGTGTCCGGCTCCCTACAGCACTGTATTCTACACCTTTGTCGGGTGGAAAGGGTTTTCCAGCTTCTGGGTGTAAGATCATGTTGTGGTCCACTGACAGCAAGCATCGGTTGTGTCGAGGAGGTGTATTTTTTACCCCACTGTTTTTAAAGCCTAGGCATGACGCCATTGATAAGTAGGAAGCTTCTTTACCTGCAGACATTGCCGATCTGTAACTGGAGATTACACGGTCGCACACGACTTCCGCAGTCAGAGCCGGCTTCTTCTCTGCCACAAACACATTACGCAGAATGCGGGCAAGCTCCGGGAGCCTGGACATCATAAGGAGACGCTCTTCTTGTTGGGGTTTGCGTGTCATCATGGTTTGAAGCTTCTGCGCCTCTTTAGCTCGAGCCTATAAAGCGGACAGCATTACAGACTGATCGCTCTTAGGATAGAAATGTTGGCCCCTTTAACCCCTTTCCCCCCGAGGGTGGTTTGCACGTTAATGACCCAGCCAATTTTTACAATTCTGACCACTGTCACTTTATGAGGTAATTACTCTGGAACGCTTCAAAGGATCCCCCTGATTCTGAGAATGTGTTTTCGTGACATATTGTACTTCAAGATTGTGGTAAAATTTCTTCGATATCACTTGCGTTTATTTGTGAAAAAAATGGAAATTTGCAAAAATTTTGAAAATTTAGCAATTTTCAAAATTTGAATTTTTAGGCCCTTAAATCAGAGAGATATGTCACACAAAATAGTTAATAAACAACATTTCCCACATGTCTACTTTACATCAGCACAATTTTGGAACCAATTTTTTTTTTGTTAGGGAGCTATAAGGGTTAAAAGTTGACCAGCGATTTCTCATTTTTCCAACAAAATTTACAAAACCATTTTTTTTAGGGACCACATCATATTTGAAGTCACTTTGAGAGGTCTTTATTACAGAAAATACCCAAAAGTGACACCATTCTAAAAACTGCACCCCTCAAGGTGCTCAAACCCACATTCAAGAAGTCTATTAACCCTTCAGGTGCTTCACAGGAATTTTTGGAATGTGGAAGAAAAAAATGAACATTTAACTTTTTTCACAAAAATGTTACTTTAGACCCAATTTTTTTTTTTTTTCGCAGGGGTAACAAGAAAAAATGGACCCCAAAATTTGTTGTGCAATTTCCCCTGGGCACGCAGATACCCCATATGTGGGGAAAAAACACTGTTTGGGCGCACGGCAGGGCTCTGAAGGGAAGGAGCGCCATTTGACTTTTTGATTGTAAAATTTGCTTGAATAATTAGCGGACACCATGTTGCGTTTGGAGAACCCCTGTGTGCCCAAACATTGGAGCTCCCCCACAAGTGACCCCATTTTGGAAACTAGACCCCCCAAGGCACCTATCTAAATGCATAGTGAGCACTTGGAACCCCCAGGTGCTTCACAAATTGATTCATAAAAATGAAAAAGTGGAAAAAAAAATACTTTTCCATTTTTACGAATCAATTTGTGAAGCACCTAGGGGTTCCAAGTGCTCACTATGCATCTAGACAGGTGCCTTGGGGGGTCTAGTTTCCAAAATAGGGTCACTTGTGGGGGAGCTCCAATGTTTAGGCACGCAGGGGCTCTCCAAACGCAACATGGCGTCCGCTAACAATTTGAGCCGATTTTCCTTTCAATTTGTTAGTGGACACCATGTGGCGTTTGGAGAGCCCCTGATGTGCCTAAACAGTGGAGCTCCCCCATAAGTGACCCCATTTTGGAAACTATACCCCTCAAAGATTTTATTAGGGGTATAGCAAACATTTTGAACCCAGAGGTGCGACACAGAATTTCATAACATTAGGTCATCATATTGAATAAGTTGTCATTACTCTTGAGCGCAAGTGCTCACTACTTGAGTTTGCATCGGGTACTCAGGTATGCACCATGTATCACGGGTGCTCAAGTGACATGCTCGAGTCCCTGCCCCGCATGTTTCACGGTTATTAGACACCCCAAAAAAAAAACATGCGGGGATCGCTCGTGCATGACAGGCAATCCCCGCAAAGTTTTTTTGGCCGCGAAGCATAGGGGGCGGAGACTCGAGCATGTCGCTCAAATACCCACGATACTCAATGCATACCAGAGCACCCGATGCAAACTCAAGTAGCGAGCACTTGCGCTCAACACTAGTTACCATATCGTCATCTTTTTTTCTTACTTTTGAAAAAAATCCCAACCCCATCACAACCCTAACCCTAGCCTTAAACCCAACCCCAGCCCTAACCCGAGAGTTTATTTTTTATGCCGTTCCTCGTGCGGTATAAGTGATTAGACGACCTTATTCTTCGGGTCGGTGTGATTACAGCGATATCAGAATCATATGGGGTTTTTATGACTGACAGCTGTCACACACTAAAAGACACATTTTTTGTAAAATCTAGTTTTTGCATCGCCATATTTTGAGAGCTATAATTTTTCCAGACTTTAGCAGGCAGTCATGTGATGGCTTGTTTTTTGCGGGATGAGTTGACGTTGTTATTGGTGCCATTTTCAGGCACGTGACATTTTTTGATCGCTTTCTATTCCGATTTTTGGGAGGCAGAATAAACAAAAACCAACAATTCAGGAATTTTTTTTTTATTTTTTTTTATTCTGTTCCGCGTGTGGTAAAATTGATAAGGCTGCTTTATTCTTCGGGTCAGTACGTTTACAGCGGTACCACATTTATATCGTTTTTCTATGTTTTGCACTTTTACATAAAACCAATTTTATAGAAAAAATATTTTTTAGCATAGCTTTATTCTGAGAGCTATAACTTTTTTACTTTTCGGCTGATGGAGCTGTATGGTGGCTTGATTTTTGCGGGACGAGATGACGTTTTCAGCGGTACCATTTTTATTTCTATTCGTCTTTTTGATTGCGTGTTATTCCATTTTTTGTTTGGCGGTATGGTGATAAAGCATTGTTTTTTGCTTCGTTTTTTTTTTTTTTTTTTTACCGTGTTCACTGAAGGGGTTAACTAGTGAGACAGTTTTATAGGTCAGGTCGTTCCGGACGCGGCGATACCAAATATGTGTACTTTTATTGTTTTTTTTGTTTTTTTTATAATATTATTTATTGATGGGTACATTATATTTTTATTTTTGGTGGATTATTTTTTTTAAATATTTTTACAATTTTTTTTTCACTTTCTGACAGTTTTTATACTTTTTTTCTTTGTCCCACTATGGGACTTTCACTTTTTTTATTCTGATCGCCTGCATGGCATAGGAATGGGGCACCATCCCTGTGCCATGCAGGCTGTCAGCGCTGGACAGGGAGAAGATAGTTTGGAGATGCACTACTCATGTCCAAAAAATCTTCCTGCTGTCTGGTGACCCGGATGTTGTCATGACGACATCGGGTCGTCATGGCAACATCCTGGAAGCCACGGCAGACAGCGCTGGAGGCCGGAAGAGGAGGTGAGTATCTGCGATCACCTCCCCTTACCACTGCAATGCTGCGATCGACTTCGATCGCAGCATTGCGGGGTTAATGTGCTGGGAGCGGTGCGGGACCGCTCCCTGCACATAGTACCGGGTGTCAGCTGTGACAATCAGCTGACACCCGGCGGCGATCGCGCCTGCACAGCCTGTGTGCGCGCGCGATCGCGATGACATACTAATACGGGTCTGGCTCTTAAGTCCCAGGGCACAGACGCGCATTAGTACGTCTAATGTTGTTAAGGGGTTAATAGAGTATTGGAAATCTCAAAATGCTGAAACCGTTAGAGCAAATTGGGTTGAAACATTTGGTACTCAAGCCCCAAAGAGATAAACCATTTACCGCATTCGTGACAAATTCAATGCCACTGGCTCAATCCTTAATGCTCCAAAAACTGGTCGACCCAAAACAGTCTGTACAGAAGATAATAAACAACTTGTTGCTGAAACATTTGTTCAGAGTCCAAAAAAGTCACCAGAAGAGCCTCTTTGGAATTGGGAATTTCACAAGCTTCTATCATGCGAATCCTGAAATCTATTGGGTGGAAAGCTTATCCTCCACGTCTAATTCATGGTTTATTGGAGGATGATCCAGACAGGCGGCTGCAATTTAGTGAGATTGTGCTTAACGAAATGGAAGAAAATCCAGTAATTTTAGATAACATTATGTGGAGTGATGAAGCTTCTTTCAAATTATCCGGCCATATTAACAGACATAATTGTATTTACTGGTATAATGAGAACATGCATTTAACATTAGAGCAACAACTAAATGAGCCTGGTGTCAATGTTTGGGGGGGTATTTCAAGTTTTGGTGTTTTAGGACCAATAATTTTTGATGGAACAGTCACAGGAGATAAGTATCTCGAAATTCTAATGAATCAAGTTGTTCCCCAGTTACAGCAACAGCCTAATTCAAATGACCTTTATTTCCAACAAGATGGGGCCCCTCCACATTATTCAAGAGTGGTCCGCGAGTATCTTGATGAAACATTTCTTAATAAATGGATTGGCCGAAGAGGCCCACTTGATTGGTCGTCACGTTCACCAGACTTGACCCCAATGGATTTTTTCTTTTGGGGAATACTCAAGGACAAAGTTTATACTCGAAAACCAAAAAGTGTCAGTGATTTGAAAAATTACATAAGAGATGCATTTCAAGAAATTAATACCCAAAGAGACTTGCGAAAAAAACGTTGTCGAAGCGTAAGAGGCGACTTCAAAGCTGTGCAAATTATAATGGAAAAGAGTTTGACCACCTGCGTTGATAAAATTTAAAGGCTTTTGTATTATTGTTCAGAATAAAATTTAATTGTCAATGTTATGTTTGTGTTAGTAAATATAATTTGATATATAAATCAAAATAAATGTTATTATTTTCTGTCAACTTACTTTTGGACCACCCTGTATACTAAATGGGGCCATTATAATGTGAAGCAATATGTGGGGCCCAGTATATACTGTATGAAGCAATATATGGGGCCCATTATATACTATATGTGGCCATTACACTCTATGGTGCAATATATGGGGTCTATTATGTACTATATGTGGCCATTATACTGTATGGAGCAATATATGGGGCCCAGTATATACTGTATGGAGCCATTATACTGTATGGAGCAATATAGGGGGCCCATTATACTGTATGGAGCCTATTATATACTATATGTGGTGATTATACTGTATGGAGCACTATATGGGGCCACTATACTGTATGGAGCAACTTATGGAGCCCATTATATACTATATGGGGCCATTATACTGTGCAGGAATATATGTGGCCCAGTATATACTGTATGGAGCAATATATGGGGCCCATTATATACTATATGTGGCCATTATACTGTATGGAACAATATTTGGGGCCTATTATATACTATAAGAAGCCATTATACTGTATGCAGCAATATGTGGGGCCCAGTATATACTGTATGGACCAATATATGGAGCCCATTATATACTATATGGGGCCATTATACTGTATAGAGCAATATATGGGGCAATTATACTGTATGGAACAATTTATGGGGCCCAGTATATACTGTATGGAGCAATATCTGGGGCCTATTATATACTATATGGGGCCATTATACTGTATGGAGCAATACATGGGGCCAATTATATACTATATGGGGCCAATATACTGTATAGTAGAGTCAGCATCCTACTTGTCTGTCTTTTGCAACATTCTCTGCAGAGAATTAAAGAGGAGGCATTGCAGCCAGAGTATGATGAGATGGATCAAGAAGCCGTAGCTGGCGATTACACACAGCCCAGCCTCATCTCATCTCAACATGCATTGGGGGACAATGAGGGAGAGGAGGAAGAACAGGAGCTGGTATCATGCGCTGTAGACGGTAGTACCTGTACAACTGTCATACCGTCGGTTCAGCGTGGGTGGCCTGAGGACAGGGTGGAGGAGGAGGAGGAGAGCATGGTCAGTTGTCATCTTGGTGAGGACATGGAAGTCTTGCCTGTTACCAGTCTGGCACGCATGGCTGACTTTGTTACGCTGCCATAACCATGGCCCTCGTGTTGTCAAAATGTTGAGTGGCAGTCATTACTGGTTGGTGACACTTTTAGACCCCCGCTACAACGAGAACTTTCACTCTCTTATTCCTGAGGTGGAGAGGTCTACAAAAATGGGGCAGTACCAGAAGGCCCTTGCTGCAGAACTGTTAAAAAAAATTTCCATCTGAACACGCTAGCGGCAGAGGTCACAGTTCGTTGACCAACCAAGGCGTACAGAGAGACGCAACTCCAATCCAGCAGAGGCAGGGGAACACTGTCAACATTCTGGGACAGTTTTCTGAGACCCGCCCAGTTTACTGGCCCTGAGGCGCGGGGTACTCTCACAAGGAGTGCAAAGTTTCAAAAGATGGTGAGGGAGTACCTTGCCGACCGTACCAGCGTCCTCCGTGATTCCTCTGTGCCTTTTAATTATTGGGTATCCAAGCTGGACACTTGGAATGAACTCGCTCTATACGCCTTGGAGGTCCTGGCCTGCCCTGCAGCTAGCGTGTTATCGGAGCGTGTTTTTAGTGCCACTGGGGGAATTATAACTGATAAGCGCACTCGCCTGTCAACTGACAATGCTGACAAGCTGACCCTTATCAAAATGAACAAGGGCTGGATTGGGCCAGACTTCTCATCACCACCAAATGACAGCAGAGTAACATAAAGTCAAATCCACTGTGTTATTTCGGGAGGTGTATTCCCATGCACCGCTTCACACCCACACATGGGCATACGCTTCCTCATTTCAGATTTATTTTGCTCTTCTCCTTATCCTCAGCCTCCACCACCACTATACCACCAGGGTGACCTTGGTCCGTGTTGCCAGCATTGCAAGTTCCTCCCTCCTAATTTTTGGCAGCTTTTGCTTGGAAAGCATAGGCAAAGACTATGGGAGACCCACTCCCCAATAATGGGAATAATGTTTTTAAGATGCTGTACTGCATGGCTATTCCAAGCGGCATTAAAACCGTCTTGTTAAGCTACTGCGACCTCCACCACTTTTCCCAGGGGCATTAAAACCATCTTGTTAAGCTACTGCAACCTCCACCACATTTTCAAGGGGCATTGATATTGTCTTTTTATTCCACTGTGATCGCCACGTCTCTTCCAAGGGGCATTAAAACCGTCTTTTTAAGCTACTTCGAACTACACCGCTCTTCTAAAGGGCATTAAAACCATCTTGTTAAGCTACTGCGACCTCCTTCACTTTTCCAAGGGGCATTAAATCCATCTTGTTAAGCTACTGTGACCTCCAAGTCTCTTCCAAGGGACATTAAAACCATCTTGTTAAGCTACTGCGGCCTCCACGTCTCTTCCAAGGGGCATTAAAACCGTCTTTTTAAGCTACTTCGAACTACACCGCTCTTCTAAAGGGCATTAAAACCGTCTTGTTAAGCTACTGCGACCTCCACCACTTTTCCAAGGGGCATTAAAACCATCTTGTTAAGCTACTGCGACTTCCACCACTTTTCCAAGGGGCATTAAAACCGTCTTGTTAAGCTACTGCGACCTCCACGTCTCTTCCAAGGGGCATTAAAACCGTCTTGTTAAGCTACTGCGACCTCCTTCACTTTTCCAAGGGGCATTAAAACCGTCTTGTTAAGCTACTGCGACCTCCACCACTTTTCCAAGGGGCATTAAAACCGTCTTGTTAAGCTACTGCGACCTCCTTCACTTTTCCAAGGGGCATTAAATCCATCTTGTTAAGCTACTGTGACCTCCAAGTCTCTTCCAAGGGACATTAAAACCATCTTGTTAAGCTACTGCGGCCTCCACGTCTCTTCCAAGGGGCATTAAAACCGTCTTGTTAAGCTACTGCGACCTCCACGTCTCTTCCAATGGGCATTAAAACCGTCTTGTTAAGCTACTGCAACCTCCATGTCTCTTCCAAGGGGCATTAAAATCTTCTTGTTAAACCATACTGAACTCCAAAGCTCTTCCAAGGGGCATTGAAATGTTGTTTTTAATTAACTCTAACCTCCATGACTCTTCCAACGGGCATTGCATTTCCTCCTAATTTTAGTCAGCTTTTGCTTTTCAATGCATAGGCGAACACTAAGGGAGACCCACTCCCCAATAATAGGTAGAAGTTTTTTAGTATGCTGTAATCCATGTCTGTTTCAAGGGCCATTGCAGTTCCTCATAATTTTTGGAAAGCCTTCCATTCACTGCTTAGGCCAACAGTGCACAGGAGACCCACTTGCTATAAATGGAAAAAACAGTTTAGTTAGGGCCCTCTGACCTCCATGTCACTTCCAAGGGGCATTGGAGTGCCTCGAAATTTTTGTCAGGCATTGCACTCACTGTATGCCCTATAACTGTGTAGCCGAACCGCTCCTTTTGGTACAGAAACATATCCTACAAGACATGTGTGGTTGACTGGCCTGATATTGATGTGAATGGTCCCTGTTCCTCCTGCTCTTCTTTGCCACCACCTCATCCATCATTCATCACCTGAAGTTTTGTTTTAACGAGAGTCATAGAACTGGATAGTAGCAGGAAAACATCCAGCAATCCTCGGAGAAGGTAGGATATGCGCCAAAACGCTGACCACCTGAGGCCTAACCGCTACTACATACATGCTCTTGCATTTCAAGGAACAGAAAGCTAAGGAGATGGATGGCCTCATGATCATGAATAATTTACTCGTTGTGAAGGAGGACGACCACTGCTGCTGTCTACCTTTTGAACTTAGTGTTGAAGCCTGATTGACTGAGGACCCGCAATTCTCTATGTGTGGAGGATGTGTTGCATCCCAGTGTCCAACTGTGTCCTGGCTTCCACAATATTAACCCAGTGTGAAGGCGTGAGATGGACCATCCCTGGCCACATTCACTTGTCCACGTGTTTGTGGTTAGGCTGTCCTTTAAATAGGGGTGACCCTATTTATGGACACCCGGCCGCCCCCAGGCGGCTTGGGACCGTGTGTGGACACCCGGCCGTGGGGCGGCTGGGGACCGAGTATGGACACCTGGCCGCCCCCTGGCGGCTGGGGACCGAGCGTGCACACCCGGCCGCCGGGCGGCTGGGGACTGAGTATGAATACTAGGCCGCCGATGCAGCCATGACGTGGTGGCCAGATTCCGCCTCCACATGCCTAAAAGGCCCAATTTCAAGTGCAAGCAAGCAAGCAGTATGGTATTGCAGCCTGGGGGTGGGTGGGTGGCAGGCTGCACACTTACGCTTGCATTCCAAGAAAACAAAGCAGATGCTAACTTCTATCATAATCATGCTCCTCACCTTGCCACTCTCAACTCCCCTGATGGAGAAGCCAGGGCTCACCAGAGGAGACTGGTTCTCTGGTGAGCTCGTCCAATGCTGCCCTAAAGCAGGCCGGCCTAAGAAAAGTGTGTGGGGGGAAGTTGACAGGACAAATAGGGGCGGCTGGGGACCATTTATGGATATGCGGCTGCCCCCAGGCGGCTGGGGACCGTGTGTGGACTCCCTGCCGCGGGGCGGCTGGGGACCGTTTATGGACACCCGGCCAAC
This sequence comes from Phyllobates terribilis, assembly GCF_046119375.1. Classification (NCBI taxonomy): domain Eukaryota; kingdom Metazoa; phylum Chordata; class Amphibia; order Anura; family Dendrobatidae; genus Phyllobates; species Phyllobates terribilis. The sequence goes on along the minus strand of NW_027362774.1, from coordinate 28,636,157 downwards.
CCCTGGCGGCTGGGGACCGAGCGTGGACACCCGGCCGCCGGGCGGCTGGGGACTGAGTATGGATACCAGGCCGCCGACGCAGCCATGACGTGGTGGCCAGATTCCGTCTGCACATGCCTAAATGGCCCAATTTGAAGTGCAAGCAATCTAGGAGTATGGTATTGCAGCCTGGGGGTGGGTGAGTGGCAGGCTGCATAGTTGCGCTTGCATTGCAAGGAATGGGGGAGGTACAATTGAACACTGCCCTGGGACAAGGACTTGCACGGGAATAGTTGCAAATCTGCATATTCTGATGCGGCAAGGATCACTTCTGATTGGCACTCTTTTAGGCAGTGACCTGGGTGTCAGAGATGCTTCCAGGGGTCTTCCCCATGCTGTTCCCATGTCTTTTCAGCACTGTATGCATGTGTCACACAGCACATGGCCAGATAAGATTGTAAAATGTTAAAATTACATTTCCCGGTGAATGCATTTGTCACGGTTGAAAGCAATACAAAAGTGCATAAAAATTGCTACTTGTGAACATAGCCCAAGGTGTGGAGGAGTATTTTTGTTTTTGGTTATTTATTTTACCTTATACACAAGTCTTTACTCTGGAAAGGAAGTTCCTTAACATATTTCACAGGAAAACCGTTTCAGTTTAGTTTTTGAACGTTTTATTGTGAGCCCGTAAAAGTGGCTTAATACCTCTGACCACATTGTTGACAGCAGTGACCTAAGGGGTCAGAAATGCTTCCTGGGGTGATCCCCATGCTGTTCCCATGTCTTTTGAGCACTCTCACTATCGTTTTGGGCACTTGTTAGGCTTTCTACAGACTGCCGGGGGTGCCGACGCAAAAATGCTCGGGTCTCACATAGACTAACATTGGGCTCGTTGCTCAGGTCGATCACCCGAGTATCACGGCGAGCTCGGCCCGAGCTTCGAGCACCCGAGCATTTTAGTGCTCGCTCAACACTAATTCTTACCCTTCTTTTCCCTCAACCATCTCAAAGGGGCATAGTCTGACACCAATTTAAACTTTTGGCCAAGTAGGTAATATCTTAGCGTGTGTATGGCTCATTTTATGGCTAAGCATTCTTTCTTCACAATGGCATAATTTTTCTCACAGGATGAGAGCTTCCGGCTCATATACAGGATGGGATGCTCTTCCCCATTTATCTCCTGTGACAGCACGGCTCCTAGGCCAACTTCTGAGGCATCTGTCTGGAGCACAAACTCTTTAGTAAAGTCTGGTGCAACCAGGACCGGCTGCTTACAGAGTGCCATCTTCAGCTGTTGGAACGTCATCTCGGTTTCAACCGTCCATTTCGCCCTCGTTGATTTTGTGCCTTTCAGAAGGTCCGTCAGTGGTGCGGCAATCATAGAAAAATTTGGGATAAACCGCCGGTAATATCCCACGATTCCAAGAAACGCTCTCACCTGCTTCTTGGAGAGCGGTTTCAGCCAGTTCAGAATTGCCTTGTTCTTATTGACCTGTGGCTTAATTTCGCCTCTCCCAACTATGTAGCTTAAGTACTTGGCCTCCTTTTTTTGTTATATTCTGTAAAGTAGTTAAAAATTATATACATTTCTCTTCATGTTTTGAATTAGAAAACAGTGTGTAATGTCCCCAACGCATGGAAATAAAAACTAGTAGAAAGATTTTGTGCTTAACTCATGTTTTTGGACACACTGCTATTGTTTTGAACATTACTGTATTAAAACGAAATCTGTGTTCTAAAAGCCAAGTAGCGCTCCTTCCTATCCAACCCCTGCTGTGTGCTCAAACATTAGTGTACAACCACATATGGGGTATCACTGTGTTCGGTAAAAATTGCATAACAAATTATGGGGTCCATTTTCTCCTATTACCGCTTGTGTAAATTATAAATTTGGTGCTAAAACAGTATTTTAGTATAAAAAAATAATTTTTTGTTCTCACATCTGGAAGTTATAAAGTTTTGTGAATCACCTGTAAGTTAAAAATACTCAATACATCCCTAGATAATTCCTTGAGGGGACTAGTTTCCAAAATTGGGTCCCTTGTGGTGGCTTCTGCTGTTTTTGCATGTCAGGGGCTTTCCAAATGCGACATGGCATTCACAATATATTCCAGATCAATAGCTCTCTTTCCTTTCCTAGTCCTGCCATGTGCCCAAATAGAAGTTTTTGATCATCGCGTTATTTTTTAACCTATTGTCCATTGTGAAAATTATCAATTTGGGGCTAAAACGTCATTTTTGTGAAATAAATGACAATTTTCAATATGACGACCTAATGTTATCAAATTATGTGTAGTACCTGTGGCTTAAAAATGCTCACTATACATAACCCTGGATAAAATCCTTAAGGGGGGTAGTTTTCAAAATGGGGTAACTTGTGGGGGGAGGTTTCCACTGTTTAGGCACATCAGGGGCTCTCCAAATGCGACATGACAACCGCAGACCATTCCATCAAAGTCTGCTATCCAAAACATCACAACTTCCTTTCCAAACCCTGCCATGTGCCCAAACAATAGTTTTCCCCTACATATGGGATATTGGCGTACTCGGGAGCAATTGCACAACAAATTTTGGGGTCCATTTTCTCCCATTTCCCTTGTAGGAAAAAAAATTTGGGGCTAAAAGTATATTTTTGTGGTAAAAAATAGATTTTTTTTATTTTCACGGCTCTGCGTTATAAACTTCTGTGAAGCACCTGGGAGTTCAAGGTGCTCACCAGGCATCTACATGCATTCCTTGAGAGGTCTAGTTTCCAAAATCATGTCACTTGTAGGGGTTTTCACTGTTTAGGCACATATGGGGCTCTCCAAACGACATGGCGTCTGCTCTCGATTCCAGCTATGTTTGCATTCAAAAAGACATTATGCTCCTTCCCTTCTGAACCCTGCCGTGTGCCCAATCAGTAGTTTTATCCCACATATAGGGTATTGGCATACTCAGGACCAATTACACAACAATTTTTGGTGTCCATTTCTCCTGTTACCCTTGTGAAAATAAAAAAAATGGGGCTAAAGTAAAATTTTTGTGGAAAAAATGTTCATTTTTTCCTTGCCATTGCTTTAGTTCCTGTGAAGCACCTGAAAGGTTAATAAACTTCTTGAATGTGGTTTTGAGGAATTAAGGGGTGCAATTTTTAGAATAGTATCCCTTTTGGACATTTTGTGTCATATATGCCCCCCAAAGTCAATGCAAATGTGATGTGGTCCCTAAAAAAAATATTTAGTAAATTTTGTTGTAAAAATGAGAAATCACTGGTCAAATCTTGACCCTTATAACTTCCTAACAGAAAAAACGATGTTTCAAAAATGACGCAGATGTATAGTAAATATGTGGGAAATGTTATTTATTAACTATTTTGTGTGACATGACACTCTGATTTAAGGGCATAAGAACTAAAAGGTTGAAAATTGTGAAATTTTAAAAATTTTCGCCAAATTTCCAAAATTTTCACAAATAAACGAAAGTCATATTGAAAAAATGTTGCCACTATTATGAAGTACAATATGTCATGAAAAAAACAGTCTCAAAATCAGTGGGATCCGTTGAAGCGTTAAAGAGTTATTACCACATAAATTGACATTGGTAAAACTTCAAAAATTTGGGCAGGTCATTAAGGTCAAAATTGGCTTGGTCACTAAGGAGTTAAGGAAGATTTGGCGGTATGAAACATGTTGTTGTTTTGCTTTAATAATAATAATAATCTTTATTCATATAGCGCCAACATATTCTTCAGCGCTTTACAATTCAGGTTCATATACAACAGTCATAAGTAACATAGCTAAAGATAATACAATAATTAAAGCAAAACTAATGAGGACCCTGCTGGTAAGAGCTTACAATCTATAATGAGGTGGGGGGACGCAAAGTACAGGGGCTTATTTACAATGATGGTCCGCCATCTTGAGGGGATGAGGGAGAGATAAAGGCTGCAGGAGCTGTCACCAGCCAGGATTTGTAGGGGTTTTGGGTGCGGTGGAGTGACTTATGTTTGGAGGAATAATGAATGGGCTATAAATATATAAAAGGACTTTGATTAAGGAGCGTGATAGGCCGCCCTAAACAGATGTGGTTTTAGGGAGCACCTATCTTCTAGGAGTTAAGACTAAATGAACAGGTCACCAGCCAATATCTGTACATATGTACAGATATTAAGTGCTACTGAGTGCTGGGGGCAAAACTTAGATTAGTGACATGACTTGATAGTCTTGCTAAAAATTATCTGTTTTTAGTGAACACTTAAATCCATAGACAGTAGGAATGAACCTGATGCACTCCTGAGAGCTGGTGCAGCACAGAAAAAGTCATGGACGTGAGAGTGGGAGGTCCTGATTATGGAGGATATTAGTCTTGGCTCATTGAAGTGTAGATATGGTAGTAGACTGACATATGGGAGGAGTTGTAGAACAGTGCAGCACTGTGGAGAGCTTTGTGGGTGAGTGCAATGACTGGTACTGTGGAGGCGCCGGTGTAACTGCTGGACAGAAATATGAGCCTGGCTGCTGCATTCAGAATAATGACAAATGCATTTAGTGTTAAGAAGCACAATTAGTGAGTTACAATTAGTTGTGAACTCAAGATGAAAAGAAATCAGAGCAACAGTAATAGCTTTTATTTTTATTTTTTTATTATTAATAATAGGATAGAAGGTTAAGACATGAACAAAACCATGAATATTATTAATAGATGAAATCATAGTCATGAACACAGCTGGGGTCAGATACCAGGTGATCAGTAAAAGCCAAGTCAGGCGAGTAGTATGAATACCGCGGAGCCTGGTGCTAGAGGCAAAACATATGCGGGTAAAGATGTTCCAGTGAGAAGGCCACAGGAAGCTGGTGAAGGTCCTTCTATACAGGTTCAGCAGTGATGGTGGATCTGCTGCATTTCTGGGCGCTAGATGCGGAGGTTTTCAGTCTTTTAGATGATGCTGGGGGAACAGTGACAACATGCACATATCCGAGCAGCCCTGGACAATCCACGCCGGCAGGATGATAAGATCCGGCGGAGGAGGGAACCTATGAGAAGAGAAATAAATATAATGTAAGTAATGGGACTCCGTATTACATGATACCACTGCGTGGACACTGCGGCCAAACGGCAGAGGAATCTTATCATACAGAGGTCAGGGATCATTGTTAGCCATCATACATGTGACAATCCCATCACTGACAGATGACATCTGCTCCACATGAATTATTCTCACTGACATCACACAACATAGAGCTGATTATCACACTTACCTCGTCTCCTTCCTCTCTTTTCTTCATTTTCTGAGTTTTGTTGCTGTGTACTCAGATTTTTTTCAGATTTCCTTTCTTTCTGAGCTGGAAATTCTGATCAGAAAGTAAAAAAAACCCTCAGTAACAATATATTCTTATAGGATCTGCTTTGTATTTATAATGTAAGTAAAGGAGCTGATTCTCACACGTACCTCGTCTCTTTTGCCTCTTTTCTTTATTTTCTGAGTTTTGTTGCTCTCTAAGCAAATACAGCGAAGATTTTCTTTTCTCGAGAGCTGGAATTTCTGATCAGAAAGTAGAAAAAAAAAACAGTAACAATATATTCTTATAAGATCTGCTTTGTGTCTATAATGTAAGTAAAGGGACGACTTATTACTTGATGCTACTGTGCGGTCACTGTGCCTGAACGGCAGAGGAATCTTATTCATAAAGAGGTCAGGGATCATTGTCAGCCATCATATATGTGACGGTCCGTACTGGACATCTAGTGTCTCCCGGAAGTCTGTGTTACTGTTCGGGTTCAGCAGTCCGAACAAAGCTTGTTGAAAGGATGCAGCACAGCCAATCAACAAACTTTTCTAGTGTGGGCACTTCAGGCCCCATCACAGCCATGCCAAGTATTGGTATGCCTGTGATTGGCCTGCGCAGTATAAAGGGGACCCCACGTTATTTTTGGGGGTGCCCCCCCTTTAATAATCAGTAAAGGCTATGCAGACAGCCGTGAGCTGATATTAATAGCCTGGGAAGCTTCATGGACATTGGCCTCTTCCCAGAATAACAACACCAGACCTGAGCTGTCTGCTTTCCCTCATCTGGGCATTTTTTTATTTTATTTTTTAAATTATTATCTAAATACATGTACAGTAAGCTACACACACACACTGCACTAAATTATATATCTCACTGACAAATTTCTAACTATGCACAGGCAACGGCTGGTGAATACCGTATTTTTCGGACTATAAGACGCACCTAGGTTTTAGAGGAGCAAAACAGAAAAAAAATGTAAGCAAAAAATGTTGTCATGACGCCCTGTTAAGGGGGAGGGGGTCTGCTGCTGACACTGTGTAATGTACCCCACTTCCGTTAATATCCCCCATCCTGGTATATATGGCCCCCTCCTTCCTGTTATATGTGGTCCTCATCCCCATCCTGATATGCAATGGCACCCCAATCCACCATCCTGGTATGCATGGCACCCCAATCCCCCATCCTGGTATGCATGGCCCCCTCATCCCTCTTCCTGGTATGTATGGCAACCTTCATCCTGTTATGTATGGTGCCCCGCACACCCATCCTGGTATGTATGGCACCTTCATCCCTCTTCCTGGTATGTATGGCACCTTCATTCCTCTTCCTGGTATGTATGGTATGTATGGCACTCTTCATCCCTGTATGTATGGCCCCCCTCATCCTTCATCCCTGTATATATGGACCCCCTCATCCCGGTATGTATGGCCCCCTTCATCCCTGTATGTATGGCCCCCCTCATGCCAAATCCCTGTATGTATGGCCCCCCTCATGCCTCATCCCTGTATGTATAGCCCCCTCATCCTTGTATGCATCGCCCCACTCATCCTTATATGAATGGCCCCCTTCATCCCTGTATGTATGGCCCCCTCATCCTGGTATGCTTGGCACCCCCTGATCCCTGTCACGCTGCTCATAAAAAAAATAAACAATCATACTCACCTCCTCTCTCCTCCAGCGCTGTGTTCCCCGAACATCCACGGGTCTGCCCATCCCTAATAACTGCTCCACATGAATTATTCTCACTGAATGACATCACACAACATGGAGCTGACTCTCACGCTTACCTCGTCTCTTTTCCCCCTTTTCTTCATTTTCTGAGATTTCTTGCTCTATACTCAGATATATTGAAGATTTTCTTTCCACGTCAGCTGGAATTTCTAATCAGAAAGTAAAAAAAAGCCCTCATTAACAATATATTCTTATAGGATCTGCTTTGTGTCTATAATGTAAGTAAAGGGACGACTTATTACTTGATACTACTGTGCGGTCACTGTGGCTGAACGGCAGAGGAACCTTATTCATAAAGAGGTCAGGGATCATTGTTAGCCATCATATATGTGACGGTCCGTACTGGACATCTAGTGTCTCCCGGAAGTCTGTGTTACTGTTTGCGTTCAGCAGTCCGAACAAAGCTTGTTGAAAGGATGCAGCACAGCCAATCAACAAACTTTTCTAGTGTGGGCACTTCAGGCCCCATCACAGCCATGCCAAGTATTGGTATGCCTGTGATTGGCCGGCGCAGTATAAAGGGGACCCCACGTCCCCCCTTTTAATAATCAGTAAAGGCTATGCAGACAGCCGTGAGCTGATATTAATAGCCTGGGAAGCTTCATGGACATTGGCCTCTTCCCAGAATAACAACACCAGTCCCGAGCTGTCTGCTTTCCCTCATGTGGGCATTTTTTTATTTTTTTAATTATTATCTAAATACATGTACAGTAAGCTACACACACACTGCACTAAATTATATATCTCACTGACAAATTTATAACTATGCACAGGCACCGGCTGGTAAATACCGTATTTTTTGGACTATAAGACGCACCTAGGTTTTAGAGGAGCAAAATAGAAAAAAAATTGAAGCAAAAAATGTTGTCATGATGCCCTGTTAAGGAGGAGGGGGTCTGCTGCTGACACTGTTATAGGGGTAATGTACCCCACTTCTGTTAATATCCCCCATCCTGGTATATATGGACCCCTCCTTCCTGTTATATGTGGCCCTCATCCCCATCCTGATATGCAATGGCACCCCAATCCACCATCCTGGTATGCATGGCACCCCAATCCCTCATCCTGGTATGCATGGCCCCCTCATCCCTCTTCCTGGTATGTATGGCACCCTTCATCTTGTTATGTATGGTGCCCCCGCACACCAATCCTGGTATGTATGGCACCTTCAACCCTCTTCCTGGTATGTATGGTACCTTCATTCCTCTTCCTGGTAGGTATGGCACTCTTCATCCCTGTATGTATGGCCCCCCTCATCCTTCATCCCTGTATGTATGGACCCCCTCATCCCGGTATGTATGGCCCCCTTCATCCCTGTATGTATGGCCCCCCTCATGCCTCATCCCTGTATGTATAGCCCCCCTCATCCTTGTATGCATCGCCCCCCTCATCACTTATATGCATGGCCCCCTTCATCCCTGTATGTATGGCCCCCTCATCCTGGTATGCTTGGCACCCCCTGATCCCTGTCACGCTGCTCATAAAAAAAATAAACAATCATACTCACCTCCTCTCTCCTCCAGCGCTGTGTTCCCCTCTGTGCCGGAATATTCACTGCGTGCGTGGGGAGCAGTGACCACTCATTTTCCCTAATAGTTTGCACGTGGTAGCCGCAGCGCGGCTCCTGCTGCGCTCAGCTGTCTGTGTGCCCGCTATTAAAGGCCCATGAATATTCACCACATCCCGTTCGGGTTTGGGATCACGTTAGGGTAACATTCTTGAGCCTGATGGACCCGAACATCCACGGGTCTGCCCATCCCTAATAACAACTGCTCCACATGAATTATTCTCACTGAATGACATCACACAACATGGAGCTGACTCTCACACTTACCTCGTCTCTTTTCCCCCTTTTCTTCATTTTCTGAGATTTCTTGCTCTATACTCAGATATATTGAAGATTTTCTTTCCACGTCAGCTGGAATTTCTAATCAGAAAGTAAAAAAAAGCCCTCATTAACAATATATTCTTATAGGATCTGCTTTGTATCTTTCCTGTATATAGTAGAATTGTTCTACTCCTGTCCCCTATACATCTGGTAACCTGGAAAAACTTTACAAAATTAGGCAAATGGAGATACAGTATGGGCCTATGGGCAACATAATTGGGATCCATGAAACATGTATAACATAGAAGACCACTAACAAAAATACCATATGAAAATATTTGAGCCTTGACATCAACATTCTCATTTTTTGTGCTGTAGACATGTACATACCTGACAATGGGGATGAGGGTGGCAAGCTGGTAATAGCATCATCTCTAATAGACACAGGAAAAGATTCTTTCTGCCTGTTTGGAAGAAGATAAACGTGTAAATTACAAGTAAATTCGGCATAGAAGGGGTTGTCTCACTAGATTAACATCAACAATAAGGCCTATTAGGATATATAAGAGTTATGGTAGGGAAGGTTTCCTACTCAAAACTACCTTCTATAAAGCAGAGCGAAAAACCACTACCAAGAATGGCTGGCATGTAGTACTAAATCTCTCCTACAGTGTGGGCAGCACTAAAAGTGCATGACTGGCTGCAATTATGGGCTGTCACCACCAGAGGTTTCTGAAGCCAAAAGCACAATGACTGCTAATCACGGGCGATGCATGCTGTATTTGTTGTTATGGTATTTATGTCCTATATTTGGGTTTGTGCATATATATCAGTATGGAGCTCCCAGTAATGACCCTAGAATCTACTCACATTTCTGAGATGCTTGTGCTGGATGCCGGGGTACACTCTGGAGGGGACTTGGGATCCTCATTGTTCATCCTCCTAGTAGCGGTGGTGCAGAGCTAAATGTGGACAACAAGAAGATATTAAATACTTTTTTTTACTTTTAGAGGTCTTTTTTTTTTTTACATATTTTAGATTTATTGTTCTCATACTTACTTTAGAAAGCTTTTCAGAAGAAGATGTAAAATTCTGGAAGTTAAAGCTCTCATTGTCCTCCTCATCCTCTGAGACGAGATGTTTGTTTATATCAGAGTGATCTACCAGAGATAAGTAAAGAAGTATTATTAGAGATTGTTAGTTTAGCACAGTAACCATTTATCTGTAATATTAATGGGAGCCAATTGTCTCAAATTATGGTAGACGAGACAAATAGCTGCTTTGTCTAGATGACGTCTCCTTCTACTTACTGATAGGGGAGCTTGTGTCCACGTCTGACAAAAGCTGAGGAACGTACTCAGGCTTCTGACTTAAAAGGTTGTCAAAGTCTACATCACTCAGGAATGGATGACCTTTGATCTCAAATGCTCCTGCTGTAGAAGACAAAACAAAAGTGTTGCGGATATTGTCAGAGACTGCTCCATATCTGAACTGTTTAACTTAATCTGAACTAATGACATAACTGAGCAAACATGAAGGAAATATACTGAAAGTCATATTATGGAGAAATAAAAATGGATGAGCTGATAGAGAAGTGCTGAGTCTCATGGACTTGAGCGATATGTCCTTGGTGTAATAAGTAAACTGTTACCTGTCCCAAGTCTTTGTGCAGGAATTTTTCTGAGCAGTTTAGTGATGAGGTTCTGAGCAACAAAGGGAGGAACGGGATTACTATCCCAAATTACGCCTCCTGTTATATAGAAAAAGACAGAAAATGAAACCTCTTTATTGGACTGTACGATAAAGCAAAGGAAATAAGTAAACAAATGTAACCAATCAAAGCTATAATCGGATTATTCTACTTACCTGTGACAACATTTTCATAAATCTCAGTTGGGGAATTTCCATAAAATGGAACCAATCCCACAAGAAATTGATGTAGTATGATCCCCATTGACCACCAATCAACAGGTCTCCCATAGCCTTTTTTCAGGATGACCTCTGGGGCTACATAATATGGGGTGCCACAGACCTGGAAACCAATAGAAGAAAGAGATGAGATTGATGATACCATTAATATGACAAGTTCTCACCATAAAAACACAATGACAGAAGATAAAATATCAGTGGAAAAGTTCTCTAGGAATGAAGAACGTAGAGAAGAAGCAATAGTGTGATGAGATTTGTAAAGAACAAGCTGGGTTTCTATAGGTGATGCTGACCTCATGGTCCCGGAACTCTCTGGTGATGTCCTCTGTTAATTGCTTGTAGATGTTGGTTTTTGGTATCATGACACCAACTTTTGAAAGCCCAAAATCGGTAACTTTAATGTGTCCAGCAGATGTTATCAGGAGGCTGCGAAAAAAAAGATGATTTTAGCCTTACAGACTATATGATAATAAATTATAACTTTCCCTCCTTATTATACTACAGGGGCACTTACTTCTCCGGTTTCAGGTCTCTGTGCACCACACCACAGCTGTGCAAGTATTCCACTGCAACAACCACTTCTGCAAAGTACAAGCGGGTCAAGGGGACAGATAAATGACCCCTGGTGTTTAGAAGGGTCTGACAGTTTCCACCTATAGAAAAAAAGGAAATATGACAAGTGAAGGGTTTATAAATCAGATCCCTGTGACGAATAATGAGAAGTCAGCAGATATGTTTGGCAGGAGAGAATATATACAGATGTAATGGATAGTGCACATAATATTAGACTAAAGTAGTGGTAAAATGTGGTCCTTAACTAATTACATAAATACATGTCCCACTCAATATGAGTGGCCCCTCACACATAATTTTGACCACAACATAGAATGAGGATCCCCACACAGAATAAGGACTCCCACAGCACACCACTCAGTATGAGGACCCCACTCAGTTTAGGGGCATTCACAGTCGGCAACTCAATATAGGAGCATTCACAGTCTCCCATAGCCTCTCACACAGTATTATATCTCCCACAGCCCCCAATTCAGTATTATGCCCCCCACCAGCCACATCACTCAGTATTATGGCACCCACCAGCCTCACTATTTCATATTATGGCACTCACCAGCCATCTAATCAGTATCATGGCCCCCACCAGCCCCACCACTTATACAAATCAGTATAGTTGCTCCCACGAGCCTCTTAACTCAATATTATGACTCCCAGCAGCCCCACCACTCAGTATTATGGCTGACACAAGCCTCACTACTCAGTATTATGGCCCCCATCAGCCCCATCACTCATTATTATGGACCTCACCAGCCCCACCACTCAGTATTATGGCCCTCACCAGCCATCTAATCGGTATCATGGCCCCCACCAGCCCCACCAATCAGTATTATGGGCCTCACCAGCCCTCCAATCAGTATCATGGCCTCCACGAGCCCCACCACTTAGTATTATGGCCCTAACCATCCATCCAATCAGTATAATGGCCCCACCACTCAGTATAATTGACCCCACTAGCCCCCCAACTCATTATTATGGCTCCCTCCAGCCCCACCACTCAGTATTTTGCCCCCCTGAAATCAGCATGATGACCCCCACCAGTGCCCCAAGCAGTATGATTGGCTACTGCCAGACACTCATTTAGTATTATGGCCCCTACAAATACTAACATAAAAAAGCACTACTCATCTCACCCCATTCCCCAGGCATTCTGGTCAGTGCAGTGTGAGTACTGAGTCGCCACACTACAGGCGTGATGCTATAGCGACTTTTCACCTTCAGTGCACAGAGTCTCAGACTCACCACAGGCTGAATGGTGGATCAGGGAGCTTTTGGCTTCTTGATCCACCATTCTGTTCAGCCATATTCGCATTCTGAGGATGTGGCTATGCTGAAATTTTGATGATAGGAACAGGGATGGGAAACAAAGCACAGTGGCGCAGGACCCCTCCGACTCATGGGCACCATAGCACCCGTGCACACAGATCAATGAATTTCCAGGTATCTTGGTAATATATAACCTATAGTAAATTCTCTGTGGGGATGTAGCCAACCACTTGGACAAATCCTAATTATATGAGCGGTGATAAGATGTAAGCAGACATGGATTGAATATAATATAATGTACATGTCCTACCTTCTACATACTCCATAACCATACACAGGTGAGATTTAGTTGGAAAGGAGCAGAGCATGGAGACCACAAAGGGACAATCAGCGAATGTTAAGATGTCCCTCTCCAGAAAGGCCAATTCCACTTTTCTTGGAGTATCCAGGTTCTGCTTGGCCATTTTCTTCATTGCAAAGATCTGGTGTGAGTCTTTATGGTGCACTAAGTATACGGCCCTGGAGAAAAGGAGAATCTATGGGTTATAATGAATCCTTATTAATAGTCCATCTATAGAAGTCATTACATGATCTTCTGTACCAATTCTTGAAATCTGTCCGTCACTGGATATTCATTTCAAGAAATTAATAAAATAGCACTTTCTAGATCAACTATGGGAGATCTGCGCAATGCCATGTCTGTCTGAGGCCTCACCCATGTCGCATTAGAGACATGGGAGACAATCTACCGAAATTCTTCTTGGCCAGATTCTCTATATTTGGTCAATAGATACGATTCTGTCCAAGTGAAATTTACTGCAAATTGAAATTCCTCCAATTGCTTTAAGAAGAAATTTGTTATGCTCCTCCCATACCCTATGGCATAATAAAAGGAGGGGATGGAAGTAGTTAAAAAATAATAAAACATGTTATACCCACCTATCCTAGGCTCTCGCCTGTCCATCACTGCAGTCCTGCGTCCTCTGTGCCAGTCTCTGGATGTTCTGGCGCCCCCTTCTGGTGCTGAGGCCAGTGATTGGACTCACATTGTCATGGTGGAGGATGTGGGTGCAGATGTCATTGACGTCAGTATCGTGTCAATCCTCACGTGACCGTGTGCAGCCAATCTCTCTTATCAGCTCCATAATGGAGCCGCCCCGAAAAAAACAAAGTCCGCTGAGGAGGAGAAGGAAGCCCTGGTGGAGGTGCAGCATAAGAACAGGTGAGGGGCGAGGACAGGGGAATGGAATAGATTATTTTAATCTCTTTCCTTAAGGGTATGTGTCCATATGAAGTATTTGGAGCAGAAAGTTTTCCACCAAATCTGCATCCCTAGGCAGGAAAAACTATGCAAAAAAGAGGTGCGTTTTGTCCTGTTTTTACCTGCGTTTTTGTTGCAGATTTTCCCCACTTATTATTATGTGTGAAATCTGCAGAAAAAAATACTGAAAGAAATGACATGATGCAGATGTGCTGCAAATCTGCAAGGAAAAATAAGCATCGTGTGCATAAGATTTCAGGAATCTCCATCACTTTGCTGGCAACATGAAATCCCTCAGGTTTTGTGACAATTCTGAGCAGAAAAAACACAGCAAAAATGCAAAAAATCTGCAATGTGTGCACAGGCCCTTACAGTCTGATTTGTTATAGATCAGTTTGCTCAGCTGTATATAAATGACCTGAATAGTGAGAATTAGAACAGTGATGTGGACTCCGATCATTTCCCTATGATAACACTGAATGGCAGAGCACAGAGGCAGAAGCATTGTCATAGGGAACCTGAGAAATATGGATTATACCAACAGAAATCTCACCCAAAAGCTCCGCTGCCGATCAGTCTGGATGTTTGGAAGTCGCTCATATGCGGCTTTCTCGCCGGGATCAATGATTCGATCAAACTCTATAAAAAAATAAGAAATGATTTTCAGATAAAAAAGCTGCAAGAAAAAAGCTCCGGATACAAAACCATCTTCCACCTATGTTATGTCCCGGCTGATTTACACTGATTGTATGTAGGGGGCGATACAAGCAGGACGCGCCGCAGACATGGGGGTAATTTAAGGGGGATCCGCCATACACCGGAATCATTGTACAGTGCAGAATAATATGGGAGATCACAGAAGAGAACTGAAAAGGAATCTGTCAGCAAGTTGTGTTTTATATGTAATCTAAGAACTGCATGAAGTAAGGGCCGAAATCCTGATTCCAGCGATGTGTCACTTACTAGGGTCTGTGTCGTTGTTTTATTAAAATCAGTGTTTAATCAGCAAGAGATTATCACTACAGGACTAGTTGTCTTGTGCCATGTAGTCCTATTGCTCTGTGTAACCCTGCCCCCACCACTGATTAGCGGATTTCTGCCTATCCACAGCGTACTGTACAAGAAAGCTGCCAATCAGTGCTGTGGGCAGTTATACATAGCCCAGCATGCAGAGAAAGAGAGATTTTATCACAACTGCTGCACCCAGTAAGTGACATTGCTGGAATCAGGGTCCCTGACCCTACATCATGCTGCTCCTCTCAGATGAGTAGCACAATCTGGTGACAGATTCCCTTTAGTATAAGTGCTATTATCTAACACAATAGTGTCATCTACATTTAGAATAGAGATGTCCCATGGTTATATGGGGATAATACTGGACGTGTCATTCACACCCCATGATCTGGTGATATACAGACATCTCCCTCTATGATACTTACAGCGGCAGGTTCTTGGATCTCTGGGATCTCACAGATTACACTGTCAGCATCCGCCAGCACAGTTGTATCTAAAATAGCGATAAAACAATGAAGAAATAAAATGTATTAGATGATATCAATCCTATATACACAATACAGCAATATAATGGAGAAATGGCAGGACGTATGTAAATGGGGCTATTACTAATTATATGGGGATTCTAAATATGAGAACGTACGGCACATCCATAGACAGATACATGTAATATAAATGATGGAGGAATCCCCAATCATCACATGAATGAGGAACTCATCACCCTCACTGTACATGTGAGTGATGGGAAGAGACAGTTCAAGCAGAGCAGCTATATGCAAGTTAGCCTGGAAGTGCACTGGGGGCATGTTACTGCACTCTGACTTTCACCCCCCCAGTGAACTTCCATCCAGATTTATATTAGATTTTTCCTGACTAAGACATTGGATCCTGATCCCCCATCCTGGTATATGCTTCCCCATCCAGGTATATGCTCCCCGATGATGGTATATGCTCCCCCATCTTGGGCCCCCATTCTAGTATGTGCTCCTCCATCCTGGAATATGCTCCCTTATCCTGGTATATGCTCCCCTATCCCGGTATATGCTCCCCAGTCCTGGTATATTGTCCCCCATTCTGGTATATTGTTCCTCATCTTGGTATATGGTCCCCCATCCTGGTATATGCTCCCCTACATCCTGGTCCCCTATACTGGTATATGCTCCCCCATCCTAATCCCCTATCCTGGTATATGCTCCCCTATCCTCGTCCCCCATCCTGGTATATGCTCCCCCCATCCTGGTATACGCTCCCTCATACTGGTCCCCTATTCTGGTATATGCTCCCCCATCCTGGTATATGCTCTCTCATCATGGTCCTCTATACTGGTATATGCTCCCCCATCCTGGTCCATGCTCCCTCATCCTGGTATATGCTTTCCCTCATCCTGGTATATGCTCCACAATCCTGGTCCCCTATAGTGGTATACGCTCCCCAATACTGTTCCTCTATCCTGATATATGCTCCCCAATCCTGGTCCCCTATCCTGGTCCATGCTCCCCCATCCTGGTTCCCTATCCTGGTATATGCTCCCCCATCCTGGTCCTCTATCCTGGTATATGCTCCCCCATTCTGCTCCATGCTCCCCCATCCTGGTATATGCTCCCCCATCCTGGTCCTTGTTCCCCCATCCCGGTCCCCCATCCTGGAATATGCTCCCCCGTCCTGGTCCATGCTCCCCCATCCTGGTATACGCTCCCCAATCCTGGTCCCCCATCCTGATATATGCTTCCCCATCCTGATCCCCCATCCTGGTATATGCTCCCCCATCATGGTATATGCCACCCCCCATCCTGGTATATGCTCCCAAATCGTAGTCCCCTATTCTGGTATATGCTCCCCAATCCTGGTCCCCCATCCTAGGATATGCTCCCTCATCCTGATCCCCCATCCTGGTATATGCTCCTCCATCATGTTATATGTTCCTCCATCATGTTATATGTTCCCCCCCAGCCGGGTATATGCTCCCCCATCCTGGTCCCCCATCCTGGTATATGCTTCCCCATCATGGTATATGCTCCCCCCAATCCTCTGGCACCAGTCTCCTCCACCGGCCTCTCTGAAGATCAGGGTATGTCTCCACTGGAGATCGCAATACACGGTAAGCGCCTACGCATACCGCTTTATCAGTCGCCACACTCCTCCTCCATCCTCATCCTCCTCCCTCCCTGTCTGGGATGTGTCTTTCTGCTTCTGTCACATCCCTGATTATATTATAGGTAGAAGGTCGGATGATCGGCTTACCTGTAATCAGATCACTGGTCAGTTCCGGCTGACTCGTATTAGGGTCAGGGATTATTTCCGGGTGTAGATTTTGCCCATCTTTGGTGTTGCCTTTTGCTGTTTCCTAATAATTATAATATATATATTTAATATGTGGAAGATTTCACCAAATCACGAAACACATAGATCAGGAAGCACTAAACCCACATTTACGGATGAAGCAATTGTAACTATACAAATAATGCGCCATCTTGATAATATTTCTCAGAAAGTTCTCTCATTTAGGTGGATTAAGATAAATTAAGATTGAAAAATCAAACGTTCAGTGTAAACTTCGACTTTTCTGCACTGTGATACCCCAGAGCTGTGTTACCTGCATTCTTTATATCATGGGTACATCTTGTACTCCATTCCCTACAGTATTGGGTGGAATTGCTTTACACTGCAGTTCCTCTCCACAAGTCCATGTTAATATAGTGTAGAAGAGACTTGTGTGCACTATTATCGCCTATTATCTCAGCTTCAGCATTTACAAGCAGGAAGACTCTGATAATAGTGATAGACAGAAGCGGTAATACAGACTTCCCACCACTGAGCTGTGACTACATCAGCAGAATACAGACTGTCCTCACAGGCGAGGGAGCAGCACAGACTGGCGGCCATACATATGCTGAGCCTGCCAGGAGCTGACAGGAGGCCTGTAACATCTACCACCAGATCTGATATCTGACTGCTGATCTGGAGAAGATCAGAAAACAAGGACGTGTGATAGGGAAGATGACGGCTCCTTACCAGGCGTTCCGATGAGCGGGCCGGACGTTCCAGTACAGACAGGACTTTTTCAGCGAGTTCTTTAATAAAAGCCAAATCGCCGTTTTGAAATCTTTTTTCAGCCTATAAAAAAGAAAAGAAATAAAAATGAAAATCCTGAGTGAGAAAGGGCACAATGGAGGCGGCCATTGTATGCGACATCTGCTCCTCTGAAGAAGTTTCTGTCCCGCTATTATTATCTATGATTATGGAGAAGATTTGTGCGGAGCATCCGCCACTTACCTGCTGTAGTAAAGTCCTGATGTTCTGGGGTAAATCCGTCAGATAGTCTGACGTTAGATGACCTTGGTAGTGTTTGGTCAGGCAGTCATTTACTAGCTTTATCACCATCCGGTGAGTGAAGCTGAGGACGCCATCAGGTGGTAGAAGCGCAGTGTCTGGGTTATTATTGATAATAATCTCCCATAGTGCGTCTACCTGAAGATTATCCAAAAGTAATTCAGCCATAGTGAAAAACTGCAAATGCTATCAGTCACTATGAAGCCAAGAACGGCACCCGTGACCCTGTGTACATTCTATAAGTAATGGCTGTGAGCTGTGATGTCATAATGGCCGACCATCACCAGTGATGTCATCATGGAATCTTGTCACAGAATGTTAAACTGGCGGCTCTGCACAAAAAGATGCCACCTAGCAATACTGAAAGTGCAAACACCATAGAATGAATTACATCTCCATGTTATTATGGACGTTTTATTTTATTTCCAATTACAGCACAACCAGGATAAGGGGATGTTCACACGTTGCATTTTCACAGCATTTTTTTCTACCCCGAAAACCTGAGTGGTAGGAGGAACAACGCTGCATACAATACTCGCGTTTTTGCAGCTCTTTTAATGTTTTTTTTTTTTCATTTTAATGGGTGAAAAGCGCTGCAAAACTGAAAGAATTGACAAGCTGCAGATTTAAAAAAAACACAGGAAAAAAAATGCAAGGTGTGATTGAGAGTTTAGAAATCTCATCTCTAAGCCGGCTCTGTAAAATGCAGCGTTTTTTTTCCTCAGAAGAAAAAAAACGGCTGAAAAAAAACTGCCAACTGTGAACATACCTTAAAAATATACTCAGTTATGTTACTGGAAACATTGTGTATATTTATTTCTCATGTGTCTTTTTTTACCATAGAACATTTAACTCATTGGCTGCACATGACTATTAACAACTGTGACAACTATTGAGCAATTAAAGATAAGCGACTCAAGTTACAAATCATTGAGATCAGGGGTCGGCAATTCATTTTCCTGAGGGGCCACATAAGAAATTGTGACTGTTGTGGCTGAACTAATAGGCTGAGAATTAATTCTACTATGCTCACGCGCCATGCTCAAGCCCCCGGCCCGCATATTGTGCGGCTGTGACAGCTGACAAACATGCAGGAAATGTTTTCCATACACATGACCTTAGCCATGTTGGTTATTGGCATTACTGTGATTGGCCGGCTGCATTGCGTCATCGGGTTTATAGAAGACCCTGTGAGGCGAAGCTTACCACACTGTCCTCTGGAAGCAGTTCAGAGAGAGTTGACCTAAAAAGGGAGAGCTTATATTATTCTACGTCCCACCCTAAATATTATACAATTGTACCCTTTACTACCTTTCATGGTGTTTTTAACATTTTCTGACCTATTTAATAAGTAATGAATTTTAAAAAATGACGTGGCGTCCCCCCTATTTTTGATAACCAGCCAAGGTAAAGCAGACAGCTACAGGCTGATATTACTGATATTATCAGACTGGGAAGGTCTATGGATATGACGCGCCCCCTGGGCCGTGGGGTACCCGGTGCCGGGCTGGTAGATGCTGGGGGTTGTAGTCACAGTGGCGGTGACCCGGTCCGTGACCCAGGGCTGTCAATCCAAGGGAAATTATATGTATAGGTTTTATTAAAGAGTCCGACTACGCCACCTGTGGAATGCGGCTAAAGGGGCCGCCGCTGGGGAGCAGTCCTCTTAAGCTGGTGGTATTGCAGCAAGGATGTTATGACTCCCCACAGGAAGAGTTAGCTTCAGGGCAGGGTGTAAATGTTGGTGGTTGTGCGGGGTGTCATAGTGCAGTAATAACCACAGAGTCAGTATTGTGCAGTCCCAGGGTCTTTACTGATGACAATTAGGCAAGCCTGGATTGGGGTACTGGCTACAGGTAAGAGTCCGGTCAGCCTGGAAGCAAGCATAGAGTCCTCCTTGCCAGGTGAGGTTGTAGGCCTCCCCTTCTCACTATACTCTTTGGCTTTGCTGCTTGTAGCTGTGCTATAGCCCATGTCCCTGAGTGTAACGTTCTGTGCTCACCCGTATGGCTTGCAGCTCGGGCCTTACTCATGCGTTGATCCCACGTAGCGGTGCTGGTCCCTCTGTGCTGCTGAGCCTCCGGGCATCTGATGGGGCCAGGAGACCTTCAATCTCCTGCCCTACGGTATCTGCTGCTGGGCCTTCAGTGCCCCACAGCCTCGGACTCCGGTGTCCGGTCCTCTGTGTTTTTTCTAGCTAGGATGAGCTACCTTAGCTCCAGTCCCTAGCTCCTCTCTCTTCGACGTCCTAACTCAACTCCCAATACTAAGACTAACTAACCCCGCCCCTAGATCCCAGTAGCCAAGGGGAGGAGCTCCCCTTGCTGGTCTGGAGCCAGGAAAATGTTGCATGCTTAGTATCCCTGACTAGGGGATCCCTGCTTGCTTCCAGGCATGGCATTACCTCTTTTGAGGGAGGCAAAGCCACTGTGGCAACCATACCACTGGGGTGCCACATTCCCTCCTTGTTAATTTCAGTACTCCCGGACTGAGAATATTTTTCAAAAGTAACAAATAACAACAACAAGGCACATAGAAAATTATTAACATTACAGTCTTTAACAGGTTGCAGTATAATCTGCAACCAGGTGTCCATTTTCCTTATTAAGGTGCAAACTTGAACATGAGGGACCCGTCCGCAAACCCTCAACGTAGGCCCAAGGCATGGCTGCAGGGCATGGATGATCCAGGTGTTGGACCACGTCTTCGGCCGCGCCAAATGGGTTTTTGTTCTAAGGTCATTTGTTATAATCATAAAACCAATAATGGGGGCACTCTAATAAGTGCAACTATTTACAATGGAAAGTTCTTTGGTTATTCACTGTCCATAACCTACAAGTCTTTGTACCCCTTTCAGGTAACTGGATAAACACATATAAAACTTGTCAAACTGGCAATGTCTCTGGCATACCCTTAGGGGTAACTATATACAGTCATGGCCAAAAGTATTGAGAATGAGACAAATAGTAATTTTTCAAAAGTTTACTGCTTCATTTTTTGTAATGGCAATTTGCATATACTCCTGAATGTCAAAGAGTGATCAGCTTAACAGCAATTATTGTACTTGCAAAGTCAATATTTGCCCAGAAAATGAACTTTAACCCCCAAAACACATTTCAACATCATTGCAGTCCTGCCTTAAAAGGAGCAGCTAACATCGTTTTAGTGATTGATCCATTAACACAGGTGTGGGTGTTGATGAGGACAGGGCTGGCGATCAATCAGTCATGATTAAGTAAGAATGACATCACTGGACACTTTAAAAGGAGGCTGGTTCTTGGTATCACTGTTTCTCTTCAGTTAACCATGGTTATCTCTAAAGAAACACGTGCAGCCATCATTGCACTGCACAAAAATGGTCTAACAGGGAAGAGTAACGCAGCTACAAAGATTGTTGACTGAGGTGCAATCTATCGCATCATCAAGAACTTCAAGGAGAGAGCTTCCATTGTTGTCAAAAAGGCTCCAGGGCGCCCAAGAAAGACCAGCAAGCGCCAGGACCGTATCTTAAAACTGTTTCAGCTGCGGGATCGGACTACCAGCAGTGCCGAGCTTGCTCAGGAATGGCAGCAGGCTGGTGTGAGTGCTTCTGCACGCACTGTGAGGCGGAGACTCTTTGAGCAAGGGCTGGTTTCAAGGAGGGGAGCAAAGAAGTCACTTCTCACCAGAAAAAACATCAGGGACCGACTGATATTCTGCAAAAGGTACAGGGAGTGGACTGCTGAGGACTGGGGCAAAGTCATTTTCTCTGATGAATACCCTTTTCGATTGTTTGGGACATCTGGAAAACAGCTTATTCGGAGAAGAAGAGGTGAGCGCTACCACCAGTCTTAATCATGCCAACTGTAAAGCATCCTGAAACCATTCATGTGTGGGGTTGCTTCTCAGCCAAGGGAATCGGCTCACTCACAGTCTTGCCTAAAAACACAGCCATGAATAAAGAATGGTACCAGAATGTCCTCCAAGAGCAACTTCTCCCAACCGTCCAAGAGCAGTTTGGCGCCCAACAATGCCTTTTCCAGCATGATGGAGCACCTTGCCATAAAGCAAAGGTGATAACTAAATGGCTCATGGAACAAAACATAGAGATTTTGGGTCCATGGCCTGGAAACTTCCCAGATCTTAATCCCATTGAGAACTTGTGGTCAATCATCAAGAGACGGGTGGACAAACAAAAACCAACAAATTCTGGCAAAATGCAAGCATTGATTATGCAAGAATGGACTGCTATCGGTCAGGATTTGGTCCAAAAGTTGATTGAGAGCATGCCAGGGAGAATTACAGAGGTCTTGAAGAAGAAGGGGCAACACTGCAAATATTGACTTGCTGCATTAACTCATTCTAACTGTCAATATAACCTATTGGTACTCATAATATGATTGCAATTATATTTCTGTATGTGATATAAACATCAGACAAACACTAATAAAAAACAGAGGCCAGCAGATCATGTGAAAATATAATTTTGGTGTCATTCTCAATACTTTTGGCCATGACTGTACAGCATACATTTTAATACTTTTATACTTTAAACTTTACATTTTAGTTTCTCCAACGGGCAGGGAGCTGACCTTTTGTACTCCTAGTCGATCTACGTAGTACATCGGTAGTTACTGCTCTACCCTGGTCCCTTGTGTCTACCCCTGGTGTGGTGGGTTCAGTGTGAACTACACTACAGGTATTCTGAGGTAACACTGGTAGGCTGGGTAATTTCCTACGAATTCTTTGGCTCACCATGGGTACGACAGGTTCACTGCTAGCAGAGGGTTGATTCTCCTGGTCTGCTGATGATGAAACTTCCGTCTCTGGGGCCAACTGGTCTTCCAGCTGTTCTGGGAGTTCTGCAGCTTCCGGTGAGGCTGCTTGGAGAAAGTTAATGACCGGTACTACAATTGCATTGTTTACCTGTGTCCACGACCGGGAAAATTCTCCGAGTACTGTTTGGACCACTTCCTCCAATTCTTCTGTGGGCTGAGGGTTGTCTTGATTTTGTTTAGTGTGTTTTAACTGCTCAGGACATATCTTCAAGTGGTCTCTTGAGACTGCCGCTGAAGTTTCTCCTCCATCTTTGCTGATGAGGCACACTTAGGTGTTATCGTAACTCGAGGGTAGGATGGTGTACGGCTCTACCTCCCACTGATCATCTAGTTTGTGGAGTCGTCTCTTTCTCTTAAGGACTTGTTCTCCAGGTAGCAAGGGGACAGCAGGTGCATGTTGATTTTAAGTTTTCTCTTGCTTCTGTCTTGCCTGGGACAAACTTCTTTCAACACACTCTTGCACTTTGTAGTATTGTTGCTGCCGCTCGGTATCCCAATCCGCATCTGGTGAGGTTATCTCTGGTGTTAGGACTCCCATGTCCAAGTCGACAGGAAGCTTACCAGGTCTTGCCCTCATCAGGTAAGCGGGTGTACAATTGGTTCACCGGGATGTGATTATATAGATCCACCAGATCTGGCAACTTCTCTGGCCACAGGCTGCGTTCTTCAAGGCGCAACGTCTTCAACAGGTCTATCACCACCTGGTTCATCTTTTCACATAACCCGTTGGTTTGGGGGTGATACGGCATTGTCCTGATTTTCTTGCAGTCGTACAGGTTGCAGAATTCCTGGAACACTTCCGCTTCGAAGGCTGGACCTTGATCAGTAAGCACACGGTCAGGGTAACCGTGCAGGCGACAGAAGTGCTTTTGAAATGCCTTGGCTGCCGTCTGAGCCGTCTGGTCTTTCACTGGCACTACTACCAGAAACCGGGAGTAGTGGTCTACGATGGTGAGAGCGTAGACATAGCCTGACCTGCTTGGGGCTAGCTTCACGTGGTCCAAGGCTACCAGTTCGAGTGGCTGTTTGGTGATGATGGGCTGCAGGGGAGCCCTCTGGCTGTCACGGTCTTTTCGTCACAGGTTGCATGGTCCGCATTCTCGACACCATCTCTCGATTGCTTTTCTCATGCCAGCCCAGTAAAGTCACTCAAGAAGCAGGACTTCCAACTTCTTCCACCCGAAGTGTCCTGCTCCATCGTGGTACGCTTCTAAGACCATCGACGCATCCCGCCTCGGGACTACCACCTGCCAGACAAGTTCATGTGTCTGGGAGCTGATGCTTCTTCGACACAGCTTTTCTTCGTAAATGAACAGTTTGCCCTTCTTCTCCACAACTGTTGGGTCTCCTGTGGAGTATCTGGGTCAGGGCGCAAGTCAGCTTGCGTCAGCAACTCCTTGACTAGGCGGACAGCCGGGTCGCTATCCTGCATTTCTGCCCATCCATGGTGGGGCAATGAGTTGAACGTGACCTCTCTATTGGCGTAGCACCTGTTCTTCACACAATGGGAGCACTGGGTTACCCCATGACGATGGAAAGCTGGTATCTCTATCTCTTCCAGGTCTCCCCCCCCATCTGGAAAGTTGGGCATCCTGGACAGTTCGTCAGCATTTGCATTTATGTGCCCAGCCCGATACTTGATGGTGAACTTGTAGTTAGATAGTCGGGCCATCCATCGTTGTTCCAGGGCACCAAGCTTCGCAGTTTCCAGGTGCATCAGCGGGTTATTGTCCGTGAAGACTGTAACTTTGGAGGAGGAGAGATAGTGCTTGAAGTGCTCTGTCACAGCCCAGACTACGGCGAGGAACTCCAACCTGAAGGAACTGTAGTTATCGGGGTTCCTTCCCGTGGGCCGGAGCTTCCTGCTGGCATAGGGAATTACTCCCTCTCTGCCCTGCTGTATCTGGGACAGCACCGCTCCTAACCCTACGTTGCTCATGTCCGTATAGAGTATGAAGGGTTGGCCATAGTCGGGGTAGGCCAGGACTTCGTCTCCCGTGAGGGCCATCTTCAGTCGGGTGAAGGATTTGTCTTCTGGCTTATCCCATTTGAACGGAGGATTCGGGGTTTTGGCATTTCTGGACTGGCCTACTAGGAGGTCCTGCATAGGTGCCACTATCTTGGTGAAGCCTTTGATAAACCTTCGGTAGTAGCCTACCACTCCGAGGAACTGCCGTACTTCCTTAATAGTGGAGGGTCTTGGCCAGTCCTTGATTACAGTGACCTTTTCAGGGTCTGGTGCTACATGTTCGGCGCTTACCACATGACCTAGGTACTGTACCTTGGGCTTCAACAGGTGGCATTTGGACGGCTTCACCTTCAGGCCAAACCCAGCTAGGGCTTCAAACACCTCTGCCAGGTGCTTCATGTGGTCTTCATAGGACTTGGAGTAGACAATGACATCATCCAGGTACAGCCGGACAGTCTCGAAGTTCTTGTGTCCCAGACTGCACTCCATGAACTGCTGGAAGGTTCCTGGGGTGTTGCAGAGCCCGAATGGCATGCAGTTGAACTCGCTGTGGCCCATCGGCATTGTAAATGCGGTCTTTTCTTTATCCGCCTCTGCTACAGGAACCTGCCAATACCCACTGGTGAGATCCAATGTAGAGAAATAATTAGCAGATTTTAATGCAGCTAGGGACTCTTCAATTCTGGGCAACGGGTAGGCATCCTTATGTGTAATGCAGTTAATTTGCCTGTAGTCAACACACATTCTCATTGTACCATCCTTTTTCCTGACGAGAACTAATGGAGAAGACCAGGGGCTACAACTATCTCTTATCACCCCAGCCTCCTTCATCTCCCCCTTAACATCCCTTTGGCACATTGATAGTGAGCTGGGGGCACAGGCCGGTACCGCTCTTTAATAGGTGGATGATCTCCCGTGGAGATATTGTGTTGTACCCCTTTTACCTGCCCAAAATCTAGTGGGTGTTTGCTGAAGATCCGCTCATACTCCTGGACCACCCGGTATACTCCATGTTTTTGGTGCTGAGGGGTGGAGTCAGTGCCCACGTGTAGCTTCTGACACCAATCCTCCATCTGTCCCTTAGAGCCATTATCCTCCGCCGGTTTGGATAGAGGCAGGGGCTCTACTGCTTTTGTAGAGTTGTTACTAACTATGAATAATTTAGCAAGGGTAGCATAGCGGGGTAAATGGACCTCCTCCTCCCCACAATTCAGGATGCGGACTGGCACTCTCCCATTGCGGACATCAACCACCCCCCTGGCCAGGGTCGGACTGGGGTGTCTGGGGCCCACAGGGAGAACTGACTCTAGGGGCCCACCTACAGCCATATGCAAATATCTGTTATCCGCTATCCCTGTTATAGTGGAGCATTTACAGGCGGCTCCTGCACATCTACTGTGCGACACTAACTGGGATGTACAATTACGGTAGTTTGCAATAAAGGGGTTCTTTGGTTAAAACAAGTTATCACCGATCCATGGGATCCACAGGATCAGTGATAACTTATTGATCGTTTGTGTCCGAACATTGGAAAACGCACCTATCGGAAGAATGGGGAAGTTTCATCCCTGACAGGACACTTATCCACATTTTAAAATGCAGCTTCCAAAAAAGAGCAGCGCTCACAGTCACTGAGGGAATGAATAGATCAGTGGTCGCATCTCACATGCCGCTCCAGTCTAATGGGGAGAAAAGCTCCACATTCTGCCAATTGTGTCCCAGCAGTCAGACCCCCACCAATCAATATCATCACTGATCCTGTGGAGAGGTGATTACTTGTTTTCACAAGAGAACCCCTGTAAGTGCATCTCTGCTGCTCTGGTCCAAGTATTTAATCTCTAAGGCCACAGCCCCACTATCAGTATTTGGTCAGTA
Source organism: Phyllobates terribilis (assembly GCF_046119375.1). Taxonomy (NCBI): domain Eukaryota; kingdom Metazoa; phylum Chordata; class Amphibia; order Anura; family Dendrobatidae; genus Phyllobates; species Phyllobates terribilis. Next base: position 28,609,315 of record NW_027362774.1, on the reverse strand, counting down.
TTCGGTCAGTATTTTTTCTCAGAAGTGGGAGCCAAAACCAGGTGAGGAACAATCATAGAAAAGGTATAATAGAAACAAGTCACCAATTCTGCATTTATCACCCACTCCTGGTTTTGGCAGCGACTCCTGAGAAAAAATACTAACCAAATACTAATGGTGGGGCTGTGGCCTAATGGAAAAAAATCTTTTCCTAGTTAATATCAGCAAGAACAAAATGACCGCCATACACAACACAGTCCACTATATCAACACCAATAATACCACATACAAAAGGGACAAATATCGCCACACCATGACTAGATCACATATTACCACCACATAGTGATCGAATAATACCACATACAAGGAACAAATACGGCCACACCATGACCAGACCACATATTACCACCCCAAAGTGACCAAATGCTACAATACTGATCATGAATACAAACCACAATACTAACAACACTGTTATTACCACCAGCGACATTATACACAGGAGCTCTGTATATAGTGTCAGTGTACAGGTAATACAGGGATCACCAGTGACATTATACACAGGAGCTCTGTATATAGTGTACAGGTAATACAGTGACCACCAGTGACATTATACACTGGAGCTCAGTATATAGTGTCAGTGTACAGGTAATACAGGGTTCACCAGTGACATTATACACTGGAGCTCTGTATATAGTGTACAGGTATTACAGTGGTCACCAGTGACATTATACACAGGAGCTCTGTACATAGTGTATAGTGTACAGGTAATACAGTGATCACCAGTGACATTATACACAGGAGCTCTGTATATAGTGTACAAGTAATACAGTGGTCACCAGTGACATTATACACAGGAGCTCTGTATATAGTGTACAGGTAATACAGTGGTCACCAGTGACATTATACACAGGAGCTCTGTATATAGTGTACAGGTAATACAGTGGTCACCAGTGACATTATACACAGGAGCTCTGTACATAGTGTATAGTGTACAGGTAATACAGTGGTCACCAGTGACATTATACACAGGAGCTCTGTATATAGTGTACAGGTAATACAGTGGTCACCAGTGACATTATACACAGGAGCTCTGTACATAGTGTATAGTGTACAGGTAATACAGTGGTCACCAATGACATTATACACAGGAGCTCTGTATATAGTGTACAGGTAATACAGTGGTCACCAGTGACATTATACACAGGAGCTCTGTATATAGTGTACAGGTAATACAGTGGTCACCAGTGACATTATACACAGGAGCTCTGTATATAGTGTATAGTGTACAGGTAATACAGGGATCACCAGTGACATTATACACAGGAGCTCTGTATATAGTGTCTGTTATGTTCTGCTACCAGAGCTAAGGAAAGAGAGGAGATCTGTCCCTACGATAGAACTCAGCTGAATCCCTACGATGTAACAGGGAACCTGATCCTGCGATCAGACCTGCTAAAGTCCTAAGCTAGTCTGTACGAAGACCTATAGATGTGGGGGAGGAATCCCTACAAGTACTAAGGACTGGGAGGAATATGGGACCCCTCCTAACAGAAATAGTAGCAGACAGACGAACAAACAAAATATATAGAACATAGAGGTCAGTAGACCAAGCAAACTAACAGAGCAAGACACAGAGCACAGGCTAGCTAGAAAGTAGATATACAATGAAGTCCAGCAAAGCCAGAAGGGCGGAGCAGGATTAAATAGGCCAACAAGGTCATGTGACCAGCAAAGGAAAAAAAACCTAACAGCAAGGTTCTAACAGTACCCCCCCTTCTAAGAGGATCCTCCGGATCCCCTAGGACCAGGCTTATCAGGAAATCTCCTGTGAAACGCTCTGATAAGTCTGGACGCGGAAACATCATCTGACCTCACCCAAGAGTTATCCTCGGGTCCGAAACCTTTCCAGGCCACAAGATACTGCAAACTACCTCTATACCGTCTAGAGTCAAGGATGCGAGAAATTTCATATTCCCCGTCCTCCACCACCGGAGGAACAGAGGCAGAGGCGTCACCATCCGACACAACAGCTTTTTTTAACAGAGAGACATGAAAGACCGGATTAATTCTCCAGGAGGTAGGAACCTCCAACCTAACAGCAGATTGGTTGACAACCTGAAGCACCTTAAAGGGCCCTACAAACTTGGGACCCAATTTCTTAGAAGGAATCCTCAACCGCAGATTCCTAGAGGACAACCAAACCATGTCACCAACAGCGAACAAAACCTCCTGTCGTTTCCTATCAAAGTAGTCTTTAGATTTTCTGTTGGCCTCCTGAAGATTACCACGCACATCCGTCCAAACTCTTTCCAAATCACCGGAAAAATTCTCCTCCTCAGGCACGGCAGATCCCAACTTGGAGAACGACCCAAACGACGGATGTCTCCCAGAACAACAAAAAAAAGGCGAACAACCAGCAGAAGAAGATGTATGATTGTTCAGAGCAAATTCGGCAAGTGGCAGAAACTCAGACCACCCCTCTTGATTGTCTGCCACAAAACAACGCAAGAACTGCTCAACATCCTGGTTTTTCCTTTCTGTCTGGCCATTAGATTCAGGATGATATCCGGACGAAAACGACAAATGAATTCCCAACCTGTCACAAAAGGCACGCCAAAAACGAGCCACGAACTGAGGACCCCTATCAGAAACAATGTCAGTAGGAACGCCATGAAGTCTGACAATTTCCTTGACAAAGGCCTTAGCGAGAGTTTTAGCGCAGGGCAGTTTGACGAAGGGAACCAAGTGACACATCTTGCTAAAACGGTCCACGACCACCCAGATGACAGTAAAACCCTCAGAGGGGGGAAGGTCAGTTATAAAGTCCATAGCCAAATGTGTCCAAGGAGCACTGGGGACCTCCAAAGGACAAAGCAACCCCGCAGCAGGAGTATGTGAGGACTTAGATCTAGCACATACAGTACATTGGCGCACCCACTTAATGACTTCCTTCTGCCATCCAGGCCACCAAAAACTGCGACCCACCAGTCTCTTGGTCTCAGAGATTCCGGGATGACCTGCCAACCGAGATTCGTGACACTCAACAAACAAATCTCTCCTAAAGGTCCCAGGCACAAACAACCTCCCATGAGGAGTGTTAGATGGGGCATTCTCCTGAGCTTTAAGAATCTCATCTTCCAAAACGGAGTCTAAAGCAGCTATCACAACACCTTCTTGTAAAATGTTTTCCTCTTTCTCAGCACCGACTATGGGAGAAAAACTGCGAGACAAGGCATCCGCCTTAACATTCTTAGTACCAGGGATGTAAGTAACGGAGAAATTAAACCGCGAGAAAAACAGTGCCCACCTAGCCTGACGGGCATTCAGGCGCTTGGCAGCGTCAAGATATATCAGATTTTTATGATCCGTAAGAACCTGAACGGGAAATTCCGCACCTTCCAAGAAGTGGCGCCAGTGTTCAAATGCGAGTTTAATAGCCAATAATTCCCGATTACCAATATCGTAATTCAATTCAGTCTCCGAAAATTTTTTTGAAAAAAAGGCACAGGGATGTAATCCATCCCCGTTATCCTGAGACAATACTGCGCCAACCCCCACAGAGGAAGCATCAACCTCAACCAAAAACGGCCTAGTAACATCAGGCTGCATAAGGATGGGAGCAGAGGTGAACCTCTCCTTGAGATACACAAAAGCTTCAATGGCCTCAGAAGACCACTGAACCGCATCAGCACCTTTCCTGGTGAGATCAGTCAGAGGTTTGACAATACTAGAAAAATTTTTTATGAATTTTCTATAGTAATTGGCGAAACCCAAAAACCTCTGTATCGATTTCAAACCAATAGGCCTAGGCCATTCCTGCACAGCCTGAACCTTAACCGGATCCATCTCAAAACCTTTGCTGGAGATAATGTAGCCCAAAAAACTAATTCTCTGTACAGCGAACTCACATTTCTCCAGCTTAGCAAAAAGCGAATTGTCCATTAATAACTGTAATACCTCACGCACGCTCCGCCAATGAGACTCCAGATCTGGCGAATAAATCAAAATGTCATCCAAATACACAACCACATTTTTACCGATCAAAGGTCTAAGGATGTCATTAATCAGATTCTGAAAAAATGCAGGAGCATTAGTAAGACCAAAAGGCATAACCAGATTCTCAAAATGACCCACAGGAGTGTTAAAAGCAGTCTTCCATTCATCACCCTCCTTCATGCGCAACAGATTGTATGCCCCCTTAAGGTCAATTTTAGAGAACCACTTGGCCCCCAATAACTGGTTAAACAGATCAGGAATCAATGGCAGTGGGTAAGGATTGCGTACCGTAATTTTGTTAATCTCACGAAAATCCAGACAAGGACGTAAACCGCCGTCCTTTTTTTTTACAAAAAAAAATCCAACCGCCACAGGAGACTTAGAGGGCCTAATGTGACCGGCGGCCAAACTTGTCTGTATGTATTCCTCCAAAGCCTTCCTCTCAGGAATAGTAAGGTTAAATAAACGACTTTTAGGAAGAGTCGCTCCAGGGACAAATTCAATAGAACAATCATAGTCTCTATGGGGAGGCAAAACCTGCGATTCCTTCTCAGAAAAAACTCTCCAAAAATCCTGAATAGGAACAGGCAATTCTCCCCTATCCAAAGCTGCAATACGCCCGTTACAACACTTGTCATAACATTTATGGCTCCAGGATTTAATTTCACTGGTAGACCAATCCAGTACAGGATTGTGAAATTTTAACCAGGGCAATCCCAATATTACTGGAGAAGGCAAGTTATTCAACACTACCAAATCCAATTTCTCATGGTGAACACCATTAATAGTGAGAGGAAATTCACAGACCTTGAGAGTAATATTCTTCAAAGGGGACCCATCCACAGAAACCACAGCAATGGGGGATGATAAAGGTTCAGGTTTTAAATTGAGTTTTTCCACGAATCCCCCATCAATTACATTCAGTGTAGACCCGCAATCAACAAACACCCGAAATTCCATTAATTTTTCCTGAGCAATCGTGGAAGCAGCTAAAAATATACCCTTGGAATTTAAACAGGCAATACGGGCATGACTCACCATTTTTTTTTCTTTCTTCATACGAAGCTCACAGCCTTTAATCAAATGACCAGATTTTCCGCAATAGAAACACAAGCCTTCCGAAAAACGACGGTCTTTTTCTTGAGAGCGAGGTGCCACCGATCCAATCTCCATCGGTTCACCACTGTTAGTACACACATTATCATAACCAGAAACTGACATAGCAGAGGATTTGCTCTCATTAACCCTAGCACGCAGTCTTCTATCCACCCGTATAGCTAATTGCATAGCCTGTTGCAAATCCTCAGGTGTAGGATAAGCAATTAGCAGGTCTTTAACCCTTTCACTGAGCCCAGCAAGAAATAGACTTTTCAGAGCAGAATCGTTCCACCCTGTTTGAGTGGACCAACGACGAAAATGAGTACAATATTTTTCGACATTACCTGATCCTTGTTTTAAACGTCTCAACTCAGTCTCAGCTGATGCGACACGGTCAGGATCATCATATAATAGTCCTAAAGCAGAAAAAAAACTATCCACTGATCTGAAGCATGTATCACTAGGTTGCAAAGAAAAGGCCCACTCCTGAGGCTCTTTGCGCAAAAGTGACATTATGAACCCTACGCGCTGGGATTCATCCCCAGAGGACTTGGGTCTCAAACGAAAATACAATAAGCAAGCATTTTTAAATGAAAAAAATTCTCGATGTTCACCAAAAAATAAATCCGGCAAACATACCTTAGGCTCCAAGAAATATGCTCCAGGACAGTTACTCACGTGCTGACGGAGCTCGGCCACTTCCAGAGAGAGTCCCTGCAGGTGTTTAGCCAAATCCTGAACCGACACCATGATGGAACAAAAAACATCTTTCCTTAGAGAATTTGCTGGCTGGACTTACTGTTATGTTCTGCTACCAGAGCTAAGGAAAGAGAGGAGATCTGTCCCTACGATAGAACTCAGCTGAATCCCTACGATGTAACAGGGAACCTGATCCTGCGATCAGACCTGCTAAAGTCCTAAGCTAGTCTGTACGAAGACCTATAGATGTGGGGGAGGAATCCCTACAAGTACTAAGGACTGGGAGGAATATGGGACCCCTCCTAACAGAAATAGTAGCAGACAGACGAACAAACAAAATATATAGAACATAGAGGTCAGTAGACCAAGCAAACTAACAGAGCAAGACACAGAGCACAGGCTAGCTAGAAAGTAGATATACAATGAAGTCCAGCAAAGCCAGAAGGGCGGAGCAGGATTAAATAGGCCAACAAGGTCATGTGACCAGCAAAGGAAAAAAAACCTAACAGCAAGGTTCTAACAGTGTCAGTGTACAGGTAATACAGTGATCACCAGTGACATTATACACTGGAGCTCTGTATATAGTGTCCAGGTAATACAGTGGTCACCAGTGACATTATACACAGAAGCTCTGTATATAGTGTATACATAATACAGTGATCACCAGTGACATACACAGGAGTTCTGTATATACTATATACACACGTGGTCAGAATTGTTGGTACCCCTCGTTTAATGAAAGAAAAACCCACAATGGTTACAGAAATAACTTGAATCTGACAAAAGTAATAATAAATTAAAAATCTATGAAAATGAACAAATGAAAGTCAGACATTGCTTTTCTGCTTCCACTGAATTAAAAAAAAAAAAAAAACTCATGAAATAGGCCTGGACAGAAATGATGGTACCCCTGAAAATAATGTGACAAAAGGGACATGTTGTGTCCACTAATTAGCATCACAGGTGTCTACAATCTTGTAATCAGTCAGTGGGCCTGTATATAGGGCTACAGATACTCACTGTGTTGTTTGGTGACATGGTGTGTACCACACTCAACATGGACCAGAGGAAGCAAAGGAAAGAGTTGTTTCAGGAGATAAGAAAGAAAATTATAGAAAAGCATGTTAAAAGGTAAAGGTTAAAAGACCATCTTCAAGCAGCTTGATGTTCCTGTGACTACAGGTGCACATATTATTCAGAAATTTAAGATCCATGGGACTGTAGCCAACCTCCCTGGACGTGGCCGCAGGAGGAAAATTGATGACAAATCAAAGAGACGGATAATATGAATGGTAACAAAAGAGTCCAGGAAAACTTCTAAAGAGATTAAAGGTGAACTTCAAGCTCAAGGAACATCAGTGTCAGATAGTACTATCCACCGTTGTTTGATCCAAAGTGAACTTCATGTAAGACTACCAAGGAGAACACCATCGTTGAAAAAATAAAAAATAAAAAAGCCAGACTGGAATTTGCCAAACTACATGTTGACAAGCCACAAAGCTTCTGGGAGAATGTACTATGGACAGATGAGACAAAAATGGAAGTTTTTGGCAAGGCACATCAGCTCTATGTTCACAGACGGAAAAATGAAGCATATCAAGAAAAGAACACTGTCCCTACTGTGAAACATGGGGGAGGCTGTTATGTTCTGGGGCTGCTTTGCTGTATCTGGTACAGGGTGTCTTGAATCTGTGCAGGGTACAATGAAATCTCAAGACTATCAAGGGATTCTATAGAGAAATGTGCTGCCCAGTGTCAGAAAGCTTGGTCTCAGTCGCAGGTCATGGGTCTTGCAACAGGATAATGACCCAAAACACACAGCTAAAAACACCCAAGAATGGCTAAGAGGAAAACATTAGACTATTCTGAAGTGGCTTCTATGAGCCCTGACCTAAATCCTATTGAACATCTTTGGAAAGAGCTGAAACATGCCTTCTGGAAAAGGAAACCTTCATACACGAGACACCTGGAGCAGTTTGCTCATGAGGAGTGGCCAAAATAGTTGTCAAGAGGTGTAGAAGTCTCATTGACAGTTACAGGAATGGTTTGATTGCAGTGATTGCCTCAAAAGGTTCTTCAACAAAATATTAAGTTAAGAAGAACCATCATTTCTGTCCAGGCAGATTTCATGAGTTTAATTTTTTTTTTTATTCTGTGGAAGCAGAAAAGCAATGTCTGACTTTCATTTGTTCATTTTCAAAAATTTGTAATTTATCAGATTCAAGTTATTTCTGTGACCATTGTGGGTTTTTCTTTCATTAAACGAGGGGTACCAACAATTTTGACCACGTGTGTAGTGTAAGTGTACATGTAATACACTGACTCACCAGTGATGTCTCTAGGTGAAGTCCTTCATCTTATCTTTTCTTCTTCATCTGGCACAGTCCGCCATCACTTCTTCCAGCCAGGAATCATCTCTGCAGAAAATAACACACAGTTATCAATAACTGATCTCTTCTAGAGAATATTCCCACTTTTCCCCTCGACTTCTACACTACACCAGTTGAAGAAAAAAAGCAACATAGTGCCGTCCTGCACAGTAACAGGACCCCTCTTTTGTCCCATCCCATGGAAAACAATTTCCTAAAAAGTAAATTATATTACAGAAGTAATAATGTAATAATAATAATTGGAATCTAAAGTAATAATGTTCCCCACTGGTCACCATAAACAAATAAAGTATGTTCCTCAATCTGGCTCCCAAACAGTAATTAAGTCCCTTGTCTAGCCAGGCACCCCCATATGTCCCTTCTGGCCCCCATTTGTCTAGTGTGACCCCTCCATATATTTATCCTAGCACACGTGTATCGAGCCTGCCCCCTCCCATATACCCATCCTAGCCCCCCCATGTGGCCAGTCTGCCCCCCCCACATATCCATCCTTGCCTCCATGTTTCCAGCCTGCGCCCCCATATATCCCCCCCATATATCCTCCATGTGTCCAGCCTGCCCTCTACATATCCATCCTGGCCTCCATGTGTCCAGCCTCCCCCCTCATATATCCATACTGCCCTTACCCCCTTCATATATCCATCCTGACACCCCCCATATATCCAGCGTGCCCCTCCATATATTTATGCTAGCCCATGTGTATCGAGCCCGCCCCCCCCCACATATTCATCCTAGCCCCCCATGTGTCCAGCCTGTCCCCCCCCCCATATATCCATCCTGGCCTCCATGTGTTCAGCCTGCCCCCCCATATATCCATCCTGGCCTCCATGAGTCCAGCCTGCCCCCCCCATATATCCATCCTGGCCTCCATGAGTCCAGCCTGCCCCCCATATATCCATCCTGGCCTCCCAGTGTCCAGCCTGCCCCCCATATATCCATCCTGCCCCCCATATATCCATCCTGGCCTCCATGTGTCCAGCCTGCCCCCCCCATATACCCATCCTGCCCACGCCCTTTTGCCTGGGTCCAGCCAGGGTTCTCTCTTGTGTGTCCAGCCAGGGCCCCCCCTTGTGTGTCCAGCCAGGGCTCCCCCCCTTGTGTGTCCAGCCAGGGCTCCCCCCTCGTGTGTCCAGCTTGGCCCCCCTCGTTTGTCCAGCCAGGGTTCCCCCTCGTGTGTCCAGCCAGGGCCCCCCCTCGTGTGTCCATCCAGGGTTCCCCCCTTGTGTGTCCCGCCAGGGTTCCCCCTTGTGTGTCCCGCCAGGGTTCCCCCCTTGTGTGTCCCACCAGGGTTCCCCCCTTGTGTGTCCCACCAGGGTTCCCCCTCTTGTGTGTCCCGCCAGGGTTCCCCCCCTTGTGTGTCCCGCCAGGGTTCCCCCCTTGTGTGTCCCGCCAGGGTTTCCCCCTTGTGTGTCTAGCCAGGGTTCCCCCCTTGTGTGTCCAGCCAGGGTTCCCCCCTTGTGTGTCCAGTCAGCTACCCCCTTGTGTGTCCAGCCAGGCTACCCCCTTGTGTGTCCAGCCTGGCTACCCCCTTGTGTGTCTGTCCAGCTGGGCCCCCCCCCTTGTGTGTCCAGCTGGGCCCCCCCTTGTGTGTCCAGCTGGGCCCCCCTTGTGTGTCCATCCAGGGTTCCCCCTTGTGTGTCCAGCCAGGGCCCCCCCTTGTGTGTCCAGTCGGCTCCCCCCTTGTGTGTCCAGCTGGGCCCCCCCTTGTGTGTCCAGCCAGGGTTCCCCCCTTGTGTGTCCATCCAGGACCCCCCCTTTTGTGTCCAGTTGGCTCCCCACTTGTGTGTCCAGCCAGCCTACCCCCTTGTGTGTCCAGCTGGGCTCCCCTTGTGTGTCCAGCCAGGGTTGCTCCTTGTGTGTCCAGCCAGGGTTCCCCCCCTGTGTGTCCAGCCAGGATCCCCCCTTTTGTGTCCAGCCAGGCTACCCCCTTGTGTGTCTGTCCAGCTGGGCCCCTCCTTGTGTGTCCAGCTGGGCCCCTCCTTGTGTGTCCAGCTGGACCCCCCCTTGTGTGTCCAGCTGGGCCCCCCCTTGTGTGTCCAGCTGGGCCCCCCCCTTGTGTGTCCAGCTGGGCCCCCCCCTTGTGTGTCCATCTGGCCCCCGCCTTGTGTGTCCAGCCAGTGGGTCCAGACCATTACACACACACACACACACACACACCTCTTACCTTCCTGCGCTCCCGTGCGGTGTCCTCCTTCTCCTGAGTTGCGCGCCTCCTTCACAGCAGGCGCATGACGATGACGTCATACGTCGGCCGGCAAAGGGAGACACGCAGCTTCAGCTGCTTCACTGGGATGTGCGCCCCGGTGGTTCAGGTAATGAACGCTGCGTGCGCGCGTCCCTGCATACACTGTGCCTGCACTTTTAAAGGGCCCGTGCCCCTTAAAACCGCAGGATTTTTTTTTTGTTCTCTTCTCCCCTTCTACTTTGCAGCAGGGGGCGGGGCCCACCGGGAAAACTCCCGGTATCCCGCCAGCCCAGACCGACCCTGCCCCTGGCTGTCAAAATGGTGGGCCTACTATTAGAGTAGACAATAATTTCTGAAAGACAATTTTCTATAACATTAGTGCCTAAGGTTATCATGGGATGACTTTCTCGGCGATCAATATCAACAATTATCATTCCTTGTGATAGCAATTCTACTTTGCCAACTTTTATGGTCACCTCTTTATACCCCACCTGAGGCAAGGGCTGACCATTGCTGACATAGATGTTAAGATGTTCATCTGGACGGTGAGTAATGTCTGAATCAGTCCAGTATTGTTTATAAAGGACATATGGAATCGTGGTCACCTGGGACCCAGTGTCCAGCAACGCGTTCATTGGGATGCCGTCAAGCACGACAGGTAGGACCGGCCGTGATCCCACGTACTTGTCTCGCCAACTTTGTGGGCCTGGTCGCCTTACTCCTTGGGGTTGGCCCTCTGCCCCAGGTGTTGCTCATTTAAATTACAGTACCTTGCGTAGTGTCCTGCCTTTTGACAGCAGCGACAGATGGGTTGTCCGTTCTGGTCGTAGCGATCGCTGTTCCTCCCTCTGATCGGTGGGATTCTTTTCTGTCGTCGCCACGGGACGTCATCTGGACTGGAAGCCAGCTTGATCTTTTCCTCTGGAGACACTTGCATGGCCTGCACTGTTTTGGTTAACGTGGCCACTCTTGGACTTGAAGGCGCAGGTCTGCAGACGGGTCATTGTCCAGCGTCTGCGCGTCAGCCTCCGCAGGTGTTGGGGAAAAGGATGCCACCTCCTGGTGGTAGGTGATAGCTGGGCGACGGTGGGATGTGGCGCCTCCTGGTGTTGATTCCCGCAGCACCCTGATGGCTCTGTCTTTAAATTGTGCAAAGTCCAGATCAGGGTTTTGCAGAGCCATAATGCACAGCTGCGTCCTGTGAGCGCTGGACAGGAGTCCCTCAATAAATTGTTCAGTTAGCAATCTGTTCTCATCATGCACACTGTCAGGGTCTACCTGTTTGATGGCCCGCAGCACCTCCTGCAGGTTTAGAGCATAGTCCCGTAAACTGTCCTGTACTCTTTGTTTGCATCCGTAAAACTTAATTTTAATTTCCGCTGCGGTGCGGGTGTCAAAGGTTTCCTTTAATCGGGCCAGTATTTCTTTTACAGTGCCTTTGTCTCTGCCTGGCCAGGACTTCACCTCTCTCTGGGCTGCACCGATTAGCTGGCCTATGAGGATGCTGACTTTCTGCTCCTCAGACAGGGGGTATACTTTAAACAAACTGTGCAGTCTTTCCTCAAAGTCATTCAGGGTGTGCGACTCCCCTGAGTACTGGGGCAACCATGCCGCCCCCAGTATGTATGGCATTGATAACGGCATTACAGTGGCAGGAGCCGCGTCAGCAGGTTGAACCCTTTTCCACGTTGGGCATCTTCCTCCCCCCTAGTGAACCGCGTCCTACCTTCCTGCTTGTTGAGCCGGCTGCGGTCCCTCGGACGGGAAGAGGAGAACTGCTCGACTAGCAGTTCCCGCTGCAGGACCTGGCGTCCCTTGCGTCTGACGTCAGGGCATTTGCTTACTGTCACGGCGGCTTCCTTCCAGGACCTGACGCTGCGTCAGTGCGTGAGGCAGGGCTTGGGCTTCGCGAGCTTCCAGCGGTTACGCCCCTCTTCTTCCCGCACGGCAATTCGGAAATGGCGGACAATGGCGGGAAACAGCGGTAATTGGCGCAAAACTTCACCACGGTATGTGACACAGTTCGTTAAAGCGCACAGTACCCGGTGGCAACGGGCACGAGATCCTGCCGACTACGCCAAAGTTGACGCGCCCCCTGGGCCAAGGGGTACCCGGTGCCGGGCCGGTAGATGCTGGGGGTTGTAGTCACAGTGGCGGTGACCCGGTCCGTGATCCAGGGCGGTCAATCCAAGGGAAATTATATGTATAGGTTTTATTAAAGAGTCCGACTACGCCACCTGTGGAATGCGGCTAAAGGGGCCGCCGCTGTGGAGCAGTCCTCTGAAGCAGGTGGTATTGCAGCAAGGATGTTATGACTCCCCACAGGAAGAGTTAGTTTTAGGGCAGGGTGTGGATGTTGGTGGTTGTGCAGGGCGTCGTAGTGCAGTAATAACCACAGAGCCAGTATAGTGCAGTCCCAGGGTCTTTACTGATGACAATTAGGCAAGCCTGGATTGGGGTACTGGCTACAGGTAAGAGTCCGGTCAGCCTGGAAGCAAGCATAGAGTCCTCCTTGCCAGGTGAAGTTGTAGGCCTCCCCTTCTCATTATACTCTTTGGCTTTGCTGCTTGTAGCTGTGCTATAGCCCACGTCCCTGAGTGTAACGTTCTGTGCTCACCCGTATGGCTTGCAGCTTGGGCCTTACTCATGCATTGATCCCACGTAGGGGTGCTTGTCCTTCTGTGCTGCTGAGCCTCCGCGCATCTGATGGGGCTAGGAGACCTTCAGTCTCCTGCCCTACGGTATCTGCTGCTGGGCCTTCAGTGCTCCACAGCCTCGGACTTCAGTGTCCAGTCCTCTGTGTTTTTTCTAGCTAGGACGAGCTACCTCAGCTCCAGGCCCTAGCTCCTCTCTCTTCGACGTCCTAAACTCAACTCCCAACACTAAGACTAACTAACCCCGCCCCCAAATCCCAGTTGCCAAGGGGAGGAGCTCCCCTTGCTGGTCTGGAGCCAGGAAAATGTTGCATGCTTAGTATCATAGAATCATAGAATCATAGAATCATAGAATGGTAGAGTTGGAAGGGACCTCCTGGGTCATCTGGTCCAACCCCCTGCTCAAAGCAGGATTCACTAGATCATCTCAGACAGATGTCTGTCCAGCCCTGACTAGGGGATCCCTGCTTGCTTCCAGGCATGGCATTACCTCTTTTGAGGGAGGCAAAGCCACTGTGGCAACCGGACCACTGGGGTGCCACAGATATTGGCCTCTTCCCGCCTAACAATACCAGCCCGCAGCCGCCCATGTAATCCATGGCGATCCCACGACCGATTCTGTAGTACAGCCTTTGGAGTCTCGTTCTGAGAAGAAAGCCTCTTAGGTCACTCCCGGTCAAGCTGTGCTCTGCGAGACCCGGCGAGATCAGTGATGACATCAGTAATGTTACTGAATATATATCTAAAATATTTACAGCGTCTATCTATCCATCTATATACAATATCACCTATGGTGTATGTACATTCATGGCCGAAAGTGTTGGCACCCTTGAAATTGTTCCAGATAATGAAGTACCTTATTTTTCGATTTATAAGACGCAATTTTTCCCCCCATATTAGGGGGGGAAATAGGGGTGCGTCTTAGAAAGCGAAATCACCTTACCGGCTGCGGTCGAGCGGGTCCCGGAGATGCTGCGGGGTGCCAGAGATGCGGACGTGGAGCCAGAGATGCGGACGTGGTGCCGGAGATGCTGCGGGGTCAGGATGGGGTCTTCTGAGGTGGCCCCCATGTTGTCTGCCAAGTTCTACGCTGTAGATGTCCGGTGGTGAGGGGGATCCGCTGACATCTTGTGGCAGCCGGAGCCCCGCACCTTCCATGCTGTCCTATGCGATGGGCTCCGGGAAAATGGCCGCCGGATTGAAATTTTTGCGCTGAGATCTCGTCTCCTGAGATCTTGGTGCCGAGATCTCAATCTGAGCATGCGCCGCCTCTGGTGACCATTTTCCCGGAGTTCATTGCATAGGACAGCATGGAAGGTGCGGGGGCTTCGCCATCATCCGGCTGCCACAAGATGTCGGCGGATCCCCCACACCACCGGACACCTCCAGCGCAGAACTTGACAGACAGCATGGGGCCTGCAGCCACTTCCGAACACCCTGTCCTGACCCTGCAGCATCTCCGGCACCCCGCAGCATCTGCAGCCTCAGCCAGCGGCAACCCTGGGACCCCGCTCTACCAACGCCACCGCCCCCCAGGCAAGCTGATTATAATACGCACCGGTTTATAAAAAAAAAAATTTCCTATTTTCCTGCCCAAAATTATAAACCGGTGCGTATTATAATCCGCAAAATACGGTATTTCTTCCAGAAAATTAATGCAATTACACATCTTTTGTTGTACACATGTTTATTTCCTTTGTGTACTGGAACAACACAAAAAAAACAGAGATAGAAAGGCAAATTGGACATAATTTCACAAAAAAAAACTAAAATGGGCAGGACAAAATTCCTGACAACTTTCCAAAATTGTGTGGGCAATTTGAAAATCACACCTGAAACAAGATAAAAATGGTAGAAGTTGACTCAATCTTTGCATTGTGTGTCGAACTGTCTGGGGACTTGAGAACTAAAATTGTTGAAAAATATCAACACTCTCAAGGTTACAAGTCCATCTCCAGAGATCTTGATGTTCCGTTTTCCATGGTGTGCAACATAATCAAGAAGTTTATAACCCATGGCACTGTAGCTAATCTCAGTCGACATGAACGGCAGAGAAAAATTAATGAAAGGTTGCAACGCAGGATAGTCCGGATGGTGGATAAGCAGCCCCAATCAAGTTCTAAAGAAACGTTAGCTGTCCTGCAAGCTCGGGGTGCATCAGTGTCAGCGTGAACTATCCGTCGACATTTGAATGAAATGAAATGCTATGGCAGGTGATCCAGGAGGACCCCACTGCTAACACAGAGACATAAAAAAGCTAGACTGCAGTTTGCCAAAATGTGCGTGAGTAAGCCAAAATTTCTCTGGGAAAACGTCTTATGGACAGATGAGATCAAGATAGAGACGTTTGGTAAAGCACATCATTCTACTGTTTGGAAGGCCTACAAAGAAAAGAACACAATACCCACAGTCAAATATGGTGGAGGTTCAAAGATGTTTTGGGGTTGTTTTGCTGCCTCTGGCACTGGGTGCCCTGACTGTGTGCAAGGCATCATGAAATGTGAAGATACCAAAGGATGCAATGTAATACTGTAATGTTAAGATGTTAATGGCCATCAGGAATCCATATTGGTAGCCTGTCTTTAAAGAACCCTTTAAGATATTTCACAGTAACAGTTCAACTTGATAGCCTTGTACTTTCTGTCATTTTCTCAAACACCTGGACTGCATAGCTCCATTATCAATGTTTAGTTTATAGTATCACCCAGTACCATATAGCTCCATTATCAATGTTTAGTGAGAACGATGCATGTTTATATTCGTTAGGAATATTTGGTGAGAATATGCTGTGTTTATAGAATGGTAATGACTCGCCCCCAGGGCAGTGGGGTACTCGGTGTCCGGGCCTATGGATGCTGGGGGGGAATATGTCACAGTGGCTGGCCCGGTCCGTGGCCCAGGACAGTCAACAAAAAGGGGATAGTTTATATGGGATTTGTAGTTTGATCGTGACGCCACCTGTGGTTTCTGGTAATTTGTACCAGCGCTGCTGCAGACCTCTGAGGCAGTTGATAGGGCAGCTAGGATGGAACAGCTCCCCACAGGTGGAGCGGGCCTCAGGGCAGTGTAGAGTTTGATGGTGGGTGGTGATGCTGGAGCTTGTAGTGCAGTCGGGATGGCGCAGCAGGAGTAACTGACAGAGACAGGGGATTCACTTCAGTACCTTTACTGGTGCGGATGTCAGGTACGGTCCAGGGTACTCGGTAGGAAGGGTGCACTTCAGGACTTCTCTCCAGTGAGCGGGTATAAGGCCTCCTGGTCCGTGTTTCCCCCTCTCTAAGCTCCTGGCCAGCCTGCAACTGGGCCTAGCTTCTATGTCGTGTTGCTCTCTTCACCAGTCGCTAGGTAGTAGGACCTTCCACTGGTAACCACTATCGCTGGGCGCCGGGGCCTTCGTGGTTCCTGGTCCTGTAATGGGTTTAGCTTCAAGTCGGCCAGGCACTTGTAGTCCTCCTGGTATGTCGGTGATCCCTACTGGGTATAAAGGGGCCCTGTAGGCACGGACCTGGTGTCCGGTTTGTATACTCGGGTTGAGCCTATGATGCTCCTCTGCCCCCTCAACTCCTCTCTCCTCTTTTCCTTCGGCCACACTCGGGGCCCTCAATAGAGCAGCAGACGTGCTGCGTCTTCACTGCTCTCAGCGTCAGCACGCTTTCTCTCATACTAACTTCTGTATGACTGCCTAACTCCACCCTCCATATATATATATATATATCCCTAACGGGCTCCCTCTGGTGGTATGAGGTGGAAGGGTGGAGGTGTTTGTTTGTAATGAGGGCCTCTTGTGGAGAAGTCCGTCCATGCACCCTTTTGGGTCCTGTGGTACCTGTGAACAGCAGGGTGCCACAGAAAGACATCTGGTACCAGGAGCATTTGGCATATTTCATCTCCGGTGATATATTTGATATATTTGTTCGGTGTTAATTGACATCTGAACAGCTGGCCACTCAGAAGAAAGATACTATATTGAACAAATAGAACTTGTCAGAATTTGTGTAACATTTGGTTACGCAAGCATTTGTTTTTGAACAAGATATAAGTTACTGAAGTTTTCAGCTAAGACAGAAGCCTGTTGACCTGTGGACTAAAAGGGGACGCCCTGACGTCGCAGTGTGGATTCATCCCAGGACTTTTCTCTGTCTTTGCTGTTTTGCTTCTCACAGCTGATATTTTTCTGGACAGATGATGTATGTTCCTCCTGGTGAAGTTTTTCCTGTATAGTGTGCACTGTAACTACTTTACCTTTGTGATTTATATTATGCAAAAGTGTACGCAATGTCACACCATTTCCTATTTTCTATAATCATTTAATTATAATAAAAATTAATCGCCTTCTTTAAAGCCGTATCCGAGCCCTTTAAATACTTGGCAAAACATTTGGTGTCAGAAGTGGGATACACAGAAGGCTTAAAATTAAAATTTTAGCTAAATTCCGATAATCCGGAATTTTGAGACCAAATTCCAATAGTCCGGAAAAGTGTGCGTACACCCCAGCAAGCTGCTACTCTGCTGAACCAACTTCCAGATCCAGAAAAACAGCCGATGCCTTTCTATAGAAGCATGCTTCAAATCCAAAGGAATTACTCCGCCACATGGCAAGAGCTCATTTCCCTGGCAAATCTTAAAGCAGGTGATGCATATTGGCCTGTTATGGACACTGCATTTAATGATGCCTCACTTGTCAGTGACACCACATGGGACTCTGATGTTCAGTTCTGCCAACAACTTAAGCTCCGAGCTGTTAACGTGGCAACCGTACTAGAAAGTCCCATTGTGCCCAATCCACATACATTTGTAAAGAGAGGAGAGAACAAGGCGCAATGGGTGACTCAGTATTGCAATTGTTAGAGGGGTGTGAGGATGGCTACTAACCTTATGAAGTTGTGCACCTCTGCACAACCCCAGTGTAAAGCTCCACAAGCTCCGCTCTGTTGGTGGCTGTCATCTATTTCCAGCGGCGTTCACAGATCCTGATCTCTCGGTGGTGGATCACGTGGTCAGGTTAGTTGCATGTAACGCCGAGATGGACGCCCAGCTTCACCAACACCCCCGGCAGCGTTCCGGAGGGGTTAGGGCAGCGCAGCTTGGAAAACCAGGGTAGTGATTCTAATTAAATTCCTCCCACAGGTGAAAGAACAATAAGTTAAAGGCAGCTCTACCGCACCCCAACAGGGGGAAAGGGACAATAAATGGATATGAATAGCGGTACCAGAGCGCCAATAACAGGGCAAAAATATTAAAAGGACTGATTTATTAATATACACACAACGCGTTTCGGTGGACACAGCCACCTTCATCAGGTGTGACAAGCAGCAAACAATTGATCCTTATATACATTTGACTAGGTATACAATTACTTAAAAGGGGCGGGGCCAGATACAGAGTAATACCTCTATATTAACCCCTTGAGTTCATATATGCTCAATAGAGTAAAAAGGATTGTTATAAAATAATGCCTAATGAAGCATATAGGGTTCTTATAAAAAGGATTCGCTGTAAAAAAACAACTTGTGAATCCTATAATCTTAATACTTCATAGGATATATTGTCATCTACCACCCTATATTTTAGATTATATAAAAAAATAATAATAATTTTTACATACAACATAAAACAATGCATAAATATAAAGTATAAAATTACAATCAGTTTCTATCATTATAATTAGGAAAAGTAGACGAAGAAAGGAAAGAGAAAAAAAAAAAAAAAAAAAATAATAATAATAAAAAAAAAATAAAAAAATTTTCTTTAAATTTTTTCTCCCTTCTCTCTCTCTCCTCCCTCCTCCCCTCCCTCTCTCCTTTCCCCTCTTCCCTCCTTCTCTCTCTCCTCCCCCCTCCTCCTCCATATAAAAGATATATATAATAAATTTGCTAAAATATGAAAACAATTATTTAAAAAGTTGTCTTCTCTATATTAAGGTTCAAACCTTCAGGAGACAAGGTTCCCATTTTGAAAATCCAATAATTTTCACGTGTAATGAGACGATTTAGTCTATCAGGGTGTGTATCAACTATATGATCAATGATAGTTAGTTTTAGGTTATTAGGATTTTTTTGATGTTCTTTTAAGAAATGATTAGAAACACTATGTAGGGGAAAGCCGTTTCTAATATTTTGGCGATGTTTATTTAATCTGGAGTGCATTTCCTGGATAGTGCGGCCAATGTATTGCAGGCCGCAGGTGCACTGGAGCAGATAGATCACATATGAGGACTGACATGTAAGTCTAAAGCGAATGGGATATATCTCTCCAGTGACCGCAGAGACGAATGTTTTGGCTCCGTTATCAATGGATTGACAGCATAAGCATTTAGGGACATTACATTTATAACATCCATTATTGCTAATAGGAACTGAATGGTTCGGTCTTCTACCAATTGTTGTATTGCTAGGGGCTATATAGTTTCCTAGATTTTTACTCCTCCGATATATGACATGAGGAAATTCCGGTAAATGACCAGTTAATATTGGATCATTACTTAAAATGAACCAGTATTTTTTTAATAAACTGGATAACACTTGCGTAGGTTTACCATAGGTAGTAATCAGATTTAAACTGAAATCGCTGTATGGCTCTTGGCTGGTATTCTTGGATTTGTTGATACACAGGTTCTGTGATAGGGATCTAGTTTTGGAGAAAGCATCCTCTAATAATTTCCGGGGGTATCCCTTAGCTCTAAAACGTTTTTGTAAAACCTTAGATTCCAGAAAAAAATCCGAATCATGTGTACAATTTTTTCTGACACGCCAATATTGACCGTATGGAATATTTCTAATCCAGCTGGGTAGATGGCCACTGTCAAATTCAAGATAGCTATTTACATCCACTTCCTTAAAGTGGGTAGATGTGGATATTTTACCCGAATTGTCTATATTTATCTGAAGGTCAAGATATTGAATATTACTCTCAGATATGGTAGAGGTAAAGGAAAGACCCCAGTCGTTAGAGTTTAATTCATCAATAAATTTGGCAGCCTCCACAGTATTTCCCCTCCATATAATAAACAGATCGTCTATAAAGCGGCGGTACATAACGATGGATTTATCGGCGCCGAGGGATTGCGCGATGTGGATAGACTCGAATGCCCCCATATATAGATTTGCATAACTGGGGGCAAACCTCGTCCCCATCGCGCAGCCCCTCAGCTGCCGATACATCACCCCCTCAAAAGAAAATACATTGTTCTCAAGAATGAAAGTTATACCCCTCAATAAAAAGTTTTTTTGAGGATCTTGTAAGTTAGGGTCCTCATCTAGGAATTTTTTAATTGCCTGTAAACCCAATACATGTGTGATATTGGAATAAAGAGAGCTTATATCGAGTGTAATAAGAAGACAGCCTGGAAGAGGGGGTAATTCTCTCAATAGTCTAATTAAATGTGTGGAATCCTTTAAATGAGAATCTAGGGATAAAACGTACTTCTGTAAAAAAAGATCAATATAGTGGGATAAGTTGGATGTGATAGAATTAATACCAGAAATAATAGGACGTCCAGGGGGATTAAATTTATCTTTATGAATTTTGGGTAAAAAATAAAAATAAGGGACTTTGAATTTTTTAATGTCTAAAAAGGATTTTTCTTTTTTATTGAGGAAGCCAGCTGTAGAGGCCCCTGCTACAAGTCCTTTGTACTCCAAAAAAATGGTTACAGATGGGTCTGCTTCTAATTTCACGTAGTAGTTTGAGTCGTCTAAGATTCTGGCCGCACTATCCAGGAAATGCACTCCAGATTAAATAAACATCGCCAAAATATTAGAAACGGCTTTCCCCTACATAGTGTTTCTAATCATTTCTTAAAAGAACATCAAAAAAATCCTAATAACCTAAAACTAACTATCATTGATCATATAGTTGATACACACCCTGATAGACTAAATCGTCTCATTACACGTGAAAATTATTGGATTTTCAAAATGGGAACCTTGTCTCCTGAAGGTTTGAACCTTAATATAGAGAAGACAACTTTTTAAATAATTGTTTTCATATTTTAGCAAATTTATTATATATATCTTTTATATGGAGGAGGAGGGGGGAGGAGAGAGAGAAGGAGGGAAGAGGGGAAAGGAGAGAGGGAGGGGAGGAGGGAGGAGAGAGAGAGAAGGGAGAAAAAATTTAAAGAAAAATTTTTTATTTTTTTTTTTATTATTATTATTATTTATTTTTTTTTTTTTTCTCTTTCCTTTCTTCGTCTACTTTTCCTAATTATAATGATAGAAACTGATTGTAATTTTATACTTTATATTTATGCATTGTTTTATGTTGTATGTAAAAATTATTATTATTTTTTTATATAATCTAAAATATAGGGTGGTAGATGACAATATATCCTATGAAGTATTAAGATTATAGGATTCACAAGTTGTTGTTTTTTTACAGCGAATCCTTTTTATAAGAACCCTATATGCTTCATTAGGCATTATTTTATAACAATCCTTTTTACTCTATTGAGCATATATGAACTCAAGGGGTTAATATAGAGGTATTACTCTGTATCTGGCCCCGCCCCTTTTAAGTAATTGTATACCTAGTCAAATGTATATAAGGATCAATTGTTTGCTGCTTGTCACACCTGATGAAGGTGGCTGTGTCCACCGAAACGCGTTGTGTGTATATTAATAAATCAGTCCTTTTAATATTTTTGCGCTGTTATTGGCGCTCTGGTACCGCTATTCATATCCATTTATTGTCCCTTTCCCCCTGTTGGGGTGCGGTAGAGCTGCCTTTAACTTATTGTTCTTTCACCTGTGGGAGGAATTTAATTAGAATCACTACCCTGGTTTTCCAAGCTGCGCTGCCCTAACCCCTCCGGAACGCTGCCGGGGGTGTTGGTGAAGCTGGGCGTCCATCTCGGCGTTACATGCAATTAACCTGACCACGTGATCCACCACCGAGAGATCAGGATCTGTGAACGCCGCTGGAAATAGATGACAGCCACCAACAGAGCGGAGCTTGTGGAGCTTTACACTGGGGTTGTGCAGAGGTGCACAACTTCATAAGGTTAGTAGCCATCCTCACACCCCTCTAACAATTGCAATACTGAGTCACCCATTGCGCCTTGTTCTCTCCTCTCTTTACATATTGAGTCTGCTATTGCTGGGGGCTTAGCCTCATGACCAGGAGCTGCAAATTGGGCGACCCAGATTATTCAACACATCGAGAGACGGAAAAATCTTGCAGAATCGTCAACAGATAAGAACTGTGTTTAAGACTTTAAAATCTAAATTGCTGGATCATTATGGACTTTTATGTGACCAATAGAGAGAAATTTAGATTATCTCTGATCATTACAGCCCTTAGTAAAGACTCTAAAGATGGCGACAGATGCATATATACTAATCCAACTATGCTGAATGATACAGATCAAAAAAGGTTACGTGGACTGTTTTTGAACTTAGAAAATAATAGCAAAATAGAAATAACTAATCACGTAGACACGATGTTTTTAGAACATTACATTAAGGATAACATAATACCCAAGGGATTGAGAATGAATCTCAACTCATCCTTTCCTCAGGATATTGTTTTTACTGAAAGATGGGACAGGTGTATTTCTGATTGCTCAACAACACTGATCAGATTGTTGATTGATAAAAGGAATACTCTGGCTATGTATGCTTTAGAAACAATAGCTAAAATTAAAGGGGATTTGGAGTTCTTTTCTTCATCTGCGGAATATTTTGCCACAGATAATGAGGTAAAACTAAGACTGGCTAAGTTTGAAAATGATTTAATAAATAAAAAAGCCAAAAAATATGAAAGAGATATAAAAGACTCTAAAAAAGAAAAAATCCAATCACCACTTCAAATTTCACCTGTTCCCATCATCTCTATGCAGAGAACAACTAGGGATAATCCATCATCCCCTATTCTAAGCAATGATCCTGATAACCATACAAAACAAGTGAATAGTTTTCAAAAACAGTTTTTTATGAATAAAAAACAACAAGCAATATATGAGACTCATAAAAAGAAGTTATCCATTAACAATAATTACAAGAAAAATACTGCATTTAATTCTAATTTGGAAAAAAATAATGACCTTATAATAGAGGGAATGTGTATGGAAATTACTCCTCCCTCCATACTGATTACTGATCCACCTATTTTATCCACACAAGCAGCAGATGTAGAATTTATTGCTAATCCGTCTACTATTTCTACACAAGTAGCAGATATTGATGAACTGAACTTCACATTACATATTAACACACAGGAGATATCCCATAGTGGATCTAATATCTCAGAGCTTTCTAGTGCAATACAGATTCCTATTGCTGGGGAGTCATCTGGTCAGATCCCGATAGCGGATACACTGAATATTTTTAATCAAGGGAGACCTTCTGATAAAACAAATGGTATAAACCACATAAAACCCCCTATAAACAGAATGACATCCTTGGAATTATCTCCGATTTTGAATGAAAATAGTATCTTGATAAATCCTCAAACACAGAATGCAGTTGCATCTCAAACTAATAAAACGAAAATTACACATTTTTTTCACGTGGTCCCCGGACGTTGTCCAAAACGAAAAAGAAATTTAGGGGATGTAGAGGGAGTGGAAAAACCCGAGGCCTCAATAACAAAAATAGTCCAAATGCCGAAATTGAGACACAATCCAAATATAAAGAAAATGAAATCTTGCCAATGAACCAGAATACAAATTCCCTGCAGATAGAAACCCCTATCGGTTGTGGGGGCATTTTTAATATTTCTAGCTATGTGCTATCTGAAGCTGAACAATCCTTGTTAGGTCGAGGATTATCTTTCTGTCCAGCTGTCCCATTTAATAATTTCACTTTGTTCTGTGATTTAAATGAATTTATAAGGAAATTGACACTAAAAAGACATTTTCTATTGGAAGATAAGAGAAAATCACATCCTATTAGTTCATGCTCAACAGTATCCCCCTCCATTCAAGAATCTAATATACCAGGCCCCCCATTACTGGACCCTTTCACTCATGTAAATGTGAAGGGGAAAAATAATTTTTATCCATTACATCACAAAGGTTCACACCTTGAAACTTTCCAACAATTAATTTTGAGGGACCTTAGGACATTCCCCCCAATTTCTAAAAAAGTGAATAACTTGAGCTACCAGGAGAAATGTGCATTAAAAACCCTTCAGGATAATAAAGAAATAATTATAAAGAGAGCAGATAAGGGAGGGGGGACTGTGATAATGAACAGAGGCTGGTACATCAAGGAGGGCCTCAGAATCTTAGACGACTCAAACTACTACGTGAAATTAGAAGCAGACCCATCTGTAACCATTTTTTTGGAGTACAAAGGACTTGTAGCAGGGGCCTCTACAGCTGGCTTCCTCAATAAAAAAGAAAAATCCTTTTTAGACATTAAAAAATTCAAAGTCCCTTATTTTTATTTTTTACCCAAAATTCATAAAGATAAATTTAATCCCCCTGGACGTCCTATTATTTCTGGTATTAATTCTATCACATCCAACTTATCCCACCATATTGATCTTTTTTTACAGAAGTACGTTTTATCCCTAGATTCTCATTTAAAGGATTCCACACATTTAATTAGACTATTGAGAGAATTACCCCCTCTTCCAGGCTGTCTTCTTATTACACTCGATATAAGCTCTCTTTATTCCAATATCACACATGTATTGGGTTTACAGGCAATTAAAAAATTCCTAGATGAGGACCCTAACTTACAAGATCCTCAAAAAAACTTTTTATTGAGGGGTATAACTTTCATTCTTGAGAACAATGTATTTTCTTTTGAGGGGGTGATGTATCGGCAGCTGAGGGGCTGCGCGATGGGGACGAGGTTTGCCCCCAGTTATGCAAATCTATATATGGGGGCATTCGAGTCTATCCACATCGCGCAATCCCTCGGCGCCGATAAATCCATCGTTATGTACCGCCGCTTTATAGATGATCTGTTTATTATATGGAGGGGAAATACTGTGGAGGCTGCCAAATTTATTGATGAATTAAACTCTAACGACTGGGGTCTTTCCTTTACCTCTACCATATCTGAGAGTAATATTCAATATCTTGACCTTCAGATAAATATAGACAATTCGGGTAAAATATCCACATCTACCCACTTTAAGGAAGTGGATGTAAATAGCTATCTTGAATTTGACAGTGGCCATCTACCCAGCTGGATTAGAAATATTCCATACGGTCAATATTGGCGTGTCAGAAAAAATTGTACACATGATTCGGATTTTTTTCTGGAATCTAAGGTTTTACAAAAACGTTTTAGAGCTAAGGGATACCCCCGGAAATTATTAGAGGATGCTTTCTCCAAAACTAGATCCCTATCACAGAACCTGTGTATCAACAAATCCAAGAATACCAGCCAAGAGCCATACAGCGATTTCAGTTTAAATCTGATTACTACCTATGGTAAACCTACGCAAGTGTTATCCAGTTTATTAAAAAAATACTGGTTCATTTTAAGTAATGATCCAATATTAACTGGTCATTTACCGGAATTTCCTCATGTCATATATCGGAGGAGTAAAAATCTAGGAAACTATATAGCCCCTAGCAATACAACAATTGGTAGAAGACCGAACCATTCAGTTCCTATTAGCAATAATGGATGTTATAAATGTAATGTCCCTAAATGCTTATGCTGTCAATCCATTGATAACGGAGCCAAAACATTCGTCTCTGCGGTCACTGGAGAGATATATCCCATTCGCTTTAGACTTACATGTCAGTCCTCATATGTGATCTATCTGCTCCGGTGCACCTGCGGCCTGCAATACATTGACCGCACTATCCAGGAGATGCCCTCCAGACTAAATAAACATCGCCAAAATATTAGAAACGGCTTTCCCCTACATAGTGTTTCTAATCATTTCTTAAAAGAACATCAAAAAAATCCTAATAACCTAAAACTAACTATCATTGATCATATAGTTGATACACACCCTGATAGACTAAATCGTCTCATTACACGTGAAAATTATTGGATTTTCAAAATGGGAACCTTGTCTCCTGAAGGTTTGAACCTTAATATAGAGAAGACAACTTTTTAAATAATTGTTTTCATATTTTAGCAAATTTATTATATATATCTTTTATATGGAGGAGGAGGGGGGAGGAGAGAGAGAAGGAGGGAAGAGGGGAAAGGAGAGAGGGAGGGGAGGAGGGAGGAGAGAGAGAGAAGGGAGAAAAAATTTAAAGAAAAATTTTTTATTTTTTTTTTTATTATTATTATTATTTATTTTTTTTTTTTTTCTCTTTCCTTTCTTCGTCTACTTTTCCTAATTATAATGATAGAAACTGATTGTAATTTTATACTTTATATTTATGCATTGTTTTATGTTGTATGTAAAAATTATTATTATTTTTTTATATAATCTAAAATATAGGGTGGTAGATGACAATATATCCTATGAAGTATTAAGATTATAGGATTCACAAGTTGTTGTTTTTTTACAGCGAATCCTTTTTATAAGAACCCTATATGCTTCATTAGGCATTATTTTATAACAATCCTTTTTACTCTATTGAGCATATATGAACTCAAGGGGTTAATATAGAGGTATTACTCTGTATCTGGCCCCGCCCCTTTTAAGTAATTGTATACCTAGTCAAATGTATATAAGGATCAATTGTTTGCTGCTTGTCACACCTGATGAAGGTGGCTGTGTCCACCGAAACGCGTTGTGTGTATATTAATAAATCAGTCCTTTTAATATTTTTGCCCTGTTATTGGCGCTCTGGTACCGCTATTCATATCCATTTACAATCCACATACATTGTCAGAAATGCCATCAGATGCAAAACGTGTCATCGATCTGGCCAGTACTTTCTTCAGTGTACCACTGCATCCAGAAGATTGGTATCTGTTTGCCTTCACTTACAGAGGATCACAATACACCTGGACAGTCTTACCACAAGGAGCACAGAACTCACCAAGTCATTTCTCTAAGGCTCTTGCCTCTTGTTTACGGCCGTGGAAAGAGACTAACCATCAAGTTGTCCTTCTTCAGTAAGTGGATAATCTCCTACTATGTTGTCCGGATCAGGAGACAGCTGAAGAGTCGAGTCTCAGTCTTCTCTTTCATCTTGCACAACAAAACTGTAAGGTGTCCATCAACAAAATCCAGTGGTGTCAGCCCAAAGTTGTGTCTTTAGGCCACTGTCTCTCTCCAAACCTGAAACACCTAACGGGTGAAAGGAAACTTGCTATTGAGACCGTTCCTCTACCAAAAGGACCTAAGCAATTACAAGCTTTCTTAGGACTTATCACATATTGTCGCCAAGGGATTCCAGATGCCTCAAAGCTGATGCAACCGTTGTACGATGACCTCAAGACATCAGCTTTTCCACTACGTCCCAAATCCGTGGAAGCCTTCTACGCTCTTAAACAGGCCATACAGTCTGCACCAGCTCTTGGAATCCCAAGTTATCAACTACCTTTTTACTTGTTTGTCAGTGAAGTAGCAGGACATGCTTCCGGAGTCCTAGCACAGAAACATGGGGGAAGAACAAGACCCATTGGCTATTACTCTGCCCGCCTGGACTCGGTGTCTCAAGCTTTCCCGACTTGCCTCAGAGCCGTTCATTCTGCACATGTGCTTCTGGACAAAACTTCTGCTGGCGACATCTCTCCAAATCCTGGCCCTCCTCACCACATCCCTACAGTCACTTCCACCTCCTACCCACGATCTACCCCCAACTCTCGTAACCCTTCTAACCTTATACCTATACGCCCAGCCCCTGCTTCCCCAGTCCCACTATCAGGAGCTCTATGGAACGCTCGCTCTGTCCGCAACAAACTTTCCTACATTCACGACCTCTTCATCACTAACAAACTTTCCTTCCTCGGCATCACTGAAACCTGGCTCACCCCCTCTGACATGGCCTCTACTGCTGCACTTTCGTACGGCAGATTCCACCTCTCCCATACCCCCCACCCCACCAGCAAGCATGGTGGAGGAATAGGTTTCCTCCTCTCAGATAACTGCTCCTTCACCCATATCCCACTGCCACCCTCAATTACTCTCCCCTCTTTTGAAGTGCACTCTGTGCGCATCTACTCCCCCTCCAACCTCCAACTGGCTGTCATTTACCGCCGCCCAGGATCAACCACCACTTTCTTTGACCACTTCACCACTTGGCTACTTAATTTCCTCTCCGTTGACATCCCCACTATCCTCATGGGTGACTTTAACATCCCCATTGACACTTCCCTCTCAGCTGCCTCCAAGCTTCTATCCCTCACTTCCTGGACCTCATCTTCACCTGCCTCTGTTCCCTATCTAACCTCTCTAACTCTCTCTGACCACAACCTACTTACATTCTCTTCCCTCTCCTCTCCAGGTCAACAATCCCCACTCCACAAACTTGCACACCCTCGCAGAAATCTCAGACACCTTGACCTACACTCACTCTCTGAATCCCTTCTCCCTCTTACAGACATTAGTTCCTTACATGATGCACATGTTGCTGCCACTTTATACAACACCACAACAGCTGCAGCTCTAGATTCGGTCGCCCCCCTCACACATACCAAAGCTCGCACAATCAAGAGACAACCCTGGCACACCAGCCTAACTAAAGAACTGCGACGGGCCTCCAGGGTTGCCGAGCGTAAATGGAAAAAGTCCCACTCCAATGAGCACTTCATTGCATTCAAACAATCCCTCACTACCTTCAAGTCCACACTCACTGCAGCAAAACAAACATACTTTGCATCCCTCATATCCTGCCTGTCTCACAACCCCAAACAACTATTCAACACCTTCAATTCTCTCCTCCGTCCCCCAGTGCCTCCTCCCTCTCCTCTTATTTCAGCCGAAGACTTTGCCTCATTCTTCAAGCAGAAGATTGACACCATCAGACAAAGCTTTTGCCTAAAGCCCCCACAACCCCTCCCCACACCTACTCAACCCTCTTCCTCCAAAACCACTTTCTCCACCATTTCTGAAGATCAACTTTCCTTTTTACTCTCCAAATCACACCTCACCACCTGTAAACTTGACCCAATCACATCCCACCTCATCCCAAACCTTACCACTATCTTCATCCCAGCCCTAGCCCACCTCTTCAACCTGTCACCAACAACTGGTGTCTTCCCCTCATGCTTCAAACATGCCTCAATCACACCCATCCTCAAAAAGCCCTCCCTTGACCCATCCTCTGTGTCTAGCTATCGCCCCATATCCCTTCTCCCCTATGCCTCAAAACTACTGGAACAACACGTCCATTCTGAACTGTCCTCCCACCTCTCCTCCTGCTCCCTCTTCGACCACCTACAATCTGGTTTCCGACTGCACCATTCTACTGAAACTGCCCTGACTAAAGTCACCAATGACCTACGAACCGCCAAATCCATGCGACACTACTCTGTCCTCCTCCTCCTAGACCTGTCATCTACCTTCGACACAGTGGACCATTCCCTCTTACTACAAACTCTCTCATCTCTCGGCATCACAGACTTGGCCCTATCCTGGATCTCCTCATACCTAACAGACAGGACATTCAGTGTCTCCCACTCACGCACCACCTCCTCATCTCGCCCCCTATCTGTCGTTGTCCCCCAAGGTTCAGTCCTAGGACCTCTGCTCTTCTCCATCTACACCTTAGGCCTGGGACAGCTCATAGAGTCTCACAGCTTTCATTATCACCTCTATGGTGATGACACACAGATCTACCTCTCTGGACCCGATATCTCCTCCCTACTAACCAAAATCCCACAATGTCTGTCCCCCATTTCATCCTTCTTCTCTGATAGATTTCTAAAACTTAACAAGGACAAAACAGAATTCATCATCCTTCTGCCATCCCATTCACCCCCCCCCCCAACTGACCTATCAATGTCAATGGCTGTCCACTCTCCCCAGTCCCCCAAGCTCTCCTGGATCCGCACATTCCTCAACCATGAATCTTCAAAAACACTAGTGTAGCGCCCCAAGGGTTCGGTCGCTACAGAGGTATTGCATCTCACCCAGAGGTGTGATATCTCACTTCCAGGTAAGGATGGAGTGTGGCTCAGGACCCTAACACCCACATGCACTACACCACATTTCCGGGGGACAGGGCGACAATGTTCCCAAGAGTGAGCACAACAGTCCCTGTCCCTGGCTGGAGTGGGGGGAGGGAAGAGCTAGAAAGGGGGAACCCGGTAGTGTGTGGATGGGGAGAGTAGATCCCGGGTGCACTGTTTAGAGGAGTATATATGGTGGGCACCATCTTAGAGACAGTGTTCAGTCAGAGGGAAGAAGTGACAGAGCAGGGCCTCTGTGGAGCTCTGCTCCAGAGGCGGGCCTACCCTGTGAGGCCCTGCCAGGACTGAAGAAAGAAGCAGTAAGTGAAAGAGAGCAGAGAGAGAGAAGGAGGCTGGCAGCAGAGGCTCTGCATGGGCTCTGCTCTGCAGGCAGGCCAAGTCTCAAGGTCTGGTCCTGGAGGAGAGGAACGAAGGAAGCTCTAGGAGAAGACTGAAGGGACCCCATGGGTGCGGACCGGCCAGCTGCCACCGCACGCCCGCCGCTAACAGAGTAGGGGGGTCAGGCCAAGAAAAGGGAACCGGATCCCTCATCTAGTGGAGGAGAGCATCTACCTTCAGCTAGCAACCGGAGGCCGTGGCATTGTACATGCACGGCCCCTCACTACACCTGTTAGGAAGGCACCACATAAGACCCAGGGAAACGGAACATACGTTTGCCCGCCAAGGCCCGAGGCAGCTGGACATAAACGTGGTAAATTGTGGGGTACGACAGGCCAGAGAAAGGACACACGAAGGGGGTCCTGGAAAGCACTCCAAAGGTACCTGGGAGTAGGCCGAGCCCCTCACCTGGTGAGCACAGCACGACATGGAAAGCCATTATCTGCAGAAGTGGCTTGGAGTGTAAAACTGTGAGTAAAGACCCTGGACTGCATCACTGGACTCTGAGTCATTACTGCTGCTCCCGCGCACCATCACCCCCACCATCTGCACTCACTGCCCTGAGGCTATACTCCTCCCGTGGGGAGTTACACTACCCCCTGCTGCGCACACAACATCAGCCTCAGCGGTCTACCCGCAGCGGCGGTCCTCAGTGACCGCAATCCACGGGTGGCATAGTCGGACATTTAATCATTGCAAAACCACATAATTAGACTGCCACTGGTTTGACCACCCTGAGCCACGGGACCAGGTCGCCGCTACGGAGACTACAAACCCCAGCGTTACAACAGGGGCCCGGCTCCGGGTATTCACACACACATACGACCCAGGGGGCGCGTCACTAGTGCATGCCCTCATCATCTCCCGCCTCGACTACTGCAACCTCCTGCTCTGTGGCCTCCCTTCTACCACTCTTGCACCCCTCCAATCTATCCTAAACTCTGCTGCCCGACTAATCCACCTTTCCCCCCGCTATTCCCCGGCCTCTCCTCTCTGTCAATCTCTTCACTGGCTCCCCATTACTCAGAGACTCCAGTTCAAAACCCTAACCATGGCATACAAAGCCATTCACAACCTGTCTCCTCCATATATCTCTGACCTAGTCTCCCGTTACATACCCGCACGCAACCTCCGATCCTCACAAGATCTCCTGCTCTACTCCCCTCTTATCTCCTCCTCCCACTATCGCATACAAGATTTCTCCCGTGCATCCCCCCTACTCTGGAACTCTCTACCCCAACACATCAGACTCTCGTCGACTGTGGAAACCTTCAAAAGGAGCCTGAAGACCCACCTCTTCCGACAAGCCTACAACCTGCAGTAACCAACGCTGCATGACCAGCTCTACCCTCACCTAATGTATCCTCACCCATCCCTAATAGACTGTGAGCCCTCGCGGGCAGGGTCCTCACTCCTCCTGTACCAGTCGCTGTCAAATTGTGTTCAAGATTATTGTACTTGTTTTTGCTATGTATACCCCTTTTCACATGTAAAGCACCATGGAATAAATGGCGTTATAACAATAAATAATAATAATAATATCATCTTAGGACATCCGGTTCTCTTAATGGCTCCACACGAGATAAAAGCTATTCTTGACCAAACTCAAGCTAAACATCCGTCGCTGCAGCGTCATATGAGACTCCAATGTTCCCTCTTGATTCCGGATAATGTTACTCTTGTCCGCTGCACCATCCTCAACCCGTCCACACTACTTCCTCTTTCCAGGGGGGATGTTGATGATGATACTGATGCGCTAGGTGAAGATGCCTTTACACACTCAGAGGATCATGATTGTCTCGAACAGATGCAGGAAGAAGCTGCCTCCAAGAGAAATGTATCTGAAGACCCACTTCCACATGCTGACCTGAAGTTCTTCACCGATGGTTCCAGATTTGCAGATGAAACAGGAAGATTCCACCGCCCACCGGAAGCTGAGGGAGCAGGACGAGTCTGGGAAGAGCTCCTGCTGAGCCCTATCTTAAGAGAAGTTTCTGGCTCCCTTTGACTTTTTCCTCGGTTTGCTGACCTCTCAGAGCCTGCAGAAGCGGCCCCCGGGTCCCCCCGGCACTCCCCGATGCGTGATACCGGAGCCTCAAGCAGAAGACGGAGTCCTGGCCTGTGTGCGGCCGCCATTTTGGACACGAGGAGACACATCACCGGAGCCTGTCTCCGCTCCTGCTGCACTCCCCTGACAGGAATCTCTACTAGCCAGGGGTAAGTGCTTCGGAGCGGCACCCCTGATCACCTGTAAAAGAGACACTTACCTTGCCCTCGTCCTCCTTGGGGGTCCGGAGACGTTGGGGCGGTCTGCGTGCAGTGCACCGCGTCCTCTGTGGAGTCCTACGGAGCGGGGCGCCGGACTTTCCCTCGGACGGTGTGTAGTGCGGGGCGGGGAGGCTGCTGGTCCCGGGCTCTGTTTCGGCCTGGCAGTGGGGGAGGTGATGTGGAGAGAGGCTGGGGACTGAAAAGCAATCTGGGGTCCTCCCATCTTTGTGGAGGTCAGCAACATCAGTGAGGCAGTGCAACGGAGACTTTTGAGGCTACTCTTGCGCTTTGAATTTGGCCCAAACAGAGCATCAATACCCTGATAATTCTCCTTTATACTCTGTTCACTACAGGGTCATTTTTTGCAACAGTGGAGTAATGTGGGAGTTTGGTAAACTCCAAATATCCGTCCTCCATTGCTAATTACATCAAAACTCCATCCAGTGGACATTTGAATTATAACAATCTTTTTTTTTTATCATTTACCTCAATCGCCATCTTGAGGCCCACAGGAATATTGCAGTCTCAATTTTTTACAACTACACTGTGTTCCAAATTATTATGTAAATAATATTTTCTCAGATTTTCCCAAATTACCTATATGAATTGCAGTCATTGTAATTTTCCAGTCAAATAACTATTAGAGTACAATTGAAAGGTTTTTGTACAAACTGCCTATGATAACAGTATATTTAAAAAAAAATAAAACACTCAAACTGCACTCAAAATGCATGTTCCAAATTATTATGCACAGCAGAGTTTTCAACCTTTTCATTTTAATAAAGCGCAAAAAAATGGTCATTTTTGAAATTATAAGCATTAGCAGGTTATTACAAACTGAAATCAAACAGTTTTCAACTCAAAACTTTATTCTAGGTGATGTTACATTTGCACATAGGACCCCTTGTTCGAAAGGAGCTTCTGAACTCTCTCGTCCATTGAATTTGTCAGGTTTTGGATGGTTTCTGCTTCAATTGTTTTGCATGAGTACAGAATACCCTCTCAGAGCTGTTGCTTAGATGTGAACTGCCTCCCGCCATCATAGACACTCCTTTTGATGATGCTCCAGAGGTTCTCAATGGGGTTGAGGTCAGGGGAGCATGGGGGCCACACCATAAGTTTGTCCCCTTTTATGCCCATAGCAGCCAGAGATGCAGATGTGTTATGTGCAGCATGAGACGGGGCATTATCATGCATGAAAATGATCTTGCTGCGGAATACACGGTTCTTCTTCTTGAACCATGGAAGGAAGTGCTGTTTGAGAAACTCAACATACATTATGGAGTTCATCTTTACCATTTCAGAGATCCTAAAAGGGCCGACAATCTCTCTTCCCATGATTCCAGCCCAAAACATTACTCCACCTCCTCCTTGTTAGCGCCGTAGCTGTGTTTGCATGGGGTGTCCATCAACCAGCCATCCTCCACTCCATCCATCTGGACCATCGAGATCATTTCATGCATGATAATGCCCCGTCTCATGCTGCACATAACACATCTGCATCTCTGGATGCTATGGGCATAAAAGGGGACAAACTTATGGTGTGGCACCCATGCTCCCCTGACCTCAGCCCCATTGAGAACCTCTGGAGCATCATCAAAAGGAGTGTCATTGATGGCGGGAGGCAGTTCACATCTAAGCATCAGCTCTGGGAGGGTATTCTGTACTCATGCAAAACAATTAAAGCAGAAACCATCCAAAACCTGACAAATTCAATGGACGAGAGAGTTCAGAAGCTCCTTTCGAACAAGCGGTCCTATGTGCAAATGTAACATCACCTAGAATAAAGTTTTGAGTTGAAAACTGTTTGATTTCAGTTTGTAATAACCTGCTAATGCTTATAATTTCAAAAATGACCATTTTTTTGTTCTTTATTAAAATAAAAAGGTTGAAAACTCTGCTGTGCATAATAATTTGGAACATGTATTTTGAGTGCAGTTTGAGTTTATTATTTTTTTAAAAATATCCTGTTATCATAGGCAGTTTGTACAAAAACCTTTCAATTGTCCTCTAATAGTTATTTGACTGGAAAATTACAATGACTGCAATTCATATAGGTAATTTGGGAAAATCTGAGAAAATATTATTTGCATAATAATTTGGAACACAGTGTATACAGTACAGACCAATAGTTTGGACACACTTCATTTGAAGATTTTTCTGTATTTTCATGACTTTGAAAATTGTACATTCTCACTGAAGGCATCAAAACTATGAATTAACACATGTGGAATTATATACTTAACAAAAAAGTGTGAAACAACTGAAAATATGTCTTATATTCTAGGGTCTTCAAAGTAGCCACCTTTTGCTTTGATGACTGCTTTGCACAGTCCTGGCATTCTCTTAATGAGCTTCAAGAGGTAGTCACCGGAAATGGTCTTCCAACAATCTTGAAGGAGTTCCCAGAGATGCTTAGCACTTGTTGGCCCTTTTGCCTTCACTCTGCGGTCCAGCTCACCCCAAACCATCTCGATTGGGTTCAGGTCTGGTGACTGTGGAGGCCAGGTCATCTGGCGTAGCACCCCATCACTCTCCTTCTTGGTCAAATAGCCCTTACACAGCCTGGAGGTGTGTTTGGGGTCATTGTCCTGTTGAAAAATAAATGATGGTCCAACTAAACTCAAACCGGATGGAATAGCATGCCGCTGCAAGATGCTGTGGTAGCCATGCTGGTTCAGTATGCCTTCAATTTAGAATAAATCCCCAACAGTGTCACCAGCAAAGCACCCCCACACCATAACACCTCTTCCTCCATGCTTCACTTTGTGAACCAAGCATGTAGAGTCCATCCGTTCACCTTTTCTGCATCGCATAAAGACACGGTGATTAGAACCAAAGATCTCAAATTTGGACTCGTCAGACCAAAGCACAGATTTCCACTGGTCTAATGTCAATTCCTTGTGTTCTTTAGCCCAAACAAGTCTCTTTTGCTTGTTGCCTGTCCTTAGCAGTAGTTTCCTAGCAGCTATTTTACCTTGAAGGCCTGCTGCACAAAGTCTCCTCTTAACAGTTGTTGAAGAGATGTGTCTGCTGCTAGAACTCTGTGTGGCATTGACCTGGTCTCTAATCTGAGCTGCTGTTAACCTGCGATTTCTGAGGCTGTTGACTCTGATAAACTTATCCTCAGAAGCAGAGGTGACTCTTGGTCTTCCTTTCCTGGGGCGGTCCTCATGTGTCACGCTGTCTCTATATACTGGAGGTAGGGGGCCTAAGCTGACCCTAAGCTGGGGCCCTGACTAATCCCTCAACCTGGAGGTACTGTTAAAGGTACAGAGGTCCAGGCCGCCAGCGTAACCCCTACCTCCTGAAGATCCCTGCACCTCAGTAATCTAGTCCTGAGAAGGACCCCGATCACAACCAAAGGGAACAAGAAATAATATGCCCAAACACAGTATTTAGACGAACGAGACAGTACAAGGGAAAAACCAAAACCACCTTGCATACAAACAACTTCTCAACTACAACTGAGGGAAAACCAACGGGAAAGGAGATAAATGATAAAGCGAGGAAAGGGAAAAAACACTTCCAAATACACTTATCTCAGCAACTCCAAACACCACGATCCGCTCTGTCAGTCTGAATGAAATGCTTTCACCGACACCTCCCAAACAGACCAGCAGGTATATGAAGGAGTCTCACTACAGAAGTATTGATTGCAGCTGGGCGAGGCTGGACCTCATCTAGCCCAGAGAGAGAGAGAGAATTAACTCCCTCACTGCCGAGAAACACAAAGCACCAACAAGTCAGCTGCGAGAAGTCAGGCTGTGTACTCGTGACGATCTTCGTGGCAACACACCCGTGACAGTACCCCCCCTTCTACGAGGGGCCTCCGGACCCTCAGGGCCAGGTTTATCCGGGTGAGTCGTGTGGAAGGCCCGAACTAATCGGTCTGCGTTAATATCCGACGCAGGAACCCACATCCTCTCCTCAGGACCATACCCCTTCCAATGAACCAGGTACTGAAGGGACCGGCGATTAAAGCGTGAATCAATGACCCTCGATACCTGGAACTCCAAGTTACCATTGACAACCACTGGAGGGGGAGGTAAAAGTGACGGTACCACCGGCGCCACATACCTCTTAAGCAATGATCTGTGAAACACGTTGTGAATTTTAAACGTAGGGGGGAGGTCAAGACGGAATGCCACCGGATTAATAATAGAACTGATTCTGTACGGCCCGATGAACCTGGGACCCAGTTTCCAGGAGGGAACCTTAAGTTTTATATTCCTGGTAGACAACCATACCCGATCGTTCACACTTAGGTCCGGACCAGACACTCTCCTCCTATCAGTCATACGTTTGTATCGGTTCCCCATAGTATTCAGATTCTTCAGCACCCCTCTCCATACTGAAGCGAGTGATGAGGAAAATCGTTCCTCCTCAGGAACCCCCAAAGAGCCCCCCCCACTGAAAGTACAAAACTGGGGGTGAAAACCATATGCCCCAAAAAACGGGGACTTACCAGTGGACTCGCTCCGCCTATTATTAAGAGCAAACTCTGCCAGAGGTAAGAAAGAAGCCCAGTCCTCCTGATTCTCTGACACAAAACACCGGAGATATGTCTCCAAGCTCTGGTTCATACGTTCCGTCTGACCATTGGTCTGAGGATGAAAAGCCGATGAGAATGACAACTGCATCCCCCGCCGTGCACAAAACGCCTTCCAGAACTTAGACACAAACTGAGACCCCCGATCAGACACCACCTCGGAGGGTACCCCGTGAAGCCTCACAATCTCCCCAATGAACACCTGCGCAAGAGTTTTAGCATTAGGGAGAGCCGGACGAGCGATAAAATGTGCCATCTTGCTGAACCTGTCCACTACAACGAGTATGACCGTTTTACCCGAAGACGGAGGGAGGTCCGTAATAAAGTCCATAGACAGATGAGTCCAAGGACGCTCCGGGATCTTCAAAGGTAAGAGGGCCCCAGACGGACGGGTATGTGAGGTCTTAGAGCGCGCACAAACCCCACAGGACGCGACAAAAGTTACCACCTCCTTATGTAAATTAGGCCACCAAAACCGACGCGAGAGGAGATCCACAGTAGCTTTACTCCCCGGGTGTCCTGCAAAAACTGAGTTATGGTGTGCCTCGATCACCTTTTGTCGCAACTGATCTGGAACAAACAATCTCCCTGGAGGTCCAACAGGGGCGTCCCCCTGAGCCTCCAATACCTCCTCCTCCAGCTCAGAGCATACTGCCGAAACCACCACCCCCTCCTGAAGGATAGGAATCGGGTCGTCCGTATTCCCGGCCCCCGGGAAACTACGAGATAAGGCATCCGCCTTTACATTTTTTGACCCAGGACGATATGTAACGACAAAATTAAACCTGGTAAAAAACAATGACCACCTAGCTTGTCTGGGATTCAGACGTTTCGCGGACTCCAGATATAGCAGGTTCTTGTGATCGGTGATGACGGTGACCGGATGAACAGCCCCCTCCAGAAAATGGCGCCACTCCTCAAAAGCTAACTTAATGGCCAAGAGTTCCCTATTGCCGACATCGTAATTCCTCTCAGCGGACGACAATTTTTTAGAGAAAAAGGCGCACGGATGCCACTTACCAGGGGACGAACCCTGTGACAATACTGCTCCCACCCCTACCTCGGAAGCGTCTACCTCTACAATGAATGGCTGAGACGCATCAGGTTGAATGAGTATGGGCGCCGAGGCAAAACATTTTTTCAAAGAGGAGAATGCTTGACAAGCCTTGTCAGACCACCTAGAAAAATCCGTCCCCTTTTTAGTCATGTCAGTGAGAGGCTTAACCATGGACGAGAAATTACGAATGAACTTCCGGTAATAATTAGCAAACCCCAGGAAACGTTGTAGTGCCTTAAGATTCTCTGGCCGATCCCACTCAAGAACTGCCCGCACTTTCCCAGGGTCCATACGAAAACCGGACGCTGAAACCAGGAAGCCTAAAAACTGGAGTTCCTGTACGGCGAACACACACTTTTCCCACTTGGCATACAGTTTATTATCCCGCAAGATCTGTAACACCTGCCTAACGTGCTCCTGATGAGACACCAGATCCGGCGAGTAAATTAGGATATCATCCAGATATATGACAACAAACTGTCCCACCAAGCGGCGAAAAATGTCATTAACAAAGTGTTGGAACACCGCCGGGGCATTAGTCAGACCGAATGGCATGACAAGGTTCTCATAATGCCCCTCCGGAGTGTTAAACGCCGTCTTCCACTCATCCCCCTCCTTCATCCTAATCAGATTGTACGCCCCCCTGAGATCCAACTTAGAAAACCATTTGGCGCCCACGATCTGATTAAAGAGATCGGGAATAAGTGGGAGCGGATAAGGATCTTGGACCGTAATCCGATTAAGTTCACGGAAATCCAGGCAAGGGCGTAGGCCTCCATCTTTCTTCTTAACAAAGAAGAACCCCGCAGCCACCGGTGAAGATGAAGGTCTAATATGCCCCTTAGCCAGACTTTCTGAGATATAATCCTTCATGGCCTGCCTCTCAGGACCAGAAAGGTTATACAACCTAGCTTTAGGTAACTTGGCCTCAGGGAGCAGTTTTACAGAACAGTCATACACGCGATGAGGAGGTAGTTCCTGACACCCTTTCTCCGAGAATACATCCTCAAAGTCCGCCAGAAATGGAGGTAAGACCCAAGGAGTAACCGCACCAATGACCGTGTTCATGCAGTTTTTATTACAGAATTTACTCCATTGGCTTATCTCCCTGGTTTGCCAATTAATAACCGGGTTATGCTTAGCTAACCAAGGAAGGCCCAACACAATAGGAGTGGGAAGACCCTCCAACACGTAGCAAGACAACAGTTCTTTATGTATTGCCCCCACTTGAAGTTTTACGTCATGCACAACTTGCAAAAAACTTCCCTGCCCGAGAGGCCTGGCATCGATCGAGAATATGGGGATGGGTTTAGCCAACTCACTCAACCGCATACCTTGAACCCGGGCAAACCGAGCATCAACCAGATTAGCCCCGGCCCCACTATCCAGAAGAACAGATATCCTCTCAGTTCTCGTACCCACCACCACCTCCGCCGGTACGAGAAACTGAGACGAACCTAGGGACGAAATACCTACTCCCAGATTGCCGTCCACCACACAACCTGGGATCAACAGTTTTCCGACGACTCTTCACTCTGCAAGGGACGGGATGGACACCCCCCAATAAAATGTCCCTTTCTCCCGCAGAAGAAACACCTTCCTGCCTTATGGCGCACCACCGGTCCCCTCCCCCGAAATGATGTCCCTCCTAATTGCATAGGCTCCTCTGGACTGACCAGGGGAACCACCATATGAGGGGACCTTGTAGGAGGTGGAGTCATCACAGGGGGTAGAGTTATCCCGCACCTCTCCTGAAGCCGTCTGTCCACGCGAATAGCGAGGGCCATAGCGGCTTCCAGAGACACGGGAGAGTCATACTGTGCCAACACATCCTGTAATTTGTCGGATAAACCATGACAAAACTGGCTCCTAAGAGCCGGGTCATTCCACTGGGTGTCCGTGGCCCACCTACGGAACTCCGAACAGAATTCCTCCGCCGGACGATCTCCCTGCTGGATCCTACGTAACTTAGACTCAGCAAGGGAGATCCGATCTGGGTCATCATATACGAGTCCCAGGGCAGCGAAAAACCTATCCACTGACTGGAGAGCCGGGGAACCCGGGGGAAGAGAGAACGCCCAAGATTGTGGGTCCCCTTGTAGGAGCGAGATGACAATTCCCACCCTTTGTTCTTCACTCCCCGATGACCGAGGCCGCAGCCGAAAGTACAATTTACATGCCTCCCGGAAAACAAAAAACTTGTCCCGCCCCCCAGTGAACCTATCAGGGAGAGCTACTTTAGGTTCTGGTCCGGCTTGCTCCTGAGGATGCCAAACCTTGGACCTAACGTCCGCCAGCTCCATGGACAAACTCTGCAATTGCCGAGCTAGACCGGCTACTGGATCCATAGTAGCTGGAGAAAAACTAAGTGGGTCGGTGAAAATGTCACGCTGTCTCTATATACTGGAGGTAGGGGGCCTAAGCTGACCCTAAGCTGGGGCCCTGACTAATCCCTCAACCTGGAGGTACTGTTAAAGGTACAGAGGTCCAGGCCGCCAGCGTAACCCCTACCTCCTGAAGATCCCTGCACCTCAGTAATCTAGTCCTGAGAAGGACCCCGATCACAACCAAAGGGAACAAGAAATAATATGCCCAAACACAGTATTTAGACGAACGAGACAGTACAAGGGAAAAACCAAAACCACCTTGCATACAAACAACTTCTCAACTACAACTGAGGGAAAACCAACGGGAAAGGAGATAAATGATAAAGCGAGGAAAGGGAAAAAACACTTCCAAATACACTTATCTCAGCAACTCCAAACACCACGATCCGCTCTGTCAGTCTGAATGAAATGCTTTCACCGACACCTCCCAAACAGACCAGCAGGTATATGAAGGAGTCTCACTACAGAAGTATTGATTGCAGCTGGGCGAGGCTGGACCTCATCTAGCCCAGAGAGAGAGAGAGAATTAACTCCCTCACTGCCGAGAAACACAAAGCACCAACAAGTCAGCTGCGAGAAGTCAGGCTGTGTACTCGTGACGATCTTCGTGGCAACACACCCGTGACATCATGTGAGCCAGTTTCTTTGTAGCGCTTGATGGTTTTTGCAACTGCACTTGGGGACACTTTCAAAGTTTGCGCAATTTTTCAGACTGACTGACCTTCATTTCTTAAAGTAATGATGGTCACTCGTTTTTCTTTACTTAACTGCTTTTTTCTTACCATAATACAAATTCTAACAGTCTATTCAGTAGGACTATCAGCTGTGTATCCACCTTACTTCTGCACAACACAACTGATGGTCCCAACCCCATTTATAAGGCAAGAAATCCCACTTGTTAAACCTGACAGGGCACACCTGTGAAGTGAAAACCATTTCCGGTGACTACCTCTTGAAGCTCATCAAGAGAATGCCAAGAGTGTGCAAAGCAGTCATCAAAGCAAAAGGTGGCTACTTTGAAGAACCTAGAATATAAGACATATTTTCAGTTGTTTCACACTTTTTTGTTAAGTATATAATTCCACAAGTGTTATTTCATAGTTTTGATGCCTTCAGTGTGAATGTACAATTTTCATAGTCAAGAAAATACAGAAATATCTTTAACCGGTTCCCGACCGCCCACTGTAGATAAACGTCGGCGCTTGCCGGGCTCTGTGCAGCGCCGACGTTTAAAAACGGTGGGTGGTCTCGCAGCGCTCAGGACCCCCAGGGTCCTGCAAGCGCTGCGATTCCGGTGCAGAGCGTTAGCTCTGACAGGGAACATCATCCGGACCTGATTAGATCAGGTCCCAGTGATGTTAACCCTTAGCTGTCTTCTATATGCTGTGATCTAAAGTGATCGCGGCATATAGGAGACAGCAGGAGGAGAGGGGGTCGTCAACTTACCTCTCCGAAGACCTCCGAGTCCTTCCAGGACCTGGGGTTGCTATGGCGGCTGGAGGTCACATGACCGCCTCCAGCTCTGCCATATATGGTGTCCTGTCTGGCTCAGCTGCAGCTGTAGCCAGACAGGAGACTCTGACTGAAACAGTCAGGGAAGATCTCATGTAATGTAATATATGTCTATTACATTACATGAGATCAGAGATCAGAAAAATAAAAATTAATGTCCCATACAGGGACAAAGAAAAAATGTGAAAAAAAGTAAAAAAAAAGTTTTTAAACTATTAATAAAAAAATCACAAAATAAATAAAAATAAATAAATAAAATATTAAACCAATAAATCCGTATATTTTTACAAAACCAAAAAAAGTACACATATTTGGTATCGCCGCGTCCGAAACAACCCGAGCTATAAAACTGTCACACTAATTAACTCCTTCTGTGCACACCGTAATAAAAATAAATAAAAAACGGAGCAAAAAAATATGCTTTTTCATCATATTGCCAAACAAAAAGTGGAAAAAAATGCGATCAAAAAACAAAATAGAAATAAAAATGGTACCACTGAAAACGTCATCTTGTTACACAAAAAAAAGCCGCAATACAGCTCCATCAGCCGAAAAATAAAAAAGTTATAGCGCTCAGAATAAAGCAATGCAAAAAAAATATTTTTTTCTATAAAATAGTTTTATTGTGTAAAAGCGCCAAAACATAAAAAAAATACAGTAAGTGTAGTATCGCTGTAAACGTACTGACCCGAAGAATAACGCTGCCTGATCACTTTTACCACACGCAGAACGGCATAAAAAAAAACCTCAAAAAACAATTCCTGAATTGTTTGT
Organism: Phyllobates terribilis; assembly: GCF_046119375.1. Classification (NCBI taxonomy): domain Eukaryota; kingdom Metazoa; phylum Chordata; class Amphibia; order Anura; family Dendrobatidae; genus Phyllobates; species Phyllobates terribilis. The sequence continues at coordinate 28,566,377 of NW_027362774.1, read as the reverse complement.
TTTTGTTAATTTTACCTCCCAAAAAACAGAATAGAAAGCGATCAAAAAATGTCACGTCCCCAAAAATGGTACCAATAAAAATGTCAACTCGTCCCGCAAAAAACAAGCTGTCACATGACTCTGTCGGCCGAAATATGGAAAAATTATAGCTCTCAAAATATGGTGATGCAAAAACTAGATTTTGCAAAAAAAGCGTCTTTTAGTGTGTGACAGCTGTCAGTCATAAAAACCCGATATCAATCTGGTATCTCTGTAATCGCACCGACCCGAAGAATAAAGTAATCTAATCAGTTATATCACACTAGGAACGGCGTAAAAAATAAATAAAACCAATTCTTCACCTGCTACTGATTTGTTTATCATGTCCCCAAAGATCCCAGTAAGGCTCTGCCCACATTTATCCTGTGCTCTGCGCTGAGCACTTACACCAGAGTTTCCGTGTAAATCTCTGAAATACATGATTCAGCCGGAACCCATGACGGAAGATTCCCTGTAATGAGGCAGATATAGGCCACTGTGGATGCCGTCTGGCCTGTGATCCCACGGTGTCATTTGTTTTAGGCGTGCATAAAAGTGCGGTTGGCCACAGTTTTGTGCACTTCTGAAAAAAAGGACACCGCTACACAGAGGCCAGACGGTGTCCAGAGTAACTCTGCAGCCTCATTATAGTGAATGGATCCTGCAGGGGTTTCATCTGAATTACATCACTTGGAAATTTAGATGGAAACCCCGATGTAAGTGCTCAGCCTAGAGCGCCGGATAAATGTTACGTAAAATGTTCCCAATAAAAGCTTCAACTCAGTCCTCAAAAAAAGCTAGTCCCCACTCAGGTCCGTCATCTGTTAAAAATATAAGGGACTTCCAAGTTACTGGTAGCAGAAAGGCTCTGGAAAAGCAAAATGACCCTTGCCCCCCAAAAGAAATTCAGAAAATTTTGTGCTCCCAAATCCAAATGCCTATTCTACAATAATTTGTTCTCCAATTGTCAAATAGCACTCCGTCCCCCCCAGATCTCACCGTATGGCTAAGCGGTACGATACAGCCACATATGGGGTATTGACACTTTTAGAAGAAATTGTGTGACACATTTCGGCACCATTTTTACCCATTGCCCTGTGTGAAAATGTAAAATCTGAGGGTAAAACATTTTTTTGTGGTAAAAATATAATTATGATTTTTTCACTGCCCAATGGTATAAATTTAAAAATTAAAAAATACTCACTACTTCCCTAGATGAATTCCTTGAGAGGTGTAGTTTACAAAATGGGGTCATTTGTGGAGGTTTCTGCTGTTTTGGCATGTCAGCGACTCTTCAAATGTGACATGGTGTCTGCTGCCTATCCCAGCCAACATAGCGCTCCTTTCTCTTCCGAACCCTGCCGTACACCAAAGCAGTGGTTTTCCCCCACATATGGGGTATCGGCATACTCAGGAGAAATTGTACAACAAATTTCATGGTGCAATTTCTCCGGTTATCCTTATGATAATGCAAAATTAGGGGATGAAAAACATTTTTTATGGGAAAAATGTGAAAATTTTATTTTTACGGCTCAATATTACAAACTTCTGTGAAGCAGCTGGGGGTGCGAGGTGCTCACCACACATCTAGATAAGTTCCCTAAGGGGTCTAGTTTCCAAAATGGTGGCACTTGTGGGGGGTTTCCACTGTTTAGTCACATTAGGGGCTCCCCAAATGCGACATGGCGTCTGCTAATTATTCAAACAAATTTTACATTCAAAAAGTCAAATGGCGCTCCTTCCCTTTCAAACCCTGCCATGCGCCCAAACAGTAATTTGCCTCCACATATGGGGTATCAGCGTGTTCAGGAGAAATTGCACAACAAATTTCATGGTGCAATTTATCCTATTACCCTTATGATAATGCAAAATTAAGGGATGAAAAACGGTTTTGTGGGAAAAATGTGAAAATTTTATTTTTACGGCTCAATATTATAAACTTCTGTGAAGCAGCTGGGGGTGCGAGGTGCTCACCACACATCTAGATAAGTTCCCTAAGGGGTCTAGTTTCCAAAATGGTGGCACTTGTGGGGGGTTTCCACTGTTTAGTCACATTAGGGGCTCCCCAAATGCGACATGGCGTCTGCTAATTATTCAAACAAATTTTACATTCAAAAAGTCAAATGGCGCTCCTTCCCTTTCAAACCCTGCCGTGCGCCCAAACAGTAATTTGCCTCCACATATGGGGTATCAGCGTGTTCAGGAGAAATTGCACAACAAATTTCATGGTGCAATTTATCCTATTACCCTTATGATAATGCAAAATTAAGGGATGAAAAACGGTTTTGGGGGAAAAATGTGAAAATTTAATTTTTACAGCTCAATATTATAAACTTCTGTGAAGCACCTTGGGGTTCAAGGTGCTCACCACACATCTAGATAAGTTTCCTAAGGGGTCTAGTTTCCAAAATGGTGTCACTTGTGGGGGGTTTCCACTGTTTAGGCACATCAGGAGCTCTCCAAACGCAACATGGCGTCTGCTAATTATTCAGACAAATTTTACATTCAAAAAGTCTAATGGCGCTCCTTTCCTTCCGAACCCTGCAGTGCGCCCAAACAGTGGTTTTCCCTCACATATGGGGTATCAGCACGCTCAAGAGAAATTGCACAAAAAAATTTGGGGTCCATTTTTTCCTGTTACCCCTGTGAAAATAAAAAAAATTGGGTCTAAAGTAACATTTTTGTGAAAAAAGTTAAATGTTAATTTTTTTTTTCCACATTCCAAAAATTCCTGTGAAGCACCTGAAGGGTTAATAAAGTTCTTGAATGTGGTTTTGAGCACCTTGAGGGGTGCAGTTTTTAGAATGGTGTCACTTTTGGGTATTTTCTGTCATAAAGACCCCTTAAAGTGACTTCAAATATGATGTGGTCCCTAAAAAAATGTTTTTGTAAATTTTGTTGGAAAAATGAGAAATCGCTGGTCAACTTTTAACCCTTATAGCTCCCTAACAAAAAAAAATTTTGGTTCCAAAATTGTGCTGATGTAAAGTAGACATGTGGGAAATGTTATTTATTAACTATTTTGTGTGACATATCTCTCTGATTTAAGGGCATGAAAATTCAAAGTTTGAAAATTGCAAAATTTTCTAAATTTTCGCCAAATTTCCGATTTTTTCACAAATAAACACAAGTTATATGGAAGAAATTTTACCACTATCATGAAGTACAATATGTCATGAAAAAACAGTCTCAGAATCAGGGGAATACGTTGAAGCGTTCCAGAGTAATTACTTCATAAAGTGACAGTGGTCAGAATTGAAAAAATTGGCCCGGTCACGAAGGCAAAAACAGGCTCTGGCGCGAAGTGGTTAAATGAGGTGTGTCCAAACTTTTGGTCTGTACTGTATATATATATACCCCCTAACATTCGGACTATAAGACTCACCCCACATTTTTCTCAAAAATTTTGGAGAAAACAAGTGCGTCTTATAGTCCGAAAAATACGGTATATGTAATTGGATTGACTATCGTTACTATGCTCAAATATTTGTTCATCTAATTAATCTGGTTTTGTAGAGCCAGGATATATAAACACCTCATGCTTAATGCTTCTTAAGGTTGGGGGGGTGGAGAACTGTGTTTCTTCAAACCACATATTCAAGCCCTTTCCACCTCCTGCCGACTCCAACTCAAAAACATCTCCCGGATCCGTGCATTCCTCAGCAAAGACTCTGCAAAAACACTAGTGCATGCCCTCATCATATCCCGCCTCGACTACTGCAACCTCCTGCTCCGTGGCATCCCTTCCAACACTCTTGCACCTCTCCAATCTATCCTAAACTCTGCTGCTCGACTAATCCACCTGTCCCCCCGCTATTCCCCGGCCTCTCCTCTCTGTCAATCCCTTCACTGGCTCCCTATTGCCCAGAGAATTCAGTTCAAAACTCTAACCATGGCATACAAAGCCATCCACAACCTGTCTCCCCCATACATCTGTGACCTAGTCTCCCGGTACTTACCTGCACGCAACCTCCGATCCTCACAAGACCTCCTGCTCTACTCCCCTCTTATCTCCTCCTCCCACACTCGTATACAAGACTTCTCCCGTGCTTCCCCCCTACTCTGGAACTCTCTACCCCAACATATCAGACTCTCGCCGACCGTGGAAACCTTCAAAAGGAACCTGAAGACCCACCTCTTCCGACAAGCCTACAACCTGCAGTAAACACCACTGCACGACCAGCTCTACCCTCACCTACTGTATCCTCACCCATCCCTCGTAGACTGTGAGCCCTCGCGGGCAGGGTCCTCGCTCCTCCTGTACCAGTCGCTGACTCGTTTTGTTAAGATTATGTAAATGCTTTTGTTATGTATATCCCTATCACATGTAAAGCGCCATGGAATAAATGGCGCTATAATAATAAATAATAATAATAATAATAATAATGTTTGTCTGTTTTTTTTTGTTGTTTTTTTTACATTTGTGAAAAATTTTCATAAAAATCAATAAACATTTGAATTAAAAAAAAAAGAGAAAAAGTTTCTTCAAAACTAAATATATTGGATATGTCACGTTTTCTTAAAAATTTCATTTTGTTTTTTTTTCATTATATATTTGAGATTTCACTGGTTCTTATTACAATAGGTAATATGACTTTCATAGGGTTTTTCATAGTTGTTATTGTGATTGTTTGTCACAGAGATTTAGTGAAACATATATAAACCAGCTCTTCCTATGTGAAACTATGCTATAGATATAACGAGAGAAAGAAGCCTATAATCCAAAAAGTAATTCCAATGCAGATAAGAGCACACATAAAAAGCCTAATATATCATAAGTATTACTCCAATTTAATAAAAAAAAGACAAATGTATATAAACACAATAAATATTTTATTGAAATATGCAACTGCACAATAAAAATAAAATGTAAAAGTGAATAGTTAAAACTAGGAACAATGAAAGCAAGGGAGGCCGATGAAAGACATAAAATAATGAAAAAAGGATTACAATATCAAGGGTATCCACCAAATGGCAGAATACTACCAAGGAGCAATGATAACAGGTATGTACATTCACATATATATATTCACAAAGTTAATTACAATGTAATTCTGCAAGTTAGATATATAAAAATTTGGTGCGATGTAATGCACAAAAATAAATCAATAGTGAAAAAATAAAGAATAAATAAAGATGCATTTTAATCAGACATATCCCAAAAAATAATAACAGACTGTGTCACCACATTGGCCTCCACCTCAGACCCCGACGCACGTTTCGATCCTACTTCATCTGGGGCTCCACAGTAGACACTACAGGAATGGCTCCTTTTCTCTGCAGTTTTATATACCTGAATGTCTTTTATTAGCAGTTTTTGGTTGTTTCCTGAACGCTCGTTTGCCATTTTTTGCCGCCAGGTATTTTGTATTTTTAGGTTTTTCAGCGTTTTTTTGTGTCTTTTTCCTGCCATTTTCTGAATGTTTCCATTAAGCACTTTTTGAAGCAAAAACACAGACAAGATACTTAAAAAGACACTCAGGCGCTTTCAAGGTGTTTTTTTTAGCTTTTCCATTGACTTCTGTTGTAAAGTATTGAACGTCTTTCATGCACAAAATGCCAGAAGAATGACTACAAAATCATTGCTAAAGAACTGGGGGTAAAGCAATTTGCAGTTTGACCAAATGTAGAAAGTTCAGGACTGTTGCTACTCTCCCAAGGAGTAACATCCTATTAAGATCACTCAAAGAGCACAGCAGGCAATCTTAACTAGTGTTGAGCCACCCCCGTAGTGTTCGGGTTCGGTTCGTCGAACACCGGTATGTTCGCCGAACTGTTCGTCGAACACCGTCGAACACCATTAAAACCAATGGCAGGCAAACAAAAACACATAGAAACACATAGAAAACACCTTCAAATGTGTCCAAAACCTGACAAACTGCTCAGAAGACACAACTAACACATGGAAAAGTGACAAGTACATATAGTCATGCGAAAAGAAAAGAGGTGGAGGAGTAAAAGGAGGGGAGACACAGATATAGGCATGTCATGCCCTTCTAAAACCAAAAAAGTGAGAAGCCGACACGGCCAGTCCGTTCCTGCCCGTGCTACCTCCGTGTTGCCGGGTTTGTGCCAGAGCTGCGGTGGACTCTGACGGCCAGCCCCCCTCTCCCAATACTGGTGCCTGTCTGCTAGTGGGTCGAGCCCCCCTGCGGTTGAGGCAGGACTAAGCTCTGTAATTTAAATTGTCTCTCTAATTTGAATGAATACACTTTAAATCCTTTTACAAGGATCTATTGGAGGGCAAGTCTGATGCCAGCAGCCACGGTAATTGTTATGATCTGCTACAAGAACTAAGGAAAGATAGGAAAACTGTCCCTACAATAGGACTAAGCTGATTCCCTACGATGCAGCGGGCAACCTGTTCCTTGTGAACAGACCCGGCTTCGTCCTCAGCTAGTCTGAACGCAGACCTATAAATATAAGGGAGGGGTCCCTAAAAGTACTAAAAACTGGGTCAAAATTGGACACCTCCTAGCAGAAGTTGTAGCGGAGCAAAAAGACAAACAGACAAAAATACTTAGAGGTCCAAGGACCAAGCAAACTATAGAGATAGGTACTAAGCACCTGGCTAGATTAAGAGTCAAAGTAACACTGAAGTCCAGCAAAGCCAGAAGGGCAAAGCTGGAATAAATAGGCAGCAGGTCACGTGACCACAAAATAGAAAAAAAACTAACAGGAGGGTTCTAACAGTACCCCCTCTTCTATGAGGATCCTCCGGATCCTCCAGGCCCAGGCCTATCAGGAAACCTCCTGTGGAAAGCTTTAACAAGTCTAGGAGCAGAGACATCATCTGCCCTTACCCAGGAGTTATCCTCGGGACCGAAACCTTTTCAAGCGACGAGATACTGCAATCTCCCTCTATACCTTCTGGAATTCAGGATACGAGAAATTTCATATTCACCGTCTTCCACCACCGGAGGAACTGTGACAGTGGCATCCCTATCCGATATATCAGCTTTTTTCAACAAGGAAACATGAAACACCGGATTAATCTTCCAGGAGGAGGGAACCTCCAACCTAACAGCAGACTGGTTAACCACCTGAAGCACCTTAAATGGTCCCACAAACTTCGGACCCAATTTCTTAGAAGGAATCCTCAATCGCAGATTCTTTGAGGACAACCAAACCATGGCACCAACAGTAAACAAAACCTCTTTACATTTCCTGTTAAAATACTTCTTAGACTTTTTGTTAGCCTCTTGAAGGTTACAACGTACATCAGTCCAAACTCTCTCCAAGTCACCGGAAAAATTCTCCTCCTCCAGCACAGCCGACACCAATTTGGAGAACGAACCAAACGACGGATGTCTCCCAGTACAACAAAAAAACGCAGAACACCCAGCAGAAGAGGATGTATGGTTAAGAGCAAATTCAGCAAGTGGCAGAAACTCAGACCACCCCTCTTGATTGTCTGCCACAAAACAATGCAAAAACTGCTCAACATCCTGGTTCTTTCTTTCTGTCTGTCCATTAGACTCAGGATGATACCCAGATGAAAATGACAAATGGACTCCCAACCTGTCACAAAAGGCATGCCAAAAACGAGCCACAAACTGAGGTCCCCTATCAGAAACAATGTCGGTGGGAATGCCATGGAGTCTGACAATTTCCTTGACAAAAGCCTTAGCGAGTGTCTTAGCGCAGGGTAGTTTAATGAAAGGAACCAAGTGACACATCTTGCTAAAACGGTCCACGACCACCCAGATGACAGTGAAACCCTCGGACACAGGAAGGTCAGTAATAAAATCCATTGCAAGATGCGTCCAAGGCGCACTAGGAACCTCCAGAGGGCAAAGCAACCCCGCAGCAGGAGCATGTGAAGCCTTTGATCTAGCACACACCGTACATTGACGCACCCATTTAATGATTTCCTTCTGCCACCAAGGCCACCAAAAACTGCGACCTACCAGTCTCTTAGTCTCAGAAATTCTAGGATGACCTGCCAACCGAGACTCATGATACTCCACAAACAACTCTCTCCTAAAGGTTCTAGGTACAAACAACCTCCCATGGGGAGTGTTAGATGGGGCATCCTCCTGGGCTTTCAGAATCCCATCTTCCAAAACGGAGTCCAATGCTGCTATTACAACTCCTTCCTGTAAAATGCTCTCCTCCTCCTCGGTACCAACCATGGGAGAAAAGCTGCGAGATAAAGCATCAGCTTTAACATTCTTAGTACCCGGGATGTAAGTAACAGAAAAATTAAACCGCAAAAAAAACAGTGCCCACCTAGCCTGAGGGGCATTCAAGCGCTTGGCAGCATCTAGATAGATCAGATTCTTATGATCAGTGAAAACCTGAATGGGAAATTTAGCACCTTCCAAGAATTGACGCCAATGTTCAAATGCGAGTTTGATAGCCAGCAATTCCCGATTACCAACATCGTAATTAAATTCGGTTTCAGAAAATTTTTTCGAAAAAAAAGCACAGGGATGAACCCCTTCCTTTCTCCTGAGACAAAACCGCACCGACCCCCACCGAAGAAGCATCAACCTCGATCAAAAAAGGCTTGGTGTCATCAGGCTGCATAAGGATGGGGGCAGAACTGAACCTCTCCTTGAGATACACAAAAGCTTCAATGGCCTCAGTAGTCCACTGGACCGTATTCGGACCTTTCCTGGTGAGATCGGTCAGCGGCTTAACAATTATAGAAAAATTCGTAATGAATTTTCCTGTAATAATTGGCGAAACCCAAAAATCTCTGTATCGATTTTAAACCAATAGGCCTAGGCCATTCCTGCACAGCCTGAACCTTCACCGGGTCCATCTCAAAGCCCTCGCTGGAGATAATGTAGCCCAAAAAACTAATTCTCTGCACAGCGAACTCGCATTTCTCCAGCTTAGCAAAAAGTAAATTGTCACTTAATAACTGCAATACCTCAAGTACGCTCTGCCAATGAGACTCCAAATCTGGCGAATAAATCAAAATGTCATTCAAATACACAACCACATTCTTACCAATCAAAGGTCTCAGGATGTCATTAATAAGGTTCTGAAAAAACGCTGGTGCATTGATAAGACCGAAGGGCATCACCAGATTCTCAAAATGACCTACCGTAGTGTTAAAAGCAGTCTTCCATTCATCACCCTCCTTCATTCGCAACAAATTGTATGCCCCCCGGAGATCAATTTTAGAGAACCACTTGGCCCCCACTAACTGGTTAAACAAGTCAGGAATTAACGGCAGTGGGTAGGAATTGCGTACGGTAATTTTATTAATTTCGCGAAAGTCCAGACATGGACGTAAACCGCCGTCTTTTTTTTTTTACAAAAAAAAATCCAACAGCCATAGGTGACTTAGAAGGTCTAATGTGACCAGCAGCCAAGCTCGTCTGTATGTATTCCTCCAAGGCTTTTCTTTCAGGGATAGTAAGATTAAATAAGCGACTCTTGGGAAGAGTAGCTCCAGGAACAAACTCAATGGTGCAATTATAGTCCCTATGAGGAGGTAGAATTTGCGACTCCTCCTCTGAAAAAAACTTCCAAAAATCCTGAATAGGTACAGGTAATTCCCCTCTTTCCACAGCAGCAATGCGACCGTTACAACATTTATCATAACACTTAGGACTCCAAGATTTAATCTCATTAGTAGACCAGTCCGTTAAAGGATTGTGCAGTTTTAACCAAGGCAAACCTAACACTACTGGAGAAGGAAAATTATTTAATACCACTAAATCCAAATTCTCTTGGTGAATACCATTAATAGTGAGGGGAAATTCAAAAACCTTGTGAGTAACACATTTCAAATGAGTGTTATCAACAGCAACCACAGAAATAGGAGATGACAAAGGTTTAGGTTCCAATTTAAGCTTTTCCAAAAATCCCTTATCAATCACATTCAGTGTAGAACCACAATCCACAAAAACCTGAAATTCAATCAACTCCTCCTGCAATGAGGTACTCCCTGAAAGAAATACTCCCTTAGAGTTTAAACAAGCAATACGGGTGTAACTGACCTTTTTTTTTTCTTTGTTTAACAGAAGCTCACAGTTCTTAACAAAATGGTCAGATTTACCACAGTAAAAACACAATCCCTTGGAAAAACTGCGGTCTTTTTCCTGAGAGCAGAGTGGCATCGCCCCAATCTCCATCGGTTCTCCGTCGTCCGAGCAGACCCTCTGATGACTAGGAGCTGCCATAGCAGGAGCTTTCTCCTTATTAACCCTGGCACGCAGTCTCCTGTCCACCCGTATAGCTAATTGCATGGCTTCTTGCAAGTTTCCAGGTGCAGGGAAAGCAATCAGCAGATCCTTAACCCTTCCACTTAGACCAGCAAGAAACAAACATTTTAACGCCGAATCATTCCATCTCATTTCAGAAGACCACCTTCTGAAGTGTGTACAATAATTTTCAACATCACCTGACCCCTGCTTTAAACGTCTCAGTTGTGTCTCAGCAGAAGAGACTCGATCAGGATCGTCATACAACAACCCCATAGCAGAAAAAAATCTTCCACTGATCTAAAACACGGATCATTAGGTTGGAGAGGAAAGGCCCATCCCTGTGGTTCCTTGCGCAAAGGAGACATGATAAACCCAATGCGCTGTGATTCATTCCCAGAGGACCTGGATCTCAAACGAAAATATAATAAACAAGCATTTTTAAAGGAAAAAAAATCTTGTTGTTTGCCATAAAAAAATCAGGCAGTCCTACCTTCGGTTCAACAAAATGTGCTCCAGGACAGCTACTCACGTGTTGCTGGAGCTCGGCCACCTCAAGAGACAATCCCTGTAGGCGTTGAGCCAATTCTTGAACAGACACCATGCTGATCTCCGGATCTCGTTCCTTAGGATTTTTTCTTTTGATTTTGGGCTGGACTTACTGTTATGATCTGCTACAAGAACTAAGGAAAGATAGGAAAACTGTCCCTACAATTGGACTAAGCTGAATCCCTACGATGCAGCGGGCAACCTGTTCCTTGTGAACAGACCCGCCTTCGTCCTCAGCTAGTCTGAATGCAGACCTATAGTTATAAGGGAGGGGTCCCTAAAAGTACTAAGGACTGTGACAAAATTGGACACCTCCTAGCAGAAGTTGTAGCGGAGCAAAAAGACAAACAGACAAAAATACTTAGAGGTCCAAGGACCAAGCAAACTATAGAGATAGGTACTAAGCACCTGGCTAGATTAAGAGTCAAAGTAACACTGAAGTCCAGCAAAGCCAGAAGGGCGGAGCTGGAATAAATAGGCAGCAGGTCACGTGACCACAAAATAGAAAAAAAACTAACAGGAGGGTTCTAACAGTAATTCTAGCTCCAGTAGCATCCACTAAAGCTGCTGCAGTTAAAAAGCTTTTATAAGGATCGAGCTTGGCGGTCCACCGCAAGGCGTCCTACCACCAGTCCCAGCCCCTGTGCTTTGGGGTGCCTCCCTCGATGCTCTTCACTGAGTGTCCCGGGAGCCCGAAGCATTTCCTTTGAAAAAATTAAGTGTCCAAACTACAGGTGGTGTAGCTTGCTTAACAGCTGGGATAATCCGCTGACTAGCAGACACTGCTACTAGGCCCAAAGTATTGACTGGGCTAGATGCAGTTAAAAATGTATAATTAGATCTACAGGTGGTGGCTACTCCGCTGACTAGCAGACACTGAAGCTTTGGAGCAGACCTCTGATTCCCAGGCTATAGTATGTGTAAACAGTTCTTCAGACTCAACCATCTGTGTTACCCCAAGCCATAGTGTATGTAGTTTCTTACGGTTAAAAGGGGGGGTAGAGACCCGACCCACCTGGAATTGACGATGCCAATGTCATGTAAAACACAGCAAGGGGACTCCAAAAAGAGTTTCCATTTTTTCCAAAAATTGTGGCACAGACACCACTTAAGTGGCATCAATTGTCCCAGAGTTGCTTAAAATGGTTGGTGAAGTGATTTTCCAAAATCCTAAAGCTTTTAGTCTCCCCAGGATGACACAGGTGGGGTAGATGGTGGTTGGACCGGCCCGCTAGGCCGCATTGCAGCACAGTGAGCTTCGCACTGCAACTTATGCTTCATATCCATGTGAGGGTTCAAGCATAAAATACTCAAACTATTGTTTGTTTGGCCTCTACTTAGCTTTTGGTGACAAATGTTACAGATAACACGAGTTGGGTCATCCTTAGACATCTCAAAAAATGCCCAGGCTATGCAAGGTTTAGAGCCCATGCGACTCTACTACTAGCAATACTATCAAATGATTGGCTGGGTTAGATGCAGTAAAAAATTCTTATTAGATACACAGGCGGTGTAGCTTGCATCACAACTGGGCTACTACGCCCAAAGTATTGGTAGACTCTATACTAAATAATGAAGGATTCACTTACTGTGGTGGCCCCTCCGCGGGCTGTGGCGATTGGTCATCCACTTTCGCTGCCCCTTACTCAACGAAAACACAAACATCTCCCGTCGGTTTGGAGTCCCATTATGCCCAACCAAAACATAGGCCAAACAACAAAAATATCGTTCTTAGGCATCGAAATCGACACCACAGCAAGGTTGTTCCGCCTCCCATGGGAAAAAATACCAAAACATTACACCTGATCTAGGTTTTTTGCGCAGTATGGAAAGTAACACTACAGCAGATGCAAGTATTACTAGGTCTCCTCGTGTTGGCAAGCCGGGTGATGCCAGTCGGAAGGGTTTTTTCTCTTCATTTATTACCCGCAACAAAAGGGGCATCTAAACCGAGTCATACAATCAGAATCAGCAGGCAGCTACGGGCGGACTTAGAGGTGTGGAAAACCTTCTTATAATCATTCAACAGTCACACGTTATTTATGTCAGCAGAACAGTCCAACATTGAACTAAGATTATTCACCGAGGCGGCAGAATCAGGCGGATATGCAGCGATACTAAATAACCAATGGTGCACAAGCTTATGGCCTCCGTATTGGGCAGAACAAGTGCTGACAAAAAACAGACAGTCCTGGAACTGTTTCCAATAGTGGTAGTGACTCGCCCCCTGGGCCGTGGGGCACCCGGAACCGGGCTTCAGTGCGATGATGGGTGGCTCAGGGTGGTCAGACCAAATGCTGTGGCAGTCTATTTGTAGAGTTATGAATGTCCGACTATGCCACCCGTGGATTGCGGTCAGGGATGACCGCAGCTGCAAGGCAGACCGCTGAGGCTGATGTTGGTGTGCAGCACAGGGATAGGATAATTCCCCACGGGAAGAGTGTAGCCTCAGGGCAGCGTATGTGAATGCTGGGGGTGATAGTGCAGGCCGCAATAATAAGGTCCATGGTCTTTATTGTAGGTGTTACTAATGACCCAACAGGAGTATCGGGTAGGAATGGGCCTGGGTGTCTAAGAGCATTCGGGCGAGCCCCACTGGTCAGGGTGAGTGTGAAGACCTACCGTTCTCTCTCTGCCCTTGCTGACTATCCCCCTTTTCGTGGTGTAATAGCCCACGTTCCTGAGCAGGCCATGTACTTCGCCTGTATGGCTTGCGACTCGGGCCTTAGGTACCTTTTGCTTCTTGGTGCTGTACCGGTCCCTCTGTGTGGCGGAGCCTTCAGGCTTCTTAGGCCAAGGGACCTGAAATCCCTCGCGGGTTGGTTCTCTGCTGCTGGGCTTGCAACCCTGACAGCCTCGGACCCCAATGTCCGGTAGTGTAGATCTCTCAGCCAGGACCGGCTCTCGTCGCCTCTGTCCCTGGCTCGCAGCTTCTCCTCTGCATCACGGACTCCTTGGCTACAGCTGAACTGTCCCTCCTTCTCTGGGACTAGTCTCAGTCCTGAGCTAGGTCGTCCAGTTCTCTCTAACCCTGCCCCCAGCTTTTATAGGGACAGCCAGCTCCCCCTACTGGCCTGGGACAGGAGGTGCTGTATGCTAATTGTCCCTGACCAGGGAACCTCCCTCCTGCTCTCAGACACAGCCTTTAATATTTGTGGCATCCAGGCCTGGGGTGATACATTCCCCCCTAGTAAAATTTAGTACTCCGGGACTAACAGGAAACACAAATACAGGGTATAAACAATAACATATTTACAAGTGCATTTTGTCCTTAAGGTACGCTTCCGTGACAGGGTGTCCATGTCACCCAATAAGGCGAAGTTCCGAACGGTGTGGGGACCTGTCTCCATAAACCCCAAGTTCCTGGCCTTGGGCGTGGCGACAAGGCTGAGCTACCTACTTTGGGTCACAAGGGAGCCACGCCGGACAGGTTTTTCTTCCGTGGTCATCTTCGAAAGAGGGCACCAGGTGCAACTATCTACATGGTAGTTCCGGTTATTCACCGTCCATAACCTGTCAGTCCATTGTATCTAGGGAAACTGGAAAACAGTATTAATAACCAGGGTACAAACATAAAAACATTAAATATATACACTGTGCATTCAGATCTTCCAGCGAGCTGGTATTTGACCCCTAGTGCTCGGGGTTGACCTCCGTAACCCACTGCCTGGTGGTGGTCTAACCTGGCTTTCCCCACTAGTATTAAGGGTACAGCTACTAGCTGGGTTCATAGGCAGGGCAGGCAGCTGTCTGCAGGTTCTTTGGCTTACCGCAGGCATGGCAGGCTCACTGCCAGCAGAGGGTTGACTCTCCTGGGCTGCTGGCATGGGTTCTTCTGCCTCCGGGGCTGCTTGTTCTTCTTGTTCTTCTGTAGGCTCCTGCTGGGTAGGCTGAAGGAAGTGTAGGACAGGTAGAATCATAGAATCATAGAATCATAGAATGGTAGAGTTGGAAGGGACCTCCTGGGTCATCTGGTCCAACCCCCTGCTCAAAGCAGGATTCACTAGATCATCTCAGACAGATGTCTGTCCAGCCTCTGTTTGAAGACGTCCATTGAAGGGGAACTCACCACCTCTCGTGGCAGCCTGTTCCACTCATTAATCACCCTAACTGTCAAAAAGTTTTTTCTAATATCTAATCTGTGTCTCCTCCCATTTAGTTTCATCCCATTGCTTCTAGTCTTTCCTTGTGCAAATGAGAATAAAGATGATCCTTCTACAATGTGACAGCCCTTGACATATTTGTAGACAGCTATTAAGTCTCCTCTCAGTCTTCTTTTTTGCAAGCTAAACATTCCCAAATCCTGCAACCGTTCCTCATAGGACATGGTTTGCAGACCAGTCACCATTCTGGTCGCTCTTCTCTGAACTTGCTCCAGTTTGTCTATGTCTTTTTTAAAATGTGGTGCCCAAAACTGTACACAGTATTCCAGATGAGGTCTGACCAAAGAGGAGTAAAGACCGATAATGACTTCACGTGATCTAGACTGTATGCTTCTGTTAATACATCCCAGAATTGTATTTGCCTTTTTTGCTGCTGCATCACACTGTTGACTCATGTTCAGTCTATGATCTATTAGTATACCTAAGTCTTTTTCACATGTACTGTTGCTTAGCTCTATTCCTCCCATTCTGTATATGCTTTTTTCATTTTTATTGCCCAGATGTAGTACTTTGCATTTTTCCCTGTTAAAAACCATTCTGTTGGTTGCTGCCCACTGCTCCAGTTTATTTAGGTCTTTTTGAATCCTCTCTCTCTCTTCTCTAGTATTAGCTATCCCTCTTAGCTTTGTATCATCAGCAAATTTAATCAGTTTACCCTCAATTCCTTCATCTAAATCATTGATAAAGATGTTGAACAATACAGGTCCCAGGACGGAGCCCTGTGGTACCCCACTTGAGACATTCATCCAGCTGGATGTGAAGCCATTTACAACCACCCTTTGAGTCCGATCACTAAGCCAGTTATGAATCCACCTAACAGTTGCCTGGTCCATTGCATACTTGGTCATTTTTTCAATAAGCATTGTGTGAGATACTTTGTCAAATGCTTTGCTGAAGTCAAGATATACTATATCTACAGCATTTCCCTGATCCACCCAGTCAGTGATTCTGTCATAGAAGGAAATTAAGTTAGTCTGACATGACTTGTTAGTTACAAACCCATGCTGACTCTGGTTAATCACTTCATTCTTATCCATGTACTTACATACATGTTGTTTAATAATTTGTTCAAAGATCTTTCCTGGTATAGAAGTCAGACTCACCGGCCTATAGTTCCCTGGGTCCACCTTCTTCCCCTTTTTGAAGATAGGAACAAAATTTGCTCTTCTCCAGTCTTCTGGGACTTCTCCTGTTCTCCAAGAATTTTCAAAGATTATGGAGAGTGGTTCTAAAATTTCTTCTACGATCTCCTTCAGTACTCTGGGGTGTAATTCATCTGGACCTGGAGACTTGAACTCATTTATGTTAGCTAAATATTCCCTCACAATCTTTCTGTTTACAGATAACTTGGATTCCTCTATTCCTTTAAAAGGACAGTGAAGATCAGTTGATGTTACATTTTCTTTCTGAGAGAAAACAGATGCAAAATAGGAATTAAAAAGTTCGGCCTTCTCAACATCCTCTCTTACCATTTCTCCATTTTCATCCTGTAAAAATCCTATAGCATCTTTGACTTTTGTTTTACTTTTGACATACCCCCAAAATCCTTTTTTATTGCTTTTGACATCTCTTGCAAGCCTTAATTCATTGTCAGCTTTAGCTAACCTGATACGTGCCCTGCAGGATCTGCAGACTGCATTATAATCTTCTTTAGATATGCCTCCCTCTTTCCATTTAATAAACATTTCTTTCTTTCTTTTTAGCATGTGTTTAAGTTCTGTGTTCATCCATCCTGGTTTCCTTAAATGCTTCCCATTCTTCCTACTTTTCGGGATTGTTAACGATTGTGCTTTGAGAATCTCATTTTTAAAAATTTCCCATCCTTCCTGGACATTTTTGTCCTTAAGGACATCCAGCCATTGGATCCCTCCTATTCTCTTTCTGAGTCTCTTAAAATCTGCCTTTCTAAAATCTAACCTTGAAGTTTGAGTCTTCACATGTCTTCCTCCTCTAGTTATCCAAAATTCTATAATAGCATGATCGCTGCCTCCTAGGGTCCCAGCCACCTTTACCTCCTCAACCATTTCCTCCCTGTTTATAAGGATTAGATCCAAAGTAGCAGATCCCCTTGATAAAGTTGTCAGCAAGAGAGGATAAGAATTTGCTTGACCTGTTAGTTTTACTTGAGAGAGATTCCCAACAAATGTCTGGATAGTTGAAATCTCCCATGACCACTACGTCATATTTTTTGGAGAACTTGGTCATTTGATACATAAAGAGTTCATCCATATCTTCAGCTTGCCCAGGTGGCCTGTAGTAAATGCCTACAATGGTGTCCTTTCCGTTGTTCTCTCCTTGTATTCTTACCCAAACAGTTTCCACAGAACTCCCAGTCTCTGAAGCTTCAATCTCTGTGCAGATATACGCTTTTCTAACATACAATGCGACACCTCCTCCTCGTTTATCAAGTCTGTTTCTTGCAAATAAGTTGTATCCTTTTAGCCTTTTATTCCAATCATGTGTATCGTCCCACCAAGTTTCAGTGATTCCAATGACATCATATTCTTTTTCCTGCATTAGTAGTTCCAATTCTCCTTGTTTGTTGCCCATGCTTTGTGCATTTGTATAAAAACATTTTAGTTTGTGATTGGTTTCTCTTCCTCCCATATTTTTATTATTTAGATTTTTTTGTCTTTGTTCTTCTTTTCCACTTCCAGTAGCAGAGATCTCAATAGTATTTGTCAGCTGTATGGCTTTTTCTGGCCTTTTGCTTCCCTTCCCACATTGTTCTAGTTTAAAGCTCTCCTGATGAGTGTAGCAAGGCGACTTCCAAATACATGTTTTCCAGTCTTCGTAAGGTGCACCCCATCTCTAGCAAGTAGTCCATCGTATAGGTAATTCATTCCGTGATCCAGAAATCCAAATCCTTGTTGATGGCACCATCGACGTAGCCAGTTGTTCACCTGTAGAATCTTATTCCACCTCATTGTTCCATGGCCATCCACTGGGAGGATGGATGAGAAGACCACCTGCGCTCCCAATTCTTTCACTTTCTTGCCTAAGTCTTCAAAGTCACTGCAGATGGTTTCCAGGTCCTTTCTTGCGGTGTCATTTGTCCCCACATGTATTAGCAGGAATGGGTAGTGATCTGTAGGTCTGAAGAGTCTTGATATCCTGTCAGACACATCTTTAATTTTTGCTCCTGGAAGACAGCACATTTCTCTTGAGGTTATGTCTGGTCTGCAGATAGCGGCCTCTGTTCCTCTTAACAGGGAATCCCCCATGACCACCACTCTCCGTTTTTTCTTCACAACATTCTTCTTTCTCCATCCAGGAGGATTCTGAGGGCTTACAAGGTTATTCATTGCTGGCAAAGTCTTATTTTGCTGTATTTCTTCATGGTTCTCCTGCATGAGAGCCTGGTACTGGTTCCTGAGCAGTATGGGTGCTGACTGCCTCTCGATCCTCCTGCTTCTGTGGGTCACATGCTTCCATTCCTCTGTTTCGTCAGGTGCAGTTCGAATTTCTTCTCTTTCTGAATCATGAAGAGATAATTCTGCTCTGTCTAAGAACTCTTCACCTTCCTTAATGATTTTTAAGGTAGTTAACCTCTCTTCTAGATTTCGCAACTTTTCCTCCAACAGGGACACAAGCTTGCATTTCTGGCATGTGAAGTTTGGCTTTTCCACTGGCAAGTCTGTGAACATGTAGCAGGATATGCAGCTCACCAAATGGCTCCTGGACTCTTCCATGTTCTTATTGTTAATGTTCTGAAAACAGTGAAAAAAGCTTAAAAAAAAAGCTACCGATGTCCTCTTTTCAGCTCCAACAGCCAAAATCCAGTGTTCTTTGAGCTCGCGGAGACTCTTCACTTACCCCAAAATGCAGTGGGAATATGCAAATTATCTCCTCAGGACTCCTCCCCTGGTTTACCGATGTTCTCTTTTCAGCTCCAACAGCCAAAATCCAGTGTTCTTTGAGCTCGCGGAGACTCTTCACTTACCCCAAAATGCAGTGGGAATATGCAAATTATCTCCTCGGGACTCCTCCCCTGGAGGTACCACTATCGCATCGTTTATTCGAGTCCAGGACCAGGGGAACTCTCCAAGAACTGTGCTGATTATTTCTTCCTTGTCCTCTGCGGGTTCAAGGTCATCTTGATCTTCTCCTGCACTCTGTAGTTGCTCGGGGCACCATTTTAGGTGGTCTCTGGAGACGGTGCTAGTGGTTTCTCCTCCATCCTTGGTAATCACACATACCTTCGGGTTGTTGTGGTCGGACTGCAGTACTGTGTACGAGTCTCTCTCCCACTGGACTTTGTAACGGGTCTGGGAGGCGGAACCTCTGAGCAACTATACAAGGGGGCGGTCCTTGTAAGGAGGCGGGTGGCTCCCAGGGAAGACGGGCAGGTAGTCACGGCAAGGACAGGGACAGTCTCTGGGTAGAAGGGCAGGTAGTCACGGCAAGTGACAGGGACAGTCTCTGGGAAGAGGGGCAGGTAGTCACAGCAAGTGACAGGGACAGTCTTTGGGTAGAGGGGCAGGTAGTCACGGCAAGTGACAGGGACAGTCTCTTGGTAGACTAGCAGACAGGTAGAAGGTGGACGCTCCCAGGTGAGCGGGCAAGAGTCTCTGGACGGCCAGGTGGTCACGGCAAGTGACGGCAGAGCCTCCAGGTAGGCTAGCAGGCAGGTAGCAGGTGAGCGCTCCCAGGTGAGCGGGCAAGAGTCTCTGGACAGGCAGGTGGTCACAGCAAGTGACGGCAGAGCCTCCAGGTAGGCTAGCGGGCAGGTAGCAGGTGAGCGCTCCCAGGTGAGCGGGCAAGAGTCTCTGGACAGGCAGGTGGTCACATCAAGTGACGGCAGAGCCTCCAGGTAGGCTAGCAGGCTGGTAGCAGGTGAGCGCTCCCAGGTGAGCGGGCAGGCTGGTCCATAGACAGACTGACAGGTGTCGGAAGGCAGACCGTCGGACCGCAGGCTTGCAAGCAGGTAAGCGGATATCAGGCAGGTATCAAGCAGGAATCTGGCAGGTGACTGGCAGGTAACAGGCAGGAATCTGGCAGGTGACTGGCAGGTAACTGGTAACGGGACCTGAGGGCTGAAGCAGAGTGAAGGCTTTGCAACAACATTGCTCGGGCACCTCCATTTTGGAGGAGGTGCCTTATATATGGAGAGATCCTCCGGCCATTGGCCGGGGACTCCTTAGGACGGCGCACGCGGCCCCTTTAAGAGAGGGGGAGCACGCGCGCGCGTGGCCTAAGCATAGAGGCCGGGAAGCAGCGCGCGCTGCCAGCAGAGCGGGAGAAAGCCGCCGGGCACGGAGCGGAGAGGTGAGGGGAACGGCGTCCCTGCCTAGCAGGGGGCAGGGACGCCGACGCTACAGTACCCCCCCCTTTAGGCCCCCCCTTTTTTAGGCCAGAGAGAAATTTAGCAAGGATGAGAGGGGCATGGATGTTCTCCCGGGGCTCCCATGTTCTCTCCTCAGGACCAAACCCCTTCCAATCTACCAAAAAAAAAGTCTTTCCTCTTACCCTCTTAGTGGCCAGAATACTCTCTACCTCAAAGACGTCTTCAGCGGAAACCGGAGCAGGAGGAGTACCTGGATTGTTGGAAAAAGAGTTAAAGACAACGGGTTTGAGGAGAGATACGTGGAAGGAGTTGGGAATCCGTAAGGTGGCCGTGAGTTTTAATTTGTAGGCCACTGGATTAATTTGCCTGAGGATTTCGAAAGGATCGATGAAGCGAGGACCTAACTTGTAGGAGGGTATCTTGAGCCGTACATGTTTGGAAGAGAGCCAAACCTTGTCTCCCGGACGGAATTGAGGCGGATCCAGACGTCTCTTATCAGCATATCGCTTCATCTGCTCGGAGGACTGAAGAAGTGCAGACCTAGTACTCTCCCAAATGGTAGAAAACTCGCTGACAAGAGACTGCGCGGCAGGGTTGTTCACAGAGGCGGAGACGGGAAACGGAATCCGGGGGTGCTGGCCATAGACAATAAAGAACGGGGACTTGGAAGAGGATTCGCTCTCGTGGTTATTATAAGAGAACTCGGCCCAAGGAAGGAGGTCCACCCAATCAGAATGGTGGGCATTAACAAAGTGCCGGAGATAGCTGGTAAGGATCTGATTGATCCGCTCCACTTGACCATTGGACTGAGGGTGGTAAGCGGAGGAGAAGTCCAGGGTGACGTCCAGCAGTTTACATGTGGCTCTCCAGAAGCGTGAGGTAAACTGAACCCCTCGATCCGACACGATGTGGAGGGGTAGGCCATGGAGACGGAAGATATGGCGAATAAAGTCCTTAGCCAGCTCAGGTGCAGACGGAAGACCAGGTAGGGGAATGAAGTGGGCCATTTTAGAGAAGCGGTCCGCGACCACCCAAATGACAGTACACCCGGCAGAGACTGGAAGATCGGTAATGAAGTCCATAGCGATGTGTTGCTACGGGGCAACAGGTATGGGAAGCGGCAGGAGATGACCAGCTGGTAAGTGTCTGGGAACTTTTTTGCGGCCACAAGATGAACAGGCAGAGACGAAGTCTACCACATCCTTACGCAGGGTAGACCACCAGTAATGCCGGGAAATGAGTAGGAAGGTCTTCTTTTGGCCGGCATGGCCAGCTAGTTTAGAAGAATGACCCCAGCGAAGAACCCTCTCACGGTCTGGAGGCGCCACGAACGTCTTGCCGGGTGGAAGACGAGTCAAATCCAAGGGGGCCACATTCATCACCTTGGAGGGGTCGATAATGTGCATAGGCTCCTCCTCTAGGTCGGAGGACAGGAAGGATCGGGTCAAGGCATCAGCTTTGACATTTTTGTCCGCCGGGCGGAAATGAAGGATGAAATCGAAGCGGGCAAAAAACAAAGACCACCGGACCTGACGTGGATTAAGTCTCTGGGCATTTTGGAGATATGCCAGGTTCTTGTGATCCGTGTAGATGATCACCGGGTATAGAGCCCCTTCAAGCAGGTAACGCCATTCCTCCAGCGCCAATTTAACGGCAAGCAGTACTCGGTCTCCTATGGAGTAATTGCGCTCAGAGGAGGAGAAGATTTTAGAGAAAAAGCCGCAGGTTACCATTCTCCCGGAGGAAGACTTTTGGGTGAGCACCGCTCCGGCTCCAGAGGAGGAGGCATCAACCTCCAGGTAGAACTGTTTGTTGCAGTCCGGACGGTACAGCACAGGGGCAGAGGAGAAGGCTTGTTTCAGGGAAAGGAAGGCCTCCTCAGCTTCGGATGACCATACCTTGGGATTTGCTCCCTTACGGGTGAGCGCAGATATGGGCGCAGTCCGTGACGAGAAGTGAGGAATGAAGAGACGATAGTAATTAGAGAAGCCCAGGAATCGCTGTATCGCCTTCAAGCCCTCCGGACGGGGCCACTTTAGGACAGCAGAGAGCTTCTCGGGATCCATTCGCAAGCCTGTCTGGGAGATAACATAGCCGAGGAAAGGAAGAGAGGTCTGCTCAAAAAGGCACTTCTCATATTTAGCATAGAGGTAGTTCTGCCTGAGCCTAAGCAGGACCTGACGAACATCCCTCCGGTGTGTGGGAAGATCCGGAGAGAAGACCAAGATGTCGTCCAGGTATACCACCACGCAGGAGTAAAGAAGGTCACGGAAGATGTCGTTGACCAGTTTTTGGAAGACGGCGGGAGCATTGCAGAGACCGAAGGGCATCACACGGTACTCATAGTGTCCGTCCCGGGTATTAAATGCTGTTTTCCACTCGTCTCCCTGACGGATACGGACCAGGTTATATGCTCCGCGTAGATCCAGCTTGGAGAAGATCCTGGCGCCTTTAAGACGATCAAATAACTCGGAGATGAGCGGAAGGGGGTATTTATTTTTAACCGTGATCTGATTGAGTCCTCTATAGTCAATACAGGGGCGAAGCGAGCCATCTTTTTTTTTGACAAAGAAGAATCCTGCTCCAGCCGGGGAAGTAGACTTCCGGATGAATCCCCTGGCCAGATTCTCCTCTATGTACTCAGACATGGCCCGGGTTTCTGCCGCAGACAACGGATAAATACGCCCACGGGGTGGAGTGGCACCAGGTACCAGGTCGATCGGGCAATCATATGGCCTATGAGGAGGCAATGTCTCTGCTTCCTTCTTACCGAAGACGTCAGCATAGGGCCAGTAAGGAGCCGGAAGACCGGGTAAATTAGCTGGGATAGGTGGAGGACGAACCGGACGAACCGGAACCAGGCAGGTCTTATGGCAGGCCGGCCTCCACCGGAGTACTTCACCGGAATGCCAGTTCAACAAGGGTTCATGTGTCTGGAGCCAAGGTAGACCTAGCAATAGGGAGTGGGAGAGTCCGGACAACACATGGAAGGAGATTACCTCGGAGTGCAGCATTCCCACCTGCAGGGTTATGGGTTCCGTGACGAGCAGGATGGTCACCGGAAGGAGTCTTCCATCCACGGAGGCGACTGACAAAGGTTCAGCCAGAGACTTGGTGGGAATACGGTATTTCTCAACCATGGACTGAGAGATGAGGTTTCCAGCGGATTCAGAGTCCAGGTGGGCGAGTTCAAAGTGACGGTTCTCTCCCCAGGAGATAGATACAGACAAAGTCAGGGTTGGAGAGGACTTATTTTTGTCTAGGGCGACCTCTCCGAGCGGTCCTAGACACTGGAGTTTCCTGGCCTCTCCAGGCAGGAACGAATCAGGTGCTCCTTACTGCCACAATAGAAGCAGCTCCCCTCGGCTCGGCGTGACTCTTGGCGAGATTTGACCAACTTGGTGTGGTCGATCTGCATGGACTCGGGTGAGTGCGCCCGGGGAGTGACAGAAGAGGAGACAGGTTTCTGGAAAGTAGGAGCTAGGCGGGGAAACCTTCTCTCACGGGTGGTCTCTTTGGTACG
The DNA here is from genome assembly GCF_046119375.1 of Phyllobates terribilis. Lineage (NCBI taxonomy): Eukaryota > Metazoa > Chordata > Amphibia > Anura > Dendrobatidae > Phyllobates > Phyllobates terribilis. The sequence continues at coordinate 28,542,674 of NW_027362774.1, read as the reverse complement.
TTCTTGAAACCGGATGTCAATCCGGGTAGCCAGAGACACCAGGTCATTCAGGGTGGTAGGAATGTCCCGACCGGCAAGCTCATCTTTAATCCGACCGGAAAGGCCCTCCCAGAAGACGGACACCAGGGCCTCATTATCCCAGGCAAGCTCAGAAGCGATGGTGCGGAACCGTATGGCATATTGACCCACGGTGAGACTCCCTTGGCGGAGACGTAGCAAAGAGGAGGCAGATGAGGTCTTTCGTCCCGGTTCATCGAAGACCCTTCGGAAAGCAGTGAGGAAAAACGACAGGTCGGACACCAGGGGATCCCCTCTCTCCCACAGAGGGTTAAGCCATGCCAGTGCCTCCCCAGTGAGATGGGACATGATGAATGCCACTTTGGCTCGGTCGGAGATAAACTGGTGGGCCAGGAGTTCAAAGTGCAGGCTGCACTGGTTTATGAAGCCCCGAGCTTGAGCGGGGTCTCCTCCGAAGCGAGGAGGTGCAGAAAGCCGGGGACTGGGGCAGGATGCCATGGTATAGGTGGGCAGCGGCGCTGCCGGGTTGCGGGTCATGACACTAGCGGTGGTTGCTGGTGGAGCAGTCAGAGTGTCCAGGCGAGAGTTGACATTCCGCAGGTGGCTCAGGATGGACTCCTGTTGGGACCTCTGACGGGACAGTTCATGGCATAGGTCCGAGAGCGAGGGAGTTTGGGTGCCACCGGGTTCCACGGCCCGAGCAAACTGTAACGGGTCTGAGAGGCGGAACCTCTGAGCAACTATACAAGGGGGCGGTCCTTGTAAGGAGGCGGGTGGCTCCCAGGGAAGACGGGCAGGTAGTCACGGCAAGGACAGGGACAGTCTCTGGGTAGAAGGGCAGGTAGTCACGGCAAGTGACAGGGACAGTCTCTGGGAAGAGGGGCAGGTAGTCACAGCAAGTGACAGGGACACTCTCTGGGTAGAGGGGCAGGTAGTCACGGCAAGTGACAGGGACAGTCTCTGGGTAGACTAGCAGACAGGTAGAAGGTGGACGCTCCCAGGTGAGCGGGCAAGAGTCTCTGGACTGCCAGGTGGTCACGGCAAGTGACGGCAGAGCCTCCAGGTAGGCTAGCGGGCAGGTAGCAGGTGAGCGCTACCAGGTGAGCGGGCAAAAGTCTCTGGACAGGCAGGTGGTCACGGCAAGTGACGGCAGAGCCTCCAGGTAGGCTAGCAGGCAGGTAGCAGGTGAGTGCTCCCAGGTGAGCGGGCAAGAGTCTCTGGACAGGCAGGTGGTCACAGCAAGTGACGGCAGAGCCTCCAGGTAGGCTAGCAGGCTGGTAGCAGGTGAGCGCTCCCAGGTGAGCGGGCAGGCTGGTCCATAGACAGACTGACAGGTGTCGGAAGGCAGACCGTCGGACCGCAGGCTTGCAAGCAGGTAAGCGGATATCAGGCAGGTATCAAGCAGGAATCTGGCAGGTGACTGGCAGGTAACAGGCAGGAATCTGGCAGGTGACTGGCAGGTAACTGGTAACGGGACCTGAAGGCTGAAGCAGAGTGAAGGCTTTGCAACAACATTGCTCGGGCACCTCCATTTTGGAGGAGGTGCCTTATATATGGAGAGATCCTCCGGCCATTGGCCGGGGACTCCTTAGGACGGCGTGCGCGGCCCCTTTAAGAGAGGGGGAGCGCGCGCGCGCCCTAAGCACAGAGGTCGGGAAGCAGCGCGCGCTGCCAGGAGAGCGGGAGAAAGCCGCCGGGCATGGAGCGGAGAGGTGAGGGGAAGGGCGTCCCTGCCTAGCAGGGGGCAGGGATGCCGACGCTACAGTCGTCCAGCTTGTGAAGCCTTCTCTTCTGCTTCAGGACCTGCTCTCCAGGTTCCAGGGGACCAGCAGGGGTGTGTTGGTTGAAGAGCCTCTCCTGCTTTTCCCTCGCTGGAGCCAGACTCCTCTCCACACTCTCCTGTACCTTCTTGTACTGTAGCCGCCGTTCCGTATCCCAGTCCGCATCTGGGGAGGTGTCCTCGGGTGTCAGGACTCCCATCTCCAGGTCTATCGGCAGCTTACCTGGTCTTGCGCGCATCAGGTAAGCCGGGGTGCAATTTGTAGCATTCACCGGGATATGGTTGTACAAGTCAATCAGGTCTGGCAGCTTCTCCGGCCACAGGCTGCGTTCTTCCATGGGCAACGTCTTGAGGAAATCAATGACGATATTATTCATTTTCTCACACAGCCCGTTGGTTTGCGGGTGGTAAGGCGTTGTCCGAATCTTCCTACAGCCGTAGAGATTGCAGAACTCCTGGAATACTTCAGCCTCAAACGCTGGACCTTGATCTGTCAAGACCTGTTCCGGATACCCGTGTGGACGGCAGAAGTGTTGTTGGAAGGCTCTGGCCGCCGTTTGAGCTGTCAAGTCTTTAACCGGGACCACCACCAAGAACCGGGAGTAATGGTCCACAATCGTGAGGGCATAGATGTAGCCGGACCGGCTTGGAGCCAACTTCACATGGTCTAGTGCTACCAGCTCGAGAGGCTGCCTGGTGATAATCGGCCTCAAAGGAATCTTCTGGCTGGTACGATCCTTCCTTCTGAGGTTACGTGGGCCGCAGTCCCTGCTCCACTTCTCTATGACCCCTCTCATACCGATCCAGTAGAACCGCTCTCTCAGTAGGAACTCCAGTTTCTTCCACCCAAAGTGTCCCGCTCTGTCATGGTAGGCCTCCAGGACCATTGCAGCATCTTGCCTTGGGACCACTACCTGCCAGGTCAGCTCGTGCGTCCGGTGGTTGACAAGCCTTCTGCACAGCTTACCCTCGTAGAGGAACAGCCTGCTTTTCTCCTTCCATAACTGCTTGGCTTCCTCTGGAGCGTCCGGGCCAGGGCTAGTGTCTGCCTGGGTTAACAGGTCTTTCACCAGGCGAACCGCAGGGTCACCATCTTGCATTTTAGCCCCGCCGTGGTGGGGTAAGGGGTTGAACATGACGGTGGTTAGGTCTTTGTCTCTTACCCGGTGAGAATACTGAGTGGCCCCATACCGGTGGAACGCAGGGAGCTCTACTTCCTCCAGCTCTTCTAAGTCTTCCTCTCCTTCGGGTAGGTGGGGCATTCTTGATAGGGCGTCTGCGTTGGCGTTGGTTCTGCCTGCCTGGTACTTGATTGTGAAGTCATAATTTGATAGCCGGGCCATCCACCGCTGTTCTAGGGCACCTTGTCTTGCATTGTCCAGGTGTGTCAGCGGGTTGTTGTCCGTGTACACAGTGAACTTTGCGGAGGCCAGGTAATGCTTAAACCGTTCTGTGACGGCCCACACCACTGCCAAGAATTCTAGCTTGAAGGAGCTGTAATTCTCCGGGTTTCTTTCAGTTGGCCTCAGCTTCCGGCTGGCGTACGCAATCACCCTTTCTCTGCCCTGCTGGTTCTGTGACAGTACGGCTCCCAGCCCCACATTACTGGCGTCTGTGTGGAGGATAAAAGGCTGGCTATAATCGGGGTAGGCCAGGATCTCATCCCCCGTGAGGGCCGTCTTCAACTGGCGGAAGGACTCCTCTTCCAGCTTGTCCCACTTGAAGGGTGGCTTTTGGCTTCTGGTCTTGGATTGCCCTATCAGGAGATCCTGCATGGGAGCCGCCATCTTTGTGAACCCGGGGATGAACCTCCGGTAGTAGCCTACCAACCCGAGGAATTGCCTCACTTCTTTGATGTTAGAGGGGCTTGGCCAGCTCTTGATGACGGTAACCTTGTCGGGGTCGGGGACTACTCCCTCTGCACTCACCACGTGTCCTAGGTACTGTACCTTTGGCTTTAACAGGTGGCACTTGGAGGGTTTCACCTTCATACCATAGCCTACCAGGGCTTTGAACACCTCTGCCAGGTGTTTTAGATGGTCCTCGCAGGTCTTCGAATAGACGATCACGTCGTCCAGGTAAAGTAAGACCGTCTCGAAGTTTCGGTGCCCTAGACAGCATTCCATCAGCCTCTGGAAGGTCCCGGGTGCGTTGCAGAGCCCGAATGGCATACAGTTGAATTTGCTTAATCCCATCGGGGTGGTGAAGGCGGTCTTCTCCTTGTCAGCCTCTGCTACAGGAACCTGCCAGTACCCGCTAGTAAGGTCCAAAGTAGAGAAGAAATTAGCTGATTTTAATGCGGCCAAAGACTCCTCTATCCTAGGTAACGGGTACGCGTCTTTATGGGTGATACGATTGACTTGTCTATAGTCCACGCACATTCTCATGGTACCGTCTTTCTTTTTTACCAGAACTAAAGGGGCTGCCCAGGAGCTACCGCTATCTCTAATGACCCCAGCTTCTTTCATTTCTCTTAGCATGCCCTTTGCATTCTGATAATGTGCAGGGGGTACAGGTCTGTGTCTCTCTTTTATTGGTGGGTGGCTCCCCGTGGGGATGTGGTGTTCTACCCCTTTCACTCTGCCGAAGTCTAGCGGGTGCTTACTAAAGATTCTCTCATACTCCTGAACCACCCAGTAGACTCTTTGTTTTTGGTGCGAGGGAGTGGAGTCAGCACCCACGTGGAGTTTCTGGCACCAGTCCTCCTTGTGTTTCTGGGAGCCATTATCCTCCACCGGTGGAGATGGAGGCAAGGGTTCCACGACCCTGAGAGCATTGTGTTCGACAGCAAACAATTTGGATAATGTAGGGTACCGGGGCAAGTTTACTTCCCTTTCCCCGATGTCTAAGATCCGGACGGGCACCCTTCCATGGCGGACATCAACCACCTCCCGGGCTGTCAAAATGGTGGGCCTGCTGTCTGAGTACACGGGTTCTACCATGGCTTGGTAGTCTCTCCCTCTTAACCTGATTGCAGTCCGACACCAGATCATCATTTCACTTTTGGGAGGAATGGCAATGGGGAACGGGTCGCTCATCCTCACGCTACCGATCTCACCACCAGACAGTTCTACCTGTTGCCGTCTCATCAGGGCTCTTATCTCTTTCTGGAGGACCCTCTGTTGGCTGGAACTCGCATTCATCGCCACCTGCTGCAAAATCACAATTACTTCTGAAAGACAGTTTTCAATCAATTAGTACCCAAGGTTATTTTAGGGTGACTTTCACGACGGTCAATGTCCACAATGATCACTCTCTGTGCCGGCAGTTCAACCTTACCAATCTTGATGGTCATCTCTCTGAACCCCACCTGCGGCACGGGTTGGCCATTGCTGGCGATGATGCTTAAGTCATCGTCTGGATAGCGGGTTATATCAGCGTCACTCCAGTACCGCTTGAAAAGTACGTAGGGGATGGTAGTCACTTGAGACCCGGTGTCCAGCAGTGCACTCATGGGGATACCGTCCAGCACTACGGGCAAGACCGGGCGTCCCCTCACGTACTTATTGCGCCAATTAGATGGGCCTGATGACCTTATGCCTGGAGGTTGGCCCTCTGCCCCAGGTGGGACCCATTTAAAGTACAGTTCCTGGCTATGTGTCCTGGCTGGCTGCAACGGCAGCAAATCGGCTGTCCATCCTCGGTGTAACGGTCGGCGGGCCTCCCTCTGAACGACGGGATCCTCCTCTGTCGACGCCACGGGACATCCTCCGGACTGGAAGCCAGCTTGATTGGTCTTGACGGTTCCATCTGCAACGACTGTACGGTCCTGGTCAATGCAGCCACACTCTTTGTTAATTCTTGGACCTGATGGTGCAGGTTTGCAGGCTGGGATGGATTTAGGGCCTGTGCATCAGCCCCCACAAGGTCTGCGGGGTAGGACGCCGCCCCCTGGTGGTAAGTGATGGCAGGGCGCCGGGAAGCTACAGCGCCACCTGGTGCGGGTTCTCGGAGAACCCGGATGGCCCTATCTTTGAACTGCGCAAAAGTCAAATCGGTGTTCTGTAGGGCCATGAGGCGCAACTGGGTTCTGTGGGCGCTGGACAGCAGACCTTCTATGAACTGGTCAGTCAACAGTTTATCAGTGTCCTGCACGCTGCCATGGTCAGCTTACTTGATTGCTCCCAGAGGTTCTTGCAGGTTCAAGGCATAGTCTCTGATACTATCTTGGGCTCGCTGCTTACAGCCATAGAACCGCATTTTGATTTCTGCTGAGGTACGGGTGTCAAAGGTGTCCCGCAGACGGGTCAGAACCCCCTTTACAATCCTTTTCTCCTCAGCTGTCCAAGACTTTACCTCCCGTTGGGCCGCACCAGTTAACTGCCCTATTAGTATGCTTACTTTCTGTTCTTCTGTCAGGGGATAAACCTTGAACAGGCTATACAGCCTTTCTTTAAAGTCGCCCAAGGTATGTGACTCGCCGGCATACTGGGGCAGCCAGGCCGCTCCGAGGATATAGGGCATGGAAAACGGCACCACAGCTGCAGCGGCTACGCTGGTGGTAGAGGGTCCCTCCGCGTCCGACATCTTCCTCCCCCTTAGTTAACCGTGGCCTACCTTCCGACGATCCGCTTCTGAGGATCTTTCGTCGCGGGGTGATGATGACTCGCCCCCTGGGCCGTGGGGCACTCGGAACCGGACTTCGGGGCAATGCTGGGATTAGTAGTGGCGACCCGGTCCCGTGGCTCAGGGTGGTCAGACCATATGCTGTGGCAGTGTATTTGTAGGTTTTGAAAGTCCGACTACGCCACCCGTGGATTGCGGTCAGGGAGGACCGCCGCTGCAAGGCAGACCGCTGAGGCTGGTGTTGGGGATGCAGCAGGGAATAGTACAACTCCCCACGGGAGGAGTGTAGCCTCAGGGCAGTGTAATAGAATGCTGGGGGTGATGGTGCAGGCGCAGCAGTAATCACACAGAGTCCAATAATGCAGTCCAGGGTCTTTTACTGCAGATCTTATCACTGACCCACCAGGAGTACAGGGTAGGAATGGACCTGGGTGTCTGAGGGCATTCGGGCGAGCTCCACTGGCCAGGGTGAGTGGGTAGGCCTACCGTTCAATCTCTGCCCTTGCTGACTATCTCCCCCTTTAGTGGTATGATAGCCCACGTCCCTGAGCTGGCCGTGTACTACGCCTGTATGGCTTGCGACTCGGGCCTTAGGTACCTGTAGCTTCTCTGTGCTGTACCGGTCCCTCTGTGTGGCGGAGCCTCTAGGCTTCTTGGGCCAAGGGACCTAAAATCCCTCGCAGGTAGGTGATCTGCTGCAGGACTTGCAACCCTGACAGCCTCGGACCCCAGTGTCCGGTTGTGTCGTTGTCTCTTTGCCAGGACCGGCTCTCGTCGCCTCTGTCCCTGGCTTGATGTTCCTCCTTTGCCTCCTGGACTCCTCAGCTGCAGCTGACCTGTCCCTCTCCTCTGGGAACCCTTCTGGATGCTTCAGAAGTGGGTCCTGGTCTCTCTAACCCTGCCCTCAGTTCCAGCTTTTATAGGGGCAGCCTGCTCCCCCTACTGGCCTGGGACAGGAGGTGCTGCATGCAAATCGTCCATGACCAGAGAACCTCCCTCCTGCTCTCAGACACAGCCTTACAAGTTTGTGGCATCCAGGCCTGGGGTGACACAATGACGTCAGCGTCGCTCTCTCTCCTTCCAGGACCTTGCGCAGTGTCTCAGCGTATGGCGGAGCTTCAGGTCTCGCGCGTTTTTGACGACCTTGCCCCTCTTCTTCCCGTGCGGCGTCCCGAAGATCGCGTCCGATGGCGGGAAAACGGCTGAAGATGGCGGGAAACGACTGAAGATGGCGGGAAACGGCTCCGAACGGCGGGAAACTTCACTCAGGTAAGTATGAAGTCTTTTTCAGGCACGCAATGCCCGTTTGTGGCGGGTTGGTCACAATCCTGCCGACTACGCCAAAGCTGACTCACCCCCTGGGCCGTGGGGCACCCGGAACCGGGCTTCAGTGCGATGATGGGGGTAGTAGTGGCAACCCGATCCCGTGGCTCAGGGTGGTCAGACCAAATGCTGTGGCAGTCTATTTGTAGAGTTATGAATGTCTGACTATGCCACCCGTGGATTGCGGTCAGGGATGACCGCTGCTGCAAGGCAGACCGCTGAGGCTGATGTTGGTGGGCAGCACAGGGATAGGATAACTCCCCACGGGAAGAGTGTAGCCTCAGGGCAGCGTATGTGAATGCTGGGGGTGATAGTGCAGGCCGCAATAATAAGGTCCATGGTCTTTATTGTAGGTGTTACTAATGACCCAACAGGAATACCGGGTAGGAATGGGCATGGGTGGCTAAGAGCATTCGGGCGAGCCCCACTGGTCAGGGTGAGTGTGAAGGCCTACCGTTCTCTCTCTGCCCTTGCTGACTATCCCCCTTTTCGTGGTGTAATAGCCCACGTCCCTGAGCTGGCCGTGAACTTCGCCTGTATGGCTTGCGACTCTGGCCTTAGGTACCTTTTGCTTCTTGGTGCTGTACCGGTCCCTCTGTGTGGCGAAGCCTCCAGGCTTCTTAGGCCAAGGGACCTGAAATCCCTCGCGGGTTGGTTCTCTGCTGCTGGGCTTGCAACCCTGACAGCCTCGGACCCCAATGTCCGGTAGTGTAGATCTCTCAGCCAGAACCGGCTCTCATCGCCTCTGTCCCTGGCTCGCAGCTTCTCCTCTGCCTCACGGACTCCTTGGCTACAGCTGAACTGTCCCTCCTTCTCTGAGACTAGTCTCAGTCCTGAGCTAGGTCATCCAGTTCTCTCTAACCCTGCCCCCAGTTCCAGCTTTTATAGGGGCAGCCAGCTCCCCCTACTGGCCTGGGACAGGAGGTGCTGTATGCTAATTGTCCCTGACCAGGGAACCTCCCTCCTGCTCTCAGACACAGCCTTTAATATTTGTGGCATCCAGGCCTCGGGTGACACAGTAGCAATAGAAATATGGGGAGCGCGCCTGGCTAACAAAAATATACGCTTCATAACAAAAAACACCAGCCTACCGCACTGCATTAATAATATGGCATCATCGTCTCTCCCAGTGCTAGGCCTACTACGCTGGCTAGCATTCCTGTGCCTAAAACACAATGTATGAGTCCGCGCTAGCCACGATGCTGAGGGGTCTAACGCTGCTGCTAACGCTTTATCACAATTCAATTGGCAGATTTTCACAGAGCTCCTCCCCAACGCCCACCCATCGGGCAACAGTTGCCCAGCCTCCCTATGGTATCTAGTAGCAAATAGTTGATGCCATTAATCAGAGGGTCAGTTGCCCCATCGATGTGGCAAGCATACGGTAAGGCTTGGGAAGAGTGGACACGACTAGTAGCAGGCAGACGGGTTGACCAATGTGAACAAGCCAGATTACAAGTCACCATAGAATTTCTCCACCAGCTAATGATGAGGGGCATATCAGGGGCATCAGAGCAGCGGTGGCTGACCGGAGTAGCATTTCACTTCCAACTACTGAATTGGGGAGATGTGACAAAGAGATTCATCATCAGACAATCCATAAAAGGGTGGAAAAGGGGTCAGCCAAGTCAGGAGGGTAGACGTCCCGTCCCGTGTCACTAAAACTGATTTCTCATATCATATCCCTAACACCATTAACATGACACTCACAATTCGAAGCAACACTACTGTCTACTGCATTTGTGATCGCCTTCTTCGGGGCGCTATGCATAAGTGAATTAGTCCCTCAATCCAAAATTACCACCAGTGGAGGCTTATTACACCAGGACGTAGTCATAGCCACTAATGCAATACGTCTAAGCATACGCAAATCGAAAATGGTTCCAGCGGGCAGGGGCACTTGGGTACTTCTACAACCCACAAACGGTACGCTGAGTCGGGTAACAAATATAATAGTAAAAACATATATAACCATTAGATTACAAAGTAATTTCTTCCTATCACACATTGATGGAACGCCATTATTAAGATACCAGTTCCAAGCTATATTTAATAAATGCCTAACATCGGCAGGGAACCACCCCAAAGATTACGGGACACACTCATTCCGCATAGGCGCGGCCATGGAAGCAGCAAGAGCAAGACTGTCAGAAACGAAAGTTCAGAGGATAGGGAGATGGCGATCCACGTGTTTGGCGAGATACATAAGACCGGACTTGTTATCCTAACATGGTTTGTTTCTTTTACAGGTGACACTAAGCCAACAGTGTGGGTGATAGGCCACTCGTATATATATTGTGCAGAAAAAAGGGTGAAAGTCCGCCCAGGCAGGAAGAAATTTGAGTTTCATAACACATATTTCAACTGGAGAGGTATTAGAGGCCTGCAATGGCCACAGGTACTAATGGAGGTAATCAAGGTAGGGAGAGAGGCAAGAGGTCTGGTCATCTTAGTTATACAGGCCGGAGGAAACGACCTAGGTCATCACAAGAGCGCATAACTAATGGCAATAATGAAACTAGACACTGAGTGCTTCAGAGAATTTTTCACAAAACTAACTATAGTATGGTCAGTGATTGTGCCGAGAGCGGTATGGCAAGGTGCCCGAGACATCACGGCCATTGAACAGACAAGGCGGCTAATAAATATTTGGATGGCAAAATTTATAAGAGACAGAGGCGGTGTAGTGATACGACACAGACAACTGGAAGGAGATAAAGCAGGCCTCATACGGCCCAATGGTGTTCACTTAATGGATATTGGACTGGACATATTCCTGTCAGGACTCCAGGATGGCGTGGAACAAGCGTTAAGAGTGATGGATGGGAGTCAGAGTCCTGCATACGAATACGCAGGATCCTCCGTGGCCTGGAAATAGAAAGGACATGTTGGAGAGTTACACTTGTTGGCCAACTTGCCGGTGTGGAGATACAGGGCATGCTGCATCAAGCTGAATTATTTTAGAAATAAAATGCCTTTCTAATGTCATGAGTATAAACAGTTAATAAAGCTGTGACCGATCCTCACCCATCCAGTTGTAAGAGTTACATGATTGTATTGTCAATGAAAGGGAGGCGGTAGGTGGGCTGAGCGTCTGGATTTGGTTGGGGGTCCCCACAGTCTGCCTAGGCTAGATGCAGTTAAAAATTATTATTAGCTACACAGGCGGTGCAGCTTGCTTCACAGCTGGGCTACTACGCTGACTAGCGACACTGAAGCTTTGGATCAGACCTCTGAGTAAACAGCTCTTCAGACTCAACCATCTGTGTTACCCCAAGCCATAGTGTATGTAGTTTCTTACGGTTAAAAGGGGGGGGAGACCCAACCCAACTGTAATTGACGATGCCAACGTCACGTAAAACACAGCAAGGGGACTCCAAAAAGAGTCTCCATTTTTTCTAAAAATTTGTGGCACAGACACCACTTAAGTGGCATCAATTGCCCCAGAGTTGCTTGAAACGGTTGGTGAGGTGATTTTACCAAATCCTCAAGCTTTTACTCTCCCCAGGATGACACAGGGGTAGAAAAGTCCTTGCGGATCCATGATTTGTTCATCTTTATGAACGTGAGTCTGTCTACATTCTCAGTGGACAGCCGCGTGCGCTTATCTGTCAGCACACCACCCGCAGCGCTGAACACACGTTCAGAGAGAAGGCTGGCTGCGGGGCATGACAAGATCTCCAAGGCGTGAGTGGCGAGCTCAGGCCATTTTTCCAGATTGGAAGCCTAAAATGAGCAAGGGTCAAGTGACACAGTCATGGCTTCGATGTTCACTTGGAGATACTCCTGTACCATCGTCTCTAGGCGTTGACTATGTGTCAGACTTCTTGTCTCCTGTGGCCTTGCAAAGGATGGGCTAAAAAAAGTGGTGAAATGATTGCACAAAATTTCTGTTACCAGCAGATACTGTGTTTCTGTTACGGTTTGAGTGCTGAAGACTTGACAGTCCCATGGTTGGCAAGTTAGAACTGTGAGATTCACTACGTGCACCACTGGTGTTTAGTGGAAAAGCACTTGTAAGATTCTGCAACAGTCTCTGCTGATACTCCTGCATGTGTGAATCCCTTTCTATGGCAGGAATTATTACTGCAAATTTACTTTTGTACAGGGGATCTAAGAGTGTGGCAACCCAGTAGTCAGGATTATTTCGAATTCTGACAATCCGAGGGTCATGTTGCAGGTAGTGCAGCAAGAAGGCACTCATGTGGCTTGCGCATCCAGGAGCACCAAGTCCCTGTTGTGTTGATGGCGAGGTAAGAATCATGCTTCCTTCCTCTGCCCTGTCCCCCCAACCTCGCACAACAGAAATGTGATCAAGGTCTCCCTCATCTGATGAGTCTTCCATGCCCATCGCCAGTTCGTCCTCCACTTCTTCCTCGGCTCCTGCACCTTCCTCAACAGTTTGCTACCATGCGCCCTGGTTAATCCCTCTCCCACACCCTCCCATGCCTGCCGCCTTGGTGCTGCCGACCGTCTGGACCTTGCAGATGTTAGCTCTTCCGCATACAACTCCTCCTCCTCTACTTCCTCCACCTCCTCTTGTCGTACCACCTGACTCCGAATTCTGTTTAACGTGTTCTCCAGTATGTAAATCACCGGAATAGTCATGCTGATAATGGCATCGTCAGCACTAAACATCTTCGTCGCTATTTCAAAACTGTGCAGAAGGGTGCATAGGTCCCTGATCTGAGACCACTCCTCCAGCGTGATTTGCCCCACCTCTGTATCTCGTTGGCCCAGGCTATCCGTCACAACGTATTGCACCAGGGCTTGTCGGTGCTGTCACAGTCGCTGCAACATGTGCAGAGTTGAATTCCACCGTGTCGGCACATCACATTTCAGCCGGTGAAGTGGCAGGCCCAACGACTTCTGTAGAGATGTAAGTCGCTGAGCTGCGGGATGCGAACGGCGGAAGTGAGCACACAGCGACCGTGCCCTCTGCAGAAGGCCATCTAGTCCGGGATAATGGGCTAAAAATTGCTGTACAACCAGGTTCAACACGTGAGCCATACAAGGCACGTGTGTGACATTGCCCCGGCGAAGGGCCGCACCCAGGTTTGCAGCATTGTCGCACACGGCCTTCCCTGGTTGAAGGTCCAGTGGAGACAACCATTCATGAAACTGGGTCTCCAGAGCTGACCACAACTCCTCAGCTGTGTGACTCACATTTCCCAGACATTTCAAAGTAAACACCGCCTGATGCCGTTGAGCCCTGCTGCCAGCATAGTAAGGAGGTGTGCAGGATTCCTTCTGCGCAGTTAGAAAGCGGGTGGCATTACCAGACAGGCTTTGGTTGCAGGTGGAGGACCGATAGGAGGTTGAGGAGGCAGAAGCAGTGGAGGAACTTCGAGATAAAGAGGATTGACGCACAACTCGTGGGGACGGCAAGACTTGGACAGCAGCCCCTTGTCCTGCTGTCACCATAGTTACCCAGTGCCCAGTCAGCGACATGTAACGCCCCTGTCCATGCCTACTCGTCCAAGTGTCTGTGGTGAAATGCACCCTGTCACACACAGAGTTTCTCAACGAAGCGGTGATGTTGTGTGCGACATGCTGGTGTAGCGCAGGAACACCTTTCTTTGAGAAGTAGTGCCGACTGGGCATCTGGTACTGGGGCACTGCGACGGACCTAAGGTCTTGAAAATCCTCTGTGTCCACCAGGCGGAAAGGTAGCATTTCTGTAGCCAAGAGCTTGCAGATGGTGAAATTCAACCTCTTAGCTTTGTCATGGCTAGGAGGAAATGGTCTTTTACTTGTCCACATCTGAGGGACCGGGGGCTGGCTGTTGTGCTTAGACGGGGTTGAGTAGGGTGTCCCTGGCAAACTGCCGGTCTGTGAGGAAGATGCAGGCGGAAAAATTAGGTTGCCTTGATCCAAAGGTGGTGCTCTCGAAGTCGGAGAGCGCTTAACACCAGCTGGTGTTTCCACTTCCAAATGAAATGATGACCTGCCAATCACACTGGCTGTTGCGGGTAAAGAGGTGGCAGGTCTGCGTCCAAAAACATGTGTGACTGCTGTCCCCCCAGTCACAGAGGATGAAGAGGCCACGGATGCACAAGATGGGGCAGACGGTGGTTGGCCCGGCCCGCTAGGCCGCATTGTAGCACAGTGAGCTTCCCATTGCAACTTATGCTTCATATCCATGTGACGGTTCATGCATGAAGTACTCAAACTATGGATTTTTTGGCCTCTACTTAGCTTTTGGTGACAAATGTTACAGATAACACGAGTTGGGTCATCCTTATCGATCTGAAAAAATGCACAGGCTATGCAAGGCTTAGAGCCCATACGACCTGAAGAGCCACCACGACTTGTAGTCAGAGGCACAGTTGTGTTTGAGGATGCAGTTGTTGACGTGCTTCCAGTACTCCGTCTCTGTCCAGGAAGACGCAACCTAACCTCGTCATCACTAGCATCCTCCTCCACCTCCTCTGCTGACCTCATCGACTGGCTGACTGTGGGTTGACAGTAAGTGGGATCTCCAACCTCGTCATCATCACCCTGTGTGTTCTCACATCCGTTGTCCTCAGAGCCAACCTCTTCCTGCCCTGACCGAAAAGTCAAGTTGTCGCTCCAATCAGGTATTTGAGTCTCATCATCGTCTTCATCATTGTCTCCACCAACAGGAGTTACAGTTTGGGAACGTGGGTCTACATTATGCTCAGAACCTTCTTCATCTGGTCCTGGATCCGACTCATAAAGATTCTGGGCATCAGTACAGATCGTTTCCTCGTCTGGATTAACAGAAGCTCTGGAGCAGACCTCCGTTTCCCAGGCTATAGTATGAGTAAACAGCTCTGCAGACTCAACCATCTGTGTTACCCCATACTCAGATGGGCAGCTGGAGACTTGGGAGCTGTGAGGAAGCAAGTGCGATTGGGGTGACACCTCTGAGGACTGGAGTATTTGTGATGTTGAAGTTGAGGTGGAGGAGAGCCCACTTAAAGGAGCACTTGATATCCGTTGAAGCACCTGCTGTTTTTGTGCCTCATCTGGAATTTGTAGCGATGGGCGTGGCTGTAAGAAAGCGATCGGATCACATTGTCCACGAAAAGAAGTAGACATCTTAGTTTGGCTGGAAGATGGTCTTTCTTCTGCAGATGTTACTGTTGCTTTAACACCTACCCCATGGACACAACCTTTTTTTCCCTTCCCAACACACCTATTCCCCTTTCCACCAGCAGCAGGCCTTTTGCCACTCATTTTGGTGGTTAACTAATTGACAACTCTGTAGTTGTTTGCACAAAAAACGATGGATGGAAACCGAGCAGAGCTGAGTGGCCAAACTGTGGTACTAGCCCAAAAGTATTGGCTGGGTTAGAAGCAGTAAAACAATTTTATTACATACACAGGTGGTGGAGCTTGGTATAGATGGCCTAATAGAATGAGTACCACACACTGCTACAGGCCCAAAATTATTTTCCGGGCTAGATGCAGCTAAAAATTATTATTAATTTCAAAGCTGGTGGAGCTTGGTATAGATGGCCTAACACAATGAGTACCACACACTGCTACTATGCCCAAAATTATTTTCCGGGCTAGATGCAGCTTAAAATTATTATTAATTTCAAAGCAGGTGGAGCTTGGTATAGATAGCCTAATACAATGAGTACCACACACTGCTATTATGCCCAAAATAATTTTCCGGGCTAGATGCAGCTGAAAAATATTATTAATTTCAAAGCTGGTGGAGCTTGGTATAGATGGCCTAATACAATGAGTACCACACACTGCTACTATGCCCAAAATTATTTTGCGGGCTAGATGCAGCTAAAAATTATTATTAATTTAAAAGCTGGTGGAGCTTGGTTTAGATGGCCTAATTAAATGAGTACCACACACTGCTACTATGCCCAAAATTATTTTCCGGCTAGATGCAGCTAAAAATTCTTATTAATTTCAAAGCTGGTGGAGCTTGGTACAGATGGCCTAATACAATAAGTACCACACACTGCTACTATGCCCAAAATTATTTTCCGGGCTAGATGCAGCTAAAAATTATTTTTAATTTCAAAGCTGGCAGAGCTTGGTATAGATGGCCTAATGCAATGAGTACCACACACTGCTGCTATGCCCAAAATTATTTTCCGGGCTAGATGCAGCTAAAAATTATTATTAATTTCAAAGCTGGTGGAGCTTGGTATAGATGGCCTAATACAATGAGTACCACACACTGCTACTATGCCCAAAATTATTTTCCGGGCTAGATGCAGCTAAACATTATTATTAATTTCAAAGCTGGTGGAGCTTAGAATAGATGGCCTAATAGAATGAGTACCACACACTGCTACAGGCCCAAAATTATTTTCCGGGCTAGATGCAGCTAAAAATTATTATTAATTTCAAAGCTGGTGGAGCTTGGTATAGATGGCCTAATGCAATGAGTACCACACACTGCTACTATGCCCAAAATTATTTTCCGGGCTAGATGCAGCTAAAAATTATTATTAATTTCAAAGCTGGTGGAGCTTGGTATAGATGGCCTAATACAATGAGTACCACACACTGCTACTATGCCCAAAATTATTTTCCGGCTAGATGCAGCTAAAAATTATTATTAATTTCAAAGCTGGTGGAGCTTGGTATAGATGGCCTAATACAATGAGTACCACACACTGCTATTCTGCCCAAAATTATTTTCCGGGCTAGATGCAGCTAAAAATTATTATTAATTTCAAAGCTGGTGGAGGTTAGTATACATGGCCTAATAGAATGAGTACCACACACTGCTACAGGCCCAAAATTATTTTCCGGGCTAGATGCAGCTAAAAATGATTATTAATTTCAAAGCTGGTGGAGCTTAGTATAGATGGACTAATAGATTGAGTACCACACACTGCTACAGGCCCCAAATTATTTTCCGGGCTAGATGCAGCTAAAAATTATTATTAATTTCAAAGCTGGTGGAGCTTAGTATAGATGGCCTAATAGAATGAGTACCACAGCTGGTGGAGGTTAGTATACATGGCCTAATAGAATGAGTACCACACACTGCTACAGGCCCAAAATTATTTTCCGGGCTAGATGCAGCTAAAAATTATTATTAATTTCAAAGCTGGTGGAGCTTGGTATAGATAGCCTAATTAAATGAGTAACACACACTGCTACTATGCCCAAAAGGTTTTACTTGGCTAGGTGCAGTAAAAAATTTGTATTACATACACAGGTGGTGTAGCTTGCAACACAGATAGGCTACTCCACTGACTAACACACACTGCAAGAGGCCCAAAAGGATTTGCTTGGATATGAATAGCGGTACCAGAGCGCCAATAACAGGGCAAAAATATTAAAAGGACTGATTTGTTAATATACACACAACGCGTTTCGGTGGACACAGCCACCTTCATCAGGTGTGACAGGCAGCAAACAATTGATCCTTATATACATTTGACTAGGTATACAATTACTTAAAAGGGGCGGGGCCAGATACAGAGTAATACCTCTATATTAACCCCTTGAGTTCATATATGCTCAATAGAGTAAAAAGGATTGTTATAAAATAATGCCTAATGAAGCATATAGGGTTCTTATAAAAAGGATTCGCTGTAAAAAAACAACAACTTATGAATCCTATAATCTTAATACTTCATAGGATATATTGTCATCTACCATACTGGTTCATTTTAAGTAATGATCCAATATTAACTGGTCATTTACCGGAATTTCCTCATGTCATATATCGGAGGAGTAAAAATCTAGGAAACTATATAGCCCCTAGCAATACAACAATTGGTAGAAGACCGAACCATTCAGTTCCTATTAGCAATAATGGATGTTATAAATGTAATGTCCCTAAATGCTTATGCTGTCAATCCATTGATAACGGAGCCAAAACATTCGTCTCTGCGGTCACTGGAGAGATATATCCCATTCGCTTTAGACTTACATGTCAGTCCTCATATGTGATCTATCTGCTCCAGTGCACCTGCGGCCTGCAATACATTGGCCGCACTATCCAGGAAATGCACTCCAGATTAAATAAACATCGCCAAAATATTAGAAACGGCTTTCCCCTACATAGTGTTTCTAATCATTTCTTAAAAGAACATCAAAAAAATCCTAATAACCTAAAACTAACTATCATTGATCATATAGTTGATACACACCCTGATAGACTAAATCGTCTCATTACACGTGAAAATTATTGGATTTTCAAAATGGGAACCTTGTCTCCTGAAGGTTTGAACCTTAATATAGAGAAGACAACTTTTTAAATAATTGTTTTCATATTTTAGCAAATTTATTATATATATCTTTTATATGGAGGAGGAGGGGGGAGGAGAGAGAGAAGGAGGGAAGAGGGGAAAGGAGAGAGGGAGGGGAGGAGGGAGGAGAGAGAGAGAAGGGAGAAAAAATTTAAAGAAAAATTTTTTATTTTTTTTTTATTATTATTATTTTTTTTTTTTTTTTTTTTCTCTTTCCTTTCTTCGTCTACTTTTCCTAATTATAATGATAGAAACTGATTGTAATTTTATACTTTATATTTATGCATTGTTTTATGTTGTATGTAAAAATTATTATTATTTTTTTATATAATCTAAAATATAGGGTGGTAGATGACAATATATCCTATGAAGTATTAAGATTATAGGATTCACAAGTTGTTGTTTTTTTACAGCGAATCCTTTTTATAAGAACCCTATATGCTTCATTAGGCATTATTTTATAACAATCCTTTTTACTCTATTGAGCATATATGAACTCAAGGGGTTAATATAGAGGTATTACTCTGTATCTGGCCCCGCCCCTTTTAAGTAATTGTATACCTAGTCAAATGTATATAAGGATCAATTGTTTGCTGCTTGTCACACCTGATGAAGGTGGCTGTGTCCACCGAAACGCGTTGTGTGTATATTAATAAATCAGTCCTTTTAATATTTTTGCCCTGTTATTGGCGCTCTGGTACCGCTATTCATATCCATTTATTGTCCCTTTCCCCCTGTTGGGGTGCGGTAGAGCTGCCTTTAACTTATTGTTCTTTCACCTGTGGGAGGAATTTAATTAGAATCACTACCCTGGTTTTCCAAGCTGCGCTGCCCTAACCCCTCCGGAACGCTGCCGGGGGTGTTGGTGAAGCTGGGCGTCCATCTCGGCGTTACATGCAACTAACCTGACCACGTGATCCACCACCGAGAGATCAGGATCTGTGAACGCCGCTGGAAATAGATGACAGCCACCAACAGAGCGGAGCTTGTGGAGCTTTACACTGGGGTTGTGCAGAGGTGCACAACTTCATAAGGTTAGTAGCCATCCTCACACCCCTCTAACAATTGCAATACTGAGTCACCCATTGCGCCTTGTTCTCTCCTTCTCTTTACAAAAGGATTTGCTTAGCTAGATTTAGCCAAATGCTGTGAAAAACACTTGCACAGCACTAAAACAGACCTGCCTGGCAAAAAGTCCTAGGAAATGCTTTAACCTAGCCCTCAAAAGGGCTGCAATTACAACTAGTCCCTACTCCCAACCTATCTGTCTATTTAAGAGCAAATTCGCTTGCAATTCACACAGTTAGAAAGTATAGCACCCACAGCAGCAGCGGTGCCGTCTAACACTCAGTTGCAGCAGTGAGAAAATGGTGGCGACGGGGAAAATGGCTTGGTCTTATAGGGCAAGGACTTGTGACATACACAGCCAATGACACATGCCCTTGCTTGTGTGAAAAAAAGCACTTCGCTCCGTGTGTGCGCTGCTGATAGGCTGACAGATTGCACCTCCCCACTGTAAATGCGGGAAAGAGAAAAAAAAATGGAGATCTTCATTATTCCTGCAGAGATCCATCCCCTGCCCCTCCCCCCGCCCCGCTGTACACTCAAACTGCGTATTAACATTAATTTTCAGCATTATCGTGAAAAAATCCAGTTATGATTTTGGTGCACGAACAGTTATCGAACATAACCTCGAACAGCCGAATTTTTCTCAAATTGTTCGTGTTCGTCGAACGGCTCGAACACCGCCCAAAACAGCTCGAATTTGAGATTGGCGAACAGTTCGAGTCGAACAACGCTCATCTCTAATATTAACCCCTTAAGGACTCTGGGATTTTCCGTTTTTGCATTTTCGTTTTTTGCTCCCCTAGTTCCCAGAGCCATAGAGTTTTTATTTTTTGGTCAATATGGCCATGTGAGGGCTTATTTTTTGCGGGACGAGTTGTACTTTTGACAGACATTACTGGATTTACCATTTCATGTACTAGAAAACGGGAAAAAAATTCCAAGTGCGGTGAAATAGCAAAAAAAGTGCAATACCACAGATGTTTTTTTTTACCACGTTCACTGAATGCTAAACCTGAGCTGCCATTATTATTCTCCAGGTCATTATGAGTTCATAGACACCAAACATGTATGGGTTCTTTTTAATTTAAGTGGTGAAAAAAAATCCAAACTTTGCTAAAAAAAAAAAAAAAATGGCATCATTTTCCGAGACCCGCAGCGTCTCCATTTTTCGGGAGTTTTTATTGATATCATTTTGGGGTAGATACGATGTTTTGATCGCCCGTTATTGCATTTTATTGCAATGTTGCGGCGACAAAAAAACGTAATTCTGACATTTAGATTTTTTTTCTCATTACGCCATTTACCGTTCAGATTAATTCTTTTTTTATATTGACAGATCGGGCGTTTCTGTACGTGCTGATACCAAATATGTGTATGTGTTTGTTTTTTTTATTTTGAATGGGGTGAAAGGTCGGTGATTTAAACTTTTATATTTTTTTAATTTTTTTACTGTTTTTAAAAACATTTTTTTACACTTTTTGCTTGCTTCTATAGTCTCCATAGTAGACTAGAAGCAGCAACTGTCCAATAGCCTCTGCTACATAGAGGTGATGAGCAGATCACCTCTGTGTAGCAGAAATGCTCCTGTGCTATGAGCGCCGACTACTAGGTGGTGCTCATAGCAATCTTTACATGACAACCACTGGGGTCTGCTGAAGACCCAGGGTTGTCATGCCCACCCATCAGTGATCCGCGATCACTTGACGGGGTCACTGATTGGCGGGGTGAGCGACGCTGTTAAATGCCGCTGTCAGAGATTGACAGCGGCATTTAACTTGTTAACTGTAAGAATCAGCTGACATGTTCCCGGTTCAGTGCGGGCTCAGCGCCAGAGCCCCCACTGAACCAGGGGTGAAGGCCTGGGGTGTACTAATACTCCCCAGGCTTTAAAGGGGTTAAAGGAATTGTCCGGGACTTTTACGTTGATTGCCTATCCTGATGATAGTTCAGTAGCTGATCAATAGGAGTGTGAAACCATAGACCCCCACTGTTCTCAGTGCCGGCCGAAGTGTCCAGTTGCAGAACTGCACAGCTTTGTCAATTGCATGGTGGCTTCCTTCTGCTAGGAACTGCAGAACCTCAAATCAATAGAGGCAGAAGTGCAGTGGCCGACCACAGCCATTATACAGGTGACGGAGCTGTGCAGCTGTGTAACTAAGCACTTTCTATCGGCCCTGGTAGCAGCTGATCGCAAGGGTCTATATTTACCTGCCTATTGGGGACATTTACCTGCCTATTGGGGATATTTACCTGCCTATTGAGGACCTATGCTGCCTATTGGGGACATTTACCTGCCTATTGAGGACCTATGCTGCCTATTGGGTACAGTTACCTGCCTATTGAAATACCGGTTGATTTAACTTTACTTGTTCTTCATTTTAAATATTGTATTTGTTCCTGTATTGTTTTTTTTACTACAAAATAAGATATCTGCAGTGTGCATAGGAATTTGTTCATAGTTTTTTTTAAAAACTATATTCCGGCCCTCCAACGGTCTGAGGGACCGTGAACTGGCCCCCTGTTTAAAAAGTTTGAGGACCCCTGGCATACACCGTAGATATGACGCCTGTTGTACATCCCCCCATACAGATATAATCAATAACGATATCCCTTTGAACAGATAGGTTCCTCATTTTCCCTTGTTTAATAAACGCATGTTTAACCGGTGTATACTGATAGGTGTGTGGCACCCCAGGGGTCTGGTTTTCCACAGTAATGTAATGTTATGTCTGAGAGCAGGTGGGAGGTCCTTTGGTCAGGGATCCTGTGCATGCCACACCTCCTGCCCAGTCTTGGGAGGGGAAGAACTTCCCCTGTATAAACCCTGGGCTGAGGCAGGGTTAGTCAGTCAAGGAGAGTAGAGACAAGAAGCAGCATAGGAAGAAACAGCAGAAGCTCAGTGGGAGCAATACTACTACGAGTCAGGGGCTGGCAGCTGCAGAGCTCGCCCTGACTGAGAAGATTTCTTACCGGACCCGGAGTCCGAGGCTGTGGGGACTAACTCCTACCCAGCAGCAGAATCCGTCAGGCAGGGGATTTCAGGTCCTCTGGCCAAGAAGCCCGAAGGCACGGTCACACGCGTGGGACCAGCACCGCCATCGTGGAGCGGAAGCCATTAGAAGGCCCCGAGTCACCGGCCATACGGGTGAGCACCACACGGTACACTCAGGGACGTGGGCTACTTATATCCGCTTCTAGCAAGGTAGCCAGAAGAGTACAGTCAGTTTGGGAGGCCTACAACTCCGCCTGGCCAGGGGAGATCCCATCTGCTCAAGGACTGACCAGGCCCCGTTCGCTAGCAAGTACTCCGGGAGGGTCTATCGTTGTTACCAGTAAAGACCCTGAATTACACCGCACCGTCTCTGAGTGGTTCCTGCTACCCCCATCATCCACGTCGGCTGCCTTGAGGCCATACCCCTCCCGTTGGGGGTTATACCATCCCCGCTGCACCATCCATCCACCGGCCTCAGCGGACTGTCCTGCAGCGGCAGCTCCATAAGCTGCATTCAACGGGTGGCGTAGTCGTACTACATCTACTGCCGTCCAGTTTGACTCCCTGGGCACGGACCGGGTCACCGCCACGAGACTACAACCCTCAACAGATCCGGCTCCGGGTAAGCTCCCGCGTGCGCAACGCGGCGCGACACAGGCCCAGGGGCGCGTCAACTTTGGCGTAGTCGGCAGGATTTCGTGCCCGCAACCACCGGGTACTGCGTGCCTGAAAAAGAGACTTTTCAAACTTACCTGTGGTGAAGATTCCCGCCATCCGGCGCCATCTTCAGCCTTCTTCCCGCCATCGGTGAAGTTTCCCGCCATCCAGCGCCATCTTCTGCCTTCTTCCCGCCATCCGTGGAGTTTTCCCGCCATTGGACGCCATCTTGAGGACGCCGCGCGGGAAGAAGAGGGGCGTGGACTCCGAAAGCGCGCGAGAACTAAAGCCCCGCCTCACGTCCGGACGTTGCGTAAGGTCCTGGAAGGAGCCCAGCAGACGCCGACGTCACAGGAGCGCGACGGAAGGTCCTCAACCCTGACGATCCACTGCGGAGCCGCGGCCTACGGAACAGGATCATCGCAAGGTAGGCCACGGTCCACTAGGGGGGAGGAAGATGTCGGATACGGAGGAGAGCTTCACTGCCTCAACCCCCGCCAGCGCTACCGCTGCTGCAGTTATGCCCTTCACCATGCCCTATATCCCGGGAGCAGCTTGGCTACCCCAGTACTCAGGGGAGGCACATACCCTGCATGACTTTAGAGAAAAGCTGGATAGCCTCTTCCAGGTGTACCCCCTCACAGAAGAGCAAAAAGTGAGCATCCTGGTGGCCCAACTAACCGGGGCAGCCAAAAGGGAAGTAAAATCCTGGCCACCTGGGAGGAAGACTGTCGCAGGGATACTAACCCGGCTGAAGGACACCTTTGATACCCGCACCTCAGCCGAGATTAAGCTTAGATTCTACGGGTGCAAGCAGCGAGCGCATGAGAGTATAAGGGACTATGCACTAAACCTACAAGAGGCCCTGAGGGCCATTAAGCAGACCGACCCTGATGGAGTGGGAAACGAGGACAGGCTGTTGACCGAACAATTTATAGAGGGACTATATTGTAATGCCCACCGAACCCAGTTGCGGGCGATGGCCTTACAGGATCCCCATCTGCACAGTTGAAGGACAGAGCCATCCGGGTGCTCCGAGAACCGGCACCGGGTGGCGTTGTGACCCACAGGCGCCCAGCTATCACTTACCACCAGGAGGCGGCGCCCTTGTCGGCAGGGCCTGTGGGAGCTGATGCGCAGGCTTTGGACAATGACCCGGCTCCAGACCTACACCATCAGGTCCAAGAGCTAGCTAAGAGCGTTGCTGCGCTAACCCGAACTGTGCAGTCTTTACAGGTTTCCACCCCAGGGAAGATCCAGCTGGCATCCGGACCGGAGGACATCCCGTGGCGTCGACCAAGGAGGACCCCACCGGCCAGAGGAAGACCCAGTGACCGATACAGCGAAGACGGACGACCCATCTGCCGCCGCTGCAATCAACCCGGACATATGGCATGGTACTGTTCTTTAAACGGGCACAACCTGGGGTAGAGGGCCAACCCCCAGGAAAAAGATCACCAGGCCCATCGAACTGGCGCGACAGATATGTGGGAGGACGTCCAGTCTTGCCTGTGGTACTGGATGGCATTCCCATGAGTGCCCTACTGGACACCGGGTCACAGGTCACCACCATCCCGTACGTGCTCTTTAAGCAGTACTGGAATGACTCGGATATTACCCGCTACCCTGACGACGACTTGAGTATCATCGCCAGCAATGGCCAGCCCGTGCCACAGATCGGATTTAAAGAGGTGACCATCAAAATCGGTAGAGTCGAACTGGCAGCACAGGGACTGATCATTGTAGATATTGACAAACATGAGAGTCACCCAAAAATAACTCTAGGAACTAATGTAATTGAAAATTGTCTTGCAGAGGTGATTTTCCTTTTACAGCAGGTTGCCAAGAATGCCAGCTCCGGCGAGCAGCGGGTGCTCCAGAAAGAGATCCGGGCACTGATGCGACGGCAACAGGTGGAACTCTCCGGCGGTGAGATTGGTAGCGTAAGAATGTGTGACCCTTTTCCTATTGCCATGCCTCCAAAAAGTGAAATGATGATTTGGTGCCGGGCAGCTATTGGTCTGAGAGGTAGAGATTACCAGGCAATGGTAGAACCAGTTTACTCAGACAGTAGGCCCACCATCTTGACAGCACGGGGGGTGGTTAATGTACGCCATGGGAGGGTGCCCGTTCGCATAATCAATATCGGGAAGAGGGAAGTGTACTTGCCCCGGTATGCCATGCTAGCCAAATTATATACCATTAACCAAAATGCTATACAATCTGTGGAACCCTTGCCTCCATCTCACCCGGAGGAAGGTAACGGCTCTAAGAAAACAAAGGAGGACTGGTGTCAGCAACTACATTTGGGTACTGACTCCACTCCCTCACATCAGAAACAGGGAGTCTATCGGGTGGTTCAAGAGTACGAGAGAGTGTTTAGTAAACACCCGTTAGACTTCGGGCGAGTCAAGGGGGTAGAACACCACATCCCCACGGGAGACCATCCTCCCATAAAAGAGAGGTATCGACCCGTACCCCCTGCACACTACCAACACGCCAAGGGGATGCTTAGAGACATGAAGGAGGCTGGGGTGATCAGGGATAGCTGTAGCCCCTGGGCAGCTCCACTAGTCTTAGTCAGAAAAAAAGACAACACCATGAGGATGTGTGTAGATTACCGGAAAATCAACCGTATCACACACAAGGATGCGTACCCCTTACCAAGGATAGAGGAGTCATTGGCTGCTTTAAGATCTGCTAACTTCTTCTCTACCTTGGATCTCACTAGCGGGTACTGGCAGGTTCCTGTAGCAGAGGCGGACCGGGAGAAGACCGCATTCACCACCCCAATGGGACTTAGCGAGTTCACCTGCATGCCGTTCGGACTCTGCAACGCACCAGGAACCTTCCAACGACTAATGGAGTGTTGTCTGGGCCACAGAAACTTCGAGACGGTCCTGTTGTACCTGGACGATGTCATCGTATATTCCAAGACGTATGAGGACCACCTGAAACACCTGGCGGAAGTGTTCGAAGCTCTGGCGAGTTACGGCCTAAAGGTGAAACCCTCCAAGTGTCACCTCCTGAAACCAAAGGTGCAGTACCTGGGACACGTGGTGAGCGCTGACGGAGTGGCTCCCGACCCTGATAAGATCACCGCAATTAAGGAATGGCCAAGCCCCTCCAGCGTAAAAGAAGTGCGGCAGTTCCTCGGGTTGGTAGGCTACTACCGAAGGTTTATTCCCGGTTTCACCAAAAAGGCAGCACCTATGCAGGACCTCCTGATAGGCCAGTCCCGGAAGGCCAAGAACCAGAAGCCGCCCTTCAAATGGGAGGAGCTGGAAGAAGAGTCCTTCCGCCAGCTGAAGATGGCCCTCACGGGGGACGAAATCCTGGCGTACCCGGATTATAGCCAGCCCTTTATCCTCTACACCGACGCCAGTAACATCGGGCTAGGAGCCGTACTGTCCCAGATCCAGCAGGGGAAGGAACGAGTAATCGCCTACGCCAGCCGAAAGCTGCGACCCACCGAAAGGAACCCCGAGAATTACAGCTCATTTAAGCTAGAGTTCCTGGCCGTAGTATGGGCAGTCACCGAGCGCTTTAAGCATTACCTCGCTTCTTCCCGGTTCACCGTGTACACGGATAACAACCCGTTGACACACCTGGACACGGCAAGACTCGGTGCCCTGGAGCAGAGGTGGATGGCCCGTCTGTCCAACTACGAGTTCACAATCAAATACCGGGCCGGACGCTCCAATACCAACGCGGACGCCCTGTCCAGGATGCCCAACCTGCCGGACGGAGGAGAAGATCCGGAGGGACTGGAAGAAGTTGAACTCCCTGCGTTCCACCGTCATGGGACTATCCAGTACTCCCATCGGGTAAGGAGTAAGCAGGCTGCTACGTTGAACCCCTTACCCCACTACAACTGGGCGGAAACGCAAGACAGCGACCCTGCCGTCCGACTGGTGAAGGAGATGCTGACTCGGCCGGAGGCTCGCCTTGAACCAGACGCTCCGGAGGAAGCCAAACAACTATGGGCAGAGAAGAGTCGACTGTTCCTTTACAAAGGGAAGTTGTGCCGCAGAATGGTTAACTCCCGGACACATGAATTACTCTGGCAAGTAGTGGTGCCACGAAGAGACGCAGCCGTAGTGATGGAGGCATACCACGACGGAGCTGGACACTTCGGGTGGAAGAAGCTGGAGTTCCTGCTGCGCGAGCGATTCCACTGGGTAGGCATGAGGGGAACCATTGAGAAGTGGTGCAGAGACTGTGGCCCGTGCAACCTAAGAAGGAAGGATCGTGCCAGCCAGAAGACTCCCCTGCAGTCCATCGTCACCCGGCAGCCGTTGGAACTGGTAGCCTTGGATCATGTAAAACTGACCCCAAGCAGAAGTGGCTACGTCTACGCACTAACCATCGTGGATCACTACTCCCGGTTCTTGGTTGTCGTCCCCGTCAAGGACTTAACAGCTCGAACAGCAGCGAGAGCCTTCCAGCAGCATTTCTGCCGTCCACACGGGTACCCGGACCAAGTGTTGACAGACCAGGGACCTGCCTTTGAAGCGGAGGTCTTCCAGGAATTCTGCAATCTGTATGGCTGCCGGAAGATAAGGACGACACCCTACCATCCGCAAACTAATGGACTTTGTGAGAAAATGAACCAGGTGGTAATGGATCTTCTAAAAACGTTGCCCCTGGAAGAACGCAGTCTGTGGCCTGAGAAGTTGCCCGATCTGGTGGACCTATACAACCACATCCCGGTAGGTTCCACCAACTGTACCCCGGCTTACCTAATGAGGGCAAGACCTGGTAAGTTACCTGTTGACCTGGAAATGGGAGTCCTGACACCCGAGGACACTTCACCAGAAACAGACTGGGACACAGAGAGGCAGCAGCAGTACCGGAGAGTACAGGAGAGCGTGGAGCGAAGTCTCTGTCAGGCTAGGGAAAGACAAGAGAAAACTTACAACCAGTATGCTCCCGCTGTTCCCCTGGTACCCGGAGAGCAGGTCTTGAAGAGGAAGAGACGGCTCCACAAGTTGGATGACCAGTGGGAGAAGGACCCGTACACCGTACTGCCCTCAAGCCACGAGAACCCGAAGGTTTGTACCATCAGTAAAGACGGAGGGGAAACCACAGCCATTGTATCCCGGGACCACCTGAAGAAGTGTCCCGAACAACTGAGGAACCCTGAAGAGGAACAAGAAGACCATCGACCCGTAGAGGAAAGGGAAGATATGGTTAGTACTGTGCTCGGGGACTTCCCTCGGTCTTGGACTCAAGTCAATGGTGCAGTTGTGGTACCCGTACTCACCTTCCTCCAACCAGCATCCCAAGCACCTACGGAGCAACAGGTAGAGCTGGAAGAACAGCCGGTCCAGGAGGCAGAAGACTCCACACAAGCAGAACAGGAGGATCAACCCTCTGCTTATAGTGAGCCTGCCGTACCCCTAGTGAGACAAAGAGCCGGTAGACAGCTGCCCAGTTTACCCTTGACAGCTCCTACACCCTGTAGTTCAGGGCCAGACAGTCAGCTCCGTAGGTCCACTAGGGCCACTAGAGGCCAGTTACCCGCACGCTGGAGGATTTGAAGTGTATAAATTGTTTTATTTATGTTTATCTGTGTATTGTTGCTTGTGTATAATTTTGTGTTTCCAGTTATTTTTAGGAATCCTTGGTGGATTTACCGGGAATCCTTGTACATAGTTGGAGCGTAACCCAGGATGGACTAGAGACTGTTAAGGACTCGGGGTAGGACAGACCCCTACCTGGTTACGTCTCCCTGTTTTGGTGAAATGGACACCTTGCTTTCTTCAAAGACTACACCCGGTTACGGACATGCCGTGACCACCTTTATGTGTTTCTTCTTATTGTACTATTATTGTTGTTATATCTTGTTATGTTTTTTCTAAAATATGTTTAGTCCCGGAGTACTAAATTTCACTAGGGGGGAATGTGACACCCCAGGGGTCTGGTTTTCCACAGTAATGTAATGTTATGTCTGAGAGCAGGTGGGAGGTCCTTTGGTCAGGGATCATGTGCATGCCACACCTCCTGCCCAGTCTTGGGAGGGGAAGAACTTCCCCTGTATAAACCCTGGGCTGAGGCAGGGTTAGTCAGTCAAGGAGAGTAGAGACAAGAAGCAGCATAGGAAGAAACAGCAGAAGCTCAGTGGGAGCAATACTACTACGAGTCAGGGGCTGGCAGCTGCAGAGCTCGCCCTGACTGAGAAGATTTCTTACCGGACCCGGAGTACGAGGCTGTGGGGACTAACTCCTACCCAGCAGCAGAATCCGTCAGGCAGGGGATTTCAGGTCCTCTGGCCAAGAAGCCCGAAGGCACGGTCACACGCGTGGGACCAGCACCGCCATCGTGGAGCGGAAGCCATTAGAAGGCCCCGAGTCACCGGCCATACGGGTGAGCACCACACGGTACACTCAGGGACGTGGGCTACTTATATCCGCTTCTAGCAAGGTAGCCAGAAGAGTACAGTCAGTTTGGGAGGCCTACAACTCCGCCTGGCCAGGGGAGATCCCATCTGCTCAAGGACTGACCAGGCCCCGTTCGCTAGCAAGTACTCCGGGAGGGTCTATCGTTGTTACCAGTAAAGACCCTGAATTACACCGCACCGTCTCTGAGTGGTTCCTGCTACCCCCATCATCCACGTCGGCTGCCCTGAGGCCATACCCCTCCCGTTGGGGGTTATACCATCCCCGCTGCACCATCCATACACCGGCCTCAGCGGACTGTCCTGCAGCGGCAGCTCCATAAGCTGCATTCAACGGGTGGCGTAGTCGTACTACATCTACTGCCGTCCAGTTTGACTCCCTGGGCACGGACCGGGTCACCGCCACGAGACTACAACCCTCAACAGATCCGGCTCCGGGTAAGATCCCGCGTGCGCAACGCAGCGCGACACAGGCCCAGGGGCGCGTCAGGTGTGTCTGTCCGATAAGTGAAATTCCTCTTTCAGCGTCTCTAGGGTTCTGATGCTTTGATTATCCATCAGTGGATAGATATATTGTATACCCTTTGCCACCCAACCTCTCAGCGCTCTTATTTTGTAAAATTCACATAGGTTTTCATTATCCCAAATAGGAGTATACGTTGTCAGCCCCACTATGCCTCTAATCTTATTCACCCTTGTCCACAATTTATGGACTAGGCCACAGGTCGGGTATGACTTGCCCATCCTCCCAAAAACTCCAGTTTCTAGACCCATTACCAATGGACTCTTTTTAAGATGAAGTTCCAGAACCGCCTGAATAGTCCCCTTCACTGCCCTCTGCGCCCACCCTCTAATATGTTGGGACTGTACTGCCAAAAAATATACCCATGGGTTTGGTAGAGCGAGACCCCCCTCTTCCTTCGGCCTCTGGAGAGTCTCCAGCTTAATCCTAGGCTGCCCTCCACCCCAGACCAGATCTCTAAATATTGCATTAATGCGCTGGAACACTGGCTGAGGAATCCACACAGGGGAGTTATGTAAAACGTACCACAATTTGGGCATCAGCACCATTTTAAGAAGATTGGTGCGTCCCACCACCGAGAGGCGCATTTTGCTCCATGTAGATGCTTTATCCTTTAATTTCCCCAGTATCGGGTATACAGTACATTCAACTAAAGGTACTCTTTTACTGGTAATGTTATTGTAATTCCAAGATACTTAAATTCTCGTACCAACTTGAGTTGTGTCCGCTCCACCTGTTCAACATCTAAACTCTATGGTGTCCCTGCTGATCAGATGTTGATGACCTATCATAACAATAAGATATCAGTGTAAGGCTGTGTGCCCACTATGCGTTTTTTAAGCGTTTCTGCAGCGGCAATTCAGCCCCAGCAATGCTTAAAAAATGCTTGGTAGAAGGTCTGCAATGTTCCCCAATGATAATCCGCATGTGCTGTGCGGAAAAATCCGCAGCACTAACAATTATTTTGCGTAATAGCGGCGTTTTCGTTTTCGTATTAAGCGATTCAATACTTACCTTCTGATGGCCCCGGTCTCCTTAGTGATGCGTCCTGGCTCTCCAGCAGTTCACGATGGTCTAAAAGAACCTGCCATGACGTCATTTAGTCATGTGACGGGTCACGTGACTGCTGACGTCGGCAGTTACGTGACCTGTCACATGACTAAATGACTTCATGGAAGGTCCTTTTACACAACCATGAGACTCCGAGGAGACCAGAAGCATCGGATAAGGAGAGCGGGGGCCATCGGAAGGTGAGTATGTTTTTTTTTTATTTTTTACCATTTTTATCAGTTGCATGGATTTATATAGTGTGACCAAGTTGTCAAGCACTTTCCAAGTGATGCTAAAATCGCTTGGAAAGCGCTTGACAACCCGCATGCGAAATCTCATGTGCGAAACGCGTGACAAACGCTTGTACCTGGCTGAAAAAAACGCATGTAAAATCTGCATGCGTTTTTTCTGCCAGAGAGATGCAGAAACGCTCAGGAAAAATCCGGAGCATTTCTGCATCATGGGCACTTAGCCTTAGTATCCTGAACATTTCCCTTTAAAAGTTGTGAGACAAAAAGCAAAAGATGGACTAAAAATGCAAAAAAATGCAATAACGTATGAAAACACTGAACTAGTATGGTGTTCACTGAAAAACACCAAAAAGAAAGCTTCTGTTGTACAAAAAATACATTGTGATTCATCTCGAATTGGTCCAATACCACTTGGATGGTCTAGGCTATTTCTCGAAAATTTGCTGTGGATAGATGAAGCAAAAGTAGAACTTTTTAGCACAAATGCCTCGTGTGGAGAAAAAAAACACTGCACACCAACACTAAAACATCTTTACAACTGAAGCCTGGTGGAAGAGAGTTATGTTTTGGGGCTGCTCAGAACCTGGACATCTTACACCTTTGAATTCACTGTTCCAAGAATAATTGTATCAAAACAGCCCATGACCTCAAGCTGAACAGTAGAGTTGAGCCATCCCGTAGTGTTCGGGTTCGGTTCGGTTCGTCGAACACCGGTGTGTTCGCCGAACTGTTCGTCGAACTGTTCATCGAACACCGTCGAACACCGTTAAAACCAATGGCAGGCAAACAAAAACACATAGAAACCCATAGAAAACACCTTCAAAGGTGTCCAAAAGCTGACAAACTGCTCAGAAGACACAACTAACACATGGAAAAGTGACAAGTACATATAGTCATGCGAAAAGAAAAGAGGTGGAGGAGTAAAAGGAGGGGGAGACACAGATATAGGCATGTCATGTCCTTCTAAAATCAAGAAAGGCTGTAGTAAAAATGTAAAGTCAGCCTACCAACACCCAGACGTCGTGACAAGAAAATTAAAAAAAGAAATATCTTTAGGTAGAATGGCGGTTCCATTCAGAACACTTTCCTTACAAGACGTAGTGGTATCCCCGTTGTGAGTTGTGCCAAAAACGGAACCCAATACATTCGGACTAATCCACCATTTGTTATATCCAAGGGGCAGGTCAGTAAACGACAACATCGACGCGGAACCAAGTACAGTAGTATATACTGTACATTCTTTGACAAGGCAATCAGGCGGATCAAGAAGTTGGGAAGGGTCACCCTAATGGTCAAAACAGACATTGATGCGGCGTTCCGGTTACTTACTACCTGTGTCTCCTAATAGTGTCCACCTATTGGGCTACTTCTGGGAAGGAGCATACTATATAGATAGCTGTTTGCTCATGGGGTGTTCCAGATCCTGCTCACTATTTGAGGGATTTAGTTGCTTCCTCGAATGGGTTGAAATGGACGTTTCTAAGGGGGCATATATTATCCATTACCTCGACAACTTCTTATGCCTGGGCCCAAAAGATTCGCCACAGTGTAAATAAACGCGGTAGTCCACCTGTGAGAAGGAGAGAGCTGGAGGGAGAGCGGACACCACAGAGCCGAGGGGTTAGATGGAGAACGGAAGAAGGAAAGAGGGTGATGGAGGTAAGGGAGTACAGTGGAAGGCCGACCTGAGCTCCCCCACGTTCCTGCTGGGCGGGGAACAGCCCTTGGAAGAAAAGCCGCTTGCGCATCCCTTTGAGGTTACGGGCGCGAGCGGGCAGAGGGACTACGCTGGAGTACGAAGCCGACATGGCCAGTCCGTTCCTGCCCGTGCGACCTCCAAGTCGCCGGGTTTGTGCCAGAGCCGCGGTGGACCCTGACGGCCAGCCCCCCTCTCCCAATACTGGTGCCTGTCCGCTGGTGGGTCGAGCCCCCCCGCGGTGGGGGGGAGTAACATCTGCAGAAGAAAGACCATCTTCCAGCCAATGTCTACTTCTTTTCTTGGACAATGTGATATGATCCCTTTCTTACAGACACGCCCATCGCTACAAATTCCAGATGAGGCACAAAAACAGCAGGTGCTTCAACGGATATCAAGTGCTCCTTCAAGTGGGCTCTCCTCCACCTCAACTTCAACATCACAAATACTCCAGTAATCAGGTGTCACCCCAATCGCACTTGCTTCCTCACAGCTCCCAAGTCTCCAGCTGCCCGTCTGAGTATGGGGTAACACAGATGGTTGAGTCTGCAGAGCTGTTTACTTATACTATAGCCTGGGAAACGGAGGTCTGCTCCAGTGCTTCTGTTAATCCAGACGAGGAAATGATCTGCACTGATGCCCAGAATCTTTATGAGTCGGATCCAGGACCAGATGAAGAAGGTTCTGAGCATAATGTAGACCCTCGTTCCCAAACTGTAACTCCTGTTGGTGGAGACAATGATGAAGACGATGATGAGACTCAAATACCTGATTGGAGCGACAACTTGACTTTTCGGTCAGGGCAGGAAGAGGTTGGCTCTGAGGACGACGGGTGTGATAACACACAGGGTGATGATGATGAGGTTGGAGATCCCACTTATTGTCAACCCACAGTCAGCCAGTCGATGAGGTCAGCAGAGGAGGTGGAGGAGGATGCTATTGACGACGAGGTTAGGTTGCGCCTTCCTGGACAGAGACGGAGTACTGGAAGCACGTCAACAACTGCATCCTCAACCACAACTCTGCCTCTGACCACAAGTCGTGGTGGCTCTTCAGGTCGCATGGGCTCTAAGCCTTGCATAGCCTGGGCATTTTTTCAGATCGATAAGGATGACCCAACTCGTGTTATCTGTAATATTTGTCACCAAAAGCTAAGTAGAGGCCAAAAAATCTATAGTTTGAGTACTTCATGCATGAACCGTCACATGGATATGAAGCATAAGTTGCAGTGGGAAGCTCAATGTGCTACAATGTGGCCTAGCGGGCCGGGCCAACCACCGATTGCCCCATCTTGTGCATCCGCGGCCTCTTCATCCTCCGTGACTGGGGGGACAGCAGTCACACATGTTTTTGGACACAGACCTGCCACCTCTTTACCCGCAACAGCCAGTGTGATTGGCAGGTCATCATTTCATTTGGAAGTGGAAACACCAGCTGGTGTTGAGCACTCTCCGACATCGAGAGCACCACTTTTGGATCAAGGCAACCTAACTTTTCCGCCTGCATCTTCCTCACAGACCGGCAGTTTGCCGGGGACACCCTACTCAACCCCGTCTAAGCACAACAGCTAGCCCTCGGTCCCTCAGATGTGGACAAGTAAAAGACCATTTCCTCCTAGCCATGACAAAGCTAAGAGGTTGAATTTCACCATCTGCAAGCTGTTGGCTACAGAAATGCTGCCTTTCCGCCTGGTGGACACAGAGGATTTTCGAGACCTTAGGTCCGTCGCAGTGCCCCAGTACCAGATGCCCAGTCGGCACTACTTCTCAAAGAAAGGTGTTCCTGCGCTACACCAGCATGTCGCACACAACATCACCGCTTCTTTGAGAAACTCTGTGTGTGACAGGGTGCATTTCACTACAGACACTTGAACGAGTAGGCATGGACAGGGGCATTACATGTCGCTGACTGGGCACTGGGTAACTATGGTGACAGCAGGAGAAGGGGCTGCTGTCCAAGTTTTGCCGTCCCCACGAGTTGTGCATCAATCCTCTTTATCTAGAAGTTCCTCCACTGCTTCTGCCTCCTCAACCTCCTCTCGGTCCTCCACCTGCACCCAAAGCCTGTCTTGTAATGCCACCCGCTTTCTAACTGTGCAGAAGGAATCCTGCACACCTCCTTACTATGCTGGCAGCAGGGCTCAACGTCATCAGGCGGTGTTTACTTTGAAATGTCTGTGAAATGTTAGTCACACAGCTGAGGAGTTGTGGTCAGCTCTGGAGACCCAGTTTCATGAATGGTTTCCTCCACTGGACCTTCAACCAGGGAAGGCCGTGTGCGACAATGCTGCAAACCTGGGTGCGGCCCTTCGCCGGGGCAATGTCACACACGTGCCTTGTATGGCTCACGTGTTGAACCTGGTTGTCCAGCAATTTTTAGCCCACTATCCCGGACTAGATGGCCTTCTGCAGAGGGCACGGTCGCTGTGTGCTCACTTCCGCCGTTCGCATCCCGCAGCTCAACGACTTACATCTCTACAGAAGTCATTGGGCCTGCCACTTCACCGGCTGAAAAGCGATGTGCCGGCACGGTGGAATTCAACTCTGCACATGTTGCAGCGACTGTGGCAGCACTGACAAGCCCTGGTGCAATACGTTTTGACGTATAGCCTGGGCCAACGAGATCCAGAGGTGGGGCAAATCACGCTGCAGGAGTGGTCTCAGATCAGGGACCTATGCACCCTTCTGCACAGTTTTGAAATGGCGACGAAGATGTTTAGTGCTGACGATGCCATTATCAGCATGACTATTCCGGTGATTTACATGCTGGAGCACATGTTAAACAGAATTCGGAGTCAGGTGGTGCGACAAGAGGAGGTGGAGGAAGTAGAGGAGGAGTCGTATGCGGAAGGGATAACATCTCCAAGGTCCAGACAGTCGGCAGCACCAAGGCGGCAGGCATGGGAGGGTGGGGGAGAGGGATTAACCAGGGCGCATGGTAGCAGCCAAACTGTTGAGGAAGGTGCAGGAGCCGAGGAAGAAGTGGAGGACTAACTGGCGATGGGCATGGAAGACTCATCAGATGAGGGAGACCTTGATCACATTTCTGTTGTGCGAGGTTGGGGGGAGAGGGCAGAGGAAGGAAGCATGATTCTTACCTCGCTACCAAAACAACAAGGACTTGGTCCTCCTGGATGCGCAAGACACGAGTGCCTTCTTGCTGCACTACCTGCAACATGACTCTCGGATTGTCAGAATTCGAAGTAATCCCGACTACTGGGTTGCCACACTCTTAGATCCCCGGTACAAAAGTAAATTTGCCGAAATAATTCCTGCCATAGAAAGGGATGCACGGATGCAGGAGTATCAGCAGAGGCTGTTGCAATCTTACATGTGCTTTTCCACAAAACACCAGTGGTGCACGTAGTGAATCTCACAGTTCTAACTTGCCAACCGTGGGACTGTCGAGTCTTCATCACTCAAACCGTAACAGTAACACAGTATCTGCTGGTAACAGCAATTTTGTGGAATCGTTTCACCACTTTTTTAGACCATCCTTTGCAAGGCCACAGGAGACAAGATGTCTGACACATAGTCAACGACTAGAGAGGATGGTACAGGAGTATTTCCAAGTGAACATTGAAGCCATGACTGTGTCACTGGACCCTTGCTCATTTTGGGCTTCCAATCTGGAAAAATGGCCGGAGCTCGCCACTCACGCCTGGGAGATCTTGTCATGCCCCGCAGCCAGTGTTCTGTCTGAACGTGTGTTCAGCGCTGCTGGTGGTGTGCTGACAGATAAGCGCACGCGACTCTCCGCTGATAATGTAGACAGACTCACGTTCATAAAGATGAACAAATCATGGATCCGCAAGGACTTTTCTACCCCTGTTTCATCCTGGGGAGACTAAAAGCTTGAGGATTTGGCAAAATCACCTCACCAACCGTTTTAAGCTACTCTGGGGCAATTGATGCCACTTAAGTGGTGTCTGTGCCACAATTTTTGGAAAAAATGGAGACTCTTTTTGCACGCCTCCTGATGAAGCCATTTCACACATCCCCAGCATCTCGCTTCTAGCTGCCCCAGATCCCGCCAATATGACCCAAGGTAATGTAAATTTTATGGCGTCTTTCTTTGATCTGTTGATGTGGGTGTCGTTATGGCATAACAAATGAGAGCATTGCTCAGTACTCTGCACTTAACCCCTTAAACATTTGACATCCCATACATAGGGGAACTGTTATATGCCATATGCCCCTTTGCCTTTGGGTCCCACTAGTGGGAACTTTTTGACCTTAAACCACCGGGCTGGATCCGGACTAGGATTTTCATTCGACTATATTCTTGTATTACCTAGTTGGCAGCACAGACTTACACCTGTTACATATAATATGCTGATTAAGAGATGTTAGTCCCTTTGCAGGAACTTCATTATCTCATCCTGCTTTCTCTAGCTGTCCTCTCCCCTCCCCACTCCTCTTTTCATACTCTTTTTCCCCCTATTTATAGTTATTGAATTTGTGTAACAATATATAAATGCATATGTTTCAATAAAGTTTATATTTTATGATATAAATCCCTTTTGTGTCATTTCGGGACTACCAACAGGCAGATCGAGGTAATCATTTCTAACAAGGGTTTTTTTTCCCCCCTCTATCTTGTAACCTCTCTCTCCCAAAATGGGTCTTTTGTCGGTTTTGATCTTTTTAGAGTCCCCTTGCTGTGTTTTTCGTGACGTTGGCATCGTCAATTCCAGGTGGGTTGGGTCGCTCCCCCCCTGGGTTGGGTCGCTCCCCCCCTTTTAACCGTAAGAAACTACATACACTATGGCTTGGGGTAACACAGATGGTTGCGTCTGAAGAGCTGTTTACTCAGAGGTCTGCTCCAAAGCTTCAGTGTCTGCTAGTCAGTGTAGTAGCCCATCTCTGAAGCAAGCTGCACCGCCTGTGTATCTAATAAGAATTTATAACTGCATCTAGCCTAGGCAGACTGTGGGGACTCCCAACCAAACCCAGACGCTCAGCCCCCCTACCGCCCCCCTTTCCTTGACAATACAATAATGTAACTCTTACAACTGGATGGGTGAGGATCGGTCACAGATTTATTAACTCTTTATACTCATTCCATTAGAAAGGCATTTTATTTCTAAAATAATTCTGCTTATTGCAGTATGCCCTGTGTATCCACACCGGCAAGTTGGCCAACAAGTGTAACTCTCCAACATGTTCTTTCTATTTCCAGGCCACGGAGGATCCTGCGTACTCGTATGCAGGACTCTGACCCCCATCCATCACTCTTAATGCTTGTTCCACTCCGTCCTGGAGTCGTGACAGGAATATGTCCAGTCCAATATCCATTAAGTGAACATCGTCGGGCCGTATGAGGCCTGCTTTATCTCCTTCCAGTTGTCGGTGTCGTATCACTACACCGCCTCTGTCTCTTCTAAATTTTGCCATCCGAATATTTATTTCCCGCCTTGTCCGTTCGATGACCGTGATGTCTCGGGCACCTTGCCATACCGCTCTCGGCACAATCTCTGACCATACTATAGTTAGTTTTGTGAAAAATTCTCTGAAGCGCTCAGTGTCTAGTTTCATTATTGCCATTAGTTATGCGCTCTTGTGATGACCTAGGTCGTTTCCCCCGGCCTGTATAACTAAGATGACCGGACCTCTTGCCTCTCTCCCTACCTTGATTACCTCCATTAGTACCTGTGGCCATTGCAGGCCTCTAATACCTCTCCAGTTGAAATAAGTGTTATGAAACTCTAATTTCATCCCGCCTGGGCGGACTTTTGCCCTTGTTTCTGCCCAATATATATACGAGTGGCCTATCACCCACACTGTTGGCTTAGTGTCACCTGTAAAAGAAACAAACCACGTTAGGATAACAAGTCCGGTCTTATGTATCTCGCCAAACACGTGGATCGCCATCTCCCTATCCTCTGAACTTCCGTTTCTGACAGTCCTGCTCTTGCTGCTTCCGTGGCCGCGCCTATGCGGAATGAGTGTGTCCCGTAATCTTTGGGGTGGTTCCCTGCCGATGTTAGGCATTTATTAAATATAGTTTGGAACTGGTATCTTGATAATGGCGTTCCATCAATGTGTGATAGGAAGAAATTACTTTGTGATCTGATGGTTATATATGTTTTTACTATTGTTACCCGACTCAGTGTACCATTTGTGGGTTGTAGAAGTACCCAAGGTCCCCTGCCCGCTGGAACCGTTTTCGATTTGCGTATGCGTAGACGTATTGCATTCTTGGCTATGAGTACGTCCTGGTGTAATAAGCCTCCACTGGTGGTAATTTTAGATTGAGGGACTAATTCGCTTATGCATAGCGCCCCGAAGAAGGCGATTGCAAATGCAGTAGAGAGTAGTGTTGCTTCAATTTGTGAGTGTCATGTTTATGGTGTTAGGGATATGATGTGAGAAATCAGTTTTAGTGACATGGGACGGGACGTCTACACTCCTGACTTGGCTGACCACTTTTCCACCCTTTTGTAACGGGTCTGGGAGGCGGAACCTCTGAGCAACTATACAAGGGGGCGGTCCTTGTAAGGAAGCGGGTGGCTCCCGGGGAAGACGGGCAGATAGTCACGGCAAGTGACAGGGACAGTCTCTGGGTAGAAGGGCAGGTAGTCACGGCAAGTGACAGGGACAGTCTCTGGGTAGAAGGACGGGTACTCACGGCAAGTGACAGGGACAGTCTCTGGGTAGAAGGACAGCAGGCAGGTGGCTGGTGAGCGCTCCCAGGTGAGCGGGCGAGAGTCTTTGGACAGGCAGGTGGTCACGGCAAGTGACGGCAGAGCCTCCAGGTAGGCTAGCAGGCAGGTAGCAGGTGAGCGCTCCCAGGTGAGCAGGCAAGAGTCTCTGGACGGGCAGGTGGTCACGGCAAGTGACGGCAGAGCCTCCAGGTAGGCTAGCAGACAGGTAGCAGGTGAGCGCTCCCAGGTGAGCAGGCAAGAGTCTCTGGACGGGCAGGTGGTCACGGCAAGTGATGGCAGAGCCTCCAGGTAGGCAAGCAGACAGGTAGCAGGTGAGCGCTCCCAGGTGAGCAGGCAAGAGTCTCTGGACAGGCAGGTGGTCATGGCAAGTGACAGCGGAGCCTCCAGGTAGGCTAGCAGGCAGGTAGAAGATGAGCGCTCCCAGGTGAGTGGGCAGGCTGGTCCATAGACAGACTGACAGGTGTCGGAAGGCAGACCGTCGGACCGCAGGCTTGCAAGCAGGTAAACGGATATCAGGCAGGTATCAAGCAGGAATCTGGCAGGTGACTGGCAGGTAACTGGTAACGGGACCTGAGGGCTGAAGCAGAGTGAAGGCTTTGCAACAACATTGCTCGGGCACCTCCATTTTGGAGGAGGTGCCTCATATATGGTGAGGTCCTCTGGCCATTGGCTGGGGACTCCTTAGGACGGCGCGCACGGCCCCTTTAAGAGAGGGGGAGCGCGCGCGCCCTAAGCACAGTGGCCGGGAAGCAGCGCGCGCTGCCAGCAGAGCGGGAGGAGGACACCGGGCACGGAGTGGAGAAGTGAGGGGAACAGCGTCCCTGCCTAGCAGGAGGCAGGGACGCCGACGCTACAGTACCCCCCCCCTTTAGGCCCCCCCTCTTTTAGGCCAGACAGAAATTTATCAAGGATGAGAGGGGCATGGATGTTCTCCCGGGGCTCCCACGTTCTCTCCTCAGGACCAAACCCCTTCCAATCTACCAGAAAAAAGGTTTTTCCTCTTACCCTTTTGGTGGCCAGAATGTTCTCTACCTCAAACTCGTTTTCAGCGGAAACCGGAGCAGGAGGCATACCTGTAGACTTGGAAAAAGAGTTAAGTACCACGGGTTTGAGGAGAGATACATGGAAGGAGTTAGGGATCCGCAAGTTGGCCGGGAGTTTCAATTTATAGGCCACTGGGTTGATTTGTTTGATAACTTCTAGTGGGCCGATGAAACGAGGCCCTAACTTGTAGGAAGGAATCTTGAGCCGGACATACTTGGACGAGAGCCAGACTTTATCTCCAGGACGGAATTGTGGAGGATCCAGGCGTTTTTTGTCAGCGTGTTTTTTCATCCGCTCGGACGACTGAAGGAGTGCGGATCGGGTACTCTCCCAAATGGAGGAAAATTTGCTAACGAGAGATTCCGCAGCCGGATTGTCCACCGAGGTGGAGACAGGAAATGGGATCCGAGGATGCTGACCGAAGACTACAAAAAACGGGGATCTGGAGGAAGATTCGCTCTCGTGATTATTGTAAGAGAATTCGGCCCATGGCAGGA
The DNA here is from genome assembly GCF_046119375.1 of Phyllobates terribilis. Taxonomy (NCBI): domain Eukaryota; kingdom Metazoa; phylum Chordata; class Amphibia; order Anura; family Dendrobatidae; genus Phyllobates; species Phyllobates terribilis. The sequence goes on along the minus strand of NW_027362774.1, from coordinate 28,501,937 downwards.
GATCCACCCAGTCTGAATGGTGGGCATTAACGAAGTGCCGGAGGTAACTGGTCAGGATCTGATTGATCCGCTCCACTTGACCATTGGACTGTGGGTGGTATGCGGAGGAGAAGTCCAGGGTGACGTCTAGCAGCTTACATGTGGCTCTCCAGAAGCGTGAGGTGAACTGAACCCCATGATCCGACACGATGTGGAGGGGCAGGCCATGGAGACTGAAGATGTGGCGGATAAAGTCTTTAGCCAGCTCGGGTGCAGACGGGAGGCCTGGCAGGGGAATGAAATGAGCCATTTTGGAAAAGCGGTCAGTGACCACCCAAATGACCGTACAACCGGCAGAGACAGGGAGATCTGTTATGAAGTCCATAGCTATATGCTGCCAGGGGGCAGCAGGTACTGGAAGAGGAAGGAGGCAACCGGCTGGCAGGTGTCTCGGATCCTTGTTGCGGGCGCAGGACACACAGGCAGAAACAAAGTCTATTACGTCCTTGTGCAGGGTAGGCCACCAGTAGTGCCGGGTGATAAGCTGGAGGGTCTTTTTCTGACCGGCATGGCCAGCGAGCTTAGACGAGTGACCCCAGTGTAGGATCTTCTCCCGATCAGGTACCGTTACGAACGTCTTACCGGGAGGGAGACGATTTAGACTCACGGGGGCCACCTGCATTACTCTGGCGGGATCGATGATGTGTTTAGGTTCCTCCTCAAGATCAGACACCAGGAAGGATGGGGACAAGGCGTCAGCTTTGATGTTTTTGTCAGCCGGGCGAAAATGAAGAACAAAATCAAAGCGAGCAAAAAACAAGGACCACCGGGCTTGGCGCGGGTTAAGTCTCTGAGCACTCTGGAGGTAAGCCAAGTTCTTGTGGTCCGTGTAAATTATTACCGGGTGAAGAGCCCCCTCGAGCAGGTAACGCCACTCCTCCAATGCCAGCTTAATGGCCAATAATTCTCGGTCTCCTATAGAATAGTTGCGCTCGGAAGAGGAGAAGAGTTTGGAGAAGAAGCCGCAAGTTACCATTCTCCCGGAAGACGATTTTTGGGTAAGTACCGCTCCGGCTCCAGAGGAGGAGGCGTCAACTTCCAGGAAGAATTGCTTGTTGCCGTCCGGGCGATGCAGCACCGGGGCGGAAGAGAAAGCCTGTTTTAAGGAAAGAAAGGCTTCCTCACCTTCGGGCGGCCATTCTCTGGGATTAGTGCCCTTACGGGTGAGCGCAGAGATTGGGACAGTCCGGGAAGAGAAGTGCGGTATGAAGAGGCGGTAGTAGTTGGCGAAGCCCAGGAACCGCTAAATAGCCTTCAACCCCTCTGGTCGAGGCCACTTCTCGATGGCAGACAGTTTCTCAGGATCCATTCGTAGGCCGGTCTGAGAAATTATGTAGCCCAAAAACGGAAGTGAGGTCTGCTCAAAGAGGCACTTCTCATATTTAGCGTAGAGGTGGTTCTGCCTGAGCCTGAGCAGAACCTGACGAACATCTCTCCGGTGTGTGGGGAGATCCGGAGAGAAGACCAAGATGTCGTCCAGGTACACCACTACGCAGGAGTAGAGAAGGTCCCGGAAGATGTCATTGACCAACTCTTGAAAGACGGCGGGAGCGTTACAGAGACCGAAGGGCATTACCAGGTATTCATAGTGGCCGTCCCGGGTGTTGAATGCCGTCTTCCATTCATCCCCCTGACGGATACGAACCAGGTTATACGCCCCACGGAGGTCCAGCTTGGTGAAGATTCTAGCCCCCCTCAGATGGTCAAATAATTCCGGTATGAGCGGAAGGGGGTATTTATTCTTCACCGTGATCTGGTTAAGGCCTCTATAGTCTATACAGGGACGGAGTGAGCCATCCTTCTTTTTGACGAAGAAGAAGCCTGCTCCCGCCGGGGAAGTAGATTTCCGGATGAATCCCCGGGCCAGATTCTCCTCAATATACTCTGACATGGATCGGGTCTCAGCAGCGGACAAAGGGTAAATGCACCCACGGGGAGGAGTAGCGCCGGGCATCAGGTCGATTGGGCAGTCGTATGGTCTATGAGGGGGTAATGTCTCTGCCTCCTTTTTATTAAAGACGTCCGCATACGACCAATAAGGAGCCGGAAGACCAGGTAGATTGGCTGGAGTAGGAGAAGGACGGACAGGATGGACGGGAACTAAACAAGTCTTATGGCAGTCCTGTCCCCAGCGAAGGACTTCTCTGGTCTGCCAATCAAGAACGGGTGCATGTTTCTGAAGCCAAGGTAGGCCTAGCAATAGGGCGTGAGAGAGTCCAGGCAGAACATGAAAGAAGATGCTCTCAGAGTGCAGCATTCCCACCTGCAGGGTTATGGATTCGGTGATGAGTTGGATGGGATGTGGTAAGAGGCCCCCATCCACGGCAGCGACAGATAAGGGTACAGCTAGAGGTTTGGTGGGAATGCGGTATTTCTCTACCAGAGACTGAGAAATGAGATTTCCGGCAGCTCCAGAGTCAAGTTGGGCTAGTTCAAAATAACGGTTCTCCCCGCAGATGATAGAGACCGACAGCAACAGAGATGGAGAGGGTTTACTCTTGTCTAGGATGACCTCTCTGAGCGTTCCTAGACACAGGCGTTTCCCGACCTCTCCGGGCAGGAACGGATCCGGTGCTCCTTACTGCCACAGTAGAAGCAGCTCCCCTCGGCACGGCGTAACTCTTGACGGGTTTTGACCATCTTGGTCTGGTCGACCTGCATAGGCTCGGGTGAGTGCGCCTGGGAAGTAGCAGGAGAAGGGACAGGTTTCTGAAAGGTAGGGGCTAGACGTGGAAACCTCCTCTCACGGGTGACCTCTTTGGCGCGTTCCTGGAACCGGATGTCAATCCGGGTGGCAAGAGTTATTAAGTCGTCGAGAGTGGTAGGTATGTCCCAACCGGCGAGTTCATCTTTAATACGGCCGGACAGACCCTCACAAAAGACAGACACCAGGGCGTCGTTATCCCAGGCCAGCTCCGAAGCACGGGTACGGAACCGTATGGCATATTGGCCCACGGTGAGATTTCCTTGATGGAGACGTAGCAGAGATGATGCGGATGAGGTCTTCCGTCCGGGTTCGTCGAAGACTTTCCGGAAAGCCGTGAGAAAGGCTGGCAGGTTGGACACCAGGGGGTCTCCTCTCTCCCATAGAGGATTTAGCCAAGCCAGTGCCTCCCCCGTGAGATGGGACATGATGAAGGCTACTTTGGCCCGGTCGGAGATAAACTGGTGGGACAGGAGTTCAAAGTGCAGGGTGCACTGGTTTATGAAGCCCCGAGCTTGAGCGGGGTAGCCTCCGAAGCGAGGAGGTGCAGAAAGCCGGGGTCCGGGGCAGGATGCCATGGTATTGGTGGGCAGCGGCGCTGCCGGGCTGCGAGTCATGACACTAGCGGTGGTTGCTGGTGGAGCAGTCAGAGTGTCCAGGCGAGAGTTGACATTCCACAGATGACTCAGGATGGACTCCTGTTGGGACCTCTGACGGGACAGTTCATGACATAGGTCCGAGAGCGAGGGAGCTTGGGTGCCACCGGGTTCCATGGCCCGAGCAAACTGTAACGGGTCTGGGAGGCGGAACCTCTGAGCAACTATACAAGGGGGCGGTCCTTGTAAGGAAGCGGGTGGCTCCCGGGGAAGACGGGCAGATAGTCACGGCAAGTGACAGGGACAGTCTCTGGGTAGAAGGGCAGGTAGTCACGGCAAGTGACAGGGACAGTCTCTGGGTAGAAGGGCAGGTAGTCACGGCAAGTGACAGGGACAGTCTCTGAGTAGAAGGATGGGTACTCACGGCAAGTGACAGGGACAGTCTCTGGGTAGAAGGACAGCAGGCAGGTGGCTGGTGAGCGCTCCCAGGTGAGCGGGCGAGAGTCTTTGGACAGGCAGGTGGTCACGGCAAGTGACGGCAGAGCCTCCAGGTAGGCTAGCAGGCAGGTAGCAGGTGAGCGCTCCCAGGTGAGCGGGCAAGAGTCTCTGGACAGGCAGGTGGTCACGGCAAATGACAGCGGAGCTTCCAGGTAGGCTAGCAGGCAGGTAGCAGATGAGCGCTCCCAGGTGAGCGGGCAGGCTGGTCCATAGACAGACTGACAGGTGTCGGAAGGCAGACCGTCGGACCGCAGGCTTGCAAGCAGGTAAACGGATATCAGGCAGGTATCAAGCAGGAATCTGGCAGGTGACTGGCAAGTAACTGGTAACGGGACCTGAGGGCTGAAGCAGAGTGCAGGCTTTGCAACAACATTGCTCGGGCACCTTCATTTTGGAGGAGGTGCCTTATATATGGTGAGGTCCTCCGGCCATTGGCCGGGGACTCCTTAGGATGGCGCGCGCGGCCCCTTTAAGAGAGGGGGAGCGCGCGCGCCCTAAGCACAGTGGCCGGGAAGCAGCGTGCGCTGCCAGCAGAGCGGGAGGAGGACGCCGGGCACGGAGTGGAGAGGTGAGGGGAACAGTGTCCCTGCCTAACAGGAGGCAGGGACGCCGACGCTACACCTTTTATGGATTGTCTGATGATGAATCTCTTTGTCACATCTCCCCAATTCAGTAGTTGGAATTGAAATGCTACTCTGGTCAGCCACCGCTGTGCTGACACCCCTGATATGCCCCTCATCATTAGCTGGTGGAGAAATTGTATGGTGACTTGCAATCTGGCTTGTTCACATTGGTCAACCCGTCTGCCTGCTACTAGTCGTGTCCACTGTTCCCATGCCTTACCGTATGCTTGCCACATCGACGGGGCAACTGACGCTCTTATTAATGGCATCAACTATTCTCCACTAGATCCCATAGGGAGGCTGGGCAACTGTTGCCCGATGGGTGGGCGTTGGGGAGGAGCTCTGTGAAAATCTGCCAATTGAATTGTGATAAAGCGTTAGCAGCAGCATTAGACCCCTCAGAATCGTGGCTAGCGCGGACCCATACATTGTGTTTTAGGCACAGGAATGCTAGCCAGCGTAGTAGGCCTAGCACTGGGAGAGACGATGATTGCATCTAATTAATGCAGTGCGGTAGGCTGGTGTTTTTTGTTATGAAGCGTATATTTTTGTTAGCCAGGCGCGCGCCCCATATTTCTATTGCTACCACTATTGGGAAGAGTTCCAGGAGTGTCTGTTTTTTTGTCAGCACTTGTTCTGCCCAATACGGAGGCCATAAGCTTGTGCACCATTGGTTATTTAGTATCGCTGCATATCCGTACAGATGGGCTACTCCAATGAGTAATAGACAATGCTACAGGCCCAAAAGGTTTTACTTGGCTAGATGCAGTAAAAAATTGTTATTAAATACAAAGGTGGTGTAGCTTGGTACAGATGGGCTACTACAATGAGTAACAGACACTGCTACAGGCCCAAAAGTATTTACTGGGATAGATGCAGTAAAAAATTGTTATTAAATACAAAGGTGGTGTAGCTTGGTACAGATGGGCTACTACAATGAGTAACAGACACTGCTACTATGCCCAAAAGTATTTACTGGGCTAGATGCAGTAAAAAATTGTTATTAAATGCAAAGGTGGTGTAGCTTGGTACAGATGGGCTACTCCAATGAGTAACAGGCACTGCTACTATGCCCAAAAGGTTTTACTTGGCTAGATGCAGTAAAAAATTGTTATTAAATACAAAGGTGGTGTAGCTTGGTACAGATGGGCTACTACAATGAGTAACAGACACTGCTACAGGCCCAAAAGTATTTACTGGGCTAGATGCAGTAAAAAGATGTTATTAAATGCAAAGGTGGTGTAGCTTGGTACCGATGGGCTACTACAATGAGTAATAGACACTGCTACTATGCCCAAAAGGTTTTACTTGGCTAGATGCAGTAATAAATTGTTATTAAATACAAAGGTGGTGTAGCTTGGTACAGATGGGCTACTACAATGAGTAACAGACACTGCTACAGGCCCAAAAGTATTTACTGGGATAGATGCAGTAAAAAAATGTTATTAAATACAAAGGTGGTGTAGCTTGGTACAGATGGGCTACTACAATGAGTAACAGACACTGCTACAGGCCCAAAAGAATTTTACTTGGCTAGATGCAGTAAAAAATTGTTATAAAAAACAAAGGTGGTGTAGCTTGGTACAGATGGGCTACTCCAATGAGTAACAGACACTGCTACAGGCCCAAAAGGTTTTACTGGGCTAGATGCAGTAAAAAATTGTTATTAAATACAAAGGTGGTGAAGCTTGGTACAGATGGGCTACTACAATGAGTAACAGACACTGCTACAGGCCCAAAAGAATTTTACTTAGCTAGATGCAGTAAAAAATTGTTATAAAAAACAAAGGTGGTGTAGCTTGGTACAGATGGGCTACTCCATTGAGTAACAGACACTGCTACAGGCCCAAAAGTATTTACTGGGCTAGATGCAGTAAAAAATTGTTATTAAATACAAAGGTGGTGTAGCTTGGTACAGATGGGCTACTACAATGAGTAACAGACACTGCTACAGGCCCAAAAGTATTTACTGGGCTAGATGCAGTAAAAAATTGTTATTAAATACAAAAGTGGTGTAGCTTGGTACAGATGAGCTACTCCAATGAGTAACAGACACTGCTACAGGCCCAAAAGGTTTTACTTGGCTAGATGCAGTAAAAAATTGTTATTAAATACAAAGGTGGTGTAGCTTGGTACAGATGGGCAACTACAATGAGTAACAGACACTGCTACAGGCCCAAAAGGTTTTACTGGGCTAGATGCAGTAAAAAATTGTTATTAAATACAAAGGTGGTGTAGCTTGGTACAGATGGGCTACTACAATGAGTAACAGACACTGCTATAGGTCCAAAAGTATTTACTGGGCTAGATGCAGTAAAAAATTGTTATTAAATGCAAAGGTGGTGTAGCTTGGTACAGATGGGCTACTATAATGAGTAACAGACACTGCTACAGGCCCAAAAGTATTTGCTGGGCTAGATGCAGTAAAAAAAATTATTAAATACAAAGGTGGTGTAGCTTGGTACAGATGAGCTACTCCAATGAGTAACAGACACTGCTACAGGCCCAAAAGGTTTTACTTGGCTAGATGCAGTTAAAAATTGTTATTAAATACAAAGGTGGTGTAGCTTGTGTGAAGCAGTGACCGGGATCATATACGAGGGACGTTATATATCCCCCAGAATGTGTACAGAGACCTATTAAATCCATTGGAGTGCATTGCAGTCACAGACACAGCTGTGGCTGCAATGCAGGAATGAAGGTGAGCAATGACCTGGTCAGACTACCTGGCTAAGGCAGATTAAGTAAAACCCGGCAGGGCCTTCATTTCTTGGAGGAGGTCACAGGAGGCAGTGGGGCGGCCTCCTCCCTCCAACCTGTGTTTTCCAGTGGCTCTTGCCACAGGTCCTTTAAAATCCCTGCACTAAGGATTAGTGGTGTTCTATGTTGGAACCTGCTAGGAGGATAGCAAGAAAGCTCAGCAGGATTGAGTGTGGCTGAACCCACGCCTGGGAAGAGTCTGCACCTGTCAGGCTCTGAGCAGCCCAGCGCGGCCGTTGCCCCCGGCAACCATTGTTTATGGACTCACGTTAACCCGGCTGCGAACCGGAGGACTTTCGGTTTACCCATGAGTTGCTGAATAAAAGCTGTTTATGTTGGACTTGTTTGGGTTACTGCCTCAGTTACTGCACGGTGTGAACACCGCTGCCCTACAGCTTGGTGGAGAATGCGGGCATTGTGACTGAGGCATACCCCACCAGCAGCTGCATGACCACAATCCGGCCTGCCACCTTTCAGTTCCACCCCGTGGACAAAATGGAGAAGCTGTTAAAGCATCTGGGACTCGCCATGCAGCAGCAGCAAAAAACAAGCGAACTGTTGCTGCAACAGATGGCTGCCCTGCGAGAGACACCGACGGCGCCAGCCGTGGAACATCGAGAGGCCCGGGACAAGGTTCGCTCAGCGTTGAAGAAGATGGGACCGGAGGACGACGTGGAAGCCTTCCTGACCATCTATGAGCACACAGCAAAGCCGTAAAACCTACCCGCCGGACAGTGGGCAGAAGTGGTGGCTCCGTTTCTTGTCGGCGATGCCCAAAAGGCCTACTTCGACCTAAGTCGAGAGGACGCCCAGGACTACCAGAGGCTCAAAGGTGAGATCCTTGCCCGGCTGGGGGTCAATGCATACGTGAGTGCTCAGCGTGTGTTTTCGTGGGCCTATGTGGAGACCCGACCTGCCCGATCTCAGGCTTATGACCTCCTGCAGCTGGTAAAGAGGTGGCTCCAGCCTGAGACTTTGTCTCCAGCCCAGATGGTGGAGAGGGTGGTGGTTGACTGGCTGGTAAGGACTCTGCCAGCCGCTATCCAACATTGGGTGGGGCAAGGGGACCCCGGCACACTTGACCAGGTGGTCAGCCTGATCGAGCGTTACTCGGCCACTCAGGACTTTATCTGGGACTCTGCCCCCTCGCGGCTGTCACGCCAATCCCTGCCAACTCAGGAGTCAGGAAAGGGGTCGCGTCCCTCTGCTGGGGACAGTCTGCACCGTACCCGTGCTGAAGGGGAACCTCGGAGTGAGAGTGGCAGGAGACCGATTCCCTCCCAAACTGTCATAAAACCTAACAGTACCTCCACCCTTAGGTGCTGGCGGTGTCAGGGGCCGGGACATGTGGTTGCTAATTGTTCCCTGACTATGGAACCCATGGACTGCGGATATAGCCGCCGGGTCTCAATGTATGCCCAGACCGTCTGCAAAGCGAGCGCCGACCCACGGGACAGTGAACTCCAACTATGCCAGGTACTGGTTAATGGGTACCCCACGGAGGCCCTCCTGGACTCAGGGAGCCTCGTGACTCTGGTACATGGGTCTCTGGTGGCAGGAGACAACCCCAGTGGATGGCCAATCGGGGTTGTGTGCATCCATGGGGACCTCCGAGAGTACCCAACTGCAGAGGTAGCTTTGTCCATGCCATGTGGAGACATAAAACATGTGGTGGGAGTGGTAAAAACTCTTCCCTATGGGACTGTGTTGGGAAGAGACTTGCCCCTGTTCTGGACTCTGTGGGAAAACAAAATCCACTCTCCCCCGGTAAAATGTATTACAGATGCTGTACCCGACGAACCTGTCGTAGGGGTGTCCAACCTAGAGATAGAGTGTGACCTTAGAGGTGCTCTCAGGAGAGGTCTAGGAGACCTCATCGATCCCCGAGCTGGAAGTGTCCCGGGACACATTTGGGACGGCTCAGCTACAGGATCCCACCCTGACTCAGGTGCGGGAAAGGGTGGTAGAGGTAATCAGCGTAGCCCAACAGCCCAATGCAGATACTGTATTTCCACGCATGGTAGTCAACAGTGAGTTGCTCTATAGGATAGATAAGATCAGGGACCAGGTCGTGGAACAGTTGGTAGTACCTCAGTCGTACCGTTAGGTGGTTCTAGATTTGGCACACACACACTTGCTGGGTGGACACTTAGGGGTAAAAAAAAAGCAAGAACGTATCTTGCAGCAGTTCTTTTGGCCTGGGGTTTATGTGGCGCCCCTGAGGGTTCAGTTGCCACAAAGGTACTGCATCTCACCCAGAGGTGTGGTATCTCACTGTCAGGTAACGAAGGAGTATGGCTCAGGACCCTAACACCTGCATTCACTACACCACATTTCCGGGGGACAGGGCGAGATTGCTCCTACTGGAGAGAACAATCCCTGATCCCTGGCTGGAGTGGGGGAACCACCTAGAGAGGGGGAACCATGTAGTGGATGGGGTGGAGGAAGTAGATCCTGGGAGCACATGACAGAGAGAGTATAAAATAGAGACACCATCTTAGATCAGGGTGGAGTTCAGTCAGAGGAGGAGAAGTGACAGGAGCAGAGGCTCTGTATGAGCTCTTCTCCAGAGGCGGGCCTAGCCTGTGGGGCCCAGGACTGAAGGAGTGGGAGCAGGAAGGCTCCAGGAGGAGAAGAGAAGGGACCCTAGGGGTACGGGCCATGCAGAAAGCCACCCGAACGCCCGCTGCTACCAGGAGGTAGAGGGGTCAGGCCAGATAAGGGGAACTGGTCCCTCAACTAGCGGAGAAACAGCAAGGCTCAACTGGAAACCGGAGGCTGCAGCACTTTATGTACTGTAAGCCAAAAGTCCACACCAGTCTCACTAAGAAGGTAGCCACATAGGACCCAGGGGACGGAACACACGTTGCCCGCCAAGGCTCGAGGGTACCGGATAGAAGTGTCACTGAGTGTCAGGTGCAGGGAGAAGGCCAGAGAAAGGACACACGGAAGGGGGTCCTGCTAAATACTCTGGAGTTACCTGGGGGTCAGCTGAACCCCTCACTGAGTGAGCACAGAAGGACGAGGGCCGTTACATGGGTCCCTGTAACCAGAACTGCAATAACTGTGAGTAAAGATCTTGGGACTGCATCACACGGACTCTGTGTTCATTACTGACTCCCTGCACTACAACCACCATCATCCACCCACACTGCCCTGAAGCTACACTCTTCCTGTGGGGAGTAATAATACCCTTGCTGCAATACCACCAGCTTCCGAGGACTGTTCCGCAGCGGCGGCCTCATTATCCGCACTCCACAGGTGGCGTAGTCGGACATTATAAAAACCCATATATACAAAGAACCCCTTGGATTGACCGCCCTGGGTCACGGACCGGGTCACCGCCACAGTGACTACAACCCCCAGCATCTACCGGCCCGGCACCGGGTACCCCACGGCCCAGGGGGCGCGTCAGTTACACAGAGGTCAAAAGGTACTGCGAATCCTTCCCCGAATGTCAGTTGACCTCACCCACCGCAAGTTTCCGTAGCCCATTGGTACCCCTGCCAGAGATAGAGGTACCTTTTGAACGGATTGTAATGGATTTGGTAGGGCCCATTGTAAAATCCGCCCGTGGCCACCAGCATATACTGGTGGTCGTTGACTATGCCACCCGGTACCCGGAGGCTATACCACTACGCCACACCTCGGCAAAACTGATTGCACGGGAGCTGTTTGCATGTTCTGACGCCTTGGACTACCTAAGGAGATCCTAACGGATCAATGGACCCCTTTTGTGTCCAAAGTGACAAGGGAACTGTGCAAATTGCTAAAAATTAAACAATTGCGCACCTCGGTGTACCAGCCTCGCACCGACGGGCTAGTAGAACGGTTCAATAAAACCCTCAAGTCCATGGTTTCTAAGGACGGAAGGGATTGGGACATGTTGCTACCCTATTTGATGTTCGCTGTCCGTGAGGTACCCTAGGCTTCCACAGGGTTCTCTCCCTTTGAGTTATTGTACGGCAGACACCCTAGGGGTCTGTTGGACGTAGCTAAAGAGACATGGGAACAAGAGCCGGCTCCACATAGGAGTTTAATTGAACACGTGGCTAGTATGCAGGACCGGATCACGGCGGTCATGCCCATCGTGAAAGAACATCTGTGAGATGCCCAGGCAGCCCAGAGGCGCACATATAATAAAAGAGCCAGGGTCAGGTCTTTTAACAAGGGCGATCGGGTGTTAGTACTGGTACCCACAGCCGAGAGTAAGCTCTTCGCCAAGTGGCAAGGGCCATATGAGATTCGAGAAAAAGTGGGGGAGGTAAATTACCGGGTGTATCAGCTCGGAAGGAGGAAACCTGAGCAGCTTTACCATGTAAACCTGCTAAAGCCTTGGAAAGATCGAGAGTACTTTACCACGCTCGATCTCACCAAGGGTTACTGGCAGGTACCTCTCACAGATTCGGCGAAGGAAAAGACCGCCTTCGTAACTCCGGAGGGTCTATACCACTATGTGGTCTTACCTTTCGGGTTACAAGGGGCCCCGGCTACATTCCAGAGGTTGATGGACATAGTGCTCAAGCCTCATCAGGAGTACGTGTCCGCGTATCTAAATGATATTATCATCTTTAGCACCGACTGGCATACGCACCTATCACAGGTACAAGCAGTGCTGGATTCTCTCATAGCCGCGGGGTTAATGGCAAACTCAAAAAAATGTGCGATAGGGCTAGAGGAAGCCCAATATTTGGGGTATGTGATAGGCCGAGGAGCTATCAAGCCCCAAATCAATAAAGTTGAGGCCATAAAAAACTGGCCTAAACCGTCAAGTACAAAACAGGTGAGGGCGTTCCTTGGCATCCTTGGGTATTACCGCCGGTTCATACCTAATTTTGCTGGGCGAACGGCGGCCCTGACCGATCTCTTGAAAGGAAAAAAATCGGTAATGGTTCGGTGGAACCCTCAGACAGAAGAAGCTTTTCAGTCCATGATGTTGGCTCTGTATGGACAGCCAGTCCTCATCAGCCCAACTTCAAGGAAACCTTCATTGTACAGACAGATGCCTCGAAGGTAGGCCTAGGGGCGGTATTGTCACAAAAAGTGAATTGTGAAGAGCACCCGGTCACCTTCTTGAGTAGAAAACTTGTCCCGGCAGAGAAAAACTATAGCGTGGTAGAGAAGGAGTGTTTGGCTATTAAGTGGGCCTTGGAATCACTACGTTATTATTTACTCGGGCGTCAGTTCCGCTTGGTGATGGACCACTCACCCTTGGTATGGATGAGGAATGCCAAGGAGAGGAATGCGCGAGTCACCAGGTGGTTCCTGTCACTGCAAAATTTCAGTTTCTCTGTAGAACATCGCCCTGGGAAGTTGCAAGCAAACGCGGATGCCCTGTCCCAGGCATGCTGTATGGTGGCAAATGTTCAACCTCACAAGTTTGAATAGAGGGGGGGGATATGTGAGGCTGTGACCGGGATCGTATACGAGGGACGTTATATATCCCCCAGAATGTGTACAGAGACCTATTAAATCCATTGGAGTGCATTGCAGTCACAGACACAGCTGCGGCTGCAATGCAGGAATGAAGGTGAGCAATGACCTGGTCAGACTACCTGGCTAAGGCAGATTAAGTAAAACCCATCAGGGCCTTCATTTCTTGGAGGAGGTCACAGGAGGCAGTGGGGCGGCCTCCTCCCTCCAACCCGGGTTTTCCAGTGGCTCTTGCCACAGGTCCTTTAAAATCCCTGCACTAAGGATTAGTGGTGTTCTATGTTGGAACCTGCTAGGAGGATAGCAAGAAAGCTCAGCAGGATTGAGTGTGACTGAACCCACGCCTGGAAAGCCTCTGCACCTGTCAGGCTCTGAGCAGCCCGGCGTGTCCGTTGCCCCCGGCAACCGTTGTTTATGGACTCACGCTAACCCGGCTGCGAACCAGAGGACTTTCTGTTTACCCGTGAGTTGCTGAATAAAAGCTGTTTATGTTGGACTTGTTTTGGTCACTGCCTCAGTTACTGCACGGTTTGAACACCGCCGCCCTACACTTGGTACAGATGGGCTACCATAATGAGTAACAGACACTGCTACTATGCCCAAAAGTATTTACTGGGCTAGATGCAGTAAAAAAATGTTATTAAATACAAAGGTGGTGTAGCTTGGTACAGATGGGCTACTCCAGTGAGTAACAGACACTGCTACAGGCCCAAAAGTATTTACTGGGCTAGATGCAGTAAAAAATTGTTATTAAATACAAAGGTGATGTAGCTTGGTACAGATGGGCTACTCCAATGAGTAACAGACACTGCTACTATACCCAAAAGGTTTTACTTGGCTAAGTTCAGTAAAAAATTGTTATTAAATACAAAGGTGGTGTAGCTTGGTACAGATGGGCTACTACAATGAGTAACAGACACTGCTACAGGCCCAAAAGTATTTACTGGGCTAGATGCAGTAAAAAATTGTTATTAAATGCAAAGGTGGTGTAGCTTGGTACAGATGGGCTACTCCAATGAGTAACAGACACTGCTACTATGCCCAAAAGGTTTTACTTGGCTAGGTGCAGTAAAAAAATGGTATTAGATACACAGGTGGTGTAGCTTGCAACACAGATAGGCTACTCCACTGACTAACACAAACTGCTAGAGGCCCAAAAGGATTGGCTTAGCTAGATTTAGCCAAATGCTGTGAAAAACACTTGCACAGCACTGGCACAGACCTGCCTGGCAAAAAGAGCTAGGAACTGCTGTAACCTAGCCCTCAAAAGGGCTGCAATTACAACTAGTCCCTGCTCCCTAAACCTATCTGTCTATTTAAGAGCAAATTCGCTTGCAATTCACACAGTTACAAAGTATAGCGCCCACAGCAGCAGCGGTCCCGTCTAACACTCAGCTGCAGCCGTGAGAAAATGGTGGCGACGGAGAAAATGACTGGTACTTATAGGGCAAGGACATGTGACATACACAGCCAATGACACATGCCCTTGCTTGTGTGAAAAAAAAGCACTTTGCTGCATGTGTGCGCTGCTGATAGGCTGACAGACTGCACCTCCCCACTGTAAATGCGGGAAAGAAAAAAAAAGTGGAGATCGGCATTATTTCTGCAGAGATCCATCCCTTGCCCCTCCCCCCGTCCACTCTACACTGAAACTGTCTATTAACATTGATTAACAGTATTACTGTGAAAAAATCCAGTTACGATTTTGGTGCACGAACAGTTATCGAACATAACCTCGAACAGCCGGATTTTTTGCAAATCGTTCGGGTTCGTCGAACGGCTCGAACACCGCCCAAAACAGCTCGAATTTGAGATTGGCGAACAGTTCGAATCGAACACCGCTCATCTCTAATTAAAACCGTCTTCTTAAGCTACTGCGACCTCCACGTCTCTTCCAAGGGGCATTAAAACCGTCTTGTTAAGCTACTGCGAACTCCAAGTCTCTTCCAAGGGGAATAAAAACCGTCTTGTTAAGCTACTGCGACCTCCACCACTTTTCCAAGGGGCATTGATAATGTTTTTTAATTCCACTGCGACCTCCACCATTCTTCCAAGGGGCATTAAAACCATCTTGTTAAGCTACTGCGACCTCCACCACTTTTCCAAGGGGTATTAAAACCGTCTTGTTAAGCTACTGCAGCCTCCGCGTCTCTTCCAAGGGGCAATAAAACCATCTTGTTAAGCTACTGCGACCTCCACAACTTTTCCAAGGGGCATTAAAACCATCTTGTTAAGCTACTGCGACCTCCACGTCCCTTCCAAGGGGCATTAAAACCATCATGTTAAGCTACTGCGAATTCCAAGTCTCTTCCAAGGGGCATTAAAACAGTCTTGTTAAGCTACTGCGACCTCAAGGTCTCTTTCAAGGTGCAATAAAACCGTCTTGTTAAGCTACTGCGACCTCCACCACTTTTCCAAGGGGCATTGATATTGCATTTTTATTCCACTGCGACCTCCACCATTTTTCCAAGGGGCATTAAAACCGTCTTGTTAAGCTACTGCGACCTCCACCACTTTTCCAAGGGGCATTGATATTGTATTTTTATTACACCGTGACCTCCACGTCTCTTCCAAGGGTCATTAAAACCGTCTTGTTAAGCTACTGCGACCTCCAGCACTTTTCCAATGGGCATTAAAACCATCTTGTTAAGCTACTGCAACCTCCACCACTTTTCCAAGGGGCATTGATATTGTCTTTTTATTCCACTGCGACCTCCACCATTCTTCCAAGGGGCATTAAAACCGTCTTGTTAAGCTACTGCGACCTCCATCACATTTCCAAGGGGCATTAAAACCGTCTTGTTAAGCTACTGTGACCTCCAACACTTTTCCAACATAGTAACATAGTAACATAGTTTGTAAAGCCGAATAAAGACTTGCGTCCATCAAGTTCGACCTGTTAGTTCTGTAATTGCTAAAGTTGATCCAGAGGAGGGCAAAAACCCCAAATGATTTGGCCAATCTTCACCTGAGGAAAAATTCCCTCCCGACTCTGAAACCAGCAGTCAGAATAAATCCCTGTATCAACCTACTATTTTATTTTATTTTTAAGTATACGCTGAAATCTGCCTGGTATCTAAAAATGCATCCAGTCCCCGCTTGAACTGGTGTAGTGAATCTGACATTACCGTCTCCTCACTCAGTGAATTCCATATTCTCACTGCTCTTACCGTAAAGAACCCCTTCCTATGCTGGTGCTGAAACCTTTTCTCTTCCAGTCTTAGTGAATGCCCTCTTGTTACCGTAATATTCCTCCTTTTGAACAAATCCCTGGCAAAGTCTCTATACTTTCCCCTAACATATTTGTAAACATTTATTATGTCCCCCCTCAACCTTCTCTTTTCCAGGCTGAATAGTCCTAGTTTTGCCAACCTCTCTGGGTATTGCAGTCCCTCCATTCCCTTTATTAATTTTGTTGCCCTCCTTTGTACCTTTTTAAGCTCATTTATATCCTTTCTATATATTGGGGCCCATAACTGAGCACAGTATTCCAAGTGTGGTCTGACCAGTGCTTTGTACAGTGGAAGAACAATGTTCTCATCCTTTGCAGCTATACCTCTTCTATTACATCCCATTACCCTGTTTGCCCTTACAGCAGCGGCCTGACTTTGGGCACTCCAATTTAGTTTGCTATCAATCAAGATGCCCAAGTCCTTCTCCATCTCTGAATTTCCCAATGATTTCCCATTCAGTGAGTACTGGTGACTTCCATTTTTCCTTCCCATATGTATGACCTTACATTTCTCCTCATTAAACTTCATTTGCCATTTAATGCTCCACATACCCAGCTTATCCAAATCCCTCTGTAGGTCTGCACTGTCCTCTTTTGTATTAATTGTTTTACATAACTTTGTGTCATCTGAAAATATTGATATTTTACTATTTATCCCATTGACTATGTCGTTAATAAAGATATTAAATAACATTGGGCCTAGTACAGACCCCTGTGGTACCCCACTAGTGACGCTTACCCAATCTGAGTATATTCCATTTATAACCACCCTCTGCCTTCTATCCTTTCGCCAGTTAGCTACCCACTTGCAGACATTTTCCCCCAGCCCCATCATTTTCCAAGGGGTATTAAAACTGTCTTGTTAAGCTACTGCGACCTCCACGTCTCTTCCAAGGGGCATTAAAACCGTCTTGTTAAGCTACTGCGACCTCCACCACTTTTCCAAAGGGCATTGAAACCGTCTTGCTAAGCTACTGCGACCTCCACATCTCTTCCAAGGGGCATTAAAACCGTCTTGTTAAGCTACTGCGACCTCCACCACTTTTCCAAGGGGCATTAAAACCGTCTTGTTAAGCAACTGCGAACTCCATGTCTCTTCCAAGGGGCATTAAAACCGTCTTGTTAAGCTACTGCGACCTCCACACTTTTCAAAGGGGCATTGATATTGTCTTTTTATTCCACTGCGACATCCACCATTCTTCCAAGGGGCATTAAAACCATCTTATTAAGCTTTTGCGACCTCCACCTCTTTTCCAAGGGGAATTAAAACTGTCTTGTTAAGCTACTGTGAACTCCACGTCTCTTTCAAGGGGCATTAAAACCATCTTGTTAAGCTACTCTAACCTCCACCACTTTTTCAAGGGGCATTAAAACCGTCTTGTTAAGCTACTGCGACCTCCACGTCTCTTCCAATGGGCATTAAAACCATTTTGTTAAGCTACTGCGAACTCAACGTCTCTTCCAAGCGGCATTAAAACCATCTTGTTAAGCTAATGCGACCTCCACGTCTCTTCCAAGGGGCATTAAAACCGTCTTCTTAAGCTACTGCGACCTCCACGTTTCTTCCAAGGGGCATTAAAACCATCTTGTTAAGCTACTGCGACCTCCACCACTCTTCCCAGGGGCATTCATATTGTCCTTTTATTCCACTGCGACCACCAGGTCTCCTCCAAGGAGCATTAAAACCGTCTTGTTAAGCTACTGCGACCTCCACGTCTCTTCTAAGGGGTATTAAAAACATCTTGTTAAGCTACTGCGACCTGCACGTCTTTTTCAAGGGGCTTTAAAACCGTCTTGTTAAGCTACTGCGACCCCCACGTCTCTTCCAAGGGGCATTAAAACCGTCTTGTTAAGCTACTGCGACCTCCAAGTCTCTTCCAAGGGGCATTAAAACTATCTTGTTAAGCTACTGCGACCTCGACGTCTCTTAC
Organism: Phyllobates terribilis; assembly: GCF_046119375.1. Lineage (NCBI taxonomy): Eukaryota > Metazoa > Chordata > Amphibia > Anura > Dendrobatidae > Phyllobates > Phyllobates terribilis. The sequence continues at coordinate 28,484,121 of NW_027362774.1, read as the reverse complement.
AAGGTGCATTAAAACCGTGTTGTTAAGCTACTGCGACTTCCACCACTTTTCCAAGGGGCATTGATATTGTCTTTTTATTCCACTGCGACATCCACCTTTCTTCCAGGGGGCGTTGAATCCGTCTTGTTAAGCTACTGCGACCTCCACCACTATTCCAAGGGGCATTAATATTGTATTTTTATTGCACTGCGGCCTCCACATCTCTTCCAAGGGGCATTAAAAGCGTCTTGTTAAGCTACTGCGACCTTCACGTCTCTTCCAGTGGGCATTAAAACCATCTTGTTAAGCTACTGCGACCTCCACGTCTCTTCCAATGGGCATTAAAACCGTCTTGTTAAGCTACTGCGACCTCTACGTCTCTTCCAAGGGGCAATAAAACCGTCTTGTTAAGCTACTGCGATCTCCACCACTTTCCCCAGTGGCATTGATATTGTATTTTATTCCAATGCAACCTCCACTTCTCCTCCAAGGGGAATTAAAACAGTCTTGTTAAGCTACTGCGACTTCCACCACTTTTCCCAGGGGCATTGATAATGACTTTTTATTCCACTGCGACCTACACGCCTCCTCCAAGGGGCATTAAAACCATCTTGCTAAGCTACTGCGAACTCCACGTCTATTCCAAGGGGTATTAAAAAAGTCTTGTTAGGCTACTGCGACTGGTACGTCTCTTTCAAGGGGCATTAAAACCGTCTTGTTAAGCTACTGCGACTTCCAAGTCTCTTCCAAGGGGCATTCAAACCGTCTTGTTAAGCTACTGCGACTTCCACCACTTTTCCCAGGGGCATTGATAATGACTTTTTATTCCACTGCGACCTACACGCCTCCTCCAAGGGGCATTAAAACCATCTTGCTAAGCTACTGCGAACTCCACGTCTATTCCAAGGGGTATTAAAAAAGTCTTGTTAGGCTACTGCGACTGGTACGTCTCTTTCAAGGGGCATTAAAACCGTCTTGTTAAGCTACTGCGACTTCCAAGTCTCTTCCAAGGGGCATTCAAACCGTCTTGTTAAGCTACTGCGACCTCCACCACTTTTCCAAAGGGTATTGATATTGTCTTTTTATTGCTCTGCGAACTCCACGTCTCTTCCAAGGAGCATTAAAACCGTCTTGATAAGCTACTGCGACCTCCACGTTTCTTCCAAGGGGCATTAAAACCGTCTTCTAACCTACTGCGACCTCCACGTCTCTTCCAAGGGGCATTAAACCATCTTGTTAAGCTACTGCAACCTCCAAGTCACTTCCAAGGGGCATTAAAACCATCTTGTTAAGCTACTGCGACCTCTACATCTCTTCCAAGGGGCATTAAAACTGTCTTGTTAAGCCACTGCGACCTCCACCACTTTTCCCAGGGGCATTGATATTTTCTTTTTATTCCAATGTGACCTCCACGTCTCCTCCAAGGGGAATTAAAACCATCTTGTTAAGCTACTGCGACCTCCACGTCTCTTCCAAGGGGCATTAAAACCATCTTCTAAGCTACTGCGACCTCCACGTCTCTTCCAAGGGGCATTGAAACCATCTTGTTAAGCTACTGCGACCTCTACGTCTCTTCCAAGGGGAATTAAAACCGTCTTGTTAAGCTACTGCGACCTCCACCACTTTTCCTAGGGGCATTGATATTGTCTTTTTATTCTAATGCGACACCACGTCTCCTCCAAGGGGAATGAAAACCGTCTTGTTAAGCTCCTGCGACCTCCAAGTCTCTTCGAAGGGGCATTAAAACCGTCTTGTTAAGCTACTGCGACCTCGACGTCTCTTCCAAGGTGCATTAAAACCGTCTTGTTAAGCTACTGCGACTTCACCACTTTTCCAATGGGCATTGATATTGTCTTTTTATTCCACTGCGACATACACCATTCTTCCAAGGGGCATTAAATCCGTCTTGTTAAGCTACTGCGACCTCCACCACTATTCCAAGAGGCATTAATATTGTCTTTTTATTGCACTGCGGCCTCCACATCTCTTCCAAGGGGCATTAAAACCATCTTGTTAAGATACTGCGACCTCCACATCTCTTCCAAGGGGCATTAAAACCGTCTTGTTAAGCTACTGCGACCTCCACGTCTCTTCCAATGGGCATTAAAACCATCTTGTTAAGCTACTGCGACCTCCACGTCTCTTCCAAGGGGCATTAAAACCGTCTTGTTAAGCTACTGCAACCTCTACGTTTCTTCCAAGGGGCAATAAAACCGTCTTGTTAAGCTACTGTGACGTCCACCACTTTCCCCAGGGGCATTGATATTGTATTTTTATTCGAATGCGACCTCCACATCTCCTCCAAGGGGAATTAAAACAGTCTTGTTAAGCTACTGCGACCTCCACCACTTTTCCCAGGGGCATTGATAATGTCTTTTTATTCCACTGCGACCTCCACGTCTCCTCCAAAGGGCATTAAAACCATATTGCTAAGCTACTGCGAACTCCACGTCTCTTCCAAGGGGTATTAAAAACGTCTTGTTAAGCTACTGTGACCTCCAAGTCTCTTCCAAGGGGCATTCAAACCGTCTTGTTAAGCTACTGCGACCTCCACCACTTTTCCAAAGGGTATTGATATTGTCTTTTTATTGCACTGCGACCTCCACGTCTCTTCCATGGGTCATTAAAACCATCTTGTTAAGCTACTGCGACCTCCACGTCTCTTCCAAGGGGCATTAAAACCATCTTGTTAAGCTACTGCGACCTCAAAGTCACTTCCAAGGGGCATTAAAACCATCTTGTTAAGCTACTGCGACCTCTACATCTCTTTCAAGGGGCATTAAAACCGTCTTGTTAAGCTACTGCGACCTCCACCACTTTTCCGAGGGGCATTGATATTTTCTTTTTATTCCAATGTGACCTCCACGTCTCCTCCAAGGGGAATTAAAACCGTCTTGTTAAGCTACTGCGACCTCCACGTCTCTTCCAAGGGGCATTAAAACCATGTTCTAAGCTACTGTGACCTCCACGTCTCTTCCAAGGGGCATTGAAACCACCTTGTTAAGCTACTGCGACCTCTACGTCTCTTCCAAGGGGCATTAAAACCATCTTGTTAAGCTACTGCAACCTCCATCACTTTTCCCAGGGGCATTGATATTGTCTTTTTATTCCAATGCGACCTCCACGTCTCCTCCAAGGGGAATGAAAACCGTCTTGTTAAGCTACTGCAACCTCCACGTCTCTTCCAAGGGGCATTAAAACCATCTTGTTAAGCTACTGCGACCTCCTTATCTCTTCCAAGGGGCATTAAAACCATCTTGTTTAGCTACAGCGACCTCCACATCTTTTCCAAGGGGCATTAAAATCGTCTTCTTAATCTACTGCGACCTCCAAGTCTCTTCCAAGGGGCATTAAAACCATCTTGTTAAGCTACTGCGATCCCCACGTATCTTCCAAGGTGCATTAAAACCGTCTTGTTAAGCTACTGCGCCCTCCACCACTTTTCCAAGGGGCATTGATATTGTCTTTTTATTCCACTGCGACCTCCAGCATTCTTCCAAGCGTCATTACAACAGTCTTGTTAAGCTACTGCGACCTCCACCACTTTTCCAAGGGGTTTTGATATTGTCTTTTTATTCCACTGCGACCTCCACGCCTCTTCCAAGGGGCATTAAAACCATCTTGTTAAGCTACTGCGACCTCCACCACTTTTCCAAGGGGCATTGATATTGTCTTTTTATTCCACTGCGACCTCCAGCATTCTTCCAAGGGGCATTAAAACTGTCTTTTTCAGCTACTGCACCCTCCACCACTTTTCCAAGGGGCATTAAAACCATCTTGTTAAGCTACTGCGACCTCCACCACTGTTCCAAGGGGCATTAAAACCCTCTTGTTAAGCTACTGCGACCACAATGTCTCTTGCAAGGGGCTTTAAAACCGTCTTGTTAAGCTACTGAAACCTCCATCACATTTCCAAGGGGTATTAAAACCGTCTTGTTAAGCTACTGCGACCTCCACATATCTTCCAAGGGGCAATAAAACCATCTGCTTAAGCTACTGCGGCCTCCAAGTCTCTTCCAAGGGGAGTTAAATCTGTCTTGAAAAGCTACTGCGACCGCCACGTCTCTTCTAAGGTGCATTAGAACGGTCTTGTTAAGCTACTGTGACCTCCACCACTTTTCCAAGGGGAATTGATATTGTCTTTTTATTCCACTGCGACAACCACCATTCTTCCAAGGGGCATTAAAACCGTCTTGTTAAGCTACTGTGACCTGCACGTCTCTTCCAAGGGGCATTAAAACCATCTTGTTAAGCTACTGAGACATCCACGTCTCTTCCAAGGGGCATTAAAACCGTCTTGTTAAGCTACTGCGACCTCCACGTCTCTTCCAAGGGGAATTACAACCGTCTTAAGCTACTGCGACCTCCAAGTCTCTTCCAAGGGGCAGTAAAACCGTCTTGTTAAACTACTGCGACCTCCACGTCTCTTCCAAGGTGCATTAAAACCGTCTTGTTAAGCTACTGCGACATCCACCACTTTTCCCAGGGGCATTCATATTGTCTTTTTATTCCACTGCGACCTCCACGTCTCATACAAGGGGCATTAAAACTGTCTTGCTAAGGTACTGCGAACTCCACTTCTCTTCAAAGGGGTTTTAAAAACGTCTTGTTAAGCTACTGCAACCTGCACGTCTCTTTCAAGGGCCATTAAAACCGTCTTGTTAAGCTACTGCGACCTCCAAGTCTCTTCCAAGGGGCATTAAAACCATTTTGTTAAGCTACTGTGACCTCCACGTCTTTTCCAAGGTGCATTAAAACCGTCTTGTTAAGCTACTGCGACCTCCACCACTTTTCCAAAGGGCATTGATATTGTCTTTTTATTCCACTGCGACATCCACCATTCTTCCAATTGGCGTTAAAATCGTCTTGTTAAGCTACTGCGACCTCCGCCACGATTCCAAAGGGCATTAATATTGTCTTTTTATTGAACTGCGACCTCCACGTCTCTTCCAAGGGGCATTAAAACCATCTTGTTAAGCTACTGCGACCTCCACGTCTCTTCCAAGGGGCATTAAAACCATCTTGTTAAGCTACTGCGACCTCCACGTCTCTTCCAAGGGGCATTAAAACCATCTTGTTAAGCTACTGCGACCCCAACCACTTTTCCCAGGGGCATTGATCTTGTCTTTTTATTTCAATGCGACCTCCACATCTCCTCCAAGGGGAATTAAAACCATCTTGTTAAGCTACTGCGACCTCCACGTCTCTTTCAAGGGGCATTAAAACCATTTGTTAAGCTACTGCGACCTCCACGTCTCTTCCAAGGGGCATTAAAACCATCTTGTTAAGCTACATCGACCTCCACGTCTATTCCAGGGGGCATTAAAACTGTCTTGTTAAGCTACTGTGACCCCCACATCTCTTCCAAGGTGCATTAAAACCATCTTGTTAAGCTACTGCGACCTCCACCACTTTTCCAAGGGCCATTGATATTGTCTTTTTATTCCACTGCGACCTCCACCATTCTTCCAAGGGGCATTAAAACCGTCTTGTTAAGCTGTTGCGACCTCCACGTCTCTTCCAAGGGGCATTAAAACCATCTTGTTAAGCTACTGCGACATCCACGTCTCTTCCAAGGGGCATTAAAACTGTCTTGTTAAGCTACTGCGACCTCCACGTCTCTTCCAAGGGGCATTAAAACCGTCTTGTTGAGCTACTGCGACCTCCACCACTTTTCCAAGGGGCATTGATATTGTCTTTTTATTCCACTGCGACCTCCACCATTCTTCCAAGGGGCATTAAAACCGTTTTATTAAGCTACTGCGACCTCCACCACTTTTCCAAGGGGCATTGATATTGTCTTTTTATTCCACTGCGACCTCCACTTCTTTTCCAAGGGGCATTAAAACCATCTTGTTAAGTACTGCGACCTCCACCACTTTTCCAAAGGGCATTGATATTGCCTTTTTATTGCACTGCGACCTCCACGTCTCTTCCAAGGGGAATTAAAACTGTCTTGTTAAGCTACTGCGACCTCCACCACTTTTCCAAGGGGCATTGATATTGTCTTTTTATTCCACTGCGACCTCCAGCATTCTTCCAAGGGGCATTAAAACTGTCTTTTTCAGCTACTGCAACCTCCACCACATATCCAAGGGGTATTAAAACCGTCTTGTTAAGCTACAGTGACCTCCACATATCTTCCAAGGGGCATTAAAACCATCTTCTTAAGCTCCTGCCACCTCCAAGTCTCTTACAAGGGGCATTAAATCTGTCTTGTAAAGCTACTGCGACCGCCACGTCTCTTCTAAGGTTCATTAGAACCGTCTTGTTAAGCTACTGTGACCTCCACCACTTTTCCGAGGGGCATTGATATGGTCTTTTTATTCCTCTGCGACAACCACCATTCTTCCAAGGGGCATTAAAACCATCTTGTTAAGCTACTGCGACCTCCATGTCTCTTCCAAGGGGCATTAAAACCATCTTGTTAAGCTACTGCGACATCCACGTCTCTTCCAAGGGGCATTAAAACTGTCTTGTTAAGCTACTGCGACCTCCACGTCTCTTCCAAGGGGCATTAAAACCGTCTTGTTAAGCTACTGCAACCTCCAAGTCACTTCCAAGGGGCATTAAAACCATCTTGTTAAGCTACTGCGACCTCTGCATCTCTTCCGAGGGGCATTAAAACCGTCTTGTTAAGCTACAGCCACCTCCACGTCTCTTCCAAGGGGCATTAAAACTGTCTTGTTAAGCTACTGCGACCTCCAAGTCTCTTCCAAAGGGCAATAAAACCGTCTTGTTTAGCTACTGCGACCCCCACATCTCTTCCAAGGTGCATTAAAACCATCTTGTTAAGCTACTTCGCCCTCCACCACTTTTCCAAGGGGCATTGATATTGTCTTTTTATTCCACTGCGACCTCCACCATTCTTCCAAGGGGCATTAAAACCATCTTGTTCAGCTACTGCGACCTCCACCACTTTTCCAAGGGGCATTGATATTGTCTTTTTATTCCACTGCGACCTCCACTTCTCTTCCAAGGGGAAATAAAACCGTCTTGTTAATCTACAGCGACCTCCACCACTTTTCCAAGGGGCATTGATATTGTCTTTTTATTCCACTGCGACCTCCAGCATTCTTCCAATGGGCATTAAAACTGTCTTTTTCAGCTACTGCAACCTCCACCACATTTCCAAGGGGTATTAAAACCGTCTTGTTAAGCTACTGCAACCTCCACATATCTTCCAAGGGGCATTAAAACCATCTTCTTAAGCTACTGCGACCTCCAAATCTCTTCAAAGGGGCATTAAATCTGTCTTGTGAAGCTACTGCAACCGCCACGTCTCTTCTTAGGTGTATTAGAACCGTCTTGTTAAGCTACTGTGACCTCCACCACTTTTCCAAGGGGCATTGATATTGTCTTTTTATTCCTCTGCGACAACCACCATTCTTCCGAGGGGCATTAAAACCATCTTGTTAAGCTACTGCGACCTCCACGTCTCTTCCAAGGGGCATTAAACCATCTTGTTAAGCTACTGCGACATCCACGTCTCTTCCAAGGGGCATTAAAACCGTCTTGTTAAGCTACTACGACCTCCACGTCTCTTCCAAGGGGCATTAAAACCGTCTAGTTAAGCTACTGCGACCTCCAAGTCTCTTCCAAGGGGCATTAAAACCGTCTTGTTAAGCTACTGCAACCTCCACGTTTCTTCCAAGGTGCATTAAAACCATCTTGTTAAGCTACTGCGACATCCACCACTTTTCCAAGGGGCATTGATATTGTCTTTTTATTCCACTGCGAACGCCACCATTCTTCCAAGGGACATTAAAACTGTCTTGTTAAGGTACTGCGACCTCCACCACTTTTCCCAGGGGCATTGATATTGTCTTTTTATTCCACTGCAACCTCCAAGTCTCTTACAAGGGGCATTAAAACTGTCTTGCTAAGGTACTGCGAACTCCACTTCTCTTCGAAGGGGTTTTAAAAACGTCTTGTTAAGCTACTGCGACCTGAAAGTCTCTTTCAAGGGCCATTGAAACCGTCTTGTTAAGCTACTGCGACCTCCACGTCTTTTCCAAGGTGCATTAAAACCGTCTTGTTAAGCTACTGCGACCTCCACCACTTTTCCAAGGGGCATTGATATTGTCTTTTTATTCCACTGCGACATCCCCATTCTTCCAATTGGCGTTAAAACCGTTTTGTTAAGCTACTGCGACCTCTGCCACTATTCCAAGGGGCATTAATGTTGTCTTTTTATTGCACTGCCACCTCCACGTCTCTTCCAAAGGGCATTAAAACTATCTTGTTAAGCTACTGCGACCTCCACGTCTCTTCCAAGGGGCATTAAAACCATCTTGTTAAGCTACTGCGACCTCCACGTCTCTTCCAAGGGGCATTAAAATGATCTTGTTAAGCTACTGCGACCTCTACGTCTCTTCCAAGGGGCATTAAAACCGTCTTGTTAAGCTACTGCTACCTCCACCACTTTTCCCAGGGGCATTGATATTGTCTTTTTCTTCCAATGCAACCTCCACATCTCCTCCATGGGGAATTAAAACCATCTTGCTAAGCTACTGCGACCTCCACGTCTCTTTCAAGGGGCATGAAAACCATCTTGTTAAGCTACTGCGACCTCCACGTCTCTTCCAAGGGGCATTAAAACCGTCTTGTTAAGCTACAGCGACCTCCACGTCTTTTCCAAGGGGCATTAAAACTGTCTTGTTAAGCTACTGCGACCTCCAAGTCTCTTCCAAGGGGCAATAAAACCGTCTTGTTAAGCTACTGCGACCCCCACGTCTCTTCCAAGGTGCATTAAAACCATTTTGTTAAGCTACTGCGCCCTCCACCTCTTTTCCAAGGGGCATTGATATTGTCTTTTTATTCCACTGCGAACTCCACCATTCTTCCAAGGGGCATTAAAACCGTCTTGTAAAGCTACTGCGACCTCCACCACTTTTCCAAGGGGCATTGATATTGTCTTTTTATTCCACTGCGACCTCCACGTCTCTTCCAAGGGGCATTAAAACCATCTTGTTAAGCTACTGCGACCTCCACCACTTTTCCAAGGGGCATTAAAACCGTCTTGTTAAGCTACTGCGACCTCCACCAGTTTTCCAAGGGGCATTGATATTGTCTTTTTATTCCACTGCAACCTCCACAATTCTTCCAAGGGGCAGTAAAACCGCCTTGTTAAGCTACTGCAACCTCCTCCACTTTTCCAAGGGGCATTAAAACCATCTTGTTAAGCTACTGCGACCACAACATCTCTTCCAAGGGGCATTTAAACCGTTTTGTTAACCTACTGCGACCTCCACCACTTTTCCAAGGGGCATTAATACCATCTTGTTAAGCTACTGCGACCTCCACCTCTTTTCCAAGGGACATTAAAACTGTCTTGTTGAGCTACTGCGACCTCCACGTCTCTTCCAAGGGGCATTAAAACCGTCTTGTTAAGCTACTGTGACCTTCACCACTTTTCCAAGGTGCATTGATGTTGTCTTTTTATTCCACTGCGACCTCCACGTCTTTTCCAAGGGGCATTAAAACCGTCCTGTTAAGCCACTGCGACCTCCATCAATTTTCCTAGGGGCATTAAAACCGTCTCGTTAAGCAACTGCGACCTCCACCCCTTTTCCAAGGGGCATTAAAACCGTCTTGTTAAGCTATTGCGACCTCCATGTCTCTTCCAAGGGGCATTAAAACCGTCTTGTTAAGCTACTGTGACCGCCTCCACTTTTCCAATTGGCATTAAAACCGTCTTGTTAAGCTACTGCGACCTCCACGTCTCTTCCAAGGGGCATTAAAACCGTCTTGTTAAGCTCCTGCGACATCCCCCACTTTTCCAAGGGGCATTGGTATTGTCTTTTTATACCACTGCGACCTCCGCTTTTCATCCAAGGGGCATTAAAACCGTCTTGTTAAGCTACTGCAACCTCCACCACTTTTCCGAGGGGCATTGATATTGTCTTTTTATTCCACTGCAACCTCTATGTCTCTTCCAAGGGGCATTGAAACCCTCTTGTTAATCTACTGCGACCTCCAAGTCTCTTCCAAAGGGCATTAAAACCGTCTTGTTAAGCTACTGTGACCTCCACGTCTCTTCCAAGGTGCATTAAAACCGTCTTGTTAAGATACTGCTACCTCCACCACTTTTCCAAGGGGCATTGATATTGCCTGTTTATTCCACTGCGAACTCTACCATTCTTCCAAGGGGCATTAAAACCGTCTTGTTAAGCTACTGCGACCTCCACCGCGATTCCAAGAGGCATTGATATTGTCTTTTTATTCCACTGCGACCTCCACGTCTCTTCCAAGTGGCTTTAAAACCGTCTTCGTATGCTAATGCGACCTCCACCACTTTTCCAAAGGGCATTAAAACCGTCTTGTTAAGCTACTGCGACCTCAACCACTTTTCCAAGGGGCATTGATATTGTCTTTTTATTCTATTGCGACCTCCACCATTCTTCCAAGGGGCATTAAAACTGTCTTATTAAGTTACTGTGTCCTCCACCACTTTTCCAAGTGGCATTAAAACCATCTTGTTAAGCTACTTCGACCTCCACTTCTCTACTGCGACCTCCACGTCTCTTCCTAGTGGCTTTAAAACCGTCTTGTTAAGCTACTGCGACCTCCACATCTCTTCCAAGGGGCATTAAAACCGTCTTGTTAAGCTACTGCGACCTCCACATCTCTTCCAAGGGGCATTAAAACCATCTTGTTAAGTTACTGCGACCTCCAAGTCTCTTCCAAGGGGCATTAAAACTGTCTTGCTAAGCTACTGCGACCTTCACTTCTCTTCCAAGGTGCATTAAAACCATTTTGTTAAGCTACTGCGACCTCAACCACTTTTCCAAGGGGCATTGATATTGTCTTTTTATTCCACTGCGACCTTCACCATTCTTCCAAGGGGCATTAAAACCGTCTTGTTAAGCAACTGCGACCTCCACCACTTTTCCAAGGGGCATTGATATTGTCTTTTTATTCCACTGCGACCTCCACCATTCTTCCAAAGGGCATTAAAACCATCTTGTTAAGCTACTGCGACCTCAACCACTTTTCCAAGGGGCATTGATATTGTCTTTTTATTCCACTGCGACCTCCACGTCTCTTCCAAGGGGCATTAAAACCATATTGTTAAGCTACTGCGACCTCCACCACTTTTCCAAGGGGCATTAAAACTGTCTTGTTAAGCTACTGCAACCTCCCCCACTTTTCTAAAGGGCATTAAAACCATCTAGTTAAGCTACTGCGACCTCCACCACTTTTCCAAGGGGCATTAAAACCGTCTTGTTAAGCTACTGCGACCACAACATCTCTTGCAAGGGGCATTAAAACCGTCTTGTTAAGCTAATGCGACCTCCACCACTTTCCCAAAAGGCATTAAAAACGTCTTGTTAAGCTACTGCGACCTCCAACACTTTTCCAAAGGGCATTGATATTGTCTTTTTATTCCACTGCGACCTCCACCATTCTTCCAAGGAGCATTAAAACTGTCTTATTAAGTTACTGCAGCCTCCACCACTTTTCCAAGTGGCATTAAACAGTCTTTGTAAGCTACTGCGACCTCCACCACTTTTCCAAGGGGCATTAAAACCATCTTGTTAAGCTACTTCGACCTCCACGTCTCTACTGCGACCTCCACGTCTCTTCGAAGTGGCATTAAAACCATCTTGTTAAGCTACTTCGACCTCCACGTCTCTTCAAAGAGGCATTAAAACCGTCTTGTTAAGCTACTGCGACCTCCACATCTCTTCCAAGGGGCATTAAAACCGTCTTGTTAAGCTACTGCGACCTCCAAGTCTCTTCCAAGGGGCATTAAAACCATCTTGTTAAGCTACTGCGACCTCCACATCTCTTCCAAGGTGTATTAAAACCATCTTGTTAAGCTACCTTTGGAAGTGCATTGAGGTGAAGGGTGCATTGCTGGAAAAGGGAAAAAAAAAACTCTTTAAATCTCTTAGTTTGCGAGTGTGAACGAGCTGCGTGTGTCCGGAGAGTAAGTGCGAACGAAAGTAAGAGTGTGACTTGTTTTTCAGTGAAGAGGTATTGGGAATCCTGCAGAAAATACCAGTGTGAATTGCGGTGAGTGCTGCATTGTGACCTGCTGAGTGCTTTTCTACCTGTTTAAATTTATTGGGCTTTTTAAAACCTATTTTCTCACTACAGTTTTCGTTTCTTAGTTTACTACCTGTTTATTTAAGGGTTAACTACATTGCACTAAAATCCTGAGGTGTAGCTTTACTCACAAGGGGTTAATTAAGGGGAAGGGGTCATAATTAAGGGTTTATAAGGGGCAGCTGGTTGGGCATTCAGTCCTTTGGAAGTGCATTGAGGTGAAGGGTGCATTGCTGGAAAAGGGAAAAAAAAAAAAATTCTTTAAATCTCTTAGTTTGCGAGTGTGAACGAGCTGCATGTGTCCGGAGCGTAAGTGCGAACAAAAGTAAGCGTGTGACTTGTTTTTCAGTGACTTTGTATTCAGGGAGTTTGGAAGGGAGGACTTTGGACTGAATTGCTGACTGTATTTCATTAATTTCTTTACTTTACTTTTTACTTAACATTCTGTATATTGCAATCCCCATTAGGAAATGAGCTCCATTATTGACAATGCTATCCAGTGTACATCTTGCCACATGTATGTATTCCTTGAACAGCCGGTCGAGGTTGCTTACTGCTGCGCGAGATGTGTGCACGTTGTGCGTTTGGAAGCCCAGATACTGGATCTAAATGAGCAGCTGGCAATACTGAGATCCATTGACAACATGGAAAGGAGTCTGCTGCTCACTGAGCAGCAGCTCACTGGGGTAGACGTGGGGGAGGGTGGTAGTCGGGAGCTGCAGGACAGTGAGGTCACTAGTTGGGTGACAGTTAGAAGGGGTGATAGAGGGAAGAGTGCCAGGGAGGCTAGTCCTGATCTGGCACACCCCAATAAGTTTGCAAAGTTGGCAGATGAGGGGAGTGACGGTACAGGGGTAGCACTGCTGCAGCAAGGCATGTCCCCTGAAAGCCGGAGGAGTGTCAGCTCCAGTAAAGAGGGAAATAGGAGAGTAGGACAGGCCAGGCAGGTGCTGGTAGTGGGGGACTCAATTATTAGACGAACAGATAGGGCAATCTGTCACAAAGACAGGGATCATCGAACAGTGTGCTGCCTACCTGGCGCTCGAGTCCGGCACATCGCTGATCGGGTTGACAGATTACTGGGAGGGGCTGGTGGGGACCCAGCGGTCATGGTGCAAATTGGCACAAATGACAAAGTTAGAGGTAGGTGGAAGGTCCTTTCAGATGATTTCAGGGAATTAGGCTGCAAGCTGAAAGCAAGGACCTCCAAGGTGGTATTCTCTGAAATACTACCGGTACCACGTGCCACGCCAGAGAGGCAACGGGAGATTAGGGAGATAAATAAGTGGCTCAAGAACTGGTGTAGGAAGGAGGGATTTGGGTTCCTGGAGAACTGGGCCGACTTCTCAGTTGGCTACAGACTCTACGCTAGGGACCGGCTGCACCTTAATGGGGAGGGTGCAGCTGTGCTGGGGGAGAAAATGGCTATAAGGTTGGAGGAGTGTTTAAACTAGGGATTGGGGGGGAGGGTATTCATTTTATAGGTAGGGAAGATAGTGCAGATAGTGACCTGGGCACAAATAAAGAAATTGGGGGTGGGGTTAGAACAGTCAATAAAGTAAGAAGGAATAGAGGTACAGAGAGATACATAAAATGCATGTACACTAATGCCAGAAGCCTCACCAACAAAATGGAGGAATTAGAATTCATTTTGTTGGAAAATAATTATGACATGGTAGGGATATCTGAGACGTGGCTGGACGAGAGCCATGACTGTGCAGTTAATTTACAGGGCTATAGTCTGTTCAGAAATTACCGTACAAACAAGCGAGGGGGGGTGTGTGTGTTTATATGTAAAATCATCCTTAAAACCTGTCTTGCGGGAGGATATATGTGAATCTAATGAAAATGTAGAGTCCCTGTGGGTGGAGATAAGGGGAGGGGGAAAAATAATAAAATACTGATAGGAGTTTGTTATAAGTCTCCAAAAATAATGGAAGTAGCGGAGAATATCCTCGTAAAGCAAATAGATGAAGCAGCAACTCAAGGAGAAGTCATTATTATGGGAGACTTCAACTACCCTGAAATACATTGGGGGACAGAAACATGTAGTTCAAGCAAAGGAAATAGGTTTTTGACTACTATGAGAAACAATTACCTTTCACAACTGGTTCAGGACCCGACAAGAAGGGGGGCACTGCTAGACCTAATATTAACCAATAGGCCAGACCGCATATCAAATATACGAGTTGGGGGTCACTTGGGTAATAGTGATCACAAAATACTACGTTTTCATGTAACCTTTAATAAGATGTGCAGTAGAGGGGTTACAAGGACACTAAACTTCAGGAAGGCAAATTTCCAACGGTTAAGAGATGATCTTAGTGCAATAAACTGGGACGATATCCTGAGACATAAAACTACACAAAGCAAATGGGAGACATTTATTAACATCCTGAATAGGACCTGTGTACAATATACAGTTATATGAAAAAGTTTGGGCACCCCTATTAATCTTAAGCTTAATGTTTTATAAAAATTGGTGTTTTTGCAACAGCTATTTCAGTTTGATATGTGTAATAACTGTTGGACACAGTAATGTTTCTGCCTTGAAATGAGGTTTATTGTACTAACAGAAAATGTGCAATCTGCATTCAAACAAAATTTGACAGGTGCATAAGTATGGGCACCCTATTAATTTTCTCGTTTTAAATACTCCTACCTAATTTTTACAGACTTACTAAAGCCCTTTTTTGGTTTTGTAACCTCATTGAGCTTTGAGCTTCATATCCAGGTGTATGCAATCATGAGAAAAGCTACTTAAAGTGGCAACTTGCAAGTTGTTCTCCTGGTTGAATCTCCTCTGAAGAGTGGCATCATGGGCTCCTCACACAACTGTCAAATGATCTGAAAACAAAGATTATTCAACATAGTTGTTCAGGGAAAGGATACAAAAAGCTGTCTCAGAGATTTAACCTGTCAGTTTCCACTGTGAGGAACATAGTAAGGAAATGGAAGAACACAGGGACAGTTCTTGTTAAGGCCAGAAGTGGCAGGCCAAGAAAAACATCAGAAAGGCAGAGAAGAAGAATGGTGAGATCAGTCAAGGACAATCCTCAGACCACCTCCAGAGAGCTGCAGCATCAACTTGCTGCAGATGGTGTCACTGTGTATCGGTCAACTATACAACACACTTTGCACAAGGAGAAGCTGTATCGGAGAGTGATGCGAAAGAAGCCGTTTCTGCAAGCACGCCACAAACAGAGTCGGCTGAGGTATGCAAAAGCACATTTTGAGAAGCCAATTTCTTTTTGGAAGAAGGTCCTGTGGACTGATGAAACCAAGGTTGAGTTGTTTGGTCATACAAAAAGGCGTTATGCATGGCGGCAAAAAAACACAGCAATCCAAGAAAAACACTTGCTACCCACAGTAAAATTTGGTGGAGGTTCCATCATGCTTTGGGGCTGTGTGGCCAATGCCAGCACCGGGAATCTTGTTAAAGTTGAGGGACGCATGGATTCCACTCAGTATCAGCAGATTCTTGACAATAATGTTCTAGAATCAGTGACAAAGTTGAAGTTACGCAGGGGATGGATCTTTCAGCAAGACAATGATCCAAAACACCGCTCCAAATCTACTCAGGCATTCATGCAGAGGAACAATTACAATGTTCTGGAATGGCCATCCCAGTCCCCAGACCTGAATATCATTGAACATCTGTGGGATCATTTGAAGAGGGTTGTCCATGCTCGGCGACCATCAAACTTAACTGAACTGGAATTGTTTTGTAAAGAGGAATGGTCAAAAATACCTTCATCCAGGATCCAGGAAATCATTAAAAGCTACAGGAAGCGACTAGAGGCTGTTATTTTTGCAAAAGGAGGATCTACTAAATACTTTTCTGGTGAGGTGCCCATACTTATGCACCTGTCAAATTTTGTTTGAATGCAGATTGCACATTTTCTGTTAGTACAATAAACCTCATTTCAAGGCAGAAACATTACTGTGTCCAACAGTTATTACATATATCAAACTGAAATAGCTGTTGCAAAAACACCAATTTTTATAAAACATTAAGCTTAAGATTAATAGGGGTGCCCAAACTTTTTCATATAACTGTATACCCTATGGGAATAAACATGCTAGAAATAGGAGGAAACCACTATGGCTAAATAGAGCTGTAAGGGGCGCAATAAGTGACAAAAATAAAGCATTTAGAGAACTAAAGCAAGTAGGTAGTGATGAGGCATTAAATAAATATAGAAAATTAAATAAATTATGTAAAAACCAAATCAAGGCAGCAAAGATTGAGGCAGAGAGAATCATTGCCAGAGAAAGTAAAAATAACCCCAAAATATTCTTTAACTACATAAATAGTAAAAAACTAAAAAATGATAGTGTTGGCCCCCTTAAAAATGGTCTGGGTGAAATGGTGGATGAGGATGAGGAAAAAGCCGATATGCTAAATGATTTTTTTTCAACCGTATTTACACAAGAAAATCGCATGACAGAAAACATGATTAGTGATAACAAAAATTCTCCAGTAAATGTCACTTGCTTAACCCAGCAGGAAGTACGGCGGCGTCTAAAAATCACTAAAGTTGACAAATCCCCGGGCCCGGATGGGATACACCCGCGAGTACTGCAGGAATTAAGTAACGTCATAGATAGACCATTATTTTTAATCTTTAAAGATTCCATAATAACAGGGTCTGTACCACAGGACTGGCGTATAGCAAATGTGGTGCCAATATTCAAAAAGGGGACAAAAACTGAACTTGGAAATTATAGGCCGGTAAGCTTAACCTCTACTGTGGGTAAAATCCTGGAGGGTTTCCTAAGAGATGCTATACTAGAGAATCTGAGGAGGAATAACCTCATGACCCAATATCAACATGGGTTTACAAGGGACCGTTCCTGTCAGACTAATCTGATCAGCTTTTATGAGGAGGCAAGTTCTGGACTGGACCAAGTAAATGCAGTGGATGTTGTGTATATGGACTTTTCAAAAGCTTTTGATACGGTTCCACACAAAAGGTTGATACATAAAATGAGAACAATGGGGATAGGGGAAAATATATGTATGTGGGTTAAGAATTGGCTCAGTGATAGGAAACAAAGGGTGGTTATTAATGGAACACACTCAGACTGGGTCTCAGTTAACAGTGGGGTACCACAGGGGTCAGTATTGGGCCCCCTTCTTTTTAACATATTTATTAATGACCTTGTAGGGGGCATACAGAGTAATATTTCAATATTTGCAGATGACACTAAACTCTGCAGGGTAATCAATACAGAGGAGGACAATTTTATATTACAGGAGGATCTATGTAAACTAGAAGCTTAGGCTGATAAATGGCAAATGAGCTTTAATGGGGATAAATGTAAGGTAATGCACTTGGGCAGAGGAAATAAAATGTATAATTATATGCTTAATTGTAAAACACTGGGCAAAACTGTAACTGAAAAAGACCTGGGTGTATTGGTGGACGACAAGCTCACATTTAGTGGTCAGTGTCAGGCTGCTGCTGCAAAGTCAAATAAAACAATGGGATGCATTAAAAGAGGCATAGATGCTCATGAGGAGAACATAATTTTACCTCTATACAAGTCATTAGTGCGACCACAATTAGAATACTGTGTACAGTTCTGGTCTGCGGTGTAAAAGAAAGACATAGCTGAACTAGAGCGGGTGCACAGAAGAGCGACCAAGGTTATTAGAGGACTGGGGGGTCTGCAATACCAAGACAGGTTATTACACTTGGGGTTATTTACTGTGGAAAAAAGAAGGCTTAGGGGGTGATCTTATTACTATGTACAAGTATATGAGGGGACAGTACAAAGAACTTTCTACTGATCTTTTTACTCTGAGGCCTGAGACTGGGACAAGGGGGCATCTTTTACGTCTGGAGGAAAGAAGCTTTAAACATAATCACAGACGGGGATTCTTTACTGTAAGAGCAGTGAGACTATGGAACTCTCTGCCGCATGATGTTGTAATGAGTGATTCACTGTTAAAATTTAAGAAGGGCATGGATGCCTTTCTTGAAAAGTATAATATTACAGGTTATAAATACTAGATTCCTTGATAGGGTGTTGATCCAGGGAACTAGTCTGATTGTCGTATGAAGTCGGGAAGGAATTTTTTTCCCCAATGTGGAGCTTAGTGTTTGCCACATGGTTTTTTTTTGCCTTCCTCTGGATCAACAAGTTAGGCTATGGGTTGTACTAGATGGACTTAGTCTTCCTTCAACCTTAAAAACTATGTTACTATGTTACTATGTTACTACGTCCTCCACCACTTTTCCAAGGGGCATTGATATTGTCTTTTTATTCCACTGCGACCTCCACCATTTTTCCAAGGGGCATTAAAACCGTCTTGTTAAACTACTGCGACCTCCACCGCTACTCCAAGGAGCATTGATATTGTCTTTTTATTCCACTGCGACCTCCACCATTCTTCCAAGGGGCATTAAAAACGTCTTGATAAGCTACTGCAACCTCCACGTCTCTTCCAAGGGGCATTAAAACCATCTTGTTAAGCTACTACGACCTCCACCACTTTTCCAAAGGGCATTAAAACCGTTTTGTTAAGCTACTGCGACCTCCACCACTTTTCCAAGGGCCATTAAAACCGTCTTGTTAAGCTACTGTGACCTCCACGTATCTTCCATGGGGCATTAAAACCGTCTTGTTAAGCTACTGAGACCTCGATGTCTCTTCCAAGGTGCATTAAAACCATCTTGTTAAGCAACTGCGACCTCCATGTCTCTTCCAAGGGGCATTAAACTCTCTTGTTAAGCTACTGCGACCTCCACGTCTCTTCCAATGGGCATTAAGACCGTCTTGCTAAGCTACTGCGACCTTCAACTCTTTTCCCAGGGGCATTGATATTGTTCTTTTATTCCACTGCAACCTCCACGTCTCTTCCAAGGGGCATTAAAACCGTCTTGTTAAGCTACTGCGACCTCCACGTCTCTTCCAAGGGAAATTAAAACCATCTTGTTAAGCTACTGCGACCTCCACGTCTCTTCCAAGGGACACTAAAACCGTCTTGTTAAGCTACTGCGACCTCCACGTCTCTTCCAAGGGGCAATAAAACCGTCTTGTTAAGCTACTGCGACCTCCAACTCTTTTCCCAGGGGCATTGATATTGTCCTTTTATTCCACTGCAACCTCCACGTCTCTTCCAAGGGGCATTAAAACCGTCTTGTTAAGCTACTGCGAACTCCACGTCTCTTCCAAGGGACATTAAAACCATCTTGTTAAGCTAATGCGACGTCCACGTCTCTTACAAGGGACATTAAAACCGTCTTGTTAAGCTACTGCGACCTCCACGTCTCTTCCAAGGGGCACTAAAACTGTCTTTCTAAACTACTGCGACCTCCACCACTTTTTGCCAAGGGGCATTAAAACCGTCTTGTTAGGCTACTGCGACCTCCACCACTACTCCAAGGAGCATTGATATTGTCTTTTTGTTCCACTGGGACCTCCACCATTCTTCCAAGGGGCATTAAAAACGTCTTGATAAGCTACTACGACCTCCACCACTTTTCCAAAGGGCATTAAAACCGTCTTGTTAAGCTACTGCGACCTCCACCACTTTTAAAAGGGCCATTAAAACCGTCTTGTTAAGCTACTGCGACCTCCACGTATCTTCCATGGGGCATTAAAACCGTCTTGTTAAGCTACTGAGACCTCGATGTCTCTTCCAAGGGGCATTAAAACCATCTTGTTAAGCTACTGCGACCTCCATGTCTCTTTCAAGGGGCATTAAACGGTCTTGTTATGCTACTGCGACCTCCACGTCTCTTCCAAGGGGCATTAAGACCGTCTTGTTAAGCTACTGCGACCTCCAACTCTTTTCCCAGGGGCATTGATATTGTCCTTTTATTCCACTGCAACCTCCACGCCTCTTCCAAGGGGCATTAAAACCGTCTTGTTAAGCTACTGCGACCTCCGCGTCTCTTCTTAGGGTTATTAAAACCATCTTGTTAAGCTACTGCGACCTCTACGTCTCTTCCAAGATTCATTAAAACCGTCTTGTTAAGCTACTGCGACCTCCACCACTTTTCCCAGGGGCATTGATATTGTCTTTTTATTCCAATGCGACCTCCACGTCTCCTCCAAGGGGAAGTAAAAGCGTTGTGTTAATCTACTGCGACCTCCACGTCTCTTCCAAGGGGCATTAAAACCGTCTTCTAAGCTACTGCGACCTCCATGTCTCTTCCAAGTGCATTAATACTTTCTTGTTAAGCTACTGCGACCTCCCAGTCTCTTCCAAGGGGCATTAAAACCACCTTGTTAAGCTACTGCGACCTCCACGTCTCTTCCAAGGGGCATTAAAACCATATTGTTATGCTACTGCGACCTCTACGTCTCTTCCAAGGGGCATTAAAACCGTCTTGTTAAGCTACTGCGACCTCCACCACTTTTCCTAGGGGCATTGATATTGTCTTTTTATTCCAATGCGACCTCCACATCTCTTCCAAGGGGGATTAAAACTGTCTTGTTTAGCTACTGCGACCTCCACGTCTCTTTCAAGGGGAATTAAAACCACCTTGTTAAGCTACTGCGACCTCCAAGTCTCTTCCAAGGAGCATTAAAACCGTCTTGTTAAGGTACTGCGACCTCCACGTCTCTTCCAAGGTGCATTAAAACCGTCTTGCTAAGCTACTGCTACCTCCACCAATTTTCCAAGGGGCATTGATATTTCCTTTTTATTCCACTGCAAACTCCACCATTCTTACAAGGGGCATTAAAACCGTCTTGTTAAGCTACTGCGACCTCCGCCACGATTCCAAGAGGCATAGATATTATCTTTTTATTCCACTGCGACCTCCACGTCTCTTCCAAGGGGCATTAAAACCGTCTTGGTAAGCTAATGCGATCTCCACCACTTTTCCAAAGGGCATTAAAACCGTCTTGTTAAGCTACTGCGACCTCCACCACTTTTCCAAGGGGAATTGATATTGTCTTTTTATTCCACTGCGACCTCCACCATTCTTCCAATGGTCATTAAAACTGTCTTATTAAGATACTGCGGCCTCCATCACTTTTCCAAGTGGCATTAAAACAGTCTTGTTAAGCTACTGCGACCTCCACCACTTTTCCAAGGGGCATTAAAACCATCTTGTTAAGCTACTGCGACCTCCACGTCTCTACCAAGGGGCATTAAAACCGTTTTGTTAAGCTACTGCGACCTCCACGTCTCTACTCCGACCTCCACGTCTCTTCCTATTGGCATTAAAACCATCTTGTTAAGTTACTTCGACCTCCACGTCTCTACTGCGACCTCCACGTCTCTTCCTAGTGGCATTAAAACCGTCTTGCTAAGCTACTGCGACCTCCACGTCTCTACCAAGGGGCATTAAAACCATCTTGTTAAGCTACTGCGACGTCCACATCTCTTCCAAGGGGCATTAAAACCGTCTTGTTAAGCTACTGCGACCTCCAAGTCTCTTCCAAGGGGCATTAAAACTGTCTTGTTAAGCTACTGCGACCTCCACGTCTCTTCCAAAATGCATTAAAACCGTCTTTTTAAGCTAATGCGACCTCAACCACTTTTCCAAGGGGCATTGATATTGTCTTTTTATTCCACTGCGACCTCAACCATTCTTCCAAAGGGCATTAAAACCGTCTTGTTAAGCTACTGCGACCTCCACCACTTTTCCAAGGGGCATTAAAACCATCTTGTTAAGTTAATTCGACCTCCACGTCTCTACTGCGACCTCCACGTCTCTTCCTAGTGGCATTAAAACCGTCTTGTAAAGCTACTGCGACCTCCACGTCTCTACCAAGGGGCATTAAAACCGTCTTGTTAAGCTACTGCGACCTCCACATCTCTTCCAAGGTGCATTAAAACCGTCTTGTTAAGCTACTGCGACCTCCAAGTCTCTTCCGAGGGGCATTAAAACTGTCTTGTTAAGCTACTGCGACCTCCACGTCTCTTCCAAAATGCATTAAAACCGTCTTGTTAAGCTACTGCGACCTCAACCACTTTTCCAAGGGGCATTGATATTGTCTTTTTACTCCACTGCGACCTTCACCATTCTTCCAAGGGGCATTAAAACTGTCTTGTTAAGCCACTGCGACCTCCACCACTTTTCCAAGGGGTATTGATATTGTCTTTTCATTCCACTGCGACCTCAATCATTCTTCCACAGGGCATTAAAACCGTCTTGTTAAGCTACTGTGACCTCCACGTCTCTACCAAGGGGCATTAAAACCGTCTTGTTAAGCTACTGCGACCTCCACATCTCTTCCAAGGGGCATTAAAACCGTCTTGTTAAGCTACTGCGACCTCCAAGTCTCTTCCAAGGGGCATTAAAACTGTCTTGTTAAGCTCCTGCGACCTCCACGTTTCTTCCAAAATGCATTAAAACCGTCTTGTTAAGCTACTGCGACCTAAACCACTTTTCCAAGGGGCATTGATATTGTTTTTTGTTAAGCTACTGCGACCTAAACCACTTTTCCAAGGGGCATTGATATTGTCTTTTTACTCCACTGCGACCTTCACCATTCTTCCAAGGGGCATTAAAACTGTCTTGTTAAGCTACTGCGACCTCCACCACTTTTCCAAGGGGTATTGATATTGTCTTTTTATTCCACTGCGACCTCCACCATTCTTCCAAAGGGCATTAAAACCGTCTTGTTAAGCTACTGCGACCTCCACCACTTTTCCAAGGGGCATTGATATTGTCTTTTTATTCCACTGCGACCTCCACGTCTCTTCCAAGGGGCATTAAAACCATCTTGTTAAGATACTGCGACCTCCACCTCTTTCCAAGGGGCATTAAAAGCGTCTTATTAAGCTAGTGTGACCTCCACCACTTTTCCAAGGGGCATTGATATTGTCTTTTTATTCCACTGCGACCTCCACCATTCTTCCAAGGGGCATTAAAACCATCTTGTTAAGCTACTGCAACCTCCCCCACTTTTCCAAGGGGCATTAAAAAAGTCTTGTTAAGCTACTGCGACCTCCAACACTTTTCCAAGGGGCATTGATATTGCCTTTTTAATCCACTGCGACCTCCTCCATTCTTCCGAGGGGCATTAAAACTGTCTTATTAAGTTACTGCGGCCTCCACCACTTTTCCAAGTGGCATTAAAACCATCTTGTTAAGCTACTGCAACCTCCATGTCTCTTCCAAGGGGCATTAAAACTGTCTTGTTAAGCTCCTGCGACCTCCACGTTTCTTCCAAAATGCATTAAAACCGTCTTGTTAAGCTTCTGCGACCTCAACCACTTTTCCAAGGGGCATTGATATTGTCTTTTTACTCCAATGCGACCTTCACCATTCTTCCAAGGGGCATTAAAACTGTCTTGTTAAGCTACTGCGACCTCCACCACTTTTCCAAGGGGTATTGATATTGTCTTTTTATTCCACTGCGACCTCCACCATTCTTCCAAAGGGCATTAAAACCGTCTTGTTAAGCTACTGCGACCTCCACCACTTTTCCAAGGGGCATTGATATTGTCTTTTTATTCCACTGCGACCTCCACGTCTCTTCCAAGGGGCATTAAAACCATCTTGTTAAGCTACTGCGACCTCCACCTCTTTCCAAGGGGCATTAAAAGCGTATTATTAAGCTAGTGTGACCTCCACCACTTTTCCAAGGGGCATTGATATTGTCTTTTTATTCCACTGCGACCTCCACCATTCTTCCAAGGGGCATTAAAACCGTCTTGTTAAGCTACTGCAACCTCCCCCACTTTTCCAAGGGGCATTAAAACCATCTAGTTAAGCTACTGCTACCTCCACCACTTTTCCAAGGGGCATTAAAAACGTCTTGTTAAGCTACTGCGACCACAACGTCTCTTGCAAGGCGCATTAAAACGGTCTTGTTAAGCTAATGCGACCTCCAACACTTTTCCAAGGGGCATTGATATTGCCTTTTTAATCCACTGCGACCTCCTCCATTCTTCCAAGGGGCATTAAAACTGTCTTATTAAGTTACTGCGGCCTCCACCACTTTTCCAAGTGGCATTAAAACCATCTTGTTAAGCTACTGTGACCTCCATGTCTCTTCCAAGGGGCATTAAAACTGTCTTGTTAAGCTACTGCGACCTCCACATCTCTTCCAAGGGGCATTAAAACCGTCTTGTTAAGATACTGCGACCTCCAACTCTTTTCCCAGGGGCATTGATATTGTCCTTTTATTCCACTGCAACCTCCACGTCTCTTCCAAGGGGCATTAAAACCGTCTTGTTAAGCTACTGCGAACTCCACGTCTCTTCCAAGGGACATTAAAACCATTTTGTTAAGCTAATGCGACCTCCACGTCTCTTCCAAGGGACATTAAAACCGTCTTGTTAAGCTACTGCGACCTCCACGTCTCTTCCAAGGGGCACTAAAACTGTCTTTCTAAACTACTGCGACCTCCACCACTTTTTGCCAAGGGGCATTAAAACCGTCTTGTTAAGCTACTGCGACCTCCACCACTACTCCAAGGAGCATTGATATTGTCTTTTTGTTCCACTGGGACCTCCACCATTCTTCCAAGGGGCATTAAGAACGTCTTGATAAGCTACTACGACCTCCACCACTTTTCCAAACGGCATTAAAACTGTCTTGTTAAGCTACTGCGACCTCCACCACTTTTAAAAGGGCCATTAAAACCGTCTTGTTAAGCTACTGCGACCTCCACGTATCTTCCATGGGGCATTAAAACCGTCTTGTTAAGCTACTGAGACCTCGATGTCTCTTCCAAGGGGCATTAAAACCATCTTGTTAAGCTACTGCGACCTCCATGTCTCTTTCAAGGGGCATTAAACGGTCTTGTTAAGCTACTGCGACCTCCATGTCTCTTCCAAGGGGCATTAAGACCGTCTTGTTAAGCTACTGCGACCTCCAACTCTTTTCCCAGGGGCATTGATATTGTCCTTTTATTCCACTGCAACCTCCACGCCTCTTCCAAGGGGCATTAAAACCGTCTTGTTAAGCTACTGCGACCTCCACGTCTCTTCTTAGGGGCATTAAAACCATCTTGTTAAGCTACTGCGACCTCTACATCTCTTCCAGGATTCATTAAAACCGTCTTGTTAATCTACTGCGACCTCCACCACTTTTCCCAGGGGCATTGATATTGTCTTTTTATTCCAATGCGACCTCCACGTCTCCTCCAAGGGGAATTAAAACTGTCTTATTTAGCTACTGCGACCTCCACGTCTCTTCCAAGGGGCATTAAAACCGTCTTCTAAGCTACTGCGACCTCCACGTCTCTTCCAAGTGCATTAGTACCTTCTTGTTAAGCTACTGCGATCTCCACGTCTCTTCCAAGGGGCATTAAAAACACCTTGTTAAGCTACTGCGACCTCCACGTCTCTTCCAAGGGGCATTAAAACCATATTGTTATGCTACTGCGACCTCTACGTCTCTTCCAAGGGGCATTAAAACCGTCTTGTTAAGCTACTGGAACCTCCACCACTTTTCCCAGGGGCATTGATATTGTCTTTTTATTC
This sequence comes from Phyllobates terribilis, assembly GCF_046119375.1. Taxonomy (NCBI): domain Eukaryota; kingdom Metazoa; phylum Chordata; class Amphibia; order Anura; family Dendrobatidae; genus Phyllobates; species Phyllobates terribilis. The sequence continues at coordinate 28,458,683 of NW_027362774.1, read as the reverse complement.
CAATGCGACCTCCACATCTCCTCCAAGGGGAATTAAAACTGTCTTATTTAGCTACTGCGACCTCCACGTCTCTTTCAAGGGGAATTAAAACCACCTTGTTAAGCTACTGCGACCTCCAAGTCTATTCCAAGGTGCATTAAAACCGTCTTGTTAAGGTACTGCGACCTCCACGTCTCTTCCAAGGTGCATTAAAACCGTCTTGCTAAGCTACTGCTACCTCCACCAATTTTCCAAGGGGCATTGATATTTCCTTTTTATTCCACTGCGAACTCCACCATTCTTCCAAGGGGCATTAAAACCGTCTTGTTAAGCTACTGCGACCTCCGTCACGATTCCAAGAGGCATAGATATTGTCTTTTTATTCCACTGCGACCTCCACGTCTCTTCCAAGGGGCATTAAAACTGTCTTATTAAGATACTGCGGCCTCCACCACTTTTCCAAGTGGCATTAAAACAGTCTTGTTAAGCTACTGCGACCTCCACCACTTTTCCAAGGGGCATTAAAACCATCTTCTTAAGCTACTGCGTCCTCCACGTCTCTACCAAGGGGCATTAAAACCGTCTTGTTAAGCTACTGCGACCTCCACGTCTCTACTGCGAGCTCCACGTCTCTTCCTAGTGGCATTAAAACCATCTTGTTAAGTTACTTCGACCTCCACGTCTCTACTGCGACCTCCACGTCTCTTCCTAGTGGCATTAAAACCGTCTTGTTAAGCTACTGTGACCTCCACGTCTCTACCAAGGGGCATTAAAACCATCTTGTTAAGCTACTGCGACCTCCACATCTCTTCCAAGGGGCATTAAAACCGTCTTGTTAAGCTACTGCGACCTCCAAGTCTCTTCCAAGGGGCATTAAAACTGTCTTGTTAAGATACTGCGACCTCCACGTCTCTTCCAAAACGCATTAAAACCGTCTTTTTAAGCTACTGCGACCTCAACCACTTTTCCAAGGGGCATTGATATTGTCTTTTTATTCCACTGCGACCTCAACCATTCTTCCAAAGGGCATTAAAACCGTCTTGTTAAGCTACTGCGACCTCCACCACTTTTCCAAGGGGCATTAAAACCATCTTGTTAAGTTAATTCGACCTCCACGTCTCTACTGCGACCTCCACGTCTCTTCCTAGTGGCATTAAAAGCTTCTTGTTAAGTTACTGCGACCTCCACGTCTCTACCAAGGGGCATTAAAACCGTCTTGTTAAGCTACTGCGACCTCCACATCTCTTCCAAGGGGCATTAAAACCATCTTCTTAAACTACTGCGACCTCCAAGTCTCTTCCAATGGGCATTAAAACTGTCTTGTTAAGCTACTGCGACCTCCACGTCTCTTCCAAAATGCATTAAAACCGTCTTGTTAAGCTACTGCGACCTCAACCACTTTTCCAAGGGGCATTGATATTGTTTTTTTACTCCACTGCGACCTTCACCATTCTTCCAAGGGGCATTAAAACTGTCTTGTTAAGCTACTGCGACCTCCACCACTTTTCCAACGGGTATTGATATTGTCTTTTTATTTCACTGCGACCACAACAATTCTTCCAAAGGGCATTAAAACCGCCTTGTTAAGCTACTGCGACCTCCACCACTTTTCCAAGGGGCATTGATATTGTCTTTTTATTCCACTGCGACCTCCACGTCTCTTCCAAGGGGCATTAAAACCATCTTGTTAAGCTACTGCGACCTCCACCTCTTTTCCAAGGGGCATTAAAACCGTCTTATTAAGCTAGTGCGACCTCCACCACTTTTCCAAGGGGCATTGATATTGTCTTTTTATTCCACTGCGACCTCCACCATTCTTCCAATGGGGATTAAAACTGTCTTATTAAGTTACTGCGGCCTCCACCACTTTTCCAAGTGGCATTAAAACAGTCTTGTTAAGCTACTGCAACCTCCACCACTTTTCCAAGGGGCATTAAAACCATCTTGTTAAGTTACTTCGACCTCCACGTCTCTACTGCGACCTCCACGTCTCTTCCTAGTGGCATTAAAACCGTCTTGTTAAGCTACTGCGACCTCCACGTCTGTACCAAGGGGCATTAAAACCGTCTTGTTAAGATACTGCGACCTCCACATCTCTTCCAAGGGGCATTAAAACCGTCTTGTTAAGCTACTGCGACCTCTAAGTCTCTTCCAAGGGGCATTAAAACTGTCTTGTTAAGCTCCTGCGACCTCCACGTTTCTTCCAAAATGCATTAAAACCGTCTTGTTAAGCTACTGCGACCTCAACCACTTTTCCAAGGGGCATTGATATTGTCTTTTTACTCCACTGCGACCTCCACCATTCTTCCAAGGGCATTAAAACCGTCTTGTTAAGCTACTGCAACCTCCCCCACTTTTCCAAGGGGCATTAAAACCATCTAGTTAAGCTACTGCGACCTCCACCACTTTTCCAAGGGGCATTAAAAACGTCTTGTTAAGTTACTGCGACCACAACGTCTCTTGCAAGGCGCATTAAAACCGTCTTGTTAAGCTAATGCGACCTCCACCACTTTTCCAAGGGGCATTAAAAAAGTCTTGTTAAGCTACTGCGACCTCCAACACTTTTCCAAGGGGCATTGATATTGCCTTTTTAATCCACTGCGACCTCCACCATTCTCCCAAGAGGCATTAAACCTGTCTTATTAAGTTACTACGGCCTCCACCACTTTTCCAAGTGGCATTAAAACAGTGTTGTTAAGCTACTGCGACCTCCACCACTTTTCCAAAGGGCATTAAAACCATCTTGTTAAGCTACTTTGACCTCCCCGTCTCTACGGAGACCTCCACGTCTCTTCCACGTGGCATTAAAACCATCTTGTTAAGCTACTGCGACCTCCATGTCTCTTCCAAGGGGCATTAAAACCGTCTTGTTAAGCTACTGCGACCTCCACATCTCTTCCAAGGGGCATTAAAACCGTCTTGTTAAGCTACTGCGACCTCCAAGTCTCTTCCAAGGGGCATTAAAACCGTCTTGTTAAGCTACTGCGACCTCCAAGTCTCTTCCAAGGGGCATTAAAACTGTCTTGTTAAGCTACTGCGACATCCACGTCTCTTCCAAAATGCATTAAAACCGTCTTGTTAAGCTACTGCGACCTCAACCACTTTTCCAAGGGGCATTGATATTCTCTTTTTACTCCACTGCGACCTTCACCATTCTTCCAAGGGGCATTAAAACTGTCTTGTTAAGCTACTGCGACCTCCACCACTTTTCCAAGGGGTATTGATATTGTCTTTTAATTCAACTGCGACCTCAGCCATTCTTCCAAAGGGCATAAAAACCGTCTTGTTAAGCTACTGCGACCTCCACCACTTTTCCAAGGGCATTAAAACCGTCTTTTTAAGCTACTGCGACCTCCACCACTTTTCCAAGGGGCATTGATATTGTCTTTTTATTCCACTGCGACCTCCACGTCTCTTCCAAGGGGCATTAAAACCATATTGTTAAGCTACTGCGACCTCCACCTCTTTTCCAAGGGGCATTAAAACCATCTTATTAAGCTAGTGCGACCTCCACCACTTTTCCAAGGGGCATTGATATTGTCTTTTTATTCCACTGCGACCTCCACCATTCTTCCAGTGGGCATTAAAACTGTCTTATTAAGTTACTGCGACCTCCACCACTTTTCCAAGTGGCATTAAAACAGTCTTGTTAAGCTACTGCGACCTCCAACACTTTTCCAAAGGGCATTAAAACCATCTTTCTAAGTTACTTTGACCTCCACGTCTCTACTGCGACCACCACTTCTCTTCCTAGTGGCATTAGAACCATCTTGTTAAGCTACTGCCACCTCCACGTCTCTACCAAGGGGCATTAAAACCGTCTTGTTAAGCTACTGCGACCTCCACATCTCTTCCAAGGGGCATTAAAACCATCTTGTTAAGCTACTGCGACCTCCAAGTCTCTTCCAAGGGGCATTAAAACTGTCTTGTTAAGCTCCTGCGACCTCCACGTTTCTTCCAAAATGCATTAAAACCATCTTGTTAAGCTACTGCGACCTCAACCACTTTTCCAAGGGGCATTGATATTGTCTTTTTACTCCACTGCGACCTCCACCATTCTTCCAAGGGGCATTAAAACCGTCTTGTTAAGATACTGCAACCTCCCCCACTTTTCCAAGGGGCATTAAAACCATCTAGTTAAGCTACTGCGACCTCCACCACTTTTCCAAGGGGCATTAAAAACGTCTTTTTAAGTTACTGCGACCACAACGTCTATTGCAAGGTGCATTAAAACCGTCTTGTTAAGCTAATGCGACCTCCACCACTTTTCCAAGGGGCATTAAAAAAGTCTTGTTAAGCTACTGCGACCTCCAACACTTTTCCAAGGGGCATTGATATTGCCTTTTTAATCCACTGCGACCTCCTCCATTCTCCCAAGAGGCATTAAAACTGTCTTATTAAGTTACTACGGCCTCCACCACTTTTCCAAGTGGCATTAAAACAGTGTTGTTAAGCTACTGCGACCTCCACCACTTTTCCAAAGGGCATTAAAACCATCTTGTTAAGCTACTTTGACCTCCCCGTCTCTACGGAGACCTCCACGTCTCTTCCACGTGGCATTAAAACCATCTTGTTAAGCTACTGCGACCTCCATGTCTCTTCCAAGGGGCATTAAAACCATCTTGTTAAGCTACTGCGACCTCCACATCTCTTCCAAGGGGCATTAAAACCGTCTTGTTAAGCTACTGCGACCTCCAAGTCTCTTCCAAGGGGCATTAAAACTGTCTTGTTAAGCTACTGCGACATCCACGTCTCTTCCAAAATGCATTAAAACCGTCTTGTTAAGCTACTGCGACCTCAACCACTTTTCCAAGGGGCATTGATATTCTCTTTTTACTCCACTGCGACCTTCACCATTCTTCCAAGGGGCATTAAAACTGTCTTGTTAAGCTACTGCGACCTCCACCACTTTTCCAAGGGGTATTGATATTGTCTTTTAATTCAACTGCGACCTCAGCCATTCTTCCAAAGGGCATAAAAACCGTCTTGTTAAGCTACTGCGACCTCCACCACTTTTCCAAGGGGCATTAAAACCGTCTTTTTAAGCTACTGCGACCTCCACCACTTTTCCAAGGGGCATTGATATTGTCTTTTTATTCCACTGCGACCTCCACGTCTCTTCCAAGGGGCATTAAAACCATATTGTTAAGCTACTGCGACCTCCACCTCTTTTCCAAGGGGCATTAAAACCATCTTATTAAGCTAGTGCGACCTCCACCACTTTTCCAAGGGGCATTGATATTGTCTTTTTATTCCACTGCGACCTCCACCATTCTTCCAATGGGCATTAAAACTGTCTTATTAAGTTACTGCGACCTCCACCACTTTTCCAAGTGGTATTAAAACAGTCTTGTTAAGCTACTGCGACCTCCAACACTTTTCCAAAGGGCATTAAAACCATCTTTCTAAGTTACTTCGACCTCCACGTCTCTACTGCGACCTCCACTTCTCTTCCTAGTGGCATTAAAACCATCTTGTTAAGCTACTGCCACCTCCACGTCTCTACCAAGGGGCATTAAAACCGTCTTGTTAAGCTACTGCGACCTCCACATCTCTTCCAAGGGGCATTAAAACCATCTTGTTAAGCTACTGCGACCTCCAAGTCTCTTCCAAGGGGCATTAAAACTGTCTTGTTAAGCTACTGCGACCTCAACGTCTCTTCCAAAATGCATTAAAATTGTCTTGTTAAGCTACTGCGACCTCAACCACTTTTCCAAGGGGCATTGATATTGTCTTTTTACTCCACTGCGACCTTCACCATTCTTCCAAGGGGCATTAAAACTGTCTTGTTAAGCTACTGCGACCTCCACCACTTTTCCAAGGGGTATTGATATTGTCTTTTTATTCCACTGCGACCTCCACCATTCTTCCAAAGGGCATTAAAACCGTCTTGTTAAGCTACTGCGACCTCCACCACTTTTCCAAGGGGCATTGATATTGTCTTTTTATACCACTGCGACCTCCACGTCTCTTCCAAGGGGCATTAAAACCATCTTGTTAAGCTACTGCGACCTCCACCTCTTTTCCAAGGGGCATTAAAACCGTCTTATTAAGCTAGTGCGACCTCCACCACTTTTCCAAGGGGCATTGATATTGTCTTTTTATTCCACTGCGACCTCCACCATTCTTCCAAGGGGCATTAAAACCATCTTGTTAAGCTACTGCAACCTACCTCACTTTTCCAAGGGGCATTAAAACCATCTAGTTAAGCTACTGCGACCTCCACCACTTTTCCAAGGGGCATTAAAAACATCTTGATAAGCTACTGCGACCACAACTTCTCTTGCAAGGGGCATTAAAACCGTCTTGTTAAGCTAATTCGACCTCCAACACTTTTCCAAGGGGCATTGATATTGCATTTTTATTCCACTGCGACCTCCACCATTCTTCCAAGGGGCATTAAAAACGTCTTGTTAAGCTACTGCGACCACAACATCTCTTGCAAGGGGCATTAAAACCGTCTTGTTAAGCTAATGCGACCTCCACCACTTTTCCAAAGGGCATTAAAAACGTCTTGTTAAGCTACTGCGACCTCCACCACTTTTCCAAGGGGCATTGATATTGCCTTTTTATTCCACTGCGACCTCCACCATTCTTCCAAGGGGCATTAAAACTGTCTTGTTAAGCTACTGCGACCTCCACCACTTTTCCAAAGGGCATTAAAACCATCTTGTTAAGCTACTTCGACCTCCCCGTCTCTACTGAGACCTCCACATCTCTTCCAAGTGGCATTAAAACCGTCTTGTTAAGCTACTTCGACCTCCATGTCTCTTCCAAGGGGCATTAAAACCGTCTTGTTAAGCTACTGCGACCTCCACATCTCTTCCAAGGGGAATTAAAATCGTCTTGTTAAACGACTGCGACCTCCAAGTCTCTTCCAAGGGGCATTAAAACTGTCTTGTTAAGCTACTGCGACCTCCACGTTTCTTCCAACGTGCATTAAAACGGTCTTGTTAAGCTACTGCGACCTCAACCACTTGTACAAGGGGCATTGATATTGTCTTGTTATTCCACAGCGACCTCCACCATTCTTCCAAGGGGCATTAAAACCATCTTATTAAGCTACTGCGACCTCCACCACTATTCCAAGGGGCATTAATATTGTCTTTTTATTTCACTGCGACCTCCACGTCTCTTCCAAAGGGCATTAAATCCGTCTTGTTAAGCTACTGCGACCTCCACCACTTTTCCAAGGGGCATTAAAACCGTCTTGTTAAGCTACTGAAACCTCCACATCTCTTCCAAGGGGCATTAAAACCGTCTTCTTAAGCTACTGCGACCTCCACCACTTTTCCAAGGGGCATTAAAACCATCTTATTAAGCTTCTGCGACCTCCACGTCTCTTTCAAGGGGCATTAAAACGGTCTTGTTAAGCTACTGCGACCTCCACGTCTCTTCCAAGGGGCATTAAAACCATCTTGTTAAGCTACTGCGACCTCCACGTCTTTTCCAAGGGGCATTAAAACCGTCTTGTTAAGCTACTGCGACCTCCACCATTATTTCAAGGGGCATTAACATTGTCTTTTTATTGCACTGCGACCTCCACGTCTCTTCCAAGGGGCATTAAAACCAGCTTCTTAAGCTACTGCAAACTCTCCGTCTCTTCCAAGGTTCATTAAAACCGTCTTGTTAAGCTACTGCGACCTCCACCACTTTTCCCAGGAGCATTGATATTGTCTTTTTATTCCAATGCGACCTCCACGTCTCCTCCAAGAGGAAGTAAAAGCGTCTTGTTAATCTACTGCGACCTCCACGTCTCTTCCAAGGGGAACTAATACCGTCTTCTAAGCTACTGCGACCTCCACGTCTCTTCTAAGGGGCATTAAAACCATCTTGTTAAGCTACTGCGACAGCCACGTCTCTGCCAAGGGGAATTAAAACCATCTTCTAAGCTACTGCGACCTCCACGTCTCTTCCAAGGGGCATTAAAACCATCTTGGTAAGCTACTGCGACCTCCACGTCTCTTCCAAGGGGCAATAAAACCATCTTGTTAAGCTACTGCGACCTTTACGTCTCTTCGAAGGGCATTAAAACCGTCTTGTTAAGCTACTGCGACCTCCACCACTTTTCCCAGGGGCATTGATGTTGTCTTTTTATTCCAATGCGACCTTCACATCTCCTCCAAGGGGAATTAAAACCATCTTGTTAAGCTACTGCGACCTCCACTTCTCTTTCAAGGGGCATTAAAACCATCTTGTTAAGCTACTGCGACCTCCACGTCTCTTCTAAGGGGCATTAAAACCGTCTTGTTAAGCTACAGCGACCTCCACGTCTCTTCCAAGGGGCATTAAAACCGTCTTGTTAAGCTTCTGCGACCTCCAACTCTCTTCCAAGGGGCAATAAAAACGTCTTGTTAAGCTACTGCGACCCCCACATCTCTTCCAAGGTGCATTAAAACCATCTTGTTAAGCTACTGCTCCCTCCACCACTTTTCCAAGGGGCATTGATATTGTCTTTTTATTCCACTGCAATCTCCACCATTCTTCCAAGGGGCATTAAAACCTCTTGTTAAGCTACTGCGACGTCCACCACTTTTCCAAGGGGCATTAAAACCGTCTTGTTAAGCTACTGCGACCTCCACCACTTTTCAAAGGGGCATTGATATTGTCTTTTTATTCCACTGCGACCTCCACCATTCATCCAAGGGGCTGTAAAACCGTCTTGTTCAGCTACTGCAACCTCCACCACTTTTCCAAGGGGCATTAAAACCATCTAGTTAAGTTACTGCGACCTCCACCACTTTTCCAAAGGGCATTAAAACTGTCTTGCTAAGCAACTGCGACCACAACATCTCTTCCAAGGGGCATTTAAACCGTCTTGTTAAGCTACTGCGAAATCCACCACTTTTCCAAGGGGCATTAAAACCATCTTGAAAAGATAATGCGACCTCCACCACTTTTCCAAGGTGCATTAAAACAGTCTTGTTGAGCTACTGCAACCTCGACGTCTCTTCCAAGGGGCATTAAAACCGTCTTGTTAAGCTACTGTGACCTCCACCAATTTTCCAAGGTGCATTGATATTGTCTTTTTATTCCACTGCAACCTCCACATCTCTTCCAAGGGGCATTAAAACAGTCTTGTTAAGCCACTGCGACCTCCATCAATTTTCCTAGGGGCATTAAAACCGTCTTGTTAAGCAGCTGCGGCCTCCACCACTTTTCCAAGGGGCATTAAAACCGTCTTGTTAAGCTACTGCGACCTCCATGTCTCTTCGAAGGGGCATTAAAACCGTCTTGTTAAGCTACTGTGACCGCCTCCCCTTATCCACGGGGCTTTAAAACCATCTTGTTAAGCTACTGCGTCCTCCATGTCTCTTCCAAGGGGCATTAAAACCATCTTGTTAAGCTCCTGCGACGTCCACCACTTCTCCAAGGGACATTAAAACCATCTTCTAAGCTACTGCGACCTCCACTTCTCTTCCAAGAGGCATTAAAACCATCTTGTTAAGCTACTGCGACCTCCATGTCTCTTCCAAGGGGCATTAAAACCATCTTGTTAAGCTACTGCGACCTCTATGTCTCTTCCAAAGGGCATTAAAATCGTCTTGTTAAGCTACTGCGACCTCCACCACTTTTCCCAGGGGCATTGATATTGTCTTTTTATTCCAATGCGACCTCAACATCTCCTCCAAGGGGAATTAAAACCATCTTCTTAAGCTACTGCGACCTCCATGTCTCTTTCAAGGGGCATTAAAACCATCTTGTTAAGCTACTGCGACCTGCACGTCTCTTCCAAGGGGCATTAAAACCGTCTTGTTAAGCTACAGCGACCTCAACGTCTCTTCCAAGGGGCATTAAAACCGTCTTGTTAAGCTTTTGCGACCTCCAAGTCTCTTCCAAGGGGCAATAAAACCGTCTTGTTAAGCTACTGCGACCTCCACCACTTTTCGAAAGAGCATTGATATTGCCTTTTTATTCCACTGCGAACTCCACCATTCTTCCAAGGGGCATTAAAACCATCTTGTTAAGCTACTGCGACCTCCACCACGATTCCAAGAGGCATTGATATTGTCTTTTTATTCCACTGCGTCCTCCATGTCTCTTGCAAGGGCCATTAAATCCGTCTTGTTAAGCTCCTGCGACGTCCACCATTGATATTGTCTTTTTATTCCACTGCGACCTCCGCTATTCTTCCAAGGGGCAATAAAACCGTCTTGTTAAGCTAATGCAACCTCCACCATTTTTCCAAGGGGCATTGATATTGTCTTTTTATTCCACTGCGACCTCCATGTTTCCTCCAAAAGGCATTGAAACCGTCTTGTTAAGCTACTGCGACCGCCAAGTCTCTTCCATGGGGCATTAAAACCGTCTTGTTAAGCTACTGCGACCTCCACATCTCTTCCAAGGTGCATTAAAACGGTCTTGTTAAGCTACTGCGACCTCCACCACTTTTCGAAAGAGCATTGATATTGCCTTTTTATTCCACTGCGAACTCTACCATTCTTCCAAGGGGCATTAAAACCATCTTGTTAAGCTACTGCGACCTCCACCACGATTCCAAGAGGCATTGATATTGTCTTTTTATTCCACTGCGATCTCCACGTCTCTTCCAAGGGGCATTAAAACCGTCATGTTAAGCTAATGCGATCTCCACCACTTTTCTAAAGGGCATTGAAACTGTCTTATTAAGTTACTGCGACCTTCACCACTTTTCCAAGTGGCATTAAAACAGTCTTGTTAAGCTACTGCGACCTGCTCCACTTTTCCAAGGGGCATTAAAACCATCTTGTTAAGCTACTTCGACCTCTATGTCTCTACTGCAACCTCCACGTCTCTTCCAAGTGGCATTAAAACCGTCTTGTTAAGCTACTGTGACCTTTACCTCTCTTCCAAGGGGCATAAAAACCATATTGTTAAGCTACTGCGACCTCCACATCTCTTCCAAGGGGCATTAAAACCATCTTGTTAAGCTACTGCGACCTCCAAGTCTCTTCCAAGGGGCATTAAAACTGTCTTGTTAAGCTACTGCGGCCTCCACGTCTCTTCCAAAGTGCACTAAAACCGTCTTGTTTAGCTACTGCGACCTCAACCACTTTTCCAAGGGGCATTGATATTGTCTTTTTATTCCACTGCGACCTCCACCATTCTTCCAAGGGGCATTAAAACCATCTTGTTAAGCTACTGTGACCTCCACCACTATTCCAAGGAGCATTAATATTGTCTTTTTATTCCACTGCGACCTCCACGTCTCTTACAAAGGGCATTAAATCCGTCTTGTTAAGCTAATGCGACCTCCACCACTTTTCCAAGGGGCATTAAAACCATCTTGTTAAGCTGCTGAGACCTCCACATCTCTTCCAACTGGCATTAAAACCGTCTTGTTTAGCTACTGGGACCTCCATGTCTATTCCAAGGGACATTAAAAACGTCTTGTTAAGCTACTGCAACCTTCACGTCTCTTCCAAGGAGTATTTAAACCGTCTTGTTAAGGTACTGGGACCTCTACGTCTCTTCCAAGGGGCATTAAAACCATCTTGCTAAGCTACTGCCACTTCCAAGTCTCTTCCAAGGGGCATTAAAACCGTCTTCTTAAGCTACTGCGACCTCCACGTCTCTTCCAAGGTGTATTAAAAGCATCTTGTTAAGCTACTTCGTCATCCACCTCTTTTCCAAGGGGCATTGATATTGTCTTTTTATTCCACTGCGACCTCCACCATTCTTCCTAGGGGCATTAAAACCGTCTTGTTAAGCTCCTGCGACGTCCACCACTTTTCCAAGGGGCATTGATATTGTCCTTTTATTCCACTGCGACCTCCGCTATTCTTCCAAGGGGCAATAAAACCGTCTTGTTAAGCTACTGCAACCTCCACCACTTTTCCAAGGGGCATTGATATGGTCTTTTTATTCCACTGCGACCTCCATGTTTCTTCCAAGAGGCATTGAAACCGTCTTGTTACGCTACTGCGACCTCCAAGTCTCTTCCAAGGGGCATTAAAACCGTCTTGTTAAACTACTGCGACCTCCACGTCTCTTCCAAGGTGCATTAAAACCGTCTTGTTAAGCTACTGCGACCTCCACCATTTTTCCAAAGGGCATTGATATTGCCTTTTTATTCCACTGCCAACTCCACCATTCTTCCAAAGGGGCATTAAAACCATCTTGTTAAGCTACTGCGACCTCCACCACGATTCCAAGAGGCATTGATATTGTCTTTTTATTCCACTACAATCTCCACGTCTCTTCCAAGGGGCATTAAAACCGTCTTGTTAAGCTAATGCGACCTCAACCACTTTTCCAAAGGGCATTGAAACTGTCATTTTAAGCTACTGCGAACTCCACCACTTTTCCAAGGGGCATTGATATTGTTTTTTACTCCACTGCGACCTCCACCATTCTTCCAAGGGCATTAAAACTGTCTTATTAAGTTACTGCGACCTTCACCACTTTTCCAAGTGGCATTAAAACAGTCTTGTTAAGCTACTGCGACCTGCACCACTTTTCCAAGGGGCATTAAAACCATCTTGTTAAGCTACTTCGACCTCCACGTCTCTACTGCGAACTCCACGTCCCATCCTAGTGGTATTAAAACCATCTTGTTAAGCTACTGCGACCTCCACGTCTCTTCCAAGGGGCATTAAAACTGTCTTGTTAAGCTGCTGCGACCTCCACGTCTCTTCCAAAGTGCATTAAAACAGTCTTATTGAGCTACTGCGACCTCAACCACTTTTCCAAGGGGCATTGATATTGTCTTTTTATTCCACTGCGACCTCAACCATTCTTCCAAGGGGCATTAAAACCGTCTTGTTAAGCTACTGCAACCTCCACCACTTATCCAAGGGGCATTGATATTGTCTTTTTATTCCACTGCGACCTCCACCATTCTTCCAAGGGGCATTAAAACAGTCTTGTTAAGCTACTGCAACCTCCAAGTCTCTACTGCGACCTCCACGTCCCATCCTAGTGGCATTAAAACCGTCTTGTTAAGCTACTGCGACCTCCACGTCTCTTCCAAGGGGCATTAAAACCGTCTTGTTAAGCTACTGCGACCTCCACATCTCTTCCAAGGGGCATTAAAACTGCCTTGTTAAGCTACAGCGACCTCCACCACTTTTCCAAGGGGCATTGATATTATCTTTTTATTCCACTGCGAACTCCACCATTCTTCCAAGGGGCATTAAAACCGTCTTGTTAAGCTACTTCGACCTCCACCACTTTTCCAAGGGGCATTGATATTGTCTTTTTATGCCACTGCAACCTCCACGTCTCTTCCAAGGGGCATTAAAACCATCTTGTTAAGCTACTGCGACTTCCACCACTTTTCCAAGGGGCATTAAAACTGTCTTGATAAGCTACTGCGACCTCCACCACTTTTCCAAGGGGCATTTACAGTGTCTTTTATTCCACTGCGACCTCCACCATTGTTCCAAGGGGCATTAAAACCGTCTTGTTAAGCTACTGCAACCTCCACCACTTTTCCAAGGGGCATTAAAACCATCTAGTTAAGCTACTGCGACCTCCACCACTTTTCCAAGGGGCATTAAAACCGTCTTGTTAAGCTACTACAACCTCCATCACTTTTCCAAGGGGCATTAAAACCGTCTTGTTAAGTTACTGCGACCTCCACCACTTTTCCAAGGGGCATTGACATTGTCTTTTTATTCCACTGCGACCTCCACCATTCTTCCAAGGGGCATTAAATCCGTCTTTTAAGCTACTGCAACCTCCAACACTTTTCCAAGCGGCATTAAAACCGTCTTGTTAAGCTACTGCGACCTCCACCACTTTTCCAAGGGGCATTGATATTGTCTTTTTGTTCCACTGCGACATCCACCATTCTTCCAAGGGGCATTAAAACTGTCTTACTAAGTTACTGCGACCTCCAGCAATTTTCCAAGTGGCATTAAAACAGTCTTGTTAAGCTACTGCGACCTCCACCACTTTTCCAAGTGGCATTAAAACAGTCTTGTTAAGCTACTGCGACCTCCACCACTTTTCCAAGGGGCATTAAAACCATCTTGTTAAGCTACTTCGACCTCTACTTCTCTACTGCGACCTCCACGTCTCTTCCAATTGGCATTAAAAACATCTTCTTAAGCTACTGCGACCTTTACGTCTCTTCCAAGGGGCATAAAAACCATATTGTTAAGATACTGCGACCTCCACATCTCTTCAAAGGGGCATTAAAACCATTTTGTTAAGCTATTGCGACCTCCAAGTCTCTTCCAAGGGGCATTAAAACTGTCTTGTTAAGCTACTGCGACCTCCACGTCTCTTCCAAAGTGCACTAAAACCATCTTGTTTAGCTACTGCGACCTCAACCACTTTTCCAAGGGGCATTGATATTGTCTGTTTATTCCACTGCGACCTCCACCATTCTTCCAAGGGGCATTAAAATCATCTTGTTAAGCTACTGTGACCTCCACCACTTTTCCAAGGGGCATTAAAACCATCTTGTTAAGCTACTGAGACCTCCACATCTCTTCCAAGGGGCATTCAAACCGTATTGTTTAGCTACTGAGACCTCCATGTCTCTTCCAAGGGACATTAAAACCGTCTTCTTAAGCTACTGCAACCTTCACGTCTCTTCCAAGGAGTATTTAAACCGTCTTGTTAAGGTACTGGGACCTCTACGTCTCTTCCAAGGGGCATTAAAACCATCTTGCTAAGCTACTGCCACTTCCAAGTCTCTTCCAAGGGGCATTAAAACCGTCTTCTTAAGCTACTGCGACCTCCACGTCTCTTCCAAGGTGTATTAAAAGCATCTTGTTAAGCTACTTCGTCATCCACCTCTTTTCCAAGGGGCATTGATATTGTCTTTTTATTCCACTGCGACCTCCACCATTCTTCCTAGGGGCATTAAAACCGTCTTGTTAAGCTCCTGCGACGTCCACCACTTTTCCAAGGGGCATTGATATTGTCTTTTTATTCCACTGCGACCTCCGCTATTCTTCCAAGGGGCAATAAAACCGTCTTGTTAAGCTACTGCAACCTCCACCACTTTTCCAAGGGGCATTGATATGGTCTTTTTATTCCACTGCGACCTCCATGTTTCTTCCAAGAGGCATTGAAACCGTCTTGTTAAGCTACTGCGACCTCCAAGTCTCTTCCAAGGGGCATTAAAACCGTCTTGTTAAGCTACTGCGACCTCCACGTCTCTTCCAAGGTGCGTTCAAACCGTCTTGTTAAGCTACTGTGACCTCCACCATTTTTCCAAAGGGCATTGATATTGCCTTTTTATTCCACTGCGAACTCCACCATTCTTCCAAGGGGCATTAAAACCATCTTGTTAAGCTACTGCGACCTCCACCACGATTCCAAGAGGCATTGATATTGTCTTTTTATTCCACTGCGATCTCCACGTCTTTTCCAAGGGGCATTAAAACCGTCTTGTTAAGCTAATGCGACCTCCACCACTTTTCCAAAGGGCATTGAAACTGTCATTTTAAGCTACTGCGACCTCCACCACTTTTCCAAGGTGCATTGATATTGTTTTTTATTCCACTGCGACCTCCACCATTCTTCCAAGGGGCATTAAAACTGTCTTATTAAGTTACTGCGACCTTCACCACTTTTCCAAGTGGCATTAAAACAGTCTTGTTAAGCTACTGCGACCTGCACCACTTTTCCAAGGGGGATTAAAACCATCTTGTTAAGCTACTTCGACCTCCACGTCTCTACTGCCACCTCCACGTCCCATCCTAGTGGTATTAAAACCGTCTTGTTAAGCTACTGCGACCTCCACGTCTCTTCCAAGGGGCATTAAAACCATCTTGTTAAGCTACTGCGACCTCCACATCTCTTCCAAGGGGCATTAAAACCGGCTTGTTAAGCTACTGCGACCTCCAAGTCTCTTCCAAGGGGCATTAAAACTGTCTTGTTAAGCCACTGCGACCTCCACGTCTCTTCCAAGGGGCCTTAAAACCGTCTTGTCAAGCTACTGCAACCTCAACCACTTTTCCAAGGGGCATTGATATTGTCTTTTTATTCCACTGCGACCTCCACCTTTCTTCCAAAGGGCATTAAAACTGTCTTGTTAAGCTACAGCGACCTCCACCACTTTTCCAAGGGGCATTGATATTATCTTTTTATTCCACTGCGAACTCCACCATTCTTCTAAGGGGCATTAAAACCGTCTTGTTAAGCTACTTCGACCTCCACCACTTTTCCAAGGGGCATTGATATTGTCTTTTTATGCCACTGCAACCTCCACATCTCTTCCAAGGGGCATTAAAACCATCTAGTTAAGCTACTGCGACCTCCATAACTTTTCCAAGAGCCATTAAAACCGTCTTGTTAAGCTGCTGCGGCCTCCACCACTTTTCCAAGGGGCATTAAAACCATCTTGTTAAGCTACTGCAACCTCCACCACTTTTCCAAGGGGCATTAAAACCATCTTGTTAAGCTACTGCGACCTCCACCACTTTTCCAAGGGGCATTAAAACAGTCTTGTTAAGCTACTGCGACCACAACGTCTCTTCCAAAGGGCATTAAAACCGTCTTGTTAAGCTAATGCGACCTCCACCACTTTTACAAAGGGCATTAAAACCGTCTTGTTAAGCTACTGCGACCTCCACCACTTTTCCAAGGGGCATTGATATTGTCTTTCTATTCCACTGCGACATCCAACATTCTTCTAAGGGGCATTAAAACTGTCTTATTAAGTTACTGCGACCTCCACCACTTTTCCAACTGGCATTAAAACAGTCTTGTTAAGCTACTGCGACCTCCACCACTTTTCCAAGGGGCATTAAAACCATCTTGTTAAGCTACTTCGACCTCTACGTCTCTACTGCGACCTCCACGTCTCTTCCAAGTGGCATTAAAACCATCTTCTTAAGCTACTGCGACCTTTACGTCTCTTCCAAGGGGCATAAAAACCGTCTTGTTAAGCTACTGCGACCTCCAAGTCTCTTCCAAGGGGCATTAAAACTGTCTTGTTAAGCTACTGCGACCTCCACGTCTCTTCCAAAGTGCACTAAAACCGTCTTGTTTAGCTACTGCGACCTCCACCACTTTTCCAAGGGGCATTGATATTATCCTTTTATTCCACTGCGAATTCCACCATTCTTCTAAGGGGCATTAAAACTATCTTGTTAAGCTACTTCGACCTCCACTACTTTTCCAAGGGGCATTGATATTGTCTTTTTATGCCACTGCAACCTCCACGTCTCTTCCAAGGGGCATTAAAACCATCTTGTTAAGCTAATGCGACCTCCACCACTTTTCCAAGGGGCATTAAAACTGTCTTGATAAGCTTCTGCGACCTCCACCACTTTTCCAAGGGGCATTGACATTGTCTTTTTATTCCACTGCGACCTCCACCATTCTTCCAAGGGGCATTAAAACCGTTTTGTTAAGCTACTGCAAACTCCACCACTTTTCCAAGGGGCATTAAAACCATGTAGTTAAGCTACTGCGACCTCCACCACTTTTCCAAGGGGCATTAAAACCGTCTTGTTAAGCTGCTGCGACCTCCACCACTTTTCCAAGGGGCATTAAAACCGTCTTGTTAAGTTACTGCGACCTCCACCACTTTTCCAAGGGGCATTGACATTGTATTTTTATTCCACTGCGACCTCCACGATTCTTCAAAGGGGCATTAAAACCGTCTTCTTAAGCTACTGCAACCTCCACCACTTTTCCAAGGGGCATTAAAACCATCTTGTTAAGCTACTGCGACCTCCACCACTTTTCCAAGGGGCATTAAAATAGTCTTGTTAAACTACTGCGACCACAACGTCTCTTCCAAAGGGCATTAAAACCGTCTTGTTAAGCTAATGCGACCTCCACCACTTTTACAAAGTGCATTAAAACCGTGTTGTTAAGCTACTGCGACCTCCACCACTTTTCCAAGGGGCATTGATATTGTCTTTTTATTCCACTGCGACATCCACCATTCTTCTAAGAGGCATTAAAACTGTCTTATTAAGTTACTGCGACCTCCACCACTTTTCCAAGTGGCATTAAAACAGTCTTGTTAAGCTACTGCGACCTCCACCACTTTTCCAAGGGGCATTAAAACCATCTTGTTAAGCTACTTCGACCTCTACGTCTCTACTGCGACCTCCACGTCTCTTCCAAGTGGCATTAAAACCATCTTGTTAAGCTACTGCGACCTTTACGTCTCTTCCAAGGGGCATAAAAACCGTCTTGTTAAGCTACTGTGACCTCCAAGTCTCTTCCAAGGGGCATTAAAACTGTCTTGTTAAGCTACTGCGACCTCCACGTCTCTTCCAAAGTGCACTAAAACCGTCATGTTTAGCTACTGCGACCTCAACCACTTTTCCAAGGGGCATAGATATTGTCTTTTTATTCCACTTCGACCTCCACCATTCTTCCAAGGGGCATGAAAACCATCTTGTTAAGCTACTGCGACCTCCACCACTATTCCAAGGGGCATTAATATTGTCTTTTTATTCCACTGCGACCTCCACGTCTCTTCCAAAGGGCATTAAATCCGTCTTGTTAAGCTACTGCGACCTCCACCACTTTTCCAAGGGGCATTAAAACCATTTTGTTAAGCTACTGAGGCCTCCACATCTCTTCCAAGGGGCATTAAAACCGTCTTGATTAGCTACTGAGACCTCCATGTCTCTTCCAAGGGACATTAAAAACGTCTTGTTAAGCTACTGCAACCTTCACGTCTCTTCCAAGGTGTATTTAAACCGTCTTGTTAAGGTACTGCGACCTCTACGTCTCTTCCAAGGGGCATTAAAACCATCTTGCTAAGCTACTGCCACTTCCAAGTCTCTTCCAAGGGGCATTAAAACCGTCTTGTTAAGCTACTGCGACCTCCACGTCTCTTCCAAGGTGTATTAAAACCATCTTGTTAAGCTACTTCGTCATCCACCACTTTTCCAAGGGGCATTGATATTGTCTTTTTATTCCACTGTGACCTCCACCATTCTTCCTAGGGGCATTAAAACCGTCTTGTTAAGCTACTGCGACCTCCACCACTACTCCAAAGGGCATTGATATTGTCTTTTTACTCCACTGCGACCTCCACCATTCTTCCAAGGGGCATTAAAAACCATCTTGTTAAGCTACTGCGAAGTCCACGTCTCTTCCAAGGGGGATTAAAACCATCTTGTTAAGCTACTGCGACCTCCACCACTTTTCCAAAGGGCATTAAAACCGTCTTGTTAAGCTACTGCGACCTCCACTACTTTTCCAAGGGGCATTAAAACCGTCTTTTTAAGCTACTGCGACCTCCACGTATGTTCCAAGGAGCATTAAAACCGTCTTGTTAAGCTACTGCGACCTCGACGTCTCTTCCAAGGGGCATTAAAACCATCTTGTTAATCTACTGCGACCTCCATGTCTCTTCCAAGGGGCATTAAAATCGTCTTGTTAAGCTGCTGCGACCTCCACGTCTCTTCCAGGGGGCATTAAAACCGTCTTGTTAAGCTACTGCGACCTCCACCTCTTTTCCCAGGGGCATTGATATTGTCTTTTTATTCCACTGCAACCACCACCATTCTACCAAGGGGCATTACAACCGTCTTGTTAAGCTACTGCGACCTCCACCACTTTTCCAAGGGGTATTGATATTGTCTTTTTATTCCACTGCGACCTCCACGTCTCTTCCAAGGGGCATTAAAATCATCTTGTTAAGCTACTGTGACCTCCACCACTTTCCCCAGGAACATTAAAACCGTTTTCTTAAGCTAATGCGACCTCCACGTCTCTTCCAAGGGGCATTAAAACCGTCCTGTTAAGCTACTGCGACCTCCACCACTTTTCCAAGGGGCATTGAAATTGTCTTTTTATTCCACTGCGACCTCCACCATTCTTCCAAGGGGCATTACAACCGTCTTGATAAGCTACTGCGACCTCCACCACTTTTCCAAGGGGCATTAAAACCGCCTTGTTAAGCTACTGCGAACTCCAGGTCTCTTCCAAGGGGCATTAAAACCGTCTTGTTAAGTTACTGCGACCTCCACCACTTTTCCAAGGGGCATTAAAACCATCTTATTAAGGTACTGCGACCTCCATGTCTCTTCCAAGGGGCATTAAAACCGTCTTGTTAAGCTACTGCGACCTCCACCACTTTTCCAAGGGGCATTAAAACCATCTTATTAAGGTACTGCGACCTCCATGTCTCTTCCAAGGGGCATTAAAACCGTTTTGTTAAGCTACTGCGACCTCCACGTCTCTTCCAAGGGGCATTAATCCATCTTGTTAAGCTACTGCGACCTCCACGTCTCTTCCAAAGAGCATTAAAACTATCTTGTTAAGCTACTGCGACCTCCACGTCACTTCCAAGGGGCATTAAAACTGCCTTCTAAGCTGCTGCGACCTCCACGTCTCTTCCAAGGGACATTAAAACCATCTTGCTAAGCTACTGCGACCTCCAAGTCTCTTCCAAGGGGCATTAAAACCATCTTGTTAGGCTACTGCGACCTCTACTTCTCTTCCAAGGGGCATTAAAACTGTCTTGTTAAGCTACTGCGACCTCCACCACTTTTCCCAGGGGCGTTGATATTGTATTTTTATTCCAATGCGACCTCCACGTCTCCTCCAAGGGGAATTAAAACCATCTTGTTAAGCTACTGCGACCTCCACGTCTCTTCCAAGGGCCATTAAAACCGTCTTCTAAACTTCTGCGACCTCCACGTCTCTTCCAAGGGGCATTAAAACCATCTTGTTAAGCTACTGCGACCTCCACCACTTTTCCCAGGGGCATTGTTATTGTTTTTTATTCCAATGCGACCTCCTCGTCTCCTCCAAGGGGAATTAAAACCGTCTTGTTAAGCTACTGCGACCTCCACGTCTCTTCCAAGGGGCTTTAGAACCATCTTGTTAAGCTACTGCGACCTCCAAGTCTCTTCCAAGGGGCATTAAAACCAACTTGTTAGGCTACTGCGACCTCTACTTCTCTTCCAAGGGGCATTAAAACCGTCTTGTTAAGCTACTGCGACCTCCACCACTTTTCCCAGGGGAGTTGATATTGTCTTTCTATTCCAATGCGACCTCCACGTCTCCTCCAAGGGGAATTAAAAACGTCTTGTTAAGCTACTGCGACCTCCACGTCTCTTCCAAGGGGCTTTAAAACCATCTTGTTAAGCTACTGCGACCTTCACGTCTCTTCCAAGGGGCATTAAAACCGTCTTGTCTAGCTACCGCGACCTCCACGTCTCTTCCAAGGGGCATTAAAACCGTCTTGTTAAGCTACTGCGACCTCCAAGTCTCTTCCAAGGGGCATTAAAACCATCTTGTTAAGCTACTGCAACCCCCACGTCTTTTCCAAGGTGCATTAAAACCGTCTTATTAAGCTACTGCGCCCTCCACCACTTTTCCAAGGGGCATTGATATTGCATTTTTATTCCACTGCTTCCTCCACCATTCTTCCAAGGGGCATTAAAACCGTCTTGTTCAGCTACTGCGACCTCCACCAGTATTCCAAGGGCCATTGATATTGTCTTTTTATTCCACTGAGACCTCCAGCATTCTTCCAAGGGGCATTAAAACCGTCTTTTTAAGCTACTGCAACCTCCACCACTTTTGCAAGGGGCATTAAAACCATCTAGTTAAGCTACTGCGACCTCCACCACTTTTCTAAGGGGCATTAAAACCGTCTTGTTAAGCTACTGCGACCACAATGTATCTTCCAAGGGGCATTAAAACCGTCTTATTAAGCTACTGCGACCTCTACCAAATTTCCAAGGGGTATTAAAACCTCCTTGTTAAGCTACTGCGACCTCCACGTCTCTTCCAAGGGGCATTAAAACCATCTTGTTAAGCTACTGCGACCTCCAAGTCTCTTCCAAGGGGCATTAAAACCGTCTTTTTAAGCTACTGCAACCTCCACGTCTCTTCCAAGGTGCATTAAAACCATCTTGTTAAGCTACTGCGACATCCACGACTTTTCCAAGGGGCATTGATATTGTCTTTTTATTCCACTGCGACCTCCACCATTCTTCCAATGGACATTAAAACTGTCTTGTTAAGCTACTGCGACCTCCACCACTTTTCCCTGGGGCATTGATATTGTCTTTTTATTCCACTGCGACCGCCACGTCTCCTCCAAGGGGCATTAAAACCGTCTTGCTAAGCTACTGCGAACTCCACGTCTCTTCCAATGGGCATTAAAACCGTCTTTTTAAGCTACTGCGACCTCCACCACTATTCCAAGGGGCATTAATATTGTCTTTTTATTGCACTGTGACCTCCATGTCTCTTCCAAGGGGCATTAAAACCATCTTATTAAGCTACTGCGACCTCCACATCTCTTCCAAGGAGCATTAAAACCATCTTCTAAGCTACTGCGAACTCCACGTCTCTTCCAAGGGGCATTAAAACCATCTTGCTAAGCTACTACGATCTCCACGTCTCTTCCAAGGGGCATTAAAACCATCTTGTTAAGCTACTGCGACTTCTACGTTTCTTCCAAGGGGCATTAAAACCGTCTTGTTAAGTTACTGTTACCTCCACCACTTTTCCCAGGGTCATTGATATTGTCTTTTTATTCCAATGCGACCTCGACATTTCCTCCAAGGGGAATTAAAACCATCTTGTTAAGCTACTGTGACCTCCACGTCTCTTCCAAGGGGCATTAAAACCATCTTTTTAAGCTACTGCGACCTCCACGTCTCTTCCAAGGGGCATTTAAACCGTCTTGTTAAGCTACAGCGACCTCCACATCTCTTCCAAGGGGCATTAAAGCCGTCTTGTTAAGCTACTGCGACCTGCAAGTCTTTTCCAAGGGGCAATAAAACCGTCTTGTTAAGCTACTGTGACCCCCACGTCTCTTCCAAGGTGCATTAAGACCGTCTTGTTAAGATACTGCGCCTTCCACCACTTTTCCAAGGGGCATTGATATTGTCTTTTAATTTCACTGCGACCTCCACCATTCTTCCAAGGGGCATTAAATCCGTCTTGTTAAGCTACTGCGACCTCCACCACTTTTCCAAGGGGCATTGATATTGTCTTTTTATTCCACTGCGACCTCCACGTCTCTTCCAAGGGGCATTAAAACCATCTTGTTAAGCTACTGCAACCTCCACCACTTTTCCAAGGGGCATTATAACCGTCTTGTTAAGCTACTGCGACCTCCACCACTTTTCCAAGGGGCATTGATATTGTCTTTTTATTCCACTGCGACCTCTGCCATTCTTCCAAGGGGCATTAAAACAATCTTGTTAAGCTACTGCAACCTCCACCACTTTTCCAAGGGGCATTAAAACCATCCAGTTAAGCTACTGCGACCTCCACGTCTCTTCCAAGGGGCATTAAAGCCGTCTTGTTAAGCTACTGCGACCTCCACCACTTTTCGAATTGGCATTAAAACTGTCTTGTTGAGCTACTGCAACCTCCACATCTCTTCCAAGGGACATTAAAACCGTCTTGTTAAGGTACTGTGACCTCCACCACTTTTCCAAGGGGCATTGATATTGTGTTTTTATTCCACTGCGACCTCCTCCATTTTTCCAAGGAGCATTGCATTTCCTGCTAATTTTAATCACCTTTCGCATTTCAATGCATAGGCGAACACTAAGGGAGACCCACTCCCCAATAATGGGTAGAAGGTTTTTAGTACGCTGTAATCCACGTCTGTTTCAAGGGGCATTGCAGTTCCTCATAATTTTTCTAAAGCCTTCCATTCACTGCTTAGGCCAACAGTGTACAGGAGACCCAGTTGCTATAAATGGAAAAAATGGTTTAGTTAAGGCCCTCTAACCTCCATGTCACTTCCAAGGGGCATTGGAGTGCCTCGAAATTTTTGATAGGCATTGCACTCACTGTATGCCCTATAACTGTGTAGCCGAACCACTCCTTTTGGTACAGAAACATATCCAACAAGACATGTGTGGTTGACTGGCCTGATATTGATGTGAATGGTCCCTGTTCCTCCTGCTCTTTCTCCTTTGCCACCACCTCATCCATCATTCATCACCTGAAGCTTTGTTTTAACGGGAGTCATAGAACTGGGATAGTAGCAGGAAAACATCCAGCAATCCTCGGAGGAGGTAGGATATGCGCCAAAACGCTGATCACCTCATGCCTAGCCTCTACCACATACATGCCCTTGCATTCCAAGAAAACAAAGCAGACGCTAACTTCTATCGTCATCATCATGCTCCTCACCTTGGCACTCTCCGCTCCCCTGTTGGAGAAGCCAGGGCCCACTGGAGGAGTCTGGTTCTCTGGTGGGCTCGTCCAATGCTGCCCTAAAGCAGGCCAGGCTAAGAAAAGTGTGGGGGAAGTTCCAAGGAGAAATAGGGGCGGCTGGGGACTGTTTATGGACACCCGGCCAGGGGACCGAGCGTGGATACCCGGGGATTGAGTATGGATACCTCGCTGCCGAGGCAGCCATGAGTTAGTGGCCAGCTTCGGCCTCCTCCAAACTAAAAGGCACCATTTCAAGTGCAAGCTAGCAGTATGGTATTGCAGCCTGAGGGTGGGTGGGTGGCAGTTTGCACACTTACGCTTGCATTCCAAGAAAACAAAGCATACGCTAACTTCCATCATCATCATCATGCTCCTCACCTTGGCACTCTCAGCTCCCCTGATGGAGAAGCCAGGGCCCACGGAGGAGTCTGGTTCTCTGGTGGGCTCGTCCAATGCTGCCCTAAAGCAGGCCAGGCTAATAAAAGTGTGGGGGAAGTTCCAAGGAGAAATAGGAGCGCCTGGGGACCGTTTATGGACACCCGGCCGCCCCCAGGCGGCTGGGGACCGTGTGTGGACACCCGGCCGCGGGGCGGCTGGGGACCGAGTATGGACACCCGGCCAGGGGACCGAGCGTGGATACCCGGCCGCCGGGCGGCTGGGGACTGAGTATGGATACCTCGCTGCCGAGGCAGCCATGAGGTAGTGGCCAGCTTCGGCCTTCTCCAAACTAAAAGGCCCCATTTCAAGTGCAAGCTAGCAGTATGGTTTTGCAGCCTGAGGGTGGGTGGCAGTTTGCACACTTACGCTTGCATTCCAAGAAAACAAAGCAGATGCTAACTTCTATCATCATCATCATGCTCCTCACCTTGGCACTCTCAGCTCCCCTGATGGAGAAGCCAGGGCCCACGGAGGAGTCTGGTTCTCTGGTGGGCTCGTCCAATGCTGCCCTAAAGCAGGCCAGGCTAAGAAAAGTGTGGGGGAAGTTCCAAGGAGAAATAGGAGCGCCTGGGGACCGTTTATGGACACCCGGCCGCCCCCAGGCGGCTGGGGACCGTGTGTGGACACCCGGCCGTGGGGCGGCTGGGGACCAAGCGTAGACACCTGGCCGCCGGGCGGCTGAGGACTGAGTATGGATACCAGGTCGCCGACGCAGCCATGACATGGTGGCCGGTATCTGCGTCCACATGCCTAAAAGGCCAAATTTCAAGTGCAGGCAAGCTAGCAGTATGGTATTGCAGCCTGGGGGTGGGTGGGTGGCAGGTTGCACACTTACGCTTGCATTGCAAGGAATGGGGGAGGTACAATTGAACACTGCCCTGGGACAAGGACTTGCACTGGGATAGTTGCAAGTCTGCATCTTCTGATGCGGCAAGGATCACTTCTGATGGGCACACTTTTAGGCAGTGACCTGGGAGTCAGAGATGCTTCCAGGGGTCTTCCCCATGCTGTTCCCATGTCTTTTCAGCACTGTATGCATGTGTCACACAGCACATGGCCAGATAAAGTTGTAAAATGTTAAAATGACATTTCCCGGTGAATGCATTTGTCACGGTTGAAAGCAATACAAAAGTGCAAAAACGCATAAAAAATGCTACTTGTGAACATAGCCCAAGGTGTGGAGGAGTATTTTTGTTTTTGGTTATTTATTTTACCTTATACACAAGTCTTTACCCTGGAAAGGAAGTTCCTTAACATATTTCACAGGAAAACCGTTTCAATTTCGTTTTTGAACGTTTTATTGTGAGCGCGTAAAAGTGGCTTAATACCTCTGAACACGTTGTTGACAGCAGTGACCTGGGGGTCAGAAATGCTTCCTGGGGCGATCCCCATGCTGTCCCCATGTCTTTTGAGCACTGTCAGTATCGTTTTGGGCACTTTTTAGGCTTTCTACAGACTGCTGGGTGTGCCGCCGCAAAAATGCTCGGGTCTCCCATAGACTAACATTGGGCTCGTTGCTCGGGTCGAGCACCCGAGTATCACGGTGAGCTCGGCCCGAGCTTCGAGCACCCGAGCATTTTAGTGCTCGCTCAACACTATTAAGCACGTGACATTTAATGGAGTATTTCTGGTATTCCTGATTATGTCATCTGTCATGTAATTTTCTTGTATAAATACTGTAGATAAAAAGGCATTTAGCAGATTGGCCTTTCCTTCATCCTCTTCCACCATTTCACCCAGAATATTTTTGAGGGGGCCAACACTATCATTTTTGAGTTTCTTACTGTTTATGTAGTTAAAGAATAGTTTTGAATTATTTTTACTTTCTTTGGCAATGAGTCTCTCTGTCTCAATCTTTGCTGCCTTGATTTGCTTCTTACACAATTTATTTTTCTTGAATTATTTAATGCCTCGTCACTTCCCTCTTATATTGTTTCCTCATCACCCTCTTGTCTTATTTTCTCATCACCTCCCTCTTGTATTACTTTCTTGTCACCTCCCTCTTGTATTATTTTCTCATCACCTCCCTCTTGTATTATTTTCTCATCACCTCCCTCTTGTATTATTTTCTCATCACCGCCCTCTTGTATTATTTTCTCATCACCTCGCTCTTGTATTATTTTCTCATCACCTCCCTCTTGTATTATTTTCTCATCACCGCCCTCTTGTATTATTTTCTCATCACCTCGCTCTTGTATTATTTTCTCATCACCTCCCTCTTGTATTACTTTCTTGTCTCCTCCCTCTTGTATTATTTTCTCATCACCTCCCTCTTGTATTATTTTCTCATCACCTCCCTCTTGTATTATTTTCTCATCACCTCCCTCTTGTATTACTTTCTTGTCACCTCCCTCTTGTATTATTTTCTCATCACCTCCCTCTTGTATTATTTTCTCATCACCGCCCTCTTGTATTATTTTCTCATCACCTCGCTCTTGTATTATTTTCTCATCACCTCCCTCTTGTATTACTTTCTTGTCTCCTCCCTCTTGTATTATTTTCTCATCACCTCCCTCTTGTATTATTTTCTCATCACCTCCCTCTTGTATTACTTTCTTGTCACCTCCCTCTTGTATTATTTTCTCATCACCTCCCTCTTGTATTACTTTCTTGTCACCTCCCTCTTGTATTATTTTCTCATCACCTCCCTCTTGTATTACTTTCTTGTCACCTCCCTCTTGTATTATTTTCTTATCACCTCCGTCTTGTATTACTTTCTTGTCACCTCCCTCTTGTATTATTTTCTCATCACCTCCCTCTTGTATTATTTTCTCATCACCTCCCTCTTGTATTACTTACTTGTCACCTCCCTCTTGTATTATTTTCTCATCACCTCCTTCTTGTATTATTTTCTTGTCACTCCCTTTTGCTTTAATTCTCTAAACTCTTTCTTTTCACCATTTATTACGTCTCTTATAGCTCTATTTATCTATATTGGTTTCCTCCTATTTCTCACTTGTTTATTCCCCATAGGGTATATATTGAGCTCAGGTAGTATTCAGGATGCTTATAAAAGTGCTTTATGCATTTTTATTTCTCAGGATGTTGTCCCAGTTTATGGCACTAAGATCATCTCTTAGTCGTTGGAAATTTGCCTTCTCGAAGTTTAGTGTCCTTGTGGCGCTCCTATATATAACTTGCTGAATGATACATGAAATCTTATTATTTTGTGATCACTATTACCCAAGTGACCCCCAACCTGTATAGTTGATATTCTATCAAGCCTATTGGTTAATATTAGGTCTAGGAGTGCCCCCCTCTTGTTGGGTCCTGAACCAGGTGTGAAAGGTAATTATCTTTTATTATGGTCACATCCTGTTTCTGCTGCTGGACCTGGGTATCAGGGTAGTTTAAGTCCCACGTAAGAATGACTTCTCCCTGATTCGCTGCCTCATCTATTTGTTTTATGAGGATATCTTCTGCCTCTTCCATTATATTTGGAGACTTATAACAAATCCCTATCAGTTGTTACGCTCGCGCTCGGACTGATAAGCGTGAGCATAGGTCGTGGTGCCACTAACCAAGGAGAGCCTGGAGGGGTGTGACTAAGTGCCTCCCCAAGACTGACACTGATGGTGCCGCGATCAGAGGAGAGCCCGTGGAGGCATGGCCAGGTGCTACACTAGGACTGACCTTGGTCACACGGCTGCTGAACCTCAAAGGAGTATGCAGGCACTGGCAGGTCTGGCTGGTATACAGACTAGCACTGGCAGGTGCGGGCAGGTCCGGCTGGTATACAGATTAGCACAGGCAGACTGGCATGACTGATAGACAGGCAGGCTGGCACAGCTGATAGTCAGGAAGGTAGGGCCCAGTTCATACTGGATGGACAGGCACAATTCAGGAAGCACTGGGTCACTGGCAGGTATCACAGAAATACAGGAACAGGTAAGGCCCAGTTCAGACTGGACATACATGAACGGCTTCAGGAAGATCTAGGTATTGGTGTGAGAGGTTCTAGTCCACAGGTGCGGCAAAATAAGGAACAGCAGGAGTGGCCAGATAAGAAACCGCAGGAGCGGCCAGACAGGGAACCGCAGGTGCAAACAAGCAAAGAACCGCATGTGCGGACAAGCAGAGAACCGCAGGTGTGGACAAGCAGAGAACCGCAGGTGCGAACAAGTAGGGAACCGCAGGTGCGGACAAGTAGGGAACCGCAGGTGCGGACAAGCAGAGAACTGCAGGTGCGAACAAGCAGGGAACCGCAGGAGCAGCCAGACAGGGAACCGCAGGTGTCGACAAGCAGAGAACTGCAGGTGCGGCCAGAGAGGGAACCGCAGGAGCGGCCAGACAGGGAACAGCAGGTGCGGCCAAGCAGGTAATTGCAGGTGCGAACAAGCATACAACCGCTGGTGCGGACAAGTAGGGAACCGCAGGTACGGACAAGTAGGGAACCGCAGGTGCGGACAAGCAGAGAACTGCAGGTGCGAACAAACAGAGAACCACAGGTGCGGACAAGCAGGGAACCGCAGGTGAGGACAAGCAGGGAACTGCAGGTGTGGACAAATAGAGAGCCGCAGGTGTGGACAAGCAGGGAACCGCAGGTGCTGACAAGCAGAGAACCGCAGGTGCAGGCAAGCAGAGAACCGCAGATGCAGACTAGAAGGGAACCGCAGTTGCGGAAAAGCAGGGAACCACAGGTGCGGCCAGAGAGGGAACCGCAGGTGTGGACAAGCAGGGAACCGCAGGTGCAGAAAAGCAGGGAACCACAGGTGTGGCCAGACAGGGAACTGCAGGTGTGTCCAAGCAGGGAACCGCAGGTGCGGACAAGCAGGGAACCGCATGCGCGGACAAGCAGGGAACCGCAGGTGCGGACAAGCAGGGAACCGAAGGTGCGGACAAGTAGGGAAACGCAGGTGCGGCCAGACAGAGAACCGCAGGTGTGGACAAGCAGGGAACTGCAGGTGCGGACAAGCAGGGAATCGCAGGTGTGGACAAGCAGAGAGCTGCAGGTGTGGACAAGCTGGGAACCACAGGTGCTGAAAAGCAGAAAACCGCATGTGCTGACAAACAGAGAACCGCAGGTGCAGACTAGTAGGGAACCGCAGGTGCGGAAAAGCAGGGAACCGTAGGTGCGGCCAGAGAGGGAACCGCAGGTGCGGACAAGCAAGGAGCCGCAGGTGCGGAAAAGCAGGGAACCGCAGGTGGGGCCAGACAAGGAACTGCAGGTGTGGACAAGCAGGGAACCGCAGGTGCGGACAAATAGGGAACCGCATGTGCGGACAAGCAGGGAACCGCAGGTGCGGACAAGCAGGGAACCGCAGGTGCGGCCAGACAGAGAACCGCAGGTGTGGACAAGCAGGGAACCGCAGGTGCGGACAAGCAGAGAACCACAGGTGTGGACAAGCAGAGAACCGCAGGTGTGGACAAGCAGAGAACCGCAGGTGAGCACAAGTAGGGAACTGCAGGTGCGGACAAGTAGGGAACCGCAGGTGCGGACAAGCAGAGAACCGCAGGTGCGAACAAGCAGGGAACTGCAGGAGCAGCCAGACAGGGAACCGCAGGTGTCGACAAGCAGAGAACTGCAGGTGCGGCCAGAGAGGGAACCGCAGGAGCAGCCAGACAGGGAACAGCAGGTGCGGCCAAGCAGGGAATTGCAGGTGCGAAAAAGCATACAACCGCAGGTGCGGACAACTAGGGAACCGCAGGTACGGAGAAGTAGGGAACCGCAGGTGCGGACAAGCAGAGAACAGCAGGTGCGAACAAGCAGAGAACCACAGGTGCGGACAAGCAGGGAACCGCAGGTGCGGACAAGCAGGTAACTGCAGGTGTGGACAAATAGAGAGCCGCAGGTGTGGACAAGCAGGGAACCGCAGGTGCTGACAAGCAGAGAACCGCAGGTGCAGACAAGCAGAGAACCGCAGATGCAGACTAGTAGGGAACCGCAGTTGCGGAAAAGCAGGGAACCACAGGTGCGGCCAGAGAGGGAACCGCAGGTGTGGACAAGCAGGGAACCGCAGGTGTAGAAAAGCAGGGAACCACAGGTGTGGCCAGACAGGGAACTGCAGGTGTGTACAAGCAGGGAACTGCAGGTGTGTACAAGCAGGGAACCGCAGGTGCGGACAAGCAGGGAACCGCAGGTGCGGACAAGCAGGGAACCGCAGGTGCGGCCAAACAGAGAACCGCAGGTGTGGACAAGCAGGGAACCGCAGGTGCGGACAAGCAGAGAACCGCAGGTGTGGACAAGCAGAGAACCGCAGGTGCGACCAGACAGGGAACCACAGGAGCACCCAGACAGGGAACTGCAGGTGTCGACAAGCAGAGAACCGCAGGTGCGGCCAGACAGGGAACCGCAGGAGCGGCCAGACAGGGAACCGCAGGTGCGGCCAAGCAGGGAATTGCAGGTGCGAAAAAGCATACAACCGCTGATGCGGACAAGTAGGGAACCGCAGGTGCGAACAAGCAGAGAACCGCAGGTGCGGACTAGTAGGGAACCGCAGGTGCAGAAAAGCAGGGAACCACAGGTGCTGCCAGAGAGGGAACCGCAGGTGCGGACAAGCAAGGAACCGCAGGTGCGGAAAAGCAGGGAACCGCAGGTGCGGCCAGGCATTGAACTGCAGGTGTGGACAAGCAGGGAACAGCAGGTGTGGACAAGCAGGGAACCGCAGGTGCGGACAAACAGAGAACCACAGGTGCGACAAGCAGAGAACCGCAGGTGTGGACAAGCAGAGAACCGCAGGTGTGGACAAGCAGAGAACCGCAGGTGCGACTAGACAGAGAAACGCAGGAGCAGCCAGACAGGGAACCGCAGGTGTCGACAACCAGAGAACCACAGGTGCGGCCAGACAGGGAACCGCAGGAGCGGCCACACAGGGAATCGCAGGTGCGGCCAAGCAGGGAATCGCAGGTGCGGCCAAGCAGGGAATTGCAGGTGCGAAAAAGCATACAACTGCTGGTGCGGACAAGTAGTGAACAGCAGGTGCGGACAAGCAGGGAACTGCAGGTGCGAACAAGCAGGGAACTGCAAGTGCGGACAAGCAGGGAACCGCAGGTGCGGACAAGCAGGGAACCGCAGGTGTGGACAAGCAGAGAGCCGCAGGTGCGGACAAGCAGGTAACCGCAGGTGCGGACAAGCAGAGAACCGCAGGTGTGGACAAGCAGAGAACTGCAGGTGCAGACTAGTAGGGAACCGCAGGTGCGTAAAAGCAGGGAACCACAGGTGCGGGCAGAGAGGGAACTGCAGGTGCAGACAAGCAGGGAACCGCAGGTGCGGAAAAGCAGGAAACCACAGGTGCGGCCAGACAGGGAACTGCAGGTGTGGACAAGCAGGGAACCGCAGGTGCGGACAAGCAGGAAATGCTTGTGCAGACAAGCAGGGAACCGCAGGTGCGGCCAGACAGAGAACCGCAGGTGTGGACAAGCAGGGAACCGCATGTGCGGACAAGCAGAGAACGCAGTTGTGGACAAGCAGATAACCGCAGGTGCGGACAAGCAGGGAACAGCAGGTGCAGACAAGCAGGGAACCGCAGGCATGGACAAGCAGAGAACCGCAGGTGCGGACAAGCAGAGAATCGCATGTGCAGACAAATAGGAAACCGCAGGTGCGGACAAGCAGGTAACCACAGCTGCGGCCAGACAGGGAACTGCAGGTGCGGACAAGCAGGGAACCGCAGGTGCGGCTAGACAGGGAACTGCAGGTGTGTACAAGCAGGGAACCGCAGGTGCGGACAAGCAGGGAACCGCATGTGCGGACAAGCAGGGAACCACAGGTGTGGACAAGCAGGGAACCGCAGGTGCGGCCAGACAGAGAACCACAGGTGTGGACAAGCAGGGAACCGCATGTGTGGACAAGCAGAGAACGCAGGTGTGGACAAGCAGATAATCACAGGTGCGGACAAGCAGGGAACCGCAGGTGCAGACAAGCAGGGAACCGCAGGCGTGGACAAGCAGAGAGCCACAGGTGCGGAAAAGCAGGGAACCGCAGGTGCGGACAAGCAGAGAACCGCAGGTGCGGACAAGCAGAGAATCGCATGTGCAGACAAATAGGAAACCGCAGGTGCGGACAAGCAGGTAACCGCAGGTGCGGCCAGACAGGGAACCGCAAGTGCGGACAAGCAGGTAACCGCAGGTGCGGCCAGACAGGGAACTGCAGGTGTGCACAAGCAGGGAACCGCAGGTGCGGACAAGCAAGGAACCGCATGTGCGGACAAGCAGGGAACCGCAGGTGCGGACAAGCAGGGAACCGCAGGTGCGGCCAGACAGAGAACCGCAGGTGTGGACAAGCAGAGAACCGCAGGTGCGGACAAGCAGGGAACCGCAGGTGCAGAAAAGCAGAGAACAGCATGTGCGGCCAGACAGGGAACCACAGGTGCGGACAAGCCGGGAACCTCAGGTGCGGACAAGCAGAGAACCACATGTGCGGCCAGACAGGGAGCTGCAGGTGTGGACAAGCAAGGAACCGCAGGTGCGGCCAAGCAGAGAACCGCAGGTGCGGACAAGCAGAGAACCCCAGGTGCAGATAAGTAGGGAACCGCAGGTGCGGACAAGCAGGGAACCGCAGGTGCGGTCAAACAGGGAACCGAAGGTGCGGACAAGCAGGGGACCGCAGGTGCGGACAAGCAGGGAACCGCAGGTGCGGCTAGACAGGGAACCGCAGGTGCGGCCAGACAGGGAACCACAGGTTCAGCCAGACAGGGAACCGCAGGTGCAGACAAGCAGGGAACCGCAGGTGCAGACAAGCAGTGAACCGCATATGGGGACAAGCAGGGAACCGCAGGTGCGGCCAGACAGTGAACCGCAGGTACGGCCAGACAGGGAACCACAGGTTCGGCCAGACAGGGAACTGCAGGTGTGAACAAGCAGGGAACCGCAGGTGTGGACAAGCAGAGAACCGCTGGTGCGGACAAGCAGAGAACCGCAGGTGTGGACAAGCAGAGAACCGCTGGTGCGACCAGATAGAGATCCGCAGGTGTGGACAAGCAGGGAACCGCAGGTGCGGACAAGCAGAGAACCGCAGGTGTGGACAAGAAGAGAACCGCTGGTGCGACCAGACAGGGAACCGCAGGAGCGGCCAGACAAGGAACCGCAGGTGTGAACAAGCAGGGAACCGCAGGTGCGGACAAGCAGAGAACTGCAGGTGCGGACAAGTAGGGAACCACAGGTGCGGACAAGTAGGGAACCGCAGGTGCGGACAAGTAGAGAACTACTGGTGCGGACAAGCAGAGAACCGCAGGTGCGGACAAGCAGGGAACCGCAGGTGCGGACAAGCAGGGAACCTCAGGTGTGGACAAGCAGGGAACCACAGGTGCGGACAAATAGAGAACCGCTGGTGCGGACAAGCAGAGAACCGCAGGTGTGAACAAGCAGGGAACTGCAGGTACCAACATGACAGACAGGGTCAGGTTCACACGGGGTACTTACTAAGAAGTAGCAAGTGTTCACACAAATCACTAATGTTGCACAGAAACAACAGATTAGGGATAGGGACTGGTTCAGATGTAATACCCTAGAGTGTATTACTAAGTAAAAGAACTGTTAGGCTGTGTGTCCACTGCATTTTTAAGCATTTCCGCAGCGGGAATTCCGCTTGGTAGAAGGTCTGCAATGTTCCCCAATGATAATCCGCATGTGCTGTGCACATGCTGCGGAAATTTCCGCTGCGGATTATCATTGCGTAAAAATCTGCAGCATTACCAATTATTTTGCGGAATCGTGGTGTTTTAGCCGCCATTGACTTGCATTGGAACGCATGGAATCCGCATGACTACACGTGCACATGCGGATATCATGCTTATGGTACCCGGGTCTGGAGAAGAGGAGACTCTCCTCCAGACGTGGGTACCATAGTACCTGTAATTAAAACAGAATTAAAATAATTAAAATTAAAAAAAACCTTATACTCACCTTTCCGGCGCCCCCCGGTCTCTTCTGAGTGGTGCTGCTGTCTCCTTGCCTTCTGGAGGTGGTCTGCAAGGACCTTCCGTGACGTCATTTAGTCATGTGACGGTCACGCGACCGCCGACATCAGCGGTCAGGTGATGGTCGCCTGACCATCACTTGACTAAATTACGTCATGGAAGGTCCTTTTTAGAGCACCGGGAGCCGCCGAAGATACCGGACGCATCGCTGAGGAACGCCGGGGGCCATCTGAAGGTGAGTATAATGTTTTTTTTTTTGTTGTTTTTTACTATTGATGCTGCATTTGAAGCATCGTAACTTGGTCACACTATATAAATCCATGCCGTTTACATGTATTTATATAGTGTGACCAAGTTGTCAAGCACTTTTCCAAGAGATGCTAAAATCGCTTGGAAAAGCGCTTGTTAACCCCCATGCAGAAATGCATGCAAAAACGCTTGACAAACGCTTCTACCTGGCAGGAAAAACACATGTAAAATCCGCATGTGTTTTTTCTGCCAGGGAGAAGCAGAAACGCTCAGGAAAAATCCGGAGCATTTCTGCATCGTGGGCACATAGCCTTAATATACTGTATTGACGTTATTGTGAGTCAGCACTTATTATGCTTGTTGTAAGGAAACAGTTAACATCTTCACCAAGGCAGGTTGCCAAGAGAATAGTTGTTGGGTGGGGTAATAGTGTACAAAAGTAAGACACAATATAGTTTAGTGTGAGTGTATAGTTAGAGAAGTTCTACAGGTGGGACAGAAGGAGTAGCAGCCATGAGGAACATGTGAGGGGATTAATATCCTTTCCCCTAACAGCAGGTCGCTTAGAGATGGACTAAGTGGAGAAAAGCCGTAGGATTTCCTGAGGAGTAGAGCCATCCAGGTCGAGGGAATTCCCTGGTCTTCACAGCACCTTGGCCTACACGTTGTGAATGCAGGAGGAGTACGGACCTGGTGAGTACTGGAGAGAACAGGAATCTTACAACAACATGAAGGTCAGAGGGAGCAGGGATGGAGGGGTCTGCTGGGGCATGCCAACTCAGTGGGATAGAAAGGAACTTCTATCATTTCAGTTTGGAGAACAGGATGGGCTTTGTTCACACTTGCTTAATACCGCGCCTCTCATCTGCCGTTTTCCCTTTATCTGTCGCTAAATGCCTGCCTACAGCACCGTGTCATCTGCACATGATTGCTCTGCACCATCTGTGGCTGTGTAAATCCCTTGTTGGCTGTGTGCAACAAGTAAAGTGATCTTCTGCTTGAAAAGCGCACCTGCCTCGGACTCCTCTATGATCCGCCCTCTCCCCTGTCACCATGGGGAACGTCAACCACACTGCACACCATCAAAGGGGACAGGAACAGCGACGTTTAACCCCTGTGCGTCCCTTTAAATAATGTGACTCTACAGCGCCAGGCATTGAGTACGGGCACCACCGACCTCGTGACCAGGGACCACAGAGAAGTTCCGACCCATGCCCAACATACTGGAGGGTTATTCCATCCATACAAAGCCCTTAGCTCCGGGGATAACACACAGATACTGCAGGTTTTGAGATTGGTACTGGTTAAGATACTTCAGGTTTAAAGATAGACACTAGTTTAGATACGGCAGGTTTTAGAGATAGGTACTGGTGCGGACAAAGGAGTTATAGGGAGAGATTAGACTTAAATACAAACAGGTACAGGGATAGGAGTTAATACAAACAAGAACGGACACAGATACAAACAGGTTCAGGGATAGGTTCTAATAGAGACAAGAACAGGCACAAATACAAACAGAGTCAGCGTTCAGGCCTGGGTATTCAGCCCCCATGGTGGCAGGAACAGGACAGGACCTGGCAACTCAGAAGTTGCACAAACACACTGAAAGAGAATGTTGTTCAGGAATCTCCCAAGAGGTGGAGGTGCTTTAAGTACCCAATGCCTCTTAGCAATAGACTGGGCATACATTAGGAATGAGCGCACTGCTTCTTTAAGAATCAGGAAATACAGGCGCGGCCACCCTAAGAACGCAGCCAGGAAAAATGTACAACAAGCAGAGGACTGGGTGCTCACTGCACACAGCAAGCAGAGGACAGGGAACATACTGCACAGCCTAGAGTGGTAAGTCGGTGTCCCTGCATGGTGGGGGGTGGGAAGCCATGCAGGGATGCTGGCAGTGATGTTACAGCAGTATTTTATTATTCTTTCTCCCTCCTCCTGCTTAGTGTATTGACTGTGTCAACACCTCCACCCTTGCAACCCCCGTTAGTCTCTGTTATAGTAATTTTTGTAACAACCATGTCATTTATGTATATATTCAGCATGCTCATTAATAAGAGATTGAATCCTTATAGAAAATATAGGTTTACTGAAAGGTCATAGCATGACTGAAAAGTAGAAAGATGTTATCTTTGTGGTCAGAAACAGCTGACATTCTGAGATATATAGAGACAGTAATCATATATTTTGAAAACCAGGATCTGAGAATATTATCTATAGTCTTCAGCAAGAATTAATTGTAACTGACTCTATTATCTGATTGTCTATATTTCGCACTGCCTATATAGGCTTGATCAAAATATATTAGCGTCAGACAGCCTGCTGAGAATCTCACCTGGTGTAACAAGTAAAGAGACTGAGATTTACTTCTGGAATTCAGGTGTTGACTTGACTCACTTGGTAAAAGGTGAAATTCTCCTGTTAGTTTCCTCCTTACTGATGTTTATCTTTAGTCATAGTTCTTCACATCTAGTATATAACATGACAAATTCAGTGACTGGCGATATATAAACCTTCACAACTGTGCACTCACATTCCCTTTCAGTACTTTGGATCTAATCTGCAGACTATAAGAGAAGGAGCCGGCTGACATATAGGTGTCTGGAAGAGATTTATACCATTTATGTGACATCACAGCCATGGACTCTGGTAAGCTACTACACTATTCATAGGATATACTGATTATATAGGTGGCCACTGTATGGAATATATCGGGGCTGTAATTGCCATAAATGCAGGGCACAAAGTTACTGTTGTTTTTTGGAAAACTTGTCATAATATCACTAAAAAATCTTTATGAGGTTTAATTTGAAGATCCTGAGCCCCAATGACAAATTTATAACAACCCCCCACCTTACATGAATTATATTATTGGTCCCCTTATATGGGTTAGAAAGACCTTTAATAGTACAGCTCACACCTGACTCCAAAAGAGTTCTCATTTTAAGCAACTGATATGTACCCTTTCTTCAACTTTTAGGGTGCTCATAGCCCTTAGATAGAGGTCAGTCGACTTCTTTCTCTATCAACCACCCACATAGGTGCACACTCGGTTGAGCTGAGCATATGTTTTCAATATGGTTTCATTTTGTTTCTTTGTTAGGTTTTGTCTGTTAAATGACCACAGTGTGAACATGCTCTTATATGTTGCATGTATACCAACTTATGCTGTGGCTAATTTTTTGGGTTTTGCTGTAGTTTCTTGTACTTTGTACAAACACAGGTGTGGCTCCCTTGTTTGAGCTAGGCATTTCATTTATATAGATTCCCATGGCCAGTCGGACCCCTGTCATGTTCCTCCCCTATATACTTTGAGGTTGTCTGATACAAGGTGAGGTTTTAATAGTACAGGATAGGACTGTCCCGATTGGGTACACCTTGTCGCGGTGGGATGTTTTTAATTTTTTTTTATAAAAAAAAAGTCCTAAATACCCTAATTTATTTACAGTATATGTACTATTACTATTTACTTAGTAACGTATTCAAGACATCCTGAGGGATCTTGCTCCATTCCATTTGCAAATCTGCAAACAATCCATCTTTATTGCTCTGGATACAGGCCCCAGCTCGTCGCCCTTACTCATCCCAAAGGTGCTCTATAGGGTTTACATCAGGTGATTGGCTTGGCCATTGCAACAAGCGAACATTTTTCTTTACTAACCAATTTTTGACTAAATTGGATGTGTGCTTTGGATCATTGTCTTGCTGGAATTTCCACCCCCTACCTATTTAGATTTACCGTGTGACAGCATTACATTCTCCAGTATATCCTTGTACATGGTAGCATTTAATATTTCCATCAATTCTATGCAGAGGGCCAATGGCAGATGCAGAAAAACAGCTGTGACGATACAGTTTAATAATCTTAATAAGCCAGACGATTAGATTAGTTAAGCCAAGAGTAATACACTATTGTGTTCATGTTGACTTGTAAATGTATGTGTTTTTCTGTGGCTGATCAAGAAGGACATACGATTATTTGTATAACCCTGATTGTTGTCTCCTCTTGGGTCTGTGAACAATGAATGTTTACTAAATATGTTGATTAAGCTTTGTGTGGACCCTGTGGCTTGTGGCTTGTTGACTCACAAGACAGGAGGACAAACTATGCAAATTTATCAAATGCTCAAACAATGAGATCTGAGCCCTGCCCTTTCCCCTCAACCTATGACTGATGACCTTACACAGTTGTAAATATAAACAGGGGTGTCTGTACTGTGAAAGCTGAATCAAGGAGAGACACTGCTCCACTGACCATCAGAGAGACCATGGATACATTTGGGGAGACCAGGTTGGGACAATGAAGTCACCTGTCCCCATGGATATGTTGTTTGGGGTTGCC
This sequence comes from Phyllobates terribilis, assembly GCF_046119375.1. Classification (NCBI taxonomy): domain Eukaryota; kingdom Metazoa; phylum Chordata; class Amphibia; order Anura; family Dendrobatidae; genus Phyllobates; species Phyllobates terribilis. The sequence goes on along the minus strand of NW_027362774.1, from coordinate 28,419,767 downwards.
AGGTGGGACCCACCGGTCGCCTGCAACCCATGGAGACATTTGGAGAAGCCAGATTGGGACCAGCTGGTCATCTGGCCCCATGAAAACTCTCAGGGAGGCCAGGGTGGGACACTCCTGGGGTCTCCTGGCCTTGTACCTCGATGGACTGCTAGCTTCCTAAGGTTGCCGCTACCGTCTCTCTGTGGTGGCACGCCAGAAGCGGGGGGCCACTGGTTGAGGTAGTTGGCCATGAAAGTCCCAAAGTCACAGCTGTTCTATCCCAGGCAGGTGGAGCGGAAGGGTGAGACTGTGTAATGTTGTACCTTGGGTATATGCTGGGACTGTTCTATGTGTTTATTGTCCACTTTGTGATTCAAAAAAGTATTGCCACGCTATTTTACCCTCACCCTGTGTTGTCTAGTAGTGGTTATAGTAGTAGTTGTCGAGTAGTGTTATGCCTACGGAAGACCAACTGCATGGGCTCCTCAGAGGACTCAGACCAGGATTCCCTTGGTCTTAAACCTCACACAAATTGGGGTGTCAATGAGCGCTTTCCAGAGTCCAGTATATATAGGAGAGGGGAGTGGCTAACAGTGAACAGCTGAGAGCATCACTTTGTGAAGCTTCCAAAAGCTCTCAGTAGTAGATTAACCCCTGCACTGCTAAAAGAAATCATTTCATATGCAAGTGACAGGCTTCTAATGAGTGCAAAACTGGGAGGAATCAGACGCAGTAGTCTTCTGGCGCCTTTCTGTCACGGTAAACCTGTAACAGCTATGCCACGTCTCCTCACCAGCGTGTGGCCCACCCACCACCTCACCCTTCGTGATCTGGCGACGTCCTCTATTGTTCCTCCTGGCAGGCACCCCGACAGGTGCATCGCCAGGTGTGCCCACTGCTTTTATCTCTGCGACTGCAGATCCAGGAGAAGCAGGCTGCGCCACCGGAACAGGCCGTGGCCTGCTCGCTCCCGCCGCAGCAGGGCGGCTGGGAGGATTCCTGCTGAGCCTTCAGGGTCCCTGGTGGGGCTCCTAAGTCTGCGTCTGCGGCAAGGGGTCACGTTGGGAATTAAAAGGGTTGTCCAGTACTTTTAAAAATATGTCAATGTGTTTTAATGATAAATAGAAGCTTCTATCTAATTACCTCCTGGTGCTGTTGACTCGCCCCCTGGGCCATGGGGCGCTCAGGACCGGGCTTCAGGGCAATGCTGGGAGTAGTAGTGGCAACCTGGTCCCGTGGTTCAGGGTGGTCAGACCAGTGGCAGTCTTTTATATGTTTTAGGTAATGTCCGACTACGCCACCCGTGGATTGCGGTCAGGGAGGACCGCCGCTGCAAGGCAGACCGCTGAGGCTGGTGTTGGGGATGCAGCAGGGAATAGTACAACTCCCCACGGGAGGAGTGTAGCCTCAGGGCTTGTAATAGGATGCTGGGGGTGATGGTGCAGGCGCAGCAGTAACCATACAGAGTCCAATAATGCAGTCCAGGGTCTTTTACTGCAGATCTTATCACAGACCCACCAGGAGTAAAGGGTAGGAATGGACCTGGGTGTCTGAGGGCATTCGGGCGAGCTCCGCTGGTCAGGGTGAGTGGGTAGGCCTACCGTTCTCTCTCTGCCCTTGCTGACAATCTCCCCCTTTAGTGGTATGATAGCCCACGTCCCTGAGCTTGCCGTGTACTATGCCTGTATGGCTTGCGACTCGGGCCTTAGGTACCTGTAGCTTCTCCGTGCTGTATCGGTCCCTCTGTGTGGCGGAGCCTCCAAGCTTCTTAGGCCAAGGGACCTGAAATCCCTTGCGGGTTGGTTATCTGCTGCAGGACCTGCAACCCTGACAGCCTCGGACCCCAGTGTCCGGTTGTGTAGTCTCTCTCTGCCAGGACCGGCTCTCGTCGCCTCTGTCCCTGGCTTTCTGTTCCTCCTTTGCCTCCTGGACTCCTCAGCTGCGGCTGACCTGTCCCTCTCTTCTGGGAACCCTTCTGGATGCTTCAGAAGTGGGTCCTGGTCTCCCTAACCCTGCCCTCAGTTCCAGCTTTTATAGGGGCAGCCTGCTTCCCCTACTGGCCTGGGACAGGAGGTGCTGCATGCAAATGGTCCATGACCAGTGAACCTCCCTCCTGCTCTCAAACACAGCCTTACAAGTTTGTGGCATCCAGGCCTGGGGTGACACATTCCCCCCTAGGAAAGCTTAGTACTCCGGGACTAAACAAGAAACACGATACAGGGTAAAAATTATAACATAAACACAACAGAGAAAGAAATAACAAACAACACCACATATTGAGTTCTTTAGGTCACAGTATGGCCTGTGACCGGGTGTCCATTTCACCCAATAAGGCGAAGCCTCAACCGGTGCGGGGACCTGTCCAAAGCAAACCCCAAACGTTGGCCCTGGGCGTGGCTGCAAGGCGAAGCAAACTACTTTGGACCACTCGGGACCACGCCAGACTGGTTTTTCTTCCATGGCCGTCTTCGCAAGAGGCACCAAGTGCAACTATTTACAAGGCAGTTCCGGTTATCCAAAGTTCATAACCTGTCAGTCCATATATCTAGACAAACTATATCCTCCAGCGAGCTGGTGTATGACCCCTAGTGCTCCTGGTTGACCTCCTTAAACCATTGTCTGGTGGTGGACCAACCTGGCTTTCCCCACTATCATTGAGGGTACAGCTACTAGCTGGGTGTACAGGCAGGGCAGGCAGCTGTCTGCGGGTCCTTTGGCTTACCGCAGGCATGGCAGGCTCACTGTCAGCAGAGGGTTGACTCTCCTGGGCTGCTGGCGTGGGTTCTTCCGCCTCTGGGGCCGCTTGCTCTTCTTGTTCTTCCTGTCCTCCTGTAGGCTCCTGCTGGGTAGGCTGAAGGAAGTGTAGGACGGGTACCACTATTGCGCCATTTATCTGAGTCCAGGTCCGGGGGAACTCTCCGAGAACTGTGCTGATCATCTCTTCCTTGTCCTCTGCGGGTTCAAGGTCATCTTGATCTTCACTTGGACTCTGTAGTTGCTCGGGGCACCGTTTTAGGTGGTCTCTGGAGACGGTGCTAGTGGTTTCTCCTCCATCCTTGGTAATCACACATACTTTCGGGTTGTCGTGGTCGGACTGCAGTACTGTGTACGGGTCTCTCTCCCACTGGTCATCCAGCTTGTGTAACCTTCTCTTCCGCTTCAGGACCTGCTCACCAGGTTCCAGGGGACCAGCAGGGGTGTGTTGGTTGAAGAGCCTTTCTTGCTTTTCTCTCGCTTGAGCCAGACTCCTCTCCACACTCTCCTGTACCTTCTTGTACTGTAGCCGCCGTTCCGTATCCGAGTCCGCGTCTGGGGAGGTGTCCTCAGGTGTCAGGACTCCCATTTCCAGGTCGATCGGCAGCTTACCTGGTCTTGCTCGCATCAGGTAAGCCGGGGTGCAATTTGTAGCATTCACCGGGATATGGTTGTACAAGTCAATCAGGTCTGGCAGCTTCTCTGGCCACAGGCTGCGTTCTTCCAGGGGTAACGTCTTGAGGAGATCAATGACGATATTGTTCATCTTCTCACACAGCCCGTTGGTTTGCGGGTGGTAAGGCGTTGTCCGAATCTTCCTACAGCCGTAGAGGTTGCAGAACTCCTGGAATACTTCAGCCTCAAACACTGGACCTTGATCTGTCAAGACCTGTTCCGGATACCCATGTGGACGGCAGAAGTGTTGCTGGAAGGCTCTGGCCACTGTTTGGGCTGTCAGGTCTTTAACAGGAACCACTACCAGGAACCGGGAGTAATGGTCCAAAATTGTCAGGGCATAGACGTAGCCCGACCGGCTTGGAGCCAATTTCACATGGTCCAGAGCTACCAGCTCAAGAGGCTGCCTGGTGACGATGGGCCTCAAGGGTGTCTGCTGGCTGGTACGGTCCTTCCTTCTGAGGTGACATGGGCCGCAGTCCCTGCTCCACTTCTCGATGGCCCTTCTCCTGCCGACCCAGTAGAACTGCTCTCTCAGTAGGAACTCCAGTTTCTTCCACCCGAAGTGTCCCGCTCTGTCATGGTAGGCCTCCAGGACCATGGCTGCATCTCGCCTTGGGACCACTATCTGCCAGGTCAGCTCGTGCGTCCAGTGGTTGACAAGCCTTCTGCACAGCTTACCCTCGTAGAGGAATAGCCTGCTTTTCTCCTTCCATATCTGCTTGGCTTCCTCTGGAGCGTCCGGGCCAGGGCTAGCGTCTTCCTGGGTTAACATGTCTTGCACCAGGCGTATTGCAGGGTCGCTATCTTGCGTTTCAGCCCAGCCGTGGTGGGATAAGGGATTGAACATGACGGTGGTTAAGTCTTTGTCTCTTACCCGGTGAGAATGCTGAGTGGCCCCATACCGGTGGAACGCAGGGAGCTCTATTTCCTCCAGCTCTTCCGAGTCGTCTTCTCCTTCAGGTAGGTGGGGTATTCTTGATAGGGCGTCTGCGTTGGTGTTGGTTCTGCCCATCCGGTATTTGATTGTGAAGTCATAATTGGATAGCCGGGCCATCCACCGCTGTTCTAGGGCACCTAGTCTTGCATTGTCCAGATGTGTCAACGGGTTGTTGTCCGTGTACACGGTGAACTTTGCGGAGGCCAGGTAATGCTTAAACCGTTCTGTGACGGCCCATACCACTGCCAAGAATTCTAGCTTGAAGGAGCTGTAGTTCTCCGGGTTTCTTTCAGTGGGCCTCAGCTTCCGGCTGGCATACGCGATCACCCTTTCTCTGCCCTGTTGGTTCTGTGACAGTACGGCTCCCAGCCCCACATTACTGGCATCTGTGTGGAGGATAAAAGGCTGGCCATAATCGGGGTAGGCCAGGATCTCATCCCCCGTGAGGACCATCTTCAACTGGCGGAAGGACTCCTCTTCCGGCTTGTCCCACTTGAAGGGTGGCTTGTGACTTCTGGAAGTAGATTGCCCTATCAGGAGGTCCTGCATAGGGGCTGCCATCTTAGTGAACCCGGGGATGAACCTTCGGTAGTAGCCTACCAACCCGAGGAATTGCCTCACTTCCTTGATGTTAGAGGGGCTTGGCCAGCTCTTGATGGCTGTAACTTTGTCGGGGTCGGGGGCTACTCCCTCTGCACTCACCACATGTCCTAGGTATTGGACCTTCGGTTTTAACAGGTGGCACTTTGAAGGCTTCACTTTCAGGCTGTAGCCTGCCAGGGCTTCGAACACCTCGGCCAGGTGCTTTAGATGGTCCTCGTAAGTCTTCGAATAGACGATCACGTCGTCCAGGTAAAGGAGGACCGTCTCGAAGTTTCGGTGCCCTAGACAGCATTCCATCAGCCTCTGGAAGGTCCCTGGTGTGTTGCAGAGCCCGAAGGGCATACAGTTGAACTCGCTCAGTCCCATCGGGGTGGTGAAGGCGGTCTTCTCCTTGTCAGCCTCTGCCACAGGAACCTGCCAGTACCCGCTAGTAAGGTCCAAAGTAGAGAAGAAATTAGCTGATTTTAGAGCTGCTAAAGACTCCTCTATCCTAAGTAACGGGTACGCATCTTTATGGGTGATACGATTGATTTGTCTATAGTCCACGCACATTCTCATGGTACCGTCTTTCTTTTTTACCAGAACTAAGGGGGCTGCCCAGGAGCTACCGCTATCTCTAATGACCCCAGCTTCTTTCATTTCTCTTAGCATGCCCTTTGCGTTCTGATAATGTGCAGGGGGTACAGGTCTGTGTCTCTCTTTTATTGGTGGGTGGCTCCCCGTGGGGATGTGGTGTTCTACCCCTTTCACTCTGCCGAAGTCTAGCGGGTGCTTACTAAAAATTCTCTTGTACTCCTGAACCACCCGGTAGACTCCTTGTTTTTGGTGCAGGGGAGTGGAGTCAGCACCCACATGGAGTTTCTGGCACCAGTCCTCCTTTTGTTTCTGGGAGCCATTACCCTCCGCCTGTGGAGATGGAGGCAACGGTTCCACGGCCCTGATAGCTTTGTGCTCAACAGCAAACAGTTTGGCAAGTGTAGCGTACCTGGGTAGGTGTACCTCCCTCTTCCCAATGTTGAGAATGCGAACGGGCACCCTCCCATGACGGACATCAACCACCCCCCGGGCTGTCAAAATGGTGGGCCTGCTGTCTGAGTACATGGGTTCTACCATGGCTTAGTAGTCTCTGCCTCTCAACCCGATTGCAGTCTGACACCAGATCATCATTTCACTTTTGGCAGGCATGGAAATGGGGAATGGGTCACTCATTCTTATGCTACCGATCTCACCACCAGACAGTTCTACCTGCTGCCGTCTCATCAGGGCTCTTATCTCTTTCTGGAGGACCCTCTGTTGGCTGGAGCTCGCATTCATCGCCACCTGCTGTAAAATCACAATTACTTCTGAAAGACAGTTTTCAATTACATTAGTACCTACAGTTATTTTAGGGTGACTTTCACGATGGTCAATGTCCACAATGATCACCCCCTGTGCCGGCAGTTCCACCTTACCAATCTTGATGGTCATCTCTCTGAACCCCACCTGCGGCATGGGTTGGCCATTGCTGGCAATGATGCTTAAGTCATCGTCTGGGTAGCGGGTTATGTCAGCGTCACTCCAGTACCGCTTGAAAAGTACGTAGGGGATGGTAGTCACTTGAGACCCGGTGTCCAGCAGTGCACTCATGGGGATACCGTCCAGCACTACGGGTAAGACCGGGCGTCCCCCCACGTACTTATCACGCCAATTAGACGGGCCTGATGACCTTATGCCTGGGGGTTGGCCCTCTGCCCCAGGTCGGACCCATTTAAAGTACAGTACCTTGCTATGTGTCCTGGCTGACTGCAACGGCGGCAAATCGGCTGTCCATCCTCAGTGTAGCGGTCGGCGGGCCTCCCTCTGAACGGCGGGATCCTCCTCTGTCAACGCCACGGGACATCCTCTGGACTGGAGGCCAGCTCGATTGGTCTTGACGGTTCCACCTGCAACCACTGTACGGTCCTGCTTAATGCAGCCACACTCTTTGTTAGCTCCTGGACCTGATGGTGCAGGTCTGCAGGCTGGGATGGATTTAGGGCCTGTGCATCAGCCCCCACAAGGTCTGCGGGGTAGGGCACTGCCCCCTGGTGGTAAGTGATGGCAGGGCGCCGGGAAGCTACCGTGCCACCTGCTCCGGGTTCTCTGAGCACCCGGATGACCCGATCCTTGAACTGCGCAAAAGTCAAATTGGGGTTCTGTAGGGCCATGAGGCGCAGCTGGGTTCTGTGGGCGCTGGACAGCAGACCTTCTATGAACTGGTCAGTCAACAGTTTATCAGAGTCCTGCACGCTACCAGGGTCAGCTTGTTTGATAGCTCTCAGGGCTTCTTGCAGGTTCAAGGCATAGTCTCTGATACTATCCTGGGCCCGCTGCTTACAGCCATAGAACCGCATTTTGATTTCTGCTGAGGTACGGGTATAAAAGGTACTCCGCAGCCGGGTCAGAATGTCCTTTTCTGTCCTTTTCTCCTCATCTGACCATGATTTCACTTCCCGCTGGGCTGCACCGGTGAGCTGCCCCGTCAGAATGCTCACTTTCTGTTCTTCTGTCAGGGGATAAACTTTGAATAAACTGTGCAGTCTTTCAATAAAGTCAGTTAAGGTATGGGGGTCCCCTGAGTATTGGGGTAGCCAGGCTGCTCCGGGGATGTAGGGCATAGAGAACGGTATCACCGCTGCTGCAGCCCCGCCGGTTGTAGAGGGCCCCTCCGCGTCCGTCATCTTCCTCCCCCCTAGTTAAGCGTGGCCTACCTTCCGACGATCCTCTTCTGTAGGCCGCGGCTCCGCTGGTGCTGCTCTGTGTTAGGACCTTGCGTCGCGTCCTGGTGACGTCAGCGTCGCTCTCTCTCCCTTCCAGGACCTTGCGCAGCGTCGGTGCATAGGGCGGGGCTTCAAGTCTCGCGCGCTTTGGACGTCCACGCCCCTCTTCTTCCCGCGCGGCGTCCTGAAGATGGTGTCCGATGGCGGGAAAACGGCTGAAGATGGCAGGAAAACGGCTGAAGATGGCGAGAAACTGCTGAAGATGGCGGGAGACGGCTGAAAACGGCAGGAAACTGCTCCCGATGGTGGGAAACTTCTTTTTAAGGTACGTGTACAGTCTTTTTCAGGCACGCAATACCCGTTTATGGCGGGTTGGTCACAATCCTGCCAACTACGCCAAAGCTGCCTCGCCCCCTGGGCCGTGGGGCACTCAGGACCGGGCTTCAAGGCAATGCTGGGAGTAGTAGTGGCGACCCGGTCCCGTGGTTCAGGGTGGTCAGACCAGTGGCAGTCTTTTATATGTTTTAGGTAATGTCCGACTACGCCACCCGTAGATTGCGGTCAGGGAGTACCGCCGCTGCAAGGCAGACCGCTGAAGCTGGTGTTGGGGATGCAGCAGGGAATAGTACAACTCCCCATGGGAGAAGTGTAGCCTCAGGGCTTGTAATAGGATGCTGGGGGTGATGGTGCAGGCGCAGCAGTAACCACACAGAGTCCAATAATGCAGTCCAGGGTCTTTTACTGCAGATCTTATCACAGACCCACCAGGAGTACAGGGTAGGAATGCACCTGGGTGTCTGAGGGCATTCGGGCGAGCTCCGCTGGTCAGGGTGAGTGGGTAGGCCTACCGTTCTCTCTCTGCCCTTGCTGACTATCTCCCCCTTTAGTGGTATGATAGCCCACGTCCCTGAGCTTGCCGTCTACTACGCCTGTATGGCTTGCGACTCGGGCCTTAGGTACCTGTAGCTTCTCCGTGCTGTACCGGTCCCTCTGTGTGGCGGAGCCTCCAGGCTTCTTAGGACAAGGGACCTGAAATCCCTTGCGGGTTGGTTATCTGCTGCAGGACCTGCAACCCTGACAGCCTCGGTCCCCAGTGTCCGGTTGTGTAGTCTCTCTCTGCCAGGACCGGCTCTCGTCGCCTCTGTCCCTGGCTTTCTGTTCCTCCTTTGCCTCCTGGACTCCTCAGCTGCGGCTGACCTGTCCCTCTCTTCTGGGAACCCTTCTGGATGCTTCAGAAGTGGGTCCTGGTCTCCCTAACCCTGCCCTCAATTCCAGCTTTTATAGGTGCAGCCTGCTCTCCCTACTGGCCTGGGACAGGAGGTGCGGCATGCAAATGGTCCATGACCAGAGAACCTCCCTCCTGCTCTCAGACACAGCCTTACAAGTTTGTGGCATCCAGACCTGGGGTGACACACTGTTTCTGCCTGCGAGCGGCGTTATCGGTGGCCACTCACAGGCAGCACGTGACCCTCCACTGACGTCACATCAAGTGAGGCGTGACTCAGCGCTGGGGTCCCCGCGGTGGCTGCTGGGTTGTGGGCGGCGTTATTCCCCGCGTCACACTTAGCATCCGCCGCACGCTTTCCCAATGAATGGGGACAGGGAGAGCGCGCGGTGGATGCCGGGTGTAACATGGGGGGTAACCCCGCCCACAACCCAGCAGCCACCGGTGGAACGCGGAAGAGGGACCCTCGGCTGCACCCTGGACTTGTCGTGACGTCAGCGGATGTCAGAGCCGGCTGCATCCAGGGGTCACGTGCTGCCTGTGAGCGGCCAGCGATGGAGTCGGAGTCGGTATAAAATGGACTGACTCCGACTCCTAAAATATATAATAAATTGGGTACAGTAGTTCAATGCAGTTTGTGGGGAATATTTTTTCATAAGAATTTGGGAAAGTTATGAAATGTCCTATAAATGTCTGTCCTATTCCTGATCTAAGGGTCTAGACTTTTAGCTGAGATGAATCTGTGCTACAGTAAATTTATCACTTAAACCTGAGCTATGTATGAGGGAGTCGTAGTCATGGAGTCGGTGTCATGGAAATTAAGGAATCGGAGTTGGAGGTTTGGCTTACCGACTCCACAGTCCTGGTTATACTCACCTGTCCGCCGTAATTCCATAATAAGGAGGTCCCACGACGATCCACAACTCTGTTATATCTGAATGCTGCTCTGAGATGTGATATGAGAAATGGGACCGCTCAGTTCGGCAGCCAGGACACACTGACATTAGCATGGGAATGCTGCTGCAGTGATGAGCGGTGACGTAATTAAGGTTACTGTTGGTCACAGGCAGCGGTTCTTACGGTAACCTCTGTGTGAGCCTGCCTATGAACTGCGGTAACCTTACTGATATCACCGCTCGCAGCGTAAGACATTTCACATGGATGTCACATACATTCACACGGATAGCACACGGACACAGACCACGGATCTCACCAGTACTGGATTTTCCAGGAGCGGCATCACCAAGATGTGTGAAGGGGGCCTAACCCTGGTTATGCCATATTGAAAGTATTTATGTCATAAACATTACATAGGCACAAGTCTGACCACTCAAGTGTTATAGTGGGATAGTACCAACTAATCCTCAGCCAAAACATGCGAGTCCACCAATTCAAGGATGATCCCCAATCATCAGCAAAGTTCAATTCAAAAGGCAAAGATGACGACAGCATCCAAATAAGATTAATTCCATTTATTCAGTCTTCGTAGATGCAGAAATAGGAAGCAACTTTTTGACCCTAGCATACAAATGGGTCTTTCTCAAGCGGTAGTCCACTCAATCTTAACCAGAGGTGCCAAATCGTAATAAAAAAATAAATCAGATCTCTTGTACCTTTCGTCATAGGGAAGCACATTGTGTCTTCTTCCTTGTGGCTTTTATACATGGTGGTAGGTACCAAAAATGTAATTAGTGGGTTCAGATAGCTACAATCAGCCAGTCGTATAGCCCAGCACATGTATGAATTAAGACTCGTAAAGAGTCACAGCTTTTTTTTTCCTAGCACCCACATACAGGTGCTTCTCACTAAATTAGAATATCATTAAAACGTTAATTTATTTCAGTTCTTCGATACAAAAAGTGAAACTCCTATATTATATAGAGTCATTACACACAGAGTGATCTATTTCAAGTGTTTATTTCTGTTAATGTTGATGATTATGGCTTACAGCCAATGAAAACACAAAAGTCATTATCTCAGTAAATTAGAATACTTTATAACAACAGCTTGAAAAATGATTTTAAAATCCGAAATGTCCTACTGAAATGTATGTTCAGTAAATGCCCTCAATACTTGGTCGGGGCTCCTTGTGCCGCAATTACTGCATCAATGCGGCAATGTGGCATGGAGGCGATCAGCCTGTGGCCCTGCTGAGGTGTTATGGAAGCCCAGGTGGCTTTGATAGCAGCCTTCAGCTCGTCTGCATTGTTGGGTCTGGGGTCTCTCATCTTCCTCTTGACAATACCCCATAGATTCTCTATAATAGATTCTCTATGGGGTTAAGGTCAGACGAGTTTGCTGGTCAATCAAGCACAGTGATACTGTTGTGTGTAAACCAGGTATTGGTACTTTTGGCAGTGTGGACAGGGGCCAAGTCCTGCTGGAGAATGACATTTCCATCTCCCAAAAGCTTGTCGGCAGAGGGAAGCATGAAGGGCTCTACAATGTCCTGGTAGACGGCTGATCTGACTTTGGTCTTGATAAAACACAGTGGACCTGCACCAGCAGATGACATGGCCCCCAAACCATCACTGATTGTGGAGACTTCACACTAGACCTCCAGCAGCTGGGATTGTGGCCTCTCCACTCTTCCTCCAGACTCTGGGACCTTGATTTCCAAATGAAATGCAAAATTTACTTTCATCTCAAAACACCTTGGACCACTGAGTAACAGTCCAGGTCTTCTTCTCCTTGGCCCAGGTAAGACGCTTCTGGTGTTGTCTATTGGTCATGTGTGGCTTGACACAAGGAATGCGACACTTGTAGCCCATGTCCTGGATATGTCTGTGAGTGGTGACTCTTGAAGCAATTAATTTTTTGTTAATTATTCTAATTTACTGAGATAATGACTTTTGTGTTTTCATTGGCTGTAAGCCATAATCATCAACATTTACAGAAATAAACACTTGAAATAGATCACTCTGTAATGACCCTATATAATATATGAGTTTTCCTTTTTATAATGAAGAACGGAAATAAATTAACTTTTTGATGATATTCTAATTTAGTGAAAAGCACTTGTATAAGATCTATTTTGAGCAAGTATCTACAGTGAGTTTAATAAATGCACGCCTTTGTTTTTTGTTGTTTGTTTTTTTTCCAGGGAAAGTTAACACTTTTTTAGGAAAAGGGTATAAATCTGAAAAATTGGTGACTTCCCTTACAAATGTGAAAACTAAACTCGTTCAGGTGCAAACTAATAAGGGTGAGTACTGTCTGTCCATTAAGACATTCATGGAGACGCCTCCGCTTCAGTGTGTCACTTGTATGCTACCTTTGTCCCCACAGGTATGACTGTAAATATGATGAGGAAGGAAATTGCACAATACTTAGCTGATGGAATGGAAGAACGAGCGAGGACAAAGGTGCTGAGTGTAATTCGAGAAGAAAAACTCATCCATGCGATGGATAGCCTGCAATATCATTGTGATGTGGTCATCCAGCATACTGCTCTCCTAGCAAAGAAGTATGTCCAAATTCTTCAAAAGATATAAGACAAAGTTTTCTTGGAAAAGTATTTGTGAGGTCAGACACGGAGGTTGGAGAAAGGGCAAGCTCACAATCTCCATTCTAGTTCACGCCAAAGGTGTTGGATGGTGTTCAGGTCTCAGCTCTGTGCAGCCGGTCATGTTCTTCCACACCAAACTCTCCCAAGCTTGTCTGCATGGACTTTGTGCACTAAGCACAGTCATGGGGAACAGTTTGATTGTCAATGCCAATAGGTCCATTGGATAGAGATCAAGAAAGAAATGTGTGATCCGTCACTCCCCTAAACACATTTCCATTACACCAGAGTCGCAGTGGTTATCAGAGGATTGTTCTGCCACGCTGAATGCACTTAAATAATCAAGATCCACAGTGTCAGCTCCTGCCGATCAATGTCGTCCCAGATGTGCTCGATGGAAGACAAGTCTGGAGATGCTGCAGGCCGTGGCAGCGCACTTTGGAGAAACGTGCTACCATGGCCTGCAGAGTCGCCAGACTTGTCTTCCATGGAGCACATCTTGGATGTCATTGGTTGGCATTTGCAAAATGAGCTGTCAGCAGTGGATCTTGATGATTTGCCCAAGTGCATTCAATGAAGCAGAACATTCCTCAAACAACCATTAATAACCTCATTGATATCAGCCAATGTTGTAAGTGCGGGGATTTCTGCATGTGGCACTCATACTCCATAATAAAGAATCGAGAGGTTTTTAAAATATAGTTTCCATTTTCTCATCAGTTACATATCATTAACATATCTATCCATCCTGTGATTTCCATAATCCCACAGCTTTTCCTTCTTGGTGTTGTAATTTTAATGTTGAGGAGTGTATTTTAGCACCCTTTTTTATTACTTTTCAGTAGTTTTATATAGTTTTTCACTCCTTTGCAGACATCTGGACCCAAACCTGGTTGAGAATGTGTCCACTCTCATTTATGCTGCACCTCGTTTGGAAACTGAAGTAACAGAGTTTAAGATGGTAGGTTTACATGAATGATAGGTTTACACGAATAGTAGTAAAGCCAATGCATTCCACTAGGGAAAGTGTGCGTGTCACAAGCACTGTTCTTCCTTAAGGCCGCTCCTTTTAAATCAGATTTGTAACTAGATTTTACAATGCAAACTGAATTAATTATTGAACAGATCTCATAAACCTGATGAAGCTGGTGTACTTACTATTAGAATTATATCAGAATGGCTGAATATTCGTGACATAAAAATAAGCATTTTATGAGTCCAGGTCCAAAGTGAAGAAGCCTAGGAGCACAGGTGTGTTCAATCTCTACCTAACTAGTCTTTCAATCAGTCCAGGAAGGACGCCAAGGAGCTGCCACTCACGATAGGTGGGTGGAGATTGAATGGATACTTTTAAAAAGGATTATACAGCCATTCTGACCTGGACGATCAAAGTAAGTACACCTGCCTCATCACCTCTAAAATTTATAGTTAATAATATAAGCCGTTTGTGCTGCAAAACTTGATGACATATCTGCTTTAACATTGTAACCAACCTCACAATATGTTAAATCAGAAATCAGCTCTACACCAGGGTTAGTTGCCATTGAACATACAAATGTAGCAAATAAATGATCAGACAATTAATACATGGATGGGCAGAGGGACTCTATTCTGGGAAGTTGATATGCATGGAACCCTCCTCTGATATCCATATGTCTTAACAATACATAAGGAAATGAGTTGTCCTGGTGAGACAACCTCTCTAACACCCTTGGAAATTGTCTGGCAAGTCATTTTGTGATGACAGTACATGCGGTGCTTAAAACGCAGCACCAAATTTATTTTTTCCCACAATGTTTCAGGCCATACCCCCTCCAGATCTCTTTCGTGACGCCTTCATACAAGAAGTGCTACCCAGGAGATCGGCCAACTCTTCCAAGAGTACTGGAGGTCTCCTGTTTCCCCCAAGAGTTCACCTCATGGACGTTCCATAAGAGTTAGCAAGTATACCAAAATGCCAAATTACTTTTTTTTCCCCAATAGGTGTCTGATCAGCTTTATTATAAGTACGGGAAGGAATTTTGCAAAATGTGCATATTAAACCAGACTGGAAATGTCAATCAACTGGTAAGTGCTCAGCGAAGTCTGATCCTGCATTTATATTGCAATACATCCCTCTACTTTTTGCTAAGCTAACAAATGTGTGTTAGTAAAGGACCCCAAATACATTAAACTAAAGTTGGCTGGACCTGCCGATAACGGAACGATCAGCCAACAGTCCAATGTTTAGGATGGGGGGCTCCAAACTATCCCCCGCCAGAGAGAAGAATCAGCACGTAAAAGCATTGTGTTTTTTTCCTTATGAAAGAGTTTGTTCAACTTTGAAACAGGTTTGATCAATAAAACTGCTCTTTGTTCAACCTCATCATCTCCATTGGATCTTCTTGACCAGCAGTGCAGCCCTTAAAAAGTAATTTTCCTCCTATATAGTCCTCCATACAGTATTATGGGGGAACCACATAGTCCTCCATACAGTATTATAGAGCACCATATAGTTCTCCATACAATATTATGGGCACCACACAGTCCTTCATACAGTATTATGGGGGCACCACACAGTCCTTCATACAGTATTATGGGCACTACATAGTCCTCCATTCAGTATTATAGGTACCAGATAGTCCTCCATTCAGTATTATGGGCAAAACATAGTCCTCCATACAGTATTATGGGGGAACCACATAGTCCTCCATACAGTATTATAGAGCACCATATAGTTCTCCATACAGTATTATGGGCACCACACAGTCCTTCATACAGTATTATGGGGGCACCACACAGTCCTTCATACAGTATTATGGGCACTACATAGTCCTCCATTCAGTATTATAGGTACCAGATAGTCCTCCATTCAGTATTATGGGCAAAACATAGTCCTCCATACAGTATTATGGGGGAACCACTTAGTCCTCCATACAGTATTATAGAGCACCATATAGTTCTCCATACAGTATTATGGGCACCACACAGTCCTTCACACAGTATTATGGGGGCACCACACAGTCCTTCATACAGTATTATGGGCACTACATAGTCCTCCATTCAGTATTATAGGTACCAGATAGTCCTCCATTCAGTATTATGGGCAAAACACAGTCCTCCATACAGTATTATGGGGACACCACTTAGTCCTTCATACAGTATTATGGGCACCACACAGTCCTTCACACAGTATTATGGGGGCACCACACAGTCCTTCATACAGTATTATGGGCACTACATAGTCCTCCATTCAGTATTATAGGTACCAGATAGTCCTCCATTCAGTATTATGGGCAAAACATAGTCCTCCATACAGTATTATGGGGGAACCACATAGTCCTCCATACAGTATTATAGAGCACCATATAGTTCTCCATACAGTATTATGGGCACCACACAGTCCTTCACACAGTATTATGGGGGCACCACACAGTCCTTCATACAATATTATGGGCACTACATAGTCCTCCATTCAGTATTATAGGTACCAGATAGTCCTCCATTCAGTATTATGGGCAAAACATAGTCCTCCATACAGTATTATGGGGACACCACTTAGTCCTTCATACAGTATTATAGGGCACCACATAGTCCTCCGTACAGTATTATGGGCACCACATAGTCCTTCATACAGTACTATGGGCACCACATAGTCCTCCTTACAGTATTATGGGCACCACATAGTCCTTCATACAGTATTATAGGGCGCCACATAGTTCTCCATATAGTATTATGAGCCCCACACAGTCCTCCATACAGTATTATGGAGGCACCACCCACATAGTCCTTCATACAGTATTATGGGCACCTCATAGTCCTCCATACAGTATAATGGGCCCCACATAGTCCTCCATACATTATTATGGGCCCCACACAGTCCTCCATACAGAATAATGGGCCCACATAGTCCTCCATTCAGTATTATGGGCACCACATAGTCCTCCATACAGTATTATGGGGGCACCACATAGTCCTTCATACAGTATTATGGGCACCAGATAGTCCTCCATACATTATTATGGGTCCCACATAGTCCTCCATACAGAATAATGGGCCCACATAGTCCTCCATTCAGTATTATGGGCACCACATAGTCCTCCATACAGTATTATGGGGGCACCACATAGTCCTTCATACAGTATTATGGGCACCAGATAGTCCTCCATACAGTATTATGGGCACCACATAGTCCTCCATATAGTATTATGAGCACAGCACAGTCCTCCATACAGTATTATGGGGGCACCACAAAGTCCTTCATACAGTATTATGGGCACCACATAGTCCTCCATACAATATTATGGGCCCCACATACTCCTCCATACAGAATAATGGACCCCACATAGTCCTCCATACAGTATTATGGGTACCACATAGTCCTCCATACAGTATTATAGGCACCACATAGTGCTCCATACAATATTACAGGCACCACAAAGTCCTCCATACAGAATAATGGGCCCCACATAGTCCTCCATACAGTATTATGGGTACCACATAGTCCTCCATACAGTATTATAGGCACCACATAGTCCTCCATACAGTATTATAGGCACCACATAGTCCTCCATACATCATTATGGGGACACCACATAGTCCTCCATACAGTATTATGGGCACCACAGAGTTCTCCATACAGTATTATGGGGACCACATAGTCCTCCATACAGCATTATGGGGACACCACATAGTCCTCCATACAGTATTATGGACACCACAGAGTTCTCCATACAGTATTATGGGGACCACATAGTGCTCCATTCAGTATTATGGCCACCACATAGTCTTTCCATACAGTATTATAGGCACCACATAGTCCTCCATACAGTATTATGGGGACACCACATAGTGCTCCATGCAGTATTATGGGCACCACAGAGTTCTCCATACAGTATTATGGGCACCACAGAGTGCTCCATGCAGTTTTATGGGCTCCATAAATTGCTCAATACAGTATAATGGGCCCCACATAGTGCTGCATTCAGTATAATGGGCCCCACATAGTGCTCCATACACTACAGGGTGGGCCATCAAACAGGTGATATCTACTTCCTGTTTGTGGCACATTAGTATATGGGAGGGGGAAAACTTTTCCAGATGGGTGGTGACCATGGCGGCCATTTTGAAGTCGGCCATTTTGGATCCCACTTTATTTTTTTCAATGGGAAGAGGGTCATTTGACACATCAAACTTATTGAGAAATTCATAAGAAAAACAATGGTGTGCTTGGTTTTAAAGTAACTTTATTCTTTCATGAGTTTTTTTACAAGTTTATGACCACTTATAAAATGTGTTCAAAGTGCTGCCCATTGTGTTGGATTGTCAATGCAACCCTGTTCTCCCACTCTTGACACACTGATAGCAACACAGCAGAAGAAATGCCAGCACAGGCTTCCAGTATCCGTTGTTTCAGATGCTGCACATCTCGTATCTTGATGGTATGGTGTGGTATATGGGGTATAAAGATAGTGGGGCCATTCTTCATCAATGGAAACCTCAATGCCACTGGATACCTGAAATTGCTACATGATGATGTGTTGCCCTCTTTATGCACTGAATATGGCACGTTCCCTGAGTTTTTCCAACAAGATGGTCACCACCACATTATGGGTGTCAGGTGCGAGCATTGCTACATGAACAGTTACCTGGAAAGTGGATTGGTCATCGTGGGCCAGTTGAATGGCCACTAAGGTCTCCTGATCTGACCCCCTTAGACTTTTATCTTTGAGGTCATCTGAAGGCAATTGTCTATGCTGTGAAGATATGAGATGAACAGCATCTGAAACAACGGATACTGGAAGCCTGTGCTAGCATTTCTTCTGCTGTGTTGCTATCAGTGTGTCAAGAGTGGGAGAACAGGGTTGCATTGACAATCCAACACAATGGGCAGCACTTTGAACACATTTTATAAGTGGTCATAAACTTGTAAAAACCTCATGAAAGAATAAAGTTACGTTAAAACCAAGCACACCATTGTTTTTCTTATGAAATTCTCAATAAGTTTGATGTGTCACATCACCCTCTTCCCATTGAAAAAAATAAAGTTGGATCCAAAATGGCCAACTTCAAAATGGCCGCCATGGTCGCCACCCATCTGGAAAAGTTTCCCCCCCTCCCATATACTAATGTGCCATAAACAGGAAGTATATATCACCAACCATTCCCATTTAATTTAGGTGTATCCATATAAATGGCCCACCCTGTATAATGGGCCCCATATATTGCTCCATACATAAAAAAATAAATAATCAAATACTCACCTCTCCTGGTTCTCCCACTGCTCTGATCTCCTCAGCGTCTTCTGACCCTCTGCACTGCTCGGCGGAGAGGGAGCACTGTAGTAACGTCATCGTGCCCTCTGCAGAGGGGGAATGATGGGAGAAGATGCCAAAAGAGAGTACAATGTGGGGGGGCCTGGTGGCGGCCCCTCCGACTCACTGGCCTCATAGCCGCCATGTGATCTGCTGCCATTGGCAATACGCACTGTCCATACTATCTACAATGTTTATTGCCCGGGTGATGCCGTATTGTGCACTTCTTGTCATTTTTTCACTATACAACATGTTTGATATGTAGTTAATATGACTTTTTTCTACAGATTGTTGAAAAACTGAGCACAGATCATCCCGCCAAGGAACAAGTAGACAAATACCTCTCTGACATAGCCAAGAAAATGGTGAGTAAAGCAGGGGAAAAAAAAAACTAGTTTTAGGCAGGTGTGGAAAAAGTGCTGGAAAGTAAAGAATGCTTTCAAACATAGACGTTTTAATAGTTAATTTTCATCAATGAACAAAATGCAAAGTAAATAAACAGAAGAGAAATGTAAATCACATAACTATTTTGTGACCGCCCGTTGCCTTCATGAATTCTTTTTGGTACACTTGTACAGTTTTGAGGGAACTCTGCAGGAGGTTGCTCCAAACATCTTGGAGAACTGACCCCAGATCCTCTGTATGAGGCTTGTGCAAATACTTCTGGCTCCTCAAGTAATCCTAGAGAGACTGGATGATGTGAGATCAGGGCTCTGTGGTGGCCGGATCATCATTTTCAGGACTTCTCGTTCTTCTTTACTCTGAAGATCATTCTTGATGACATTGGCTGGATGTTTGGGGTCGTTCTCCTGCTTCAGAATAAATATGGAACCAATCAGACGCCTCCCTGGTGGGATTACATGATGGATAAGTATCTGCCTGTATTTCTCATCATTGAGGACACCAAGATATGGTCAAATGGACATAAGTCCCGGTGACTGTCTTCCCTGAGTGTGCATACAAAGATAGTTGTCAATGACTAATAGGACCACCCACTGGACCCATACATAGTACTCTCAGCTAAGAATTCAGCCTCACTTATCTTATGATAACCCTCTAATAGGAAATTAATTTCTCTTGATTTATTCTTGCAATGCAGATTCTCACGGATTCAGTAATTTCTAGAAAAAAGTGGAGAAAATGCTTAACATCCATTCACATTGCAAACCCAACAATTTATCACCTTTATATCTAACCAATGGTTTGGTTATTTCTTACAGACAGATGCTGATATTTATTCACCAAATGACCATTATGACGTAAGTAAAAGCAAAAACATTACCTGCATATCAGTCACTATACACACATTAAAGGGACTTTTTGGGCCCCCTAGGCTCCAGGGCCCGGGTGCGATTGCAACTCCTGCACCTATTTTAGCTACACTCCCGTGTGCTCCAGATGTAGCAAGGTGTGCGAAACCGGGAGAAAAACTACAGACACAAAAAAGGATGGTGAGGGGGAGAAAAAGGAAAGACAGAAGAAGGGAGAAGGTGGAGGACGGAGGAAATCTAAATCCAGAGGACATCAGTAGGTGCTGTGAAAATGAGACATTAGCGGAGGGCTTTAAAGCCCTTTAGTTTCTAGAGGTTTTTGGACATTTTGCACTTGTGGTAGCCAGCCCAGTTTTCACACTTTTGACATATGCCAATTAAATATAAAGTACATTATATAAAAAAAATCATTACATCTTTTACATATCTTCTTGCTATAGAAATACAAATCATTGCCAGACATATGTGTATGCTCTTACTAATCAGTTTTGCTTTTATAGATTCCTAAGCCGTACATTTGCATACGACCAAGACCACTAGGACCGTCTGTAAGTCATAAATTGGGGCATTTGACTGCCAGAATTCTTAACAAGTCTGTTTTAATTAATAAAAGTCTCTCAACGGCCAATGGAGCGTTTTTAGACTCTAACTTCCTGTTTTTCAGGAAATTCACACGTACATTAGCCCCAATAAACAGACTCCGACCCTATCATTTGCATTGAAGCATCTAATGAGTGCGTGCAAAGGTCATTGTGAAAGGATAGGTAGCAGGGGGAGCGGTGACATCAACTATTTTTGGTTGGTGGATCTTGTTTTATCAGCTGTGTTCAGACGTATTGCTTCTCATTGTAATACTGCCTCTAATGATAATGAGACTGCTGAAAATTCTTCCTGAAAGGACAGGAAGTATGAGTCTAAAATACTCCCGGTGACCAGTGTGAAAATTGCAAGATTATTAATTTTGTTTTTTTTTTAAATAAAGATCATGATATGAGAAAAATAAATTCCCACTTTTTTTTTTTATAAAACACATGTAACACAAAAACACTTGATTTAGACAATAGGTTATATACTGATGACACCTTTAAATGTGATTTTCCAGTGGGAAAGGTAATAAATGTATGATTGCTGAGGGAGCCAACAGTTGGGATAGAGAGCAAATAATGCCAGCCCTGATCTGACAGCATCCAGGAGCAGTGTGCTGTCATTTTAATGTAAGGAGCAGCAGCACAACCATCTTTGTGAAGGAGTCGCACAGACTCTACAGTAGTAAAATGGTAGGAATTTCTTTCATACATTCTAGTTGTTTATTTTTGCATTCAGAAAGAAAATGATCGATATAACCAACAGTGTAAAGATGTCTATTGCCTTTAAATTTAAGGAGGCACAGCAAGCCATTAGGCATCAAAGCCTGAATTGCACCTTTCCCAGCAATCTGGCCATCCTTCAGGATTTATCAGACTTGATATGCTTAAATAATATATATTTTATAAATAAAAAAAACTAGAAAGCCCTACCTTTTGCATTTTGCTGAAAAAGTCAATGGAAAAGTTAATAAAACCGCATTTAAATCTTCACTGACTGCAATTTTACTCTTGTTTTTGAGAAGGTTGTCCGCTAGACCTTGTGAGCTCTGAAGTGGCTAGGCTCTTGTGAAGACCCGGGGTCTTCTGTGGGCGTAATACTACTCAGACAACACAGGGTGAGGATAAAATAGCATGCCAATACTTTATTGAACCACAAAGCGGACAATAAACACATAGAACAGTCCCAGCAAATACCCAAGATGGTACAACATTACACAGTCCTCACCCTTCCTCAGGAACGCCTGGGATGGAACAGCTGCGACTTTGGGACTGGCTTCTGGCGGGCCCCCACAGAGAGAAGGTAGCGGCAAGCTTAGGAAGCTAGCAGTCCACCAAGGTACAAGGCCAGGAGACACGAGGGTCCCACCCTGGCCTCTCCTAGAGTTTCCATGGGGCCAGATGACTGGCTTGTCCCAATCTGGCTTCTAAAAATGTCTGCAAGGGTTCCAGGCGATCGGAGGGTCCCACCTGGCAATCCCAAACAACATATCCATGGGGCCAGGTGACTTCATCGTCCCAACCTGATCTCCCCAAATGTATCCATGAGCTCTCTGATGGTCAATTGAGCAGATCCGTCTCTTTCCAGTCAGGGCCATATATCCTTAGGCTGGAATCATGTAGAATCCAAATCTGTGTCTCTTTGGGTAAAGCCATCCTACCAAGCTAGCTGATGGTCTGAGAGAGTCTGATCGTTGATTCTCCTTGTAAAGTCTCTTTTCAATCTCTGTGTCAAGTCTGACTGCTAGAGAAGCACATGTCCTTTTTAAGTACACATCCACAGGTCAAGGGTTTAGGGAGGGCGTTACTCACAGGGCACAGGTATCATTGTTTGAGCTAATATATTTACATAGTTGGTATAGTAGGGGGCTCTTTAAATCAACATCATTGTTTCAGACTCAAAGAGGAGACAACAATCAGGGTTATACAAATACTGGTCTGACCTTCCCCAGCCACAGAAACCTTCCCCAGCCACAGAAATACACATACATTTACAAGTCAACACAAAGATAATAGTGTATTTCTCTTTAATTAACAAATCTAAACGTCTGGTTGATTAATATTATAAGTTGTATTGTCACAGCTGTATTATAATAAAATATTAGGTAAGAGCCAGGGACCATTGGGGAATCCTATGGTTCCTTGATAGGTCAGTCCAATACCAGGAGAGAGGGGTATACTGAACTGGTAAAATATGACCTGTAGGACCTTATCCATAACTTTGACCTACTTTGCATTGGTATGGTTGTTTCTTACAGGTATCTGCTGATGATATTTATACCCAGTATGAGGTAAGTAAATGTGATAACATAATCTGCACTATAGGTAACCATACACACACTATGGACCAAGCAAAACAGAGCGGTGAGGGATCCTCCAGATGCAGCAATGTGTGAAAAGTGGGGGAGAAAAAACACAGGCACAAATAAAGATTGTGAAGTGAGTAAGAAGGGGGGAAAAAAACAGAAGGAAGAACGTCAGGACAGAAGAGGGCTGTTTTTTTGCAGAGGGCATCTAAAGGTGCTATGAAAATGAGTAGTTAGCCCTACCCCTTTTTTGCACCTGTGGTAGCTGGGACAGTTTTCACACTTTTGACATATACACAAAATCTAAATTGCAAAATAAAAAAAATCACCCCCATATATTTTCCAAAAATAGACACCTGGCACAAAGTGCTACTCAGCACGTTTTTATATGCAAGCGGAATACAAATTTTTCCATCTAAAAATGCATAAAACTTGATTGACCTTACCCCTGATGAAGCTGCACTTGGGAACAGCATAATGCATGGTGTCTCTTTCCTTGTATTTCCAGACACTCCAATCCATTATTTTTGGTATCTGGATACATCCATTGATGGTTTTTGATCTCTATTGTGCCACATTTAATATTTATATATTAAGGGTTTTTTTTAGTGATGAGGGAGCGTGCTCCAACATCGTGCTATCCTGGTATCTTAGGCGTGCTCGATTAATATGTTTGAGTCCCTGCGGCTGCAAGTTTTGCAGCGAACAAACAGGCAATCCTTGCATGTGTTGCGGCCGACGAACAGCTGCGAAACATGCAGCCGCCAACACTCGAACATATTAATCGAGCACACCCAAGATACTCGGATAACACCCGAGCATGCTCGCGCATCACTATTTTTTTTTTTATTTTACTTTTTGTCACTGCTTAATTATTTTACCATTTTGTACCATTATTAACTTGGAATCTGAGGACTTATAGTTGAGTGTTTTATTCTGTATTTTACTTCTAGGTTGTACTCCCTTTAAACACATAGGAGTTTTTGTTTTGCGTATGTTTTTAAGTGTTTTCATTTGTGGGTCTTTTTATTGAATAAATTTGCTATATGCAGTATATTTTTATTATATTTGCGGGTGTGCACAGGAATATTTTTCTTTTGTATAATAATTGGATTGTATTTAATTATTGCAACACCCCTGATCGATTTTTAATATTGGCGCCCCTCAACTTTTTGGTTCTCTTGAAACTTGATTTGTAACTAAATGTGTGATCCATGCAAAAAAAAAATTAGGCACCTCCAAAAATAAACATTTTCAAAGTGCAGGAATCATAAATGGGGATTTTGAGAGACCGTAGATACATAGCTTGTTCCACCAGTTCCTATTCTCTGGAAAGCTCCAAGGGATCACGAAGGGGAGATCCTAGCTAGAGTATAGGGTGCTGACATGGAGGAGAGGAATGCAGTAGGGCGGTGCATAAGGAAACTTCTAGGGCAGGGAGATCATGTGCACACAGTTTGGGAGCAGTGTGGCACTTGGCTTTCTCCGACAGTTTCATGGACATTGAATGGTGTGGAGGATGAATGTGTGGACCTTGCCCAATTCACGGCATGGCTGCAGAGCCCTGTTCTTGCATGCTACGACTGAGGGTGCATATGGAAAAAAAGTTAGTCTGAACGATTCCTTTTACTTACATTGGTCCATGTGCTGTTGAGCAATCAATTTTGCATATGGAGACCACACCAGCTGAAAATGAGTTTATCAGAGAGAATCATTATGGGGTAGAATGAGGATTTTGCCACCCGCTATCTAGGGTGTATGGAGACCTAAGATGCCATATAATTTGTGCCAAGAGGCTCCTATTGAATATGGTGTCTGATTTGTGGTCAGTATGTTATAGAGCAAGAGGAGCTGAGCATATCGATATTATTTCATAATCACTCTGGACTGTGGGCGGTGTCACTTAATGAATGACAATCCATAGGCTCAGTAATTTTCAAGTCTTGCCACAGATTCTCAATGGGATTTAAGTCTGGAGTTTGACTGGGCCATTCACACACATGAATATGCTTTGATCTAAACCCTTTCATTGTAGCTTTGGCAGTGTGTTTAGGGTGAACAAATGCCACAGTCTCAAGTGTTTTGCAGTCAACAGGTTTTCCTCCAGAATTGCCCTGTATTTAGCTTCATCTATCTTTCTTCCGTCAACTTTGACAGCCTTCACTTCCCCTGCTGAAGAAAAGTCTCCCAAAGCATGATGCTGCCACCACCATGTGTGACAGTGGGGATGGTGTTTTCAGGATGATGTGCAGTGTTATTTTTCCGCCACACATAGCGTTTTGCATATAGCCTCAAAAGTTCTACTGTGGTCTCAAGCACCATCTTGCAAATGCCATGTAGAGGATAACGCTAACATGTGGAAGAAGGTGCTCTGGTCAGATGAGACCAAACTAGAACTTTTGGGCCTAAATGCAAAACATTATGTGCAGTCTGAAAACTATCACTGCACACTTGACACTGGGGTGTAGGTTCACCTTCCAGCAGGACAACAGCACTAAACATCCTGCCAGAGCTACAACCCCTGGCAAAAATTATGGAATCACCGTGCTCGGAGGATGTTCATTCAGTTGTTTAATGTTGTTGAAAAAAAGCAGATCACAGACATGGCACAAAACTAAAGTCATTTCAAATGGCAACTTTAAAAGAAATCAAGATAAAAAATGTGGTACTCAGTAAGGGTAATTTTTTTTCAGACCAAGCAGAGGGAAATCACTCAATTCTGAGGAAAAAATTATGGAATCATGAAAAACAAACACACAAAAGAACACTCCAATACATCACTAGTATTTTGTTGCACCACCTGTGGCTTTAATAACAGCTTGCAGTCTCTGAGGCATGGAATTAATGAGTGACAGAAAGTACTCTTCATCAATCTGGCTCCAACTTTCTCTGATTGGTGTTGCCAGATCAGCTTTGTAGTTGGAGCCTTGTCATGGACCATTTTCTTCAACTTCCACCAAAGATTTTCAATTGGATTGAGATCCGGACTATTTGCAGGCCATGACATTGACCTTATGTGTCTTCTTTCAAGTCTTCTTTCACAGTTTTTTCTCTATGGCAGGATGCACTATCATCTTGAAAAATGATGTCATCATCCCCAAACATCCTTTCAATTGATGGGATAAGAAAACTATCCAAAAATATCAATGTAAACTTGGGCATTTATTGAAGACTAGATGGTGGCCCGATTCTAATGCATCGGGTATTCTAGAATAGGTATGCGGCCGACCGGACGCAATCAGCAGAGCTGTGTTTAAATTTTGTGCCAAAATCGCTGATTTGTCGAGGCTGGCAACCGTGACCAATCAGCAAAGCGGTGTTAAAATTTGGCGCCTATATCGCAGATTGGTCGCGGCCAGCGGTCGCGACTAATCAGCAGAGCGGGGTTTAAATTTGGCGCCAATAATGCTGATTGGTCACGTTCACTGGCCGCGACCAATCAGCAGAGCGGTATTTAAATTTGGCGCCAATAATGGTGATTGGTCACGGCCGCGACCAATCAGCAGAGCGGTGTTTAAATTTGGCACTAATAATGCTGATTATTCGAGACCGGTAACCGCGACCAATCAGCAGAGCGGTGTTTAAATTTGGCGCCAATTTCGCTGCTTGGTCGCGGCCGGCCACCGCGACCAATCAGCGAAGCGGTGTTTAAATTTGGCACCAATATGGCTGATTGGTCGCAACCACCGGCCGTGACCAATCAGCAGAGCGTTGTTTGAATTTTGCGCCAAAATCGCTGATTGGTCGCGGGCGGCGGCCGCGGCCAATCAGCAAGCCGTGTTAGTGAGGACTGGAGAGCGTGTTTAAATTTGGCACCAAAATCGTTGATTAGTCGCGACCGGGACCAATCAGCAAAGAGGTGTTTAAATTTGGCGACAATCAGCTGAGCGTTGTTTGAATTTTGCGCCAAAATTTGGCACCAAAATCGTTGATTAGTCGCGACCGGGACCAATCAGCAAAGAGGTGTTTAAATTTGGCGACAATCAGCAGAGCGTTGTTTGAATTTTGCGCCAAAATCGCTGATTGGTCGCGGGCGGCGGCTGCGACCAATCAGCAAACCGTGTTAGTGAGGACTGGAGAGCGTGTTTAAATTTGGCACCAAAATCGTTGATTAGTCGCGACCGGGACCAATCAGCAAAGAGGTGTTTAAATTTGGCGATAATACTGCTGATTGGTCGCGGCCTGCGACCGCGACCAATCAGCAGAAAGATGCAGAGCGGAGTTTAAATTTGGCACCAAAATCGCTGATTAGTCGCGGCTGATGGCTGCGACCAATCAGCAAAGCGTTGTTTAAATTGGGCGCCAAAATCGATGATTGGTCGCGGCCGGCGGCCTCAACCAATCAGCAGAGTGAGGTTTAAATTTGGCACAAAAAACGCAGATTGGTCGCGGCCGGTGGTTGCGACCAATCAGCAGAGTGAGGTTTAAATTTGGCGCCAATACTGCTGATTGGTCACGGCCGACAACCGCAACCAATCAGCAGAGCGTTGTTTAAATTTGGCGCCAATCTCGCTGATTGTTCGCGGCTGGCGGCCGCGACCAATCAGCAGAGCGAGGTTTAAATTTGGCACAAAAAACACAGATTGGTCGCGGCCGGTGGTTGCGACCAATCAGCAGAGTGAGGTTTAAATTTGGCGCCAATACTGCTGATTGGTCACGGCCGACAACCGCAACCAATCAGCAGAGCGGTGTTTAAATTTTGCACCAATACTGCTGATTGATCTCGGCCAGCGACCGCGATCAATCAGCAGAGCGGTGTTTAAATTTGGCGCCAAAATCACTGATTGGTCGCGGACTCCAGCTGCGACCAATCAGCAGAGCGTTGTTTAAATTTGGCGCCAATCTCGCTGATTGGTCGCGGACGCCAGACGCGTCCAATCAGCAGAGCGTTGTTTAAATTTGGCGCCAAGCTCGCTGATTGGTCGCGGCTGGCGTCCGCGACCAATTAGCACAGCAGTGTTTAAATGTGGCGGTAAGATCGGTGATTGGTCGCGGCCGCTATTTAAATATGGCGCCCAAATCGGTGATTGGTCGCGGACAGCGGCCGCGACCAATCAGCAGAGTGGTGTTTAACTTTAGCGCCAAGATCACTGATTGGTCGGGTGTGGAGAGCGCGACCAATCAGCGAATCGTATTGGTGAGGAGCGGGGAGCGGAATCGTATTAGTGAGGATCGGGGAGCGCCGCTGTCTGTGCGGGTACTTCCGCTGCGAGAACCCGGGACATGAGCGAGCGGTCGCAGCAGAAGTATACCGACCCGCAGCGCCGCTCCCCGGTCTTCCCTTGACTCACTAAGCGCTGATGTCCCCACAGTATCCCCATGGTGTTACAAAGGTCCGGACATTTGTGTTAAAAATCGCTGATTGGTCGCTGACGCTGCCAGCGACCAATCACCGATTTGGGCGCCAAATTTAAATATCAGCCGCGACCAATCACCGATCTTGGTTCCACCTTTAAACACCGCTGTGCTGATTGGTCGCCGACGCTGTGCGCGACCAATCACCGATTTTGGCGGCACATTTAAATAGCGTCCGCGACCAATCAGTACAGCGGTGTTTAAATGTGGAGCCAAGATCGGTGATTGGTCGCGGCCGATATTAAAATTTGGCGCCCAAATCAGTGATTGATCGCGGGCAGCGCCCGCGACCAATCAGCGATTTTTAACACAAATGTCCGGACCTTTGTAACACCATGCGGATACTGTGGGGACATCAGCGGCTAGGGTGTGAAGGGAGGACCGGGGAGCGGCGCTGCGGGTCGGGATACTTCTGCTGCGAGCGCCCGCTCATGTCCCGGGTTCTCGGAGCGGAAGTATCCGCACAGGCAGCGGCTCTGACATCCATGCGGCTAGGGCGTGAAGGGAGGACCGGGGAGCGGCGCTGACATCCAATTGGTCGCGGGCGGGCCAAGTCCGCGACCAATCACCGATTTGGGCGCCAAATTTAAATATCGGCCGCGACCAATCACCGATCTTGGCTCCACATTTAAACACCGCTGTGCTGATTGGTCGCGGCCGATATTTAAATGTGGCGCCCAAATCGGTGATTGGTCGCGGGCAGCGTCGGCGACCAATCAGCACATCGGTGTTTAACTTTTGCGCTAAGATCAGTGATTGGTTGGGTCCGAAGACCGCGACCAATTATCAAATCGTCTTGGTGAGGACCGGGGAGCGGCGCTGCCTGTGCGGGTACTTACGCTGCGAGAACCCGGGACATAGCGGGCGATAGCGTCAGCGGCGCCGGCGGTCCTTCCGCTGCTACCGGCCGGGAGATGAGCGCCTCGCGCCGCTCATCTCCCGGCTGCATCTCCGTCCCGCAGATGAGTCCGGCGGTCGGGTTCCTTCTGCTGTTGCCGGCCGGGAGATGAGCGCCTCACGGCGCTCATCTCCCGGCTGCATCGCCGCTCAGCTCCGTCCCGCAGATGAGCCGCTAACGGCCGCCATCTTTTTTCAGAAATCTCGCGGCGCTGATTGGCCGCTGCCGGACCAATGAGCGACGCGGGATTTCCTGGACAGACAGACAGACAGACAGACGGGATAAGACGATTATATATATAGATGTAATGGCAGCCATCTCCCCAGTGCCTTTACCTGACATGCAGCCCCATATCATCAATGACTGTGGAAATGTGCATGTTCTCTTCATGCAGTCATCTTTATAAATCTCATTGGAACGGCACCAAACAAAAGTTCCAGCATCATCACCTTGCCCAATGCAGATTCGCGATTCATCACTGAATATGACTTTCATCCAGTCATCCACAGTCCACGATTGCTTTTCCTTAGCCCATTGTAACCTTGTTTTTTTCTGTTTAGGTGTTAATGATGGCTTACGTTTAGCTTTTCTGCATGTAAATCCCATTTCCTTTAGGTGGTTTCTTACAGTTCGGTCACAGACATTGACTCCAGTTTCCTCCCATTCGTTCCTCATTTGTTTTGTTGTGCATTTCCTGTTTTGGAGACATATTGTGTTACGGATCCGGGTGGTGGAACCTCTGTGCTGCGGTGCAAGGAGGGGCCAGAGGGGTGTGACTAAGTATCAACTCGGCCCAACCAAGGTGGCATGGCAGCTCAGTCTACTCCGAGAACCAGGGAGGAACCGAGTAGAGGGACAAGGTGCTACTCTGGGACCGACCTTGTATGAGAGCAGGTGACTCCCACGGGTCAGAAGGCAGGAACTGACCGGTACAGCAGATGAGCTTTGGCAGGCAGGCTGACGGGTGGTCCGGGTAAACAAGCAGGCTGATTAGGCACATAGTCATGCGAGTGTTCCGGGTAGGCAAGCTGACGGGAACAACAGGTAGCAGGCAAGTGTTTCCAGGTAAGCAGGCAGGCGGGCACAACAGATAGCTGGCAGGTGCCTCCAGGTAAGCAGGCAGGCGGGTACAACAGATAGCTGGCAGTTGCCTCCAGGTAAGCAGGCAGGCGGGTACGGCAGATAACAGGCAGGTGCTTCCAGATAATGCAGGCTGGCGGGCATGGCAGGTAACAGGCGGGTGCTTCCAGGTAAGCAGACTGGCAGACAGACTGTCGGGCTGGAGAGTAGTCAGGCTGGCGGACTGGACTGAAGATCAGACTGACGGACAGGACTGACTTGCAAAGGACCTGAAGGCTGAAGCAAAGTAAGAATCACAAAGCAACAACCTTGCACGGGCACCTCTATATTGGAGGAGGTGCCCTTTATAGAGAAAGTCCTCCGGCCATTGGCTGGGAACTTTTTAGGATGGCGCACGGGGCCCCTTTAAGAGGGAGGGAGCATGCACGCCCTAAGCACAGAGCCAGGCAAGCTGCGTGCACCAGCAGCAGCTGCAGGGAAGCCGGAAGACGCCGGAGCAGGACCTCGGCGGTAAGAGGGACGGCGTCTCTGCCTGGCAGGGGGCAGAGATGCCGATGCTACATATTGCTTTAAGTTTCCGTTCTTGACACTTTGATGTCTTCCTTGGTCTACCAGTATGTTTGCCTTTAACAGCCTTCCCATGTTGTTTGTATTTGGTCCAGATTTTAGACACAGCTGACTGTGAACAACCAACATCTTTTGCAACATTGCGTGATGATTTACCTTCTTTTAAGAGTTTGATAATCCTCTCCTTTGTTTCAATTTACATCTCTCGTGTTGGAGCAATGATTCATGTCAGTCCACTTGGTGCAACAGGTCTCCAAGGTGTGATTACTCCTTTTTAGATGCAGGCTAACGAGCAGATCTAATTTGATACAGGTGTTAGTATTGGAAATGAAAATTTACAGGGTGATTCCATAATTTTTTCCTCAGAATTGAGTGATTCCATAATTTTTTCCCTCTGCTTGGTCTGAAAAAAATTACCCTTACTGAGTACCACATTTTTGATCATGATTTCTTTTAGTGTTTCTTAAAGCCCTAAAGTTGCCATTTGAAATGACTTTAGTTTTGTGCCATGTCTGTGATCTGCTTTTTTTCAACAACATTAAACAACTGAATGAACATCCTCCTAGCCCGGTGATTCCATAATTTTTGCCAGGGGTTGTACAGTGGAGGGTTTAGATCAAAGCATATTCATGTGTGTGAATGGTCCAGTCACAGTCGAAACCAAAATCTCATTGAAAATCTGTGACAAGACTTGAAAACAGCTTTTCACAGACGCCTCCATCCAATCTCATTGAGCGAGAGCGAGTATGCAAAGAAAAATGTTCCCTCTAGATGTGCAAAGCTGTCACATATAGTGGTGGCAACATCATGCTGTGGGGAGACTTTTCTTCAGCAGGGGCAGGGAAGCTGGTCAAAGTTGATGGAAAAATAGGTGGAGCTAAATACAGGGAAATCCTGGAGGAAAACCAGTTAGAGGCTGCAAAAAACTTGAGATTGACTGGGACATTTGTTCACCCTAAACATACTGCCAGAACTATAATGGATGTTTTAGGTCAAAGCATATTCATGTGTGTGAACGGCCCAGTCACAGTCAGTACCAAAATCCCATTGAGGATCTGTGGCAAGATTTGAAAATTACTGTTCACAGACTCTCTCCATCCAATCTCACTGAGCGAGAGCGAGCGTGCAAAGAAAAATGTGCAAAAATGTCACCTCTAGATGTGCAAAGCTGATAGAGACAGATCCCAAAAAGACTTGCAGTATTAATTGCAGCAAAATGTGGTATTACAAAGTAATGAGTCAGGGGGCTGAATACTAATGCATCTAACAATTTCCAGATTTATATATTTTTTTACACTTCACAAATACTTGCTGTTTTGTCTTGGTACCGCATAAAATCCCGATGAAACATATTTAAGTTTGTGGATGTAACGTAAAAAAATTGGGAAAAGTTCAATGGGTATGAATACTTTTTCAAGGCACTGTAAGTATATAAATATATGTGTATATATTTATATATGTATAAATAAATATATACACACACACAAATGTACATATATAGGTTTTTCATTGAACCTCTTATGCCCCAAGCACATGCATTTTATTTTAAAAATATACCGGTGTTATTATATTTTTTTGTCCCGTTTATGCATTGATAACATTGACTGGAGAATCTCAGGGATCGTTGTGTCGGTTACTATCCCTATCCCGTGCTAACTATTATAATTTCCATAGGGGACGTATGAAGTGAATGCACGGAGAAGCATGGCTGGTCCACCAACTCCAAATGTAAGGCGATAGATTGTAGTGTGAGTAGCCGCACAGTATGTAACAGTTTCGATCTCTTTACACTTGTGTACTTCTGGAGACTATCTAAAAGTATTTCAGCCTAATTTACAGTATCTTCTAATAATCTGTAATAGGAAATGTATCTCTGTTGGTGAAGCATTAGCTAAGCAAATTATCACACATTCAATCATTTCTTGCAAAAAGGGGAAAAATGTTTAACATCCATTCACATTGCAAACCCAACATTTTATACCTGACCAATAATTTGATTGTTTCTTACAGACAGCTGATGATGATATTTATTCAACATATTCCCAGGATGAGGTTAGTAAAATTAATAACATAATGTGTTCTATATGTAACAATACACACACTATGGACAAAGCAAGGAGCAAAACAGACTAGCGAGGAGTGCCACAGATGAAGCAAGAAGTGCGAAACCGGGAGAAAAAACACAGGCAGAAATAGGCTTGGTGAAGGAGAGAAGGGAAGACAGAGAAGAGGAGAAAATGGAGGATGGATATTGCTGTTGCCACTAAATCCAGAGAACATCAATAGGGGCTGAGAAAATTAGAAATTAGAGATGGGGAGTCCATTTCTGGATCCCTATCACTTTTTCTGACAAGAGTTTTGGACATTTTGCACCTGTAGTAGCCAGGACAGTTTTCAAACTTTTGAGAAATACAAATAAAGTTTAAATTTCAAAATAATGAAAAAAAAAATACAAAATCAATATGCCAATATATTTTTGAAAAGTAGACACCTGATACGTTGTAATGATCACCACTTTCTTCAGGGTGAACTATAATTGGTCATCAAAACATGTGAAACTTGATTTGTGGCTCAAACTGTGACTTAAGCAGAAATTTGCCAAAACACCTCCTAACAATAAATGTTTGAGGTGTGCAGACCTCATACTTGGGGATTCTGCAAGATCATGGGTACATAGTTTGTTCCACCTGTTTGTATTCCCTGATAAGAAAACAATTGGGCTTTATGATGTTGTGCAATGGTCCACGGAGTGGTGGCTGCAGTGTGGTGATCTTGACCACGAGTGTCCACTCTTCTGGAGACTTTATCATTCATCCCAAATAAAGGGGCAGGTTGATGGGCTGCAATGTCTGTATTCATTGCCAAGCAGCTGCATGCAGCCTTACATCACCAAGCACAATGCTAAGTGTTTGATGGAGTGGTGTAAAACCTCTACCCCTGGACTCTGGAGGAAACCTATTCTGTGCCTTCTTTATCTGACACCTGATGGACGAGTCTGGGTTTGGTGAATTTCAAGAGAACGTGATCTGCCTGACTGCATTGTGCCGGCTGTAGAGTTTGGTGGAGGAGGGATAATACGATGGGCTTGTTATCAGGGGTCGGCATTGGCCCCTTAGTACCAGTGAATGGAAATCTTAATGCTTCAGCACAAGACATTGTGGACAACTGTAGCTTCCAGCTTTGTGTGAACAGTTTGGGGAAGGCTCTTTTATTTTCCCCATGACTGTGCCCAGTGTACAAGGTCCATGAAGACATGGCTGGGTGAGTTTTGTGTGTAGCAACATGATCGGTCGCACCTTGCCCGGACCTCAGCCCCATCTAACAACTTTGGGATTAATTAGAAAGGAGATTGTGAGCCCACTCCTCTCGTTCAACATTGTTGTCTGATCTCACAAATGTTTCTGGATGAAGGGGCAAAAATTCCTACAGACTACTTCTGTATGGTGGTGTTTAACTCCATATATTTGCCTATGGATGTAGAATGGGAGGTCAGAAAAGCTCCTGTAGGTGAAGTGCGTGAATTCCCATCGCAGTTGGAGGCGGATGAGTTCCCTCTGTGTGTCCTTGCTGGTGACCAAGACAAGATGTTGACCCATGAGGCTGAGATTCCTGAGTTGGGAGTTTCTGGGAGAAATTTTGGGACTGCTCAAATGCAGGATCTTACATTGAAAGGTGCATTCGATAATGTGTGTGTAACAAGGTTCACATATTTCACCTTAAATGAGGAGCTGCTTTATTGGGTCATTAAACCAAGAGCAGTGCTGAGAAATGCTTCAGCAAGAACCGAGACCTGTTTTTGGAGTTGCCAGACTGTACACAGGTTGTGGAACATGAAATCCTGACAGAACCGCATGTGCGGGTGAACCTCAAGCTGTGTCGGATTCCCAAAGCCCGCCGTGAGGTGATCTCAAAGGAGGTGAGGAGAATGTTGAACCTGGGCGTCATCGTGGAATTAAAGAGCAGCTGGTCCAGCCCCATTGTCCTGGTGCCGAAGCCTGATGGAGAATGGCGCTTTTGCAATGATTACAGGAAGCTAAATGAGATTTCCAAGTTCGACACATATCCGATGCCCCACGTTGTTGAACTCATTGTCCCTAAGTGCCAAGGAGAAGATGGCCTTCTCTACTCCTGACGGGTGCTTTCAGTACACCAGGATGGCGTTAAGACTGCAGGGAGCCCCACCTACCTTTCAGAGGGCCATGGACCGGATCCTAGTCTCTCACAAAAAGTGCGCCGCCGCTTATCTGGACAATATTGTGATCTTCACCCCAGATTGGGGAAGTCACCTGCAGAAGGTCCAGGCAGTAGTGGATGCTCTGAGGAAGGCAGAGTTTTCCATAAACCCAAGGAAGTGCGCCATAGGAAAAGAAGAGGTGAAATACTTGGGCTATTTAGTCAGAAGGGACGAAATCGGGCCACAAGTAAATAAAGTAGAGGCAATCCAGAATTGGCCACAACCGGTCTCCAAGAAACAGGTGCGGGTGTTTCTGGGAATTGTGAGGTACTATTGGCGATTTATCCTGAACTTTGCCAGGATAGCCGCACCCCTGACTGATCTTCTTAAGGGCTCAAAGACATCGATTGCCAAATGCTCTTCTGAAGCAGAAATGGCATTCCAAGAATTGAAGCACGTCCTTTGTAAGCAGCCAGTCTTGATCGCACCTGACTTCAGTAAGGAATTTGTGGTCCAGACGGACGCCTCAGAGGTTGGGTTGGGAGCCGTGATGTCCCAAGAAGTAAACGGGGAGGAACATCCCATTCTGTACTTAAGCAGAAAACTCTCTGCCTCTGAATAAAACTACGTCATCGTGGAAAAAGAGTGCTTAGCCATCAAATGTGCAATTGACACCCTGAGGTACTACCTATTAGGCCAGAAATTCAGGTTAGTGTCAGATCATGCACCACTGAGATGGATGAGGGAAAGAAAAGGGAAGAATGCCCAGGTGACTAGGTGGTTTCTAGCCCTCCAGGACTGTAGTTTTCATGTGGAGCAAAGGCCCAGGAAGCTACACGGTAATGCAAATGCCCTGTCTGGAGGTCCCTGTTTGGTGACTAAAGGTATCAAAACCCCTGGCTTTGGGTAGAGGGGGGGATAAGTGACAAAGTGACTGGCAGAGTACTGGAGGGGACATACTGTATGTTTCACTGGGGCTATTAGCTTCAGTGGTTTGAAACCTAGAAGTTTTCTGCAGCACACTATATGTTGAGAGGGGTTAATTTGCCATTTTAAAAGGGCTAGGTTTTTGTGAACGACCATAGTGCGGGTGGGAGGTCATTCATCATATCTCCACCCAAGGGTGTGGTCTGGAATATAAATAGCCAACCTGTTGAATCATTAGGTGTTCAGTGTATCTGGAGAGGCAACTCCAGAGAGGAGCTTGTGTTTGTGCTAATCTGGACCGTGTGTTTATTTTGCTAACCCGGAACACATAAGGACTGCGCTGTACATTTTCTTTTTGCTTTGCCATTATGCCAGAAGGGCCATGTTTATTTTTATGAACTCTACCTTGATTTATGCCGTACTTTAATAAACCAATAAAAAATTTAAAGAGACAGCATTCCTGGGTCTACCTCCAAGTGCAACTGAGTCAGCATGCTTTTCACACTTAAATGTTTCAGATCACCAAGGAAATTTAAATATTAGACAAAGATAACACAACTAAACAGAAAATGCAGTTTTTAAATGAAAGTCTTTATGATTAAGGGTAAAAGAAATTTAAGCATACAGGGACCTGTGCGAAAAAATGATTGCCCCCCTTAAAACATAAATTAACAGTGGTTTATCACATCTTTAGAAAGCTGATTTCAATTTCCCTAGCCACACCCAGGCCTGATTACTGCCACACCTGTTCTCAATCTAGAAATCATTTTATTAGGACCTGTCTGACAAAGTGAAGTGGACCTAAAGATCCTCAAAAGCCAGACATCATACCGTGATCCAAAGAAATTCTGGAACAAATGGAAAACAAAGTAATTGAGATCTATCAGTCTGGAAAAGGTTATAAAGCCATTTCTAAAGCTTTGGAACTCCAGCGAACCACAGTGAGAGCCATTATCCACAAAAGGCGAAAACATGGAACAGTGGTGAACCTTCCCAAGAGTGGCCGGCAAACCAAAATTACCCCAAGAGTGCAGCGACGACTCATCCAAGAGGTCACAAAAGACCCGACAACAACATCCAAAAAACTGAAAACTTCACTTGTTTATGACTCCACCATAAGAAGGGGACTGGGCAAAAATAGCCTGCATGGCAGAGTTCCAAGACAAAAGCCACTGCTGAGCAATAAGAACATAAATGCTCATCTCAGTTTTGCCAAAAAACATCTTGATGATCCCCAAGACTTTTGGGAGAACACTCTGTGTACTGACGAGACAAAAGTTTAACCTTTTGGAAGGTACGATGTCCCATTATATCTGACGTAGAAGTAACACAGCATTTCAGAAAAGGAACATCATACCAACAGTAAAATATGGTGGTGGTAGTGTGAAGATCTGGGGCTGTTTTGCTGCTTCAGGACATGACAGACTTGCTATGGTGAATGGAACCATGAATTCTGCTGTCTGCCAAAAAATCCTGAAGGAAAATGTCCAGCCATCTGTACGCGACCACAAGCTAAAGCGCAATTGGGTTTTGCAGCAGGACAATGATCCAAAGCACACCAGAAAATCCACCTCTGAATGGCTTAAGAAAAACAAAATTAAGACTTTGGTGTGGCCTAGTCAAAGTCCTGACCTTAATCCTATTGAAATGCTGTGGCATGACCTTAAAGTCGGTTCATGCTCTTAAACCCTCCGATGTGGCTGAATTCCAATAATTCTGCAAACATGAGTGGCCAAAATTTCTCCAGAGCGTTGTAAAAGACTCATTGCAAGTTATCGCAAATGCTTGATTGCAGTTGTTGCTGCTAATGGCGGCCCAACCAGTTATTAGGTTTAGGGGACAATCACTTTTTCACACAGGACCCTGTAGGTTTAGATTTCATTTTCCCTTAATAATAAAGACCTTCAATTAAAAACAGCATTTTGTGTTTACTTGTGTTATCTTTGTGTAATGTTTAAATTTGTTTTGTCACCTGAAACATTTGAGTGTGACAAACATGTAAAAGAATAAAAAATCAGGAAGGGGGCAAACACTTTTTCACACCACTGTATGTATATGTATATATATATGCAGTACCGACCAAAAGTTTGGACACACCTTCTCATTTAAAGATTTTTCTGTATTTTCATGACTATGAAAATTGTACATTCACACTGAAGGCATCAAAACTATGAATTAACACATGTGGAATTATATACTTAACAAAAAAGTGTGAAACAACTGAAAATATGTCTTATATTCTAGGTTCTTAAGAGTTGCCACCTTTTGCTTTGATGACTGCTTTGCACACTCTTGGCATTCTCTTGATGAGCTTCAAGAGGTAGTCACCGGAAATGGTCTTCCAACAATCTTGAAGGAGTTCCCAGAGATGCTTAGCACTTGTTGGCCCTTTTGCCTTCACTCTGCGATCCAGCTCACTCCAAACCATCTCGATTGTGTTCAGGTCGGGTGACTGTGGAGGCCAGGTCATCTGGCGTAGCACCCCATCACTCTCCTTCTTGGTCAAATAGCCCTTACACATCCTGGAGGTGTTTTGGGGTCATTGTCCTGTTGAAAAATAAATGATGGTCCAACTAAACACAAACCAGATGGAATAGCATGCCGCTGCAAGATGCTGTGGTAGCCATGCTGGTTCAGTATGCCTTCAATTTTGAATAAATCCCCAACAGTGTCACCAGCAGAGCACCCCCACACCATCACACCTCCTCCTCCATGCTTCACGGTGGGAACCAGGCATGTAGAGTCCATCCATTCACCTTTTCTGCGTCCCACAAAGACACGGTGGTTGGAACCAAAGATCTCAAATTTGTACTCATCAGACCAAAGCACAGATTTCCACTGGTCTACTGTCCATTAATTGTGTTCTTTAGCCCAAACAAGTCTCTTCTGCATGTTGCCTGTCCTCAGCAGTGGTTTCCTAGCAGCTATTTTACCATGAAGGCCTGCTGCACAAAGTCTCCTCTTAACAGTTGTTGTAGAGATGTGTCTGCTGCTAGAACTCTGTGTGGCATTGACCTGGTCTCTAATCTGAGCTGCTGTTAACCTGCGATTTCTGAGGCTGGTGACTCGGATAAACTTATCCTCAGAAGCAGAGGTGACTCTTGGTCTTCCTTTCCTGGAGCGGTCCTCATGTGAGCCAGTTTCTTTGTAGCGCTTGATGGTTTTTGCAACTGCACTTGGGGACTCATTCAAAGTTTGCCCAATTTTTCGGATTGACTGACCTTCATTTCTTAAAGTAATGATGGCCACTCGTTTTTATTTACTTAGCTGCATTTTTCTTGCCATAATACAAATTCTAACAGTCTATTCAGTAGGACTATCAGCTGTGTATCCACCTGACTTCTGCACAACACAACTGATGGTTCCAACCCCATTTATAAGGCAAGAAATCCTACTTATTAAACCTGACAGGGCACACCTGTGAAGTGAAAACCATTTCCGGTGACTACCTCTTGAAGCTCATCAATAGAATGCCAAGAGTGTGCAAAGCAGTCATCAAAGCAAAAGGTGGCTACTTTGAAGAACCTAGAATATAAGACACATTTTCAGTTGTTTCACACTTTTTTGTTAAGTATATAATTCCACATGTGTTAATTCATAGTTTTGATGCCTTCAGTGTGAATGTACAATTTTCAAAGTCATGAAAATACAGAAAAATCTTTAAATGAGAAGGTGTGTCCAAACTTTTGGTCTGTACTGTATGTATATATATATATATGTATATATTTATATATATACAGAACCTTGAAAAAGTATTCATACCCAGTGAACTTTTCCACCACATTTTTTAACTTTACACCCACAAACTTAATTGTGTTATATATACTGTATATATATATGCATTGGTAACATTGACTGGAGAATCTCAGGTATCGTTGTGTCTTTTACTATCCCTATCCCGTGCTAACTATTATTATTTCCATAGGGGACGTATGAAGTGAATGCACGGAGAAGCATGGCTGGTCCACCAACTCCAAATGTAAGGCGATAGATTGTAGTGTGAGTTGCCGCACAGTATGTAACAGTTTCGATCTCTTTACACTTGTGTACTCCTGGAGGCTATCTAAAAGTATTTCAGCCTAATTTACAGTATCTTCTAATAATCTGTAATAGC
The DNA here is from genome assembly GCF_046119375.1 of Phyllobates terribilis. Classification (NCBI taxonomy): domain Eukaryota; kingdom Metazoa; phylum Chordata; class Amphibia; order Anura; family Dendrobatidae; genus Phyllobates; species Phyllobates terribilis. Next base: position 28,379,779 of record NW_027362774.1, on the reverse strand, counting down.
AAATGTATCTCTGTTGGTGAAGCATTAGCTAAGCAAATTATCACACATTCAATCATTTCTTGCAAAAAGGAGAAAAATGTTTAACATCCATTCACATTGCAAACCCAACATTTTATACCTGACCAATAATTTGATTGTTTCTTACAGACAGCTGATGATGATGTTTATTCACCATATTCCCAGGATGAGGTAAGTAAAAGTAATAACATTATGTGCTCTATATGTAACAATACACACACTATGGACAAAGCAAGGGGCAAAACAGACTAGCGAGGGGTGCTACAGATGAAGCAAGATGAGCGAAACCGGGAGAAAAAACACAGGCAGAAATAGGCTTGGTGAAGGAGAGAAGGAAAGACAGAGAAGAGGAGAAAATGGAGGATGGATATTGCTGTTGCCACTAAATCTAGAGAACATCAATAGGGGCTGTGAAAATGAGAAATTAGTGGTGGGGGGCTCCATTTGGGGATCCATCAGTTTTGCTGCCAGGGGTTTTGGACATTTTGCACCTGTGGTAGCCAGGACAGTTTTCAAACTTTTGAGAAATACAAATAAAATCTAAATTTCAAAATATAAAAAAAAATACAAAATCAATATGCCAATATATTTTTCAAACGTAGACACCTGATACATTGTAATGGTCACCACTTTCTTCAGGGAGAACTATAATTGGTCATCAAAACATGCGTGAAACTTGATTTGTGGCTCAAACTACACCAAGACCCAAGCAGAAAATTTGCCAAAACACCTCCTAACAATAAATGTTTGAGTTGCACAGACTTCATACTTGGGGATTCTGCAAGATCATAGGTACATTGCTTGTTCCACCTGTTTCTATTCCCTGAAAAGAAAACAATTGGCCTTTACGTTCTTGTGCAATGGTCCACGGAGTGGTGGCTGTAATATGGTGAGCTTGACCACGAGTGTCCACTCTTCTGGAGACTTTAGCATTCATCCCAAATAAAGGGGCAGGTTGATGGGCTGCAAGGTCTGTATTCATTGCCAAGCAGCTGCATGCAGCCTTACATCACCAAGCACAATGCTAACAGTTTGATAGAGTGGTGTAAAACCTCAACCCCTGGACTCTGGAGGTACCTTCTCTGTCTAACACCTGATGGGCGAGTATGGGTTTAGTGAATTTCAGTAGAACGTTACCCACTTGACTGCATTGTGCCCACTATACAGTTTGGTAGAGGAGGGATAATACTGTGGGTTTGTTATCAGGGGTCGCATTGGCCCCTTGGTTCCAGTGAAGGGAAATCTTAATGCTTCAGCACAAGACATTGTGGACAATTGTAGCTTCAGCTTTGTGGGAACAGTTTGGGGAAGGCCCTTTTCTGTTCCCCATGACTGTGTCTTGTGTACAATGACCTTGTCTGAGTTGTCGTGATTGAGTGGTTAAGGTGATCGACAAGAAATTCATTGGGGTCTCGCCGCGCAGGTTCAAATCCTGTCGACTACGTCTATGTTCCCATAACTTTTGAAGGGACATGGAAACCATCTGCAGTGACTTTGGAGACTTGGCAAAAAAGTGAAAGAACTGGGAGCGCAGGTGGTCTTCTCATCCATCCTCCCAGTGGATGGCCATGGAACAAGGAGGTGGAACAAGATTCTACAGGTGAACAACTGGCTACATCGATGGTGCCGTCAGCAAGGATTTGGATTTCTGGATCACAGAGTGAATTACCTATATGATGGATTACTTGCTGGAAATGGGATGCACCTTAGCAAGACTGGAAAACATATGTTTGGAAGTCGCCTTGCTACACTCATCAGTAGAACTTTAAACTAGAACATTGTTGGAAGGGAAGCAAAAGGCCAGGGAACAAATACTATTGAGAGCTCTGCAGTGGAAAGGAAGAGCAAAGACAAAAAAATCAGAATAATACTATTATTGGAGGAAGAGAAACCGATCACAAACTAAGATGTTTCTATGCAAATTCACAGAACATGGGCAACAAACAAGGAGAATTGGAGCTACTAACGCAGGAAAAGAAATATGATGTCATTGGCATTACTGAAACTTGGTGGGATGATACACTTGATTGGAATACAAGGTATAAGGCAACTAACGGACACATAGTTGATGGGAGGTATGTATCACAGAGATGGTTGTCATCTGCGATGTAATCCTGGAGTGTTGCTCTAGTGCACATAGCGCTAAGAGGATTTTTGGTGCATCTGGGACAGGTTTTACGGGCAGCCTGAGAGATGGGCGGGTCTGGCTGCCCACATACCCCACCTCTGGGTGTGGTTAAGAGGGTAAAATGGAGTCCGTTGTTTGACACATGGTATGTGTGTGTGGAAGGAGAAGGCCTCCTGTGGGATGTCCAGACTGAGCCACTTGACAAAGCCTTTTATACTATCCTTATTGAAAAAATTACCAACTATGGAATGGACAAGGCAACTGCTAGGTGGATTCATAACTGGCTTAGTGATCGGACTCAAAGAGTGGTCGTAAATGGTTGCACATCTAGTTGGATGAATGTCTCAAGTGGGGTACCACAAGGCTCTGTCCTGGGCCCTGTGCTGTTCAACATCTTTATCAATGATTTAGATAAAGGAATTGAGGGTAAACTGATAAAATTTGCTGCTGACACAAAGCTAGGAGGGATAGCTAATACAAGAGAAGAGAGAGAGAGGTTTCAAAAAGACCTAAACAAACTGGAGCAGTGGGCAGCAACTAACAGAATAGTTTAACAGTGAGAAATGCAAAGTTCTACATCTGGGTAAGACAAATGAAAAAAAACATATACAGAATGGGAGGAATGGGGCTAAGCAATAGCACATGCGAAAAAGACTTGTGTATACTAATAGATCATAGACTGAACATGAGTCAACAGTGTGATGCAGCAGCAAAAAAGGCAAACACAATTCTGGGATGTATTAACAGAAGCATACAGTCTAGATCACGTGAAGTCATTATCGGTCTTTACTCCTCTTTGGTCAGACCTCATCTGGAATACTGTGTCCAGTTCTGGGCACCACATTTTAAAAAAGAAATGAAGAAACTGGATCAAGTTCAGTGAAGAGCGACCATAATGGTGACCAGTCTGCAAACAGTGTCCTATGAGGAACGGTTAGAGGATTTGGGAATGTTTATTTTTCAAAAGAGAAGACTGAGAGGAGACTTAATAGCTGTCTACAAATATCTCAAGGGCTGTCACACTGTAGCGGTATCAGCTTTATTCTCATTTGCACAAAGAAAGACTAGAAGGAATGGGATGAAACTGAATGGGAGAAGATACAGATTAGATATTAGAAAAAATCTTTTTGACAGTGAGAGTGATCAATGAGTGGAACAGGCGGCCACGAGAGGTGGTGAGTTCTCCTTCAATGGAAGTCTTCACCCAAAGGCCGGACAGACATCTGTCTGAGATGGTTTGGTGACTCCTGCATTGAGCCGGGGGCTGGACATGATGACCCTGGAGGTCCCTTCCAACTCTAACATTCTATGATTCTATGGTTGGGGGAGTTTTGTGTGTAGCAACATGATTGGTCGGACCTCAGCCCCATCCAACACCTTTGGGACTAATTAGAAAGGAGATTGTGAGCCCACTCCTCTCGTCCAGCATTAATGTCTGACCTCACAAATGCTTCAGGATGAAGGGGCAAAAATTCCTACAGACTCCTCCTGTAAAGTGGTGATTAACTCTAGATTTTTGCCTATGAATGTAGAATGGGAGGTCAGAAAAGCTCCTATAGGTGAAGTGCGTAAGGGGCACAATACTTTTGTCCATATACAGTAGTGTAGGCTATAAGCTATAGTCTGGTGTAAAGGATAGATGAGGACATCAGAAATCGTGGATCCCCCCTCTCCACATTACCTACTGGAGAAACGTTATATATTAAGGGAATTTATCAACTGTTGGTAGAGGTTTATACCTGGTTACTATCTTTTTTTCCATAAATCATTTCAGATGTGCTAACCAGTAATAATTTTACAGGAAACAAATGTATTGCCTGCAAGAGAAAATCGGAGAAGCATGGCTGTTCCACCAACACCAAATGTAAGATGGTAGATTGTAGGCAAATGATAGTGAGTTTATCTTTTATGAGCTTTGAGGATGCTCTTATGAAATAAATATATCTTTTACATATCATCTTGAAATAGAAATAGTTGTTTGTGTGCTCCTATTAATCAGTATTGCTTTTACAGATTCCTGAGCCGAATGTGCACCCACAACCTGCTCCACCAAGACCACCTAAAACTGTAAGTCATATATTGGAGCATTTAACTGTGTCAGCTTACCTAACATCCAATAGGAAAAAAATGGAAGACAATTGCCCAAAATAGGGTCTTACCCGGATAGAGGATAAGATAACGATAGGTGCAGGAATGTGCTCATAGGGTAGGGTAGGCAGGGTTGTGGGACCACAACACCAAGGACATATACAATGAGAAGAAAAACATGGAGGATGGAACATTTTCTGCACTGTCGAAGACACCACATAATGAAAAAGGAAATTTCAAAGTTCACAGACTTCTTCATCAGGACAAAACCAGGGATTTTGGAATCATTAAATGATATTGGTCCCAAATTCCAACTAGTTATCTGGTTTGCAATAATTGGAAGGTCCTCAATCCTCAGCAACCCTAGAAAAAAATATGATCTTCCCCCTGCTCACAATGCTTCCTGTCCTGTTTCTTCATTTGTAATATTGACTTGATAATCTCAGGGACCATTGTGTGTGTAATTTATATAATGTTTCCAGGTTACTATCGCTTTTTGTCTGCTGCGGTAACAATTATTATTTCTACAGGAAACATATGAAGTGAATTCACGGAGAAGCATGGCCAGTCCACCAACTCCAAATGTAAGACAGTAGATTGTAGTCTGAGATAGCTGCACAGAGTGTAACAGTTTCGATCTTCGCATTGCACATCTTATAAAGCATGTTGGGTCTTTGCCCAAAGTTTAAAGGTTTTAGACTACATGCCAATGGTTATTTTCAATTATAAAAGTTTCAGTCTGCAGAGAGAAGGGAGAGCAGACGATAACAGTCTAGTTCTTACTGCGATCAGGAGCAGTGTGCTGTCAGTTTTATGTGATCAGCTGCACAGCCAGCTATGTAAAGGAGTTGCACAGACTCTACTGTAGTAAAATAGGATTTTTTTTTCATGAAGACTAGCTGCCTATTTATACATTCTGGAAGCCAATGATTGTTAAAAAAATATTAATAGAAAGGTGTCCATAGTCTTTAAATTAAGAGACACACAGTAAGCCATAGGGCATCAAAGTTTCAACTGCAACTGACCTAGTAACCTTGCCGTTCTCCCAGATCTAATGTACTATATAAGTGAAGCTTGCTCTAATTATACATGTGTAATGCCATTATTCATAAACTTGGGACTTCTTCACACATATAAAATACCATGAACAACAAAAGACAGGAATGGAGCTTTACAAAATGCAAATAGAAAAGGAATTTTATTATTAGTATAAATACATTAAAAAGATACATGTAGGATCCATAAGAGGGAATATGAATAATGATGTGTGCAAAAAGAGCAGAAACCCCCCAACAACAGGCCTCAGGTAGGCATCATTAAAGTGCAAAACATGATGTACAGCAAGTAATATACACTAAGCACGCCCAACCACTCAAGACATGAACAGGGGAGCAAAAACTATTGCTACAGTACCCCATAATCTATACAAAATCTGAAAGCAATAATGGGCAAAAGGCAATGCAAGTGGATACACACAAAGCTGAATAGTAAAACATCAAAAAAAGTAGTCAAGGCACTAACCCAAGGGCTGAAAACTCCCCGAATGGGGAAGGGAAGAGTCGCATTGTCCACGCGAAACGCGCGTTGGGTAGGTGTTTTTTGCATCTTTTGTACTCTTCCCTTCCCCATTCGGGGAGTTTTCAGCCCTTGGGTTAGTGCCTTGACTACTTTTTTTGATGTTTTACTATTCAGCTTTGTGTGTATCCACTTGCATTGCCTTTTGCCCATTATTGCTTTCAGATTTTGTATAGATTATGGGGTACTGTAGCAATAGTTTTTGCTCCCCTGTTCATGTCTTGAGTGGTTGGGCGTGCTTAGTGTATATTACTTGCTGTGCATCATGTTTTGCACTTTAATGATGCCTACCTGAGGCCTGTTGTTGGGGGGTTTCTGCTCTTTTTGCACACATCATTATTCATATTCCCTCTTATGGATCCTACATGTATCTTTTTAATGTATTTATACTAATAATAAAATTCCTTTTCTATTTGCATTTTGTAAAGCTCCATTCCTGTCTTTTGTTGTTCATGTGTTCTGGAGCTATGTTGCTGGTTTGACACGTGTGTGCTTGTGGATTTCCATGGGCACTGACTTGTCTCCAGCAATAATGTTTTTGGGTTTGATTTTGCATATAAAATACCATTCCTGCATTATTTTTTTAGCATAGAAAGCTCCATCTGTTGTGTTTTTGTTAAAATCAATGGAAATGTTAATAAAACCACATTTAAAACTGTAACGTTTTGATGAGGCTGTCCACTGGATCTGATGTAATAAGCCTGGGCCTATTTGTTCTCTTTTGGCTCAGTCCAACCCTGTGACATAGGAGCATGTCAAAAAGGTGACATAAGACCTATATGACCTATATGACCTTATTCATAACGTTCACCTTACTTCACAGTTTATATCACACTTATACTGTATATACTTATCAACTATTCTTCTTATAGACAACTTTTCCAGGAAGAACTTATGTCAATATTCCTCCGACAACCTCAGATCCTGGCACAAACCCTGCAAATACCGTAAGTGTTTATATGTTTTACAGCTCTTTCACAAAAATGTCGATACTGTTAACAGAGTTGCAGTTTATAAGGCCCATGGCTGTACGGGCCCCTCTGGCATTTGCCAGAATTGCCAGATGGCCAGTCCAGCCCTGATTGGAAACACCCCCACAAGACCCAATGGGGAGGTTCTGACCCAGCAAATGGGGCATCAAAATCTGGCTCCTTACACTTGCCCGTTTTTCCTGCTTCCAACATATCAACTTCAAGAACTGAGTGTTCACTTGCTGCCTGATAACCCTGACAGATGTCCTTCTCACGAGATAATCAGTTGTTCACTTTATTTGCCACTTGATTTACCGTTACACTTGAATGTTTTATATATAATATGTATATGTGTATATCGTTAACCATTAATATTTTAATAATATTTTTGCAGAATCCTAACGCTTCTGAGCCAATGGAAAACTATTATGACCGTTTTATAAGTAGTCATTTGCTTGCAAACAACGTAAGTGCTAAATAGTAGACTGGTTCAGTTCTGGGTTGGGATGATGTGGGTGCAGAGCACACTATCCTTCACAAGAAGTATCTCAGGATCAATAATGTAATGTATGTATACATTGGCCCTACAAGCAGAATAGTGAGTGCAGCTCTGGAGTATAATGCAGGATGTAACTCAGGATCAGTAATGTATGTACACTGTGACTGCACCAGTAGAATAGTGAGTGCAGCTCTGGAGTATAATACAGGATGTAACTCAGGATCAGTAATGTAATGTAATGTACACAGTGACTGCACCAGCAGAATAGTGAGTGCAGCTCTGGAGTATAATGCAGGCGGTAACTCAGGATCAGTACAGGATCAGTAAAGTAATGTATGTACACAGTGACTGCACCAGCAGAATAGTGAGTGCAGCTCTGGAGTATAATACAGGAGGTAACTCAGGATCAGCACAGGATCAGTAATGTAATGTATGTACACAGTGACTGCACCAGCAGAATAGTGAGTGCAGCTCTGGAGTATAATACAGGATGTAACTCAGGATCAGTAATGTAATGTATGTACACAGTGACTGCACCAGCAGAATAGTGAGTGCAGCTCTGGAGTATAATACAGGATGTAACTCAGGATCAGTAATGTAATGTATGTACACAGTGACTGCACCAGCAGAATAGTGAGTGCAGCTCTGGAGTATAATACAGGATGTGACTCAGGATCAGTAATGTAATGTATGTACACAGTGACTGCACCAGCAGAATAGTGAGTGCCGCTCTGGAGTATAATGCAGGAGGTAACTCAGGATCAGTACATGGTAAGTAATGTAATGTATGTACACAGTGACTGCACCGGCAGAATAGTGAGTGCAGCTCTGCAGTATAATGCAGGATGTAACTCAGGATCAGTAATGTAATGTATGTACACAGTGACTGCACCAGTAGAACAGTGAGTGCAGCTCTGGAGTATAATACAGGATATAACTCGAAATCAGTACAATATTTCAGATTTATTGTCGCAGAAGTAAAAATGTGACCCAGAATATTATGTTTAAAAGTGAAGGTACGTTTTAAAGGGGTTATTACATTTGCAGAGGGGGAAGAATTTTGAAATATAATAAAGAAAGAACTATTGCTTACTTGTTGAAATCACCAAAATTAATATTTTTTGCAGATGCCTGGTAATGTACAAGCAGAACCAACAAATGAAAATGCTCCTGTCCAACCACCCGAGCTGCGGACAATCCCTATTCTAATCGGTGAAGATTCGGTAAGTAGCAACTGAATACAAAATAAATAAAAAATAAGAGATTAGAGTGCGGTCACCATAGTCTGACTATTACGGATTTCTTTCTGCTAACAATTAATATTTTACAGATCCCCTCTAATACGAAGGAATTGTATCTGCTTGCCGTGGTCCGGTCCCCTGTAAGTATTATATGACAGGGTGTCTGGGCTGCATTACGGGGTTGGAACGTGGCGGAGAAAATTAATATCATTGGGAAATAAGGGTAACTACACTTTGCTATGTTTTTCTTCTCATCACACCATTGTTATATTACAGGAGGAGATATATAATATGTACAGTGACCAAAATCCCCCGCCTATACCACCAAGAATTCCTAATTCCTCCTCTACAGATGATGTAAGTCCTCACATATTGTGGCAACAACAAAAAAATAGTCTACAGCCCCCTGCAGCATTTTTCCTGCCATAAAAATGGCTGAAAAATGTTAGAAAAACACTAGGCCTCATTTATCAAAACTGTCTGAAAAACAAATGTCTGTGTTTCCCATGGCAACCAATCAGAACTCAGCTTTCATTGTTTAAACAGCTCTGCTGAGATGAAAGCTGTGCTGTGATTGGTTGTTATGGAGAAGAAAACAAAATGACAGTCTTGTGTTTTAAATCAATGTAAGGGAATGATCGCACGGATTGTATACATTGCAGACATGGCAGATTTTTTATCTAGATTTTCTGGTCTAACTATGGAATTTTTTTTTAGGTTAAATCATCAACCTATGGTTCATCTGGTGAGTTTTACTATAACCCAATTGAGACCATTTAACGTAAATATATGTCACATGGACTGAGGGGATGTATGTGGCTAGATAGCAAGTGTGGCCGCCATCGCTACCCCCCCCCACCACAATGTGTATGCAGGATGCTAATGGGTCGCCATGGCAGCTGGGACCCTCTTGAAGACCCCTGTCTTTGCAAGTTTGGTCCTCTGATGAAACAAGTCCACAAAACAGTACAATCTCCTTTGCAGCACAGTAGTACACAGTCTATCCAGTAGCACAGAACGGCACACTTTTAATGCATACACAACCACAGGTTTTTCCTTCACAAGGACTCAATAGTACACAGCATTCTATATCCTGCATGGAGATGGAGGGGGGAGGGTTTGATGAGGGAGATAATTCCTATGACAGGATTCCTTCCAGTCCTTATCTTTCTGCCCGATAATACTCAGCACTGTTAGCTCAGGGAGTCTATCTGACCTGTGTTTAGCTTCCCTCCTGACCTGAATTCTGTTCCCTTGCCTTCTGTGAGATGCAGATCATACACCACCTTTCTCTTTGGCTCTAGCCAGACAGTAAACAACTTCCCCACAATCCCCATGGGGCTCTGCTAAAACACTCCCTGTCTCCTGTGACTGTTTAACCCATCTAATTGCTGGATGCTTCTGAAGCACAACACTTCCTGTCTCCTGTGCTTGTGTTACTTCTAATAGTTGCTGGATGCTTCTGGAGCACAGCACTACTTCTGCATGTCATACTCTTCCCTCCTTTTTGAATGTCATCCTCGACATTCGTATTAATTGGTCAATCTGACCAATTCTGAGACAGTGGTGAAAGTTGATTAACTTCATATACAGATTGGCATTGTCAAATTGGTATAACGTTCATAAACATTGATAACAACCTATTCTTACGACCTTTTACTTGTAGGACGCCTGTAAGAAATAAACAATTAACACAATTAAAACAATCAGCATCTCTTCAGCTGGAGCTTTTCGTATGTCTTCAACCAGCTCTCTCTCACTAGGCTTTAACAGTTCTTTGTTTCTACAAAGTGTTTTAAGGAAAATCAAAGCATTAAAACAAGTCTTTCCAGTAGGCAACATCTTCCATACTGCCTCTCAGTGGTGAATAGCACTCCAGTGGGATTACCTGGTCCATTGGCAGAGATGCCTGTTTCCAGTCGACAGTCCTTGGCACTTGACTCGGTTCACCAAGTGTCTCATACGTCAGCATCACGGGCCTCCTCACTTCTCGAGTTGACATCCTCCTGGTGAGTTATTCCTCAGATACCATGGGTTCTTCGGTCACAGGAGTTTCTTCCGCCGCACTCATTTCCGTGCTTCTTGAGATTCTGCTTTGAGCTGCCTCTGTAAGTTCCTGAATCGCCTGTTTCTTCACGGTCTAGTAATTCCGCTCCTCCTGAGTGTCGTTCGGTCTCTTCAGGGACCGGTGTTCGATTGTCAGATCTGAATTGGACTTCATCTGTACTTCTTGGTACAAACTCTGGAGCCTCAGGACTTAGTTCACTCTCCTGAGGAAGGTACATCCATCTCCTTGCCGGTCTGAGAAATACAACGGTGGGTTCTTCTTCATCGGAACTTTCGAGGTCACTATCCACCTCCGGAGCTTCAGTCTTGTTCTGGTCCCTTAGTCGATCTCGGACAATGTCGGTCTACTTCTGGGAAGTCTTGTTGTCGTGGGAGATAATCACAGGGTAGTAGTAAATTCCAATGGACTATTCTGGTTTTCTTGTCTCCCGTTTCCAATTGGATTTCATACACTGGGCTGTCATCAGCTTTCCTCCTTACGACCACATACACTTTGTCTACCCAGTATGAATGAAGTTTTCCTGGACCGCCTTTCTCATGTACGTTCTTGACTAGCACCCAGCTTTCCAGTGCCAATACTGCTCTATAACATTTTTGATCATAGTACTCCTTACTCTTGCTCTGTCCTTGCGTAACCACTTTGGACGCTATGTTGTATGCTCTGACATCCATTCCTTCCATTTCCGAACATACTCCGGATAAGTTCTGTAAGTCTCTGACACCGGAATATCGAACATGATGTCGACTGGCAGTGTTGGCGATCATCCATACAATAGGAAGAAGGGTGAGTAACCCGTTGCATCGCTATGTACAGTTATAGGCATGTACCACTTTTGACAGAGAATTCTTCCAGTCTTTCTTCTCATCAGCTGTTAAAGTGCGCAACATCGACAATAATGTCTGGTTAAAACGTTCCACTTGTCTATTACCCTCTGGGTGAAAGGGCGTTGTGTGGGACCTCTGAATTCTACAGTACTTTCCTAGCTTGGCAAAGAGCTGGTCTCAAATTCTCTTCCTTGGTCGTGGTGTAACCTCGTAGGGAACCCAAACCTCAAAGCAAAATCACTGAAGATCTTCTCTGCCGCTGTTCTACCCAATTTATTGGTGGTGGCATATGCTTGAGCAAATCAAGTAAAATCACCACCAAGATGTATTCATAGCCACCCTTGCACTTCTCGAGATGTAGAAAGTCTATTGAGACCATCTCGAACGGATACGTAATTTGGATATTGCCCATAGGTGCCTGGGTTGATGTGTTGGGACGTTTATCTTTCAGATACCCACACTCCCTGGTCACGTACCTCTCAATATCTCTCTGCATGTACGACCAGAAGAACCGTTCACAGATCAAGTTTGTTGTCCTTTCCACTCCCAGGTGTCCCATGTTTTCATGAAGTTCTTTGAAGACCAACCTACGGAATACTGTACTGCTGGTTTTGTCCTCCTATACGATACAGGATACCGTCTTCACTGAGGTAGAGCTTCGTCCATTCTTTAACTGAAACAGATACTGCTGGTGACTCATTATCTCTCCCCCGTTTAATTGGGAACCGAATTTGGTCCACATAAAGTAGTATTCTACCAATTATCTGATCTTCCCATTATGCTCTATGGATTTTTCCTTTTAGTAGTTGTTGAATAGACAGGGGATGATCTTGTTCTCTCACTTTTATGGTGGTTTCCACCGTCAACCGACACCACAATGGTGTGTCTTCCTCTAGATAAGCTTGTACTGCTTGGGTAGTGCTCTCCATTGCTTCCAGACTGATTTCCTCCGAGCATTCTTGCATGAACTCCTCAGGCTCTAGTGGCATTCTCGACAATCCATGAGCATCTGCATTGCATTTTCCTGGCCTGTACTTGATGCTGAAATTGAAGTCAGCTAGTTCAGCGACCCATCTCTGACCCGTTGCATTCAGTTTGGCTGTAGTGAGGAAATAGGTCAAAGGGTTGTTGTCAGTGAATACCTCAAATTCTTTGCTGTAATAGAGATAATCTATAAACTGTTCACAGATAGCCCATTTCAATGCCAGGAACTCCAATTTGGGACAAAACGGCATTGTTTCTTTAAAAGCCCGGTCCTACCCGCGTTCTTCTTTTTCTCCGTGGGTGTTGTTGACTCTATCTTTCCCCCCTAAGAGGAGGTATAGTGGGGCGGCAATCCTGGAGAAGTTCTGAACATAAGTACGGTAGTAGGAGAGGAATCCTAATATCTGCCTCAACTCCCCGACGGTAGAGGGCCGCTTGTCTTTTAAGGCCAGTACCGGAGCGATTTCTGCTGGGTCCATAGTATATCCTTCTCTGGACACAATTTTCCCTAGAAATCGGACTTGCCTTTTGAACAGTTCACACTTCTTTGGGGTCAACTTAACTCCGTGTTGTTGATACCGCTGTAATACGGTCCTCACGTGTTCAACATGCTTCCGGAAGGTTTTGCTGTACACCACATTGTCATCCAAGTACGGCTGGCAGATATCGTCCCTCAATCCTTCTAAACATGTCTCCATGCTTCTCTAGAATTCTGCTGGAGCTGAACTGAGCCCAAACAGTATGCAGATCCACTCATATAACCCCCACGATGTGATAAATGCTGTCAAAGGTCTACTGGACTCTTCAACAAACCCTTGATGGTATGATTTACGCATTGGGTATGGCAAGCGATGTGGCAATTGCATCCACCACCAGTGTTCCTGACTTGTGTTTTGTGATGACCTCACTGATTACATTATAACCCAGGATAGGATCCTCTGCCATGTTCTGATCACTGGTAACGAGAAAAAGTACCAAAAGCTCAATGGTGTTGCTGTTCTTCGTGGCCCTCAGTTGGAAAATCACTTCCACCCAGCCAATGAAAGGGATTTCGGTCTGGTTGACAGCTTTGCCGTGGAGTTCCACTGGTCCTAAGAGTTCTTTTAGCGACTGAAGGCAGGTATGTGGCAGGTAGCGCTTTCTCCATTCTTCATTTAAAAGGCTCGCTTGGGCTCCTGTGTCCCACAGTGCTTTTACCAGGAGAACATCTAGCTGGCACTGTATAAAGCACCTTTCACCGATTAGGCTGATGAGGCTGTAAAAAAATACTTCTTTCTGTATAATTTTCCTATCGATGTTATCAATTAATGACTATCACGATATTCTTATAAAAAAATCTATTGATTTATTCTTGGATTGTCCATTAAAAAGAATGATTGCAGAAGATAAATAAAATAGTTAATAGTTACAGAGTGATTGTCCATTTGTCCATAATTAGCTTAATAATTGAGATTCACCCATCTTTCCCTGGGATCCTGGATGGTAGATTGCGTCTATCTGTGTCCAGCACGTGTCCGGGTAAAGAACATGTTTCCTTGGCCTACATCAGCAGCTGTTTTACACACAGATCCTCGTCCTGTGTCCTGTGGAATGGCAAGCGCCCCCCCTGTCTCTAACATGGGCTTTTATAGGCCCCCCCACAGCACCTGTTCTTCTGTATATGGTAGTGAACTAAAAATACACACACAAATAGCGCATGTCATCTAGAAACCCTAGCACGATGGCTGATGCAATCTTATGCAATGTATAGTACAGAATTCAGAATTAAGAATAAAATGAATATCCGTAATTAATATTTAACAGAGGCTATCTTTACTGACCGAGGAATCCGCCTCCCAGGAGTACATTGTTTGACCTCCGCACTGGGCATTAAGTAACTTATGCCCATGTCTCCCTTGCAGCTGTTGTAGATTGGAACACACTTGGGGATAGTACTAACGCAGCCGTTTTACCTCATGCGCCTTTCTGAGGTTTGGTGAGGTTTGGATTTGCTTCTGGGGCCTTCTCCGTGTCGCGATTACCAGTCGCCCCGCACTGGCAAACTCCTGTCTTTTAACCCACACGACTGTGACCATTGGCATTCCTTGGCATAATGTCCTTACTCACCACATCTTAGACAGTGGACACACACTGTATTCTGATTTGATGAACCACACCACCTTTCTCTTCAGCTCTAGCCAGACAGTAAACAACATCCCCACAATCCCAGTGGGGATCTGTTAAAACACTCCCTGTCTCCTGTGACTATGTTAACCCCTCTAGTTGCTGGATGCTTCTGGAGCACAACACTACTTCTGCATATCACATATTTCTAGGCATATTACTATCACATATCAAAAGGTAATTTTGACAGGAGCACTTTAAAAATGAAGCATGGTACGCTGAGGCCTCACATTAGATTTAAAGAGTTGTACTGAGTTTGGAAGTTTCTGACTATGCATAGGATAAGGGATAACTTTCCGATCACTGGAGGTCCGACCAATGGAACCCCCTCCGAATCAGAGAACTGGGCTTTTGAAGAGCCCCATCTGATTGTAGCGGAGGTCGAGCTTGCACACCTCTGCTGGATTAATTCTTTGACACTGTGGGAGAGTGTTGAGGGGTCGTCCATTGAAATCAAGTTATACCCCAATTCATAGGATAGGTTATATCTTATTTACCAGCAAGTGTCTGGCTGTTGGGATTCACACCAATCTGCAGAACTAGGAATTTTTTATCTCCTATAGGGCACTTTTATCCAAAATGGAGCAGCAGGTTGAATGCCCGGCCACCGCTCCATTCAGTCTCTATGAGACTGATGGAAAAAGAATATAGCACTTGACCGCCCCATAGGGAATGAATGGAGCAGCAATCAATCACGTGTGCGCTGTGGGTTTCATTCCTACATGGATGAAAGTTAATAGTTCTGTTGATCGGTGCTGTTCCCAGTGGTCGGACCCCCACCGATCAACAAGTTATAACTTATCACCTATCCTATGGAGTGATAACTTATTTTCACCAGACAACCCATTAAATGGAGTGGAGGAGTGCATGCTTGGCCTACACTCAGATGGGATTCTTCAGAGCCCCGTCTGAGTGTAGAGGAGGTAATGCATGCAATCCTCCACTCCATTAATTCTCTACTCGGCTTTCTCCTGCAGTCTCATAGGGAATGAATGTAGTGGAGATGCTTAAGGTTGACCTCCACTACATTCAGACAGGCCTGTTCTGGGGATAGGCAGGGGGTCCTAGTGGTCGAACCCAGAGTGATCTGGAATGTGTCCCCTATCCTATGGATTGAAGATAACTTCTTAACTTGATACAACCTTGAAGTCTCTTGAAGGCTTGTTCTTTGGTCTTCGTCCTTGGAGGATCTGAACTTACCCTTCATTATATAATGTATAAAATGACTACTTGTCCTGGTCTTTTTCAGGTTCTGATTATCAACGTTGGATACAGCACTTAGTTAAAGTCGTGCCAATAACAAAACCTTTATTTGAAGACAAAATAACCAACAAAAGTGAAGGAGATGCCAGCAACACTGAAGCAGGGCCTATACTTAGACATGCACATTTTTTTAATCTGTAACAGGACAATAATGCTATATAGTTTCATATTTTACTATACTGCTCTATTTTGGTATGACTGTCAATATAATTAATGTATTAATATATAATATGGTCTACAAGTTGGTATCTTGATGATACCAACTTGAATTGAAGTTGGATTGTTGACACCAAAAATTGAGCTTGCATGAAAGTTGCGTAACGTGAAGCTCGTAGGTCACATTGCAAAATCTCTACCGGGAACCCAACTATCACAGGTCTTTAATAATATTGTTTTTCTCATATGGGTTAAAGGCACTTATTTGGCCCCCTTACACTTCAGCGTCCGATTGCCTTTCAACTTCTGCACACACTATAATTGCTCCCTTTCATGACCTGACTATATTTTTCCTTCCCGTGTTCCAAGAACCATAACTTTTGTTTTGTGTGTAATTTGCTTTGAGTCTGTACCTTTTTTTATTTTATTCGTTGATGGAGCTGTGTTTTTTTGCATGCCGAGCTGAAATACTCATTGATAACGTTATGGACTAAATGCGACACTTTGATTTATTTTTATTACAATTTTTGGGGGTACGGGAGAGATTGGTGGAATGATCTAAAAACTGCAATTTTGACGTTTTACTTTTATTTCAGTGTTTTGGGTTAAAGATTTTTTTATTTTGATAAATTGGAATTTTATGGACATGACAATAACAAATATTTTTATATATTTTTTTTTTAATTTATTTTTAATTGGGATAAAAAAATATTTATAATAAATATTTTTAAAGCATTTTTTCAATTAACTTTTTACTGTTATTCTTTAATCTACCTTGAATATTTGAATCTCTTTTAAAGAGATTTGTTAGGCCCCCGGGTACAGTGTCTCATCCACTCCCCATCATCTCATGCAATCATTCCGTTAAATGCTGCTTTCATTGAAATTAAATGGTTAATCTAGCTCCGGTCGCTGCTGTTAACAACAAGTGCCGGCTGCATAACACATCTGGCACCCACCGAAAATGAAGCAAGCTCAGCTCCTGAGTCTGTTCCATACACCTACAACCGACATATCATAAGTATGTGTTAGTGTTTTCCATTATTGCGGTATGTAAAAATCGCTTTTGCTAGGAGTGTAATTAATTTTATATTAAAATATATTACAACGGAAGGGTTCATAGGGGCCCACCGGGGGATTCATCTGTTCACCGATGGGCCAGTCCAACCCTGCTTGGAAGTAATTTTGAGTAATCACAGTTGCTGTTGATGAGCAGTAGATGCATAAGTCAGTCACCCATCTGGAAGCAGAGAAAGCTGCAAAATTATGTATTTGGAACAAAAAATATGAGGATATTAATTTCCTCGAAATCTTTCATGTTTAGCTAGCAGATAACCAATAATAGTAGGGGTTTAACTTTGGGAGGAGGCTTCTTCTTCAGACAGTTGTCTTATAGCCAGAGGTAAGACTGAGAAGAGGGAAGGTGGAAGATTGCTGAGAGGAGGCTTCTTCAGCCAGTTGTCTTTTAGCCAAAGGCAAGAGTGAGAAGAGGGAAGGTGGAAGATTGCTGAGAGGAGGCTTCTTCTTCAGCCAGTTGTATTATAGCCAGAGGCAAGACTGAGAAGAGGGAAGGTGGAAGATTGCTGAGAGGAGGCTTCTTCTTCAGCCAGTGTCTTATAGCCAGAGGCAAGACTGAGAAGAGGAAGGTGGAAGATTTCTGAGAGGAGGCTTGGCTTCTTCTTCAGCAAGTTGTCTTATAGCCAGAGGCAAGACTGAGAAGAGGGAAGGTGGAAGATTGCTGAGAGGAGGCTTCTTCTTCAGCCAGTTGTCTTATAGCCAGAGGCAAGACTGAGAAGAGGGAAGGTGGAAGATTGCTGATAGGAGGCTTCTTCTTCTGACAGTTGTCTTATAGCCAGAGGTAAGACTGAGAAGAGGGAAGGTGGACGATTGCTGAGAGGAGGCTTCTTCTTCAGCCAGTTGTCTTATAGCCAGAGGCAAGACTGAGAAGAGGGAAGGTGGAAGATTGCTGATAGGAGGCTTCTTCTTCTGACAGTTGTCTTATAGCCAGAGGTAAGACTGAGAAGAGGGAAGGTGGACGATTGCTGAGAGGAGGCTTCTTCTTCAGCCAGTTGTCTTATAGCCAGAGGCAAGACTGAGAAGAGGGAAGGTGGAAGATTGCTGAGAGGAGGCTTCTTCTTCTGCCAGTTGTCTTATAGCCAGAGGCAAGACTGAGAAGAGGGAAGGTGGAAGATTGCTGAGAGGAGGCTTCTTCTTCTGCCAGTTGTCTTATAGCCAGAGGCAAGACTGAGAAGAGGGAAGGTGGAAGATTGCTGAGGGTAGGCTTCTTCTTCAGCCTGTTGTCTTATAGCCAGAGGCAAGACTGAGAAGAGGGAAGGTGGAAAATTGCTGAGAGGAGGCTTCTTCTTCAGCCAGTTGTCTTATAGCCAGAGGCAAGACTGAGAAGAGGGAAGATTGCTGATCTCATATATCTCAGTTTTAAATGTTACATAAAAAAGAATAAAATCCAAGGGAAAC
The DNA here is from genome assembly GCF_046119375.1 of Phyllobates terribilis. Lineage (NCBI taxonomy): Eukaryota > Metazoa > Chordata > Amphibia > Anura > Dendrobatidae > Phyllobates > Phyllobates terribilis. The sequence goes on along the minus strand of NW_027362774.1, from coordinate 28,361,326 downwards.
AAAAGATTAATGGAAGAATTGGAGGAAATAGTTCATTTAATTGTTCATTTATAATGTTAAAAAAATAGTAAAAATAGTTTGTTTTTATTTGATTCATTTATAAGTAAAGAGCGGCGGGTCACAGATGGGGATGGTGTAGCCCAGATCCTTACATACTATACAAAAACATAGGGAGTACAATCATATTTTGTAGTGAGAAATGTGCCAATTATTTGTATACAGGAAGTCTCTTCTCTGGAATTTTCAAAAGTTTCCATAGGAGTAGAATAAAGGCTCCTGCTGTCATGATCGGATCCCAATGTATTAGGAGGTAGTAGATCTCACAGTGATGTAGGCATAGCAGTGCCAGAGTCTATCCGCAGAACTGCTGCTTTCTGAATCACTTTTTGAACCTTCTTCCAGTAAGATGTTTTCTGCAGGACCATCGCTCTTCCCTCTTTTCAACATCCATATCCATAATTCCAGGCATGAGAGCATGGAGGAGGACAGGGACTCTGTACCATCGGGAAAAGAGGTTAAAGCTAGTTTCTTGTAAGTAAGAGGTGATGGAGGATTTATGCCTGCCTTACCATGTAAATAAGATTCCTTTTACTTGATATTAGTGTAGGCCGTTTCCTCTTGCAACATACATTTAGAATGTGGTTGGTCCCAGGAAACTGTCCATCCCAGGGCAGAGTATCTCAAATACAGTTCTAAGAACCTGGCAGTGTGATGTTCTGGGCAATGTTATGTTGGGAAATCTTGGGTCCTGGATGTGATGTGAATCGCCTACCTAAACATTGTATAGACCTTATATGTTGGTGGTTGACTAACTCATTCCAATAGCTAAGATAGCCCCTTTCTCCATCACCCGTGACAGAGAAAGGGGCTGGTGTACCAGATAGTCCCATTCATACACACATCATGCTTAGCCGTGGGATTCCATAATGACGATGCCCTCTTTCAGCAGGACAATTCCCCTGCCATACCGCAAATGTGTTGAAGATACATGACAAAGAATTCAAGGTGATAATTTGTCTCCAAATTCCCCAGATCTCAATCCAATCGATCATCTATAGGATATTCTGAAAAAACAATTCTTGGAAAGTCTTATTGCCAGATTCCACTGGAAGCCTTCAGAGGTCTTGTGGCCTCCATGCCTCATCTAGTCAAAGCTATTTTAGTGGCACAAGGAGGATCTAGACAAGATGATGCAGGTGGTTTGAATGTTATGGCATATCTTTTGCAAACTATAAGGGTATGTGCACACGATGCAGAAATGAAGCAGAAAATTTCTGCATCATTTCTGCATCTCCCTGGCAGAAAAAACGCATGCAGGTTGTGCATGCGTTTTTCCTGCGGAATAGATGCGGATTCACATGCGTTTCCACATGCGTTTCCGCATGTGGATTGACAAGCGCATTCCAGGCGATTTTAGCATCACTTGGAAAGTGCTTAACAACTAGGTCACACTATATAAATCCATGCAGCCGACATGGATTTATATAGTGTGACCCGAGAGAGTGTATATACTTACCTCCGATGGCCCGCGCTGTCCTGCTCAATCCATTCTCCCTCGCCGGCAACTTTGAATTGAAATGTAGCACCCCGAGGACTCGGCTGCTACAGGGGTATTGCACCTCGAACCAGAGGTGTGGTATTCCACTCCCGGGTAAGGATGGAGTGTGGAACAGAGCTCAGACAACTGCATGCACTACACTCACCCCATTTCCGGGGGACAGAACAACGGTACTCTCACTAGGAAGATGTGCAGGTACGACAGCGTCTGTCCCCGGCTGGAGTGGGGAGGGGGGAGGAATATCCCTGTAGTGTAGGAGCAGATAGGGGAGGTACTCTGGGTATAGCTAGGAGCCCATTGGGTGCTAGTCACCTGGGCTCACACATAGAGGGAGTATATAAGGTGGGCACCATCTGGAGACAGGCTCTGTTCTGTGGAGAGAGGAGTTCAGCCAGGGAGGGCTGACAGGGAGCTGTGGCTCCGGCTGGGCCCAGCTCCAGGGCCAGGCCTGAAGCAGAGAGAAGGAGGCAGAAAGGCCCAGAGACGCAAGGAGAGAGGGAACCCTGAGATCCCACAGGAGAACGAAAAGGGTGAAGGGTTGGCAGAGAAGGGTACCGGATCCCAAACTGGTAGAGGCTAATCATCCTCAGCCAGGAACCGGAGGTCGTGGTCAAGCTTTGGCACGACCCTCACCACATCCACCAGGAAGGCATACCACGCATAGGGCCAGGGAAGCCAGGAAAGGTTTCACCACCAAGAGGCCCGAGGGAGCCGGACATAGGTGGGTCCCTGGTGAGAACGGCCAGTAGGAAGGAAGAGAGGGGAGCTCTGGACCACGCTCTGGAACTACTTGGGAGTTGGCCGAGTCCCTGACCTGGTGGACGCAGCATGACTCGGGTGGTCCTTACTGTGCACAAGCGACCGGATAAAGAACAGTGAGTAAAGCTTTTGAAACTGCACTTCAAGCCTCCGTGTTTCGTGGTCACACCTGCACCTTCAGTACTGGGACACCCGCACCATCACTCCCCTCATCCAACTCACAATAGCTGCCCTGAGGCCATACCCCTCCCGTTGGGGGTTATACCATCCACGCTGCACAATCCTACCACCGGCCTCAGCGGTCTGCCCTGCAGCGGCAGCTCCATAGCTGCATTCAACGGGTGGCGTAGTCGAACAATACAGTATCATCTGCCAAACACTGCCTCCTAGTTTGACACCCTGGGCACGGACCGGGTCACCGCCACGAGGACTACTACTCCTATTCAGATCCGGCTCCGGGTATCCCCTGAACATGGCCCAGGGGGCGCGTCAGAAAGACCTGCCGACGTCAGCGTCACGTGACCCGTCACATGACTCTGACGTCAGCGCAGGTCCTACAACTCACTGCAAGTGCCGGGAACCAAGCAGGAGCGGAGCGCGGGCCGACAGAAGGTAAGAATACATTTATTTTTTATTTTATTCTTTTTTTACAGCTTTTTTAATGGTACCTGAGTGTGGATGAGACTCTCCTCTCCTCTACACCCGGATACCATCCGCACATTAGAACGCGCCAATTACGCAAGTACAGATGCAGTCTTGCGGAATTGGCGCGTTCTTATGCAAGTCAATGGCGGCGAAAACGCCGCGTTTCCGCAAAATTAATTGACATGCTGCGGATTTTTGAGCGCGGCGTTTACGCTGCGGAAAAATCCGCATCATGGGCACAGCACATGCGGATTTCAATTGGGGAACATTGCTGCCCTTCTACCATGCGTTTTTCATGCGTTTCCGCGGCGTTTACGCAACTGTAAAAACGCTGCGGAAACGCATTAAATACGCATCGTGTGAACTCAGCCTAACACTCTACAAGTGAGAAGATCATAAAATAATTGCCACTTATAAACTAAAAGAAATAAGCCACAAATTAGGAGCTATCCTGAAGACCTGCTTGGTCATTTGGACCCATGCCATAAGAACATGTATGTTTTTTTTGCGTCCAGTCTTCCTCTGTGGCGTCTCACCAATGGGACTCCATCCTGTACTCCCATATACTTTAATTTCTCCTCACTTCCAGATTATATATAAACCTATATAATGTTGTTCTATTTATGATTAAGTTATACAAGTAAATGAATGTATTTATATTCGTGGCCACATCAGTGTAGTCATGTATTGTACAACTGCAGCCACATAAATTATTAACCATTACAACTGTAATAAAGTGCATTAAATGCTCTAATAATGAACTATGCCTTTAAAAAAGTTAATGATATTTCATAATATACAGTACTGTGCAAAGTTTTAAGCAGGTGCGGAAAGTAAAAATGCTGCAGAGTAAGAATATCTTCATAACATGGAAGTATTAATAGTTTACTTTTATCAATTAACAAAATGCAAAGTGAATGTACAAAAGAGAAATCCAAATCAAATCAATATTTGGTGTGACTGCTCTTTGCCTTCAAAACAGCATGAATTATTCTAGCTACACTTACACAAAGTCAAGCTTTTTGTAGGATTATAGTCAAATCTATGAGTAACCAATTATACCAAACAGGTGGTAATGACTATCATTTTCATATGTGAGTTGACACAAAGTCATGAATTGAAACAGGAACTCTGCTACAAAGGTGAGGTTGTGGAAGACAGTTTCATGTCTCAGTTTATACACCATGGCAAGACTGAGCACAGCAATGTAACACAAGGTAGTTATACTGCATCAACAAGGTCTCTCTCAGGCAAAGATTTGAAAACAGGCAAGATGAGTTGCTCAAGCTCGTTTGAAAAAGCACCAAGAAATAGGTGACGTTGAGAACTGTAAATGCAGTGGTCAACCAAGAAAACTTAGTGCAGCAGATGAAAGACACATTGTGCTTACATCCCTTCAAAAGATATCCAGCAGTGTCAGCAGTGCAGATCTGGCAGCAACCTGTGGACCCAGCTACACCATCTGCTGTTCAGAGAAGTCTGGCCAGAAGTGGTCTTCATGGAAGAATTGAAGCCAAAAAGCCAGACCTTCCACATGGAAACAAGGCTCAGGTACTAAACTATGTATGAAAACATAGGAACTAGGGTGCAGAAATTGGCAGCAGGTGCTCTGGACTGATGAGTCAATATGTAAAATATCTGGCCGTAACAGAAGGCAGTTTCTTCATCGAAGGTCTGGAAAGCGGCACAATAATGAGTGTTTGTGGGCAGCAGTGAAGCATGGTGGAGGTTGGGCTGCATTTCAGAAAATGGAGTTTGGGATTTGCGCAAGTGTCCTCAATGCTGAGAAATACAGGCAGATACTTATCCATCATGTAACACCATCAGGGAGGCATTTAATTGGCTCCACATTTATTTTGGAGAAGAGCAATGACGCCAAACATACAGTAAATGTCACTAAGAACTATTTTTAGTATAAAGAAGAACAAGGAGTCATGGAGATATAAGTTGTGTACCGGGGTGTGTTCCTCAGGATATAGCAAAGTCATGGGCGAGAAAACGGATTCCTACACAGACGTAATTATTTTGCTAACTTATGTGGATAACTCAACCAGAAAATAGAAAACATTCTAAACATTATACAGACATTCAATCAGGAGGCTGAGACCCTTGTGTTGTACAGCGTGGCGCCAAAACAATCTGTACCTACTATACTTTCTATACCTACTATGCTTTCTATAAATCTACCTACTGGTGAGCCTGTCAAAACCAGCCACCTGTTACTTGTTTACACCCTGAGAACTGGGGCAATTGTATGAGTGTAACGTACGGGCTCGCCTGCGGTACAGCACAACAGTTTACAATCTTACAATCAATTACCTCTATCCCCCAACCAAATATCCCTCTCCCGTTCATATATGACTTCAATGAACTCAGAGGAATAGTCCGTCCTCAACTATACCGAAAAGACCCTAACAGTTAACCAACTGCTATGGCTATTTAGCCGGAAACGTAATATATCGAAGTTGAACAATTATCCTGTACTATAATGCTCTTCGGAAACTCTCTCCTGAAACAAAAAGAAGTTCAAGTTCTGTCTGCAGTCCGTTGCGTGCAGTGTTGGCTCCTACGCGTGGATTAGGATTCTTAATTATGAAACAAACAGGAAATGTGGCAGCAAATCCGAAAGTTCCGGATGCTGATTTTGGCAATGAACTTGGCCTGAAACAGTTAATATGGCTATCTATCTGACTACAAGCCTGATCTCAGTCTTGAGTATTTTGGCGCCAGAATGTAGTGAGGTGTGTGCACAGTTACCCACTGTGGCGGTACAGTGGGCCTTAATTTTCTTACTGACCTGGGTCTGCTCTGGACAAATAATCGGTGTATGTGGATGGATGCGGGGTCCCTCCAGCAGGTGAACGGTACCGTTAATGACTGACTTAATTCCTCAGTGTCGTCCAACACCTCTCACTCTAGGTCCTAGTCTTTTCCGTTCCTGGCAGAAATCTTCTCCCATCTGGACATGTTCTAGTCACGGACATGATCTGCTCCACTCTACTGGTCTCGGTGGGATGCTTCCACTAGAGAATGTTGTTAGATTCCCCTCCGGCACGTCCTCTCCCTGTTCTAAATTACTGTCCCTAAGATGGCCGCACTTGCTCTTCCTGTGTTTCACATCATCCTCCACCTCTAACATTCTATATGTATCTTACAGTCATTCAGTAATGCTTATGTGACGCCCAGCTGCGCTTGGTATCACAGATCCTGGAAGGGTGTATTGAAGGATTCCTCCACAAGAGGCCCCCATAACCATTCACACATCTCCACCTTCCACCTCAGACCACCAGAGGGAGCCCATTAGGGATATATAAGGGAAGGTGGGGCCAGGCAGCAGTTAGTCTAGACTGGAGTCGACAGAGAGCAGAAGTCTGTTGAGAGAGTTCCTGCAGAGCGAGACACAGAAACAGGTCAGTCTGCAGTGGAGCACAGTCCAGACTCCATGTAGCTCAGGGAGGTGAGCTTTAGGTGTGCCGGCGGCATAAAATCGGTGAAGCGCGGCAAGCTGCCGTTAGTGTGAGTAGCCTAGTGAGGGCCCGAGTAGGCCGAAGGCGAGTGGAGAGTTAGTACATAGGGGGCAGAGGAGCTTAACTGGCTCACCCCGAAGCAGTTGCCGGACACCAGGTCCGAAGCTTACCGGGATCTCCACGACCCAGTAAGATATAACCGGAATCCCTGGATAACTACAAGTCCCAGGATCGCTAAAGTGCTGATACTTACCAGAGCCAGGAGACACATAGGCCCCGTAAGTCGGGAGCGTGCACTCCAAGAGAAGGCCCTACCACAAGGTTAGCCAGCGCAGGACAGAGACAAAGTTAGGCCTAGCTCCAGGCAGGTCAGAAACTTACTACACAGAAGCAAGAAAGAGGAGGCCCAAAACCCGCTCATTGGGGAGGATCCTGACATGCACCCTTCACCCTACAGTGCTCCGGGACGTGCCTGAATTTCCATCAGTAAAAGGTACTGAAGTGACTATCGTGTCTGTCCCTGTTCTTGCTAGGACCCGGCTGGGTCGAGTCTGTCCTGCATACCCCTTCATACACTGCCCTGAGGCCTAGCTCCACCTGTGGGGAGCTATACCATCAAGCTGCCTTATCACCGGCCTCCGTGGACTGCGCAGCGCTGGTGATCCTCACCAGAAGCCACAGGTGGCGTCACGAACTTTCATAAACTTAAAAAACCAAATATCTACCCTTCTAAAGGAGCGACCCCAGGGTACGGGCCCGGGAGCCGACCACCGCGACATCCCTAAAGGCCAGGCTAAAGGCCCGGGTACCGAGTTATCCCCATCCCGCTGGGCTAGTCTCCAGCTCCAGTCCCTAGCTCCTCTCTCTTCAGTGTCCTAAACTCGACTCCTGCACTAAACTAAACTAACCCCGCCTCCAGATCCAGTTGCCAAGGGGAGGGTCCTCCCCTTGCTGATCTGAAGCCAGGAAGTGTTGATTGTATTGTGTTCCTGACCAGGAAACCCCTGTTTGCCTCCAGACATGGCATTACCTCTTTTGAGGGAAACAATACCATTGTGGCAACCAGACCCTTGGGGTGCCACATTCCCCCCTAGTTAATTTCAGTACTCCGGGACTGAATATATTTTTGCAAAATAACAGGTAACAATATCAATAACAATGTACATTAGAATATTTACAAGCTTTACAGTCTTTTACAGGTTACAGTATGATCTGCAACCAGGTGTCCATTCCACTGTGCAAGATGAAAATTTGAGGGACCCGTCCAAAACCCTCCACGGAGGCCCTGGGGTGGCTGCAGGGCATTGATGATCCAGGTGTTGGACCACGTCTTCGGCCACCTCCAACGGGTTTTTGTTCAGTGGTCTGTCACAAGGGGGCACTTTTACAAGTGCAACTATGTACAATGGAGAGTTCTTGGTTATTCACTGTCCATAACCTAAAAGTCTTTGTACCCTTTTCGGGTAACTGGATAAACAGGTTAAATGCACACATATAAAACATTTAAATACGTTTATACTTTAAATTTCTGCATTTTAAATTCTCCAACGGGCAGGGGGCTGACCTTTTGTAGCTCTGGTAGATCTACGGAGTACACTATCTGTCAGTGTTCTACCCTGGTCCCTTGTGTCTACCCCTGGTGTGGTGGGTTCAGTGTGAACTGCATCACTAGTATTTTGAGGTGACACTGGTAGGTTGGGCAACTTCCTACGAATTCTTTGGCTTACCGTGGGTACGACAGGTTCACTATTAGCAGAGGGTTGATTCTCCTGGTCTGCTGTTGATGAAACTTCTGCCTCCGGGGCCAATTGTTCTTCCAACTCTTCTGGGACTTCTGCAGCTTCCTGAGGGGCTGGTTGGAGAAAGGTGAGGACTGGCACAACAATTGCATTATTCACTTGTGTCCACGATCGGGGAAATTCTCCAAGTACTGTTCTGACCATTTCTTCCTTTTCCTCTGTGGGTTGAGGGCTATATTGGTCTTCTTTAGGGCGTTGCAGTTGCTTGGGACATCTCTTCAAGTGGTCTCTTGAAACTGTTGCTGATGTTTCTCCTCCATCCTTACTAATGAGGCACACTTTGGTGTTATCATGACTTGAGGGTAGGATGGTGTACGGCTCTACCTCCCACTGGTCATCCAATTTGAGGAGTCGCCTCTTCCTCTTAAGGACTTGCTCTCCAGGTGACAGGGGAACAGCATGTGCATGTTGATTGTAAGTATTCTCTTGGCTTTGTCTTGCTTGGGACAGACAACTTTCAACACTCTCTTGCACTTTGCAGTATTGTTGTTGCCACTCAGTGTCCCAATCTGCATCTGGTGAGGCTGTCTCTGGTGTTAGGACTCCCATGTCCAGGTCGATGGGCAACTTACCAGGTCTTGCTCTTATCAGGTAAGCAGGTGTGCAGTTGGTAGAGTTCACTGGGATGTGTTTGTAGAGGTCCACCAGATCTGGCAACTTTTCTGGCCACAGGCTGCGTTCTTCCAGGGGCAACGTCTTCAACAGGTCTATCACCACCTGATTCATCTTCTCGCACAACCCGTTGGTTTGGGGGTGAAACGGCGTTGTCCTGATTTTCTTGCAGCCGTACAGGTTGCAGAATTCCTGGAACACCTCCACTTCGAAGGCTGGAGCTTGGTCAGTAAGCACACGGTCAGGGTAACCATGCGGACAACAGAAGTGCTGTTGGAATGCTTTGGCTGCTGTCTGAGCCGTCTGGTCCTTTACTGGCACTGCTACCAGGAACCGGGAGTAGTGGTCTACGATGGTGAGAGCGTAGACATAGCCTGACCTGCTTGGGGATAGCTTCACGTGGTCCAAGGCTACCAGTTCAAGTGGCTGTTTGGTGATGATGGTGTGGCACCCCAGGGGTCTGGTTACCACAGTAATAGAAATATTATGTCTGAGAGCAAATGGGAGGTTTCTCTGGTCAGGAGCCCTTAAGCATGCAACACCTCCTGCCCAGACCTGGGAGGGGAGGAATCTGCCCTTATAAACTGGGTCTGGGGCGGGATTAGTCAGTCAGAGACTGGAGTGAGTCCAGACACAGGGAGAGAAACAACAGGAGCTCTGTAGGAGCAGGAGCTGAAGACCAGGGGCTGGAGCTGAGCAGAGCTCGCCCTGGTAGAAGAATCCAAGTACCGGACACCGGAGTCCGAGGCTGCGGGGACGTATATTCACCCAGCAGCAGAAACCAGCCGGCAGGGGATTCCAGGTCCTCTGGCCATAGAAGCCCGGAGGCTCAGTCACAAGGAAGGGACCAGCACCGCCATCGAGGAGCGGAGGCTATCAGAAGGCCCCAAGTCACCAGCCATACGGGTGAGCACCACACGGTATACTCAGGGACGTGGGCTACTTCCACTCGCTTACAGCAAGGTAGCCAGGAAGAGTGCAGATAGACGGGGAGGCCTACAACTCCACCTGGCCAGGGGAACTCCTGTTTGCTCGCAGACTGACCAGGCCCCTTATGCTAGCCAGTACTCCCGGGAGGGTCTACCTTATTGTCATCAGTAAAGACTCTGAACTGCACTGCAAAGACTCTGAGTCGTTTCTGCTTTCTCACCGCATACAGCACTACTAGTACTGGGATGCCCGTGCACTATCACTCCCATCATCCACATTCTCTGCCCTGAGGCTATACTCTTCCCGTGGGGAGTTATCCTATCCTTTGCTGCGCACACCACACCAGCCTCAGCGGTCTGCCTCGCAGCGGCGGTACACCCTGACCGCAATCCACGGGTGGCGTAGTCGGACAATTAACCTAAAACCTATAAAAGACTGCCACTTGTTTGACCACCCTGAGCCACGGGACCGGGTCGCTGCCACGGAGACTACAACCCCCAGAGACCCGGCTCCGGGTATCCCACACCCCTGCACACTCGGCCCAGGGGGCGCGTCAGCTTTGGCGTAGTCGGCAGGATTTCGTGCCCGCAACCACCGGGTACTGCGCGCCTTCAAAAGACTGTCATACCTGCCGTGGTGAAGGTCCCCGCCATCCGGAGCCGTTTCTCGTCATCTTCAGTCGGTTCCCGCCATCTGCAGCCGTTTCCCGCCATCCGGAGCCGTTTCCCGCCATCTTCAGTCGTTTTCTCACCATTGGACGCCATCTTCAGGACGCCGCGCGGGAAGAAGAGGGGTGTGGACGCCGAAAGCGCGCGAGACCCGAAGCTCCGCCCTACACACCGACGCTGCGCAAGGTCCTGGAAGGGAGAGAGAGCGACGCTGACGTCACCAGAGCGCGACGCAAGGTCCTCCACCCTGACGATCGTAGGCCACACTTACCTAGGGGGGAGGAAGATGACGGATACGGAGGGACCCTCTACCACCAGCGCGGCCGCTGCCGCAGTAATGCCGTTCACTATGCCTTACATCCCCGGAGCGGCCTGGCTGCCCCAATACTCAGGGGAGTCGCATACCCTAAGCGACTTTAAAGAGAGACTGTACAGCCTGTTTAATGTATACCCCCTGACGGAGGGACAAAAAGTGAGCATATTGGTAGGCCAGCTAACCGGCGCAGCCCAACGTGAAGTAAAGTCCTGGTCAGTCAGGGACAAGGAAACCGTGAAGGAGATCTTAGCCCGTCTGAAGGACACCTTTGATACCCGCACTTCAGCAGAGATCAAAATGAAATTTTATGGGTGCAAGCAGCGGGCCCAAGACAGTATAAGAGACTATGCTTTGAATTTGCAAGAGGCCCTGGGAACCATTAAACAGGCAGACCCTGACAGTGTGCGGAATGCAGATGAACTATTAACTGAGCAATTCATTGAGGGTCTGCTGTCCAACGCCCACCGAACCCAGTTACGTGCAATGGCCTTGCAGAACCCTGGTTTAGACTTTGCAAGGTTCAAAGACAGGGCCATCCGGGTGCTCCGAGAACCGGCACCGGGTAGCGCTGTAACCCACCGGCGCCCTGCTATTACCTATCATCAGGAGGCGGTGCCCTTGTCCACAGAGTCTGTAGGAGCTGGTGCGCAGGCTTTGGATAACAACCCGGCTACAGACCTGCACCATCAGGTCCAAGAGCTAACCAAAAGCGTAGCCGCGCTAACCAGAACTGTGCAGTCTTTACAGGTCTCTCCTCCAGGAAAGATCCAGCTGGCATCCGGACCGGAGGACGTCCCATGGCGCCGACAGAGGAGGATCCCAACGTCCAGAGGAAGACCCAGCGACAGATACAACGAGGACGGACAACCCATCTGCCGCCCCTGCAATCAAACCGGACATATGGCAAGGTACTGTCATTTAAACGGGCACAACCTAGGGTAGAGGGCCAACCCCCAGGCATAAGATCATCAGGCCCATCGAACTGGCGTGATAAATACGTAGGGGGACGTCCGGTCTTGCCTGTGATACTGGATGGCATTCCTATGAGTGCCCTACTAGACACTGGGTCACAGGTGACTACCATCGCGTACGTGCTCTTTAAGCGGTACTGGAATGACTCGGACATAACCCGCTACCCAGATGATGACCTGAGTATCATCGCTAGCAATGGTCAGCCCGTGCCGCAGGTGGGGTTCAAAGAGGTGACCATTAAGGTCGGTAAAGACGAACTGGCGGCACAAGGACTGATTATTGTGGACATTGACCGTCATGAGAGTCACCCTAAAATAACCTTGGGAACTAACGTGATTGAAAATTGTCTTGCAGAGGTAATTCTCATTTTGCAGCAGGTTGCCAAGAACGTCAGTTCCAGCCAGCAGCGTGTTCTCCAAAAAGAGATCCGGGCGCTGATGAAACGGCAACAAGTGGAACTATCTGGTGGTGAGATAGGTAGCGTGAGAATGTGTGACCCGTTCCCTATTGCCATGCCCCCAAAAAGTGAGATGATGATCTGGTGCCGGGCAGCTATTGGTCTAAGAGGTAGAGACTACCAAGCAATGGTAGAACCCATCTACTCAGACAGTAGGCCCACCATTTTGACAGCACGGGGGGTGGTCGATGTATGCCATGGGAGGGTGCCCGTCCGCATCATAAATATCGGGGAGAGAGAAGTATACCTGCCCCGGTATGCCACGCTAGCCAAATTGTTCACCATAAACCAAAATTCTGTAAGGGCCGTGGAACCCTTGCCTCCATCTCAACCAGAGGAAGGTAACGGCTCTAAGAAACAAATGGAGGACTGGTGTCAGCAACTGCATTTGGGTACTGACTCCACCCCCTCACACCAAAAACAGGGAGTCAACCGGGTCGTTCAGGAGTACGAAAGAGTCTTTAGTAAACACCCGCTAGACTTCGGGCGAGTAAAGGGGGTAGAACATCACATCCCCACAGGAGACCATCCACCCATAAAGGAAAGATACCGACCTGTACCCCCTGCACACTATCAGCATGCAAAGGGGATGTTGCGGGACATGAAGGAGGCTGGGGTAATCAGGGACAGCTGTAGCCCCTGGGCAGCTCCACTAGTTCTAGTGAAAAAGAAGGACAACACAATGAGAATGTGTGTAGACTACAGAAAGGTCAACCGTATTACACACAAAGATGCGTACCCATTACCTAGAATAGAAGAATCTTTAGCTGCATTAAAATCTGCTAACTTCTTCTCCACTTTGGATCTTACTAGCGGGTACTGGCAGGTTCCTGTAGCAGAGGCAGACAAGGAGAAGACCGCATTCACCACCCCGATGGGTCTCAGCGAATTCAACTGTATGCTGTTCGGGCTCTGCAATGCACCAGGAACCTTCCAGCAGTTGATGGAATGCTGTCTGGGACACCGGAATTTCGAGACGGTCCTGTTATACCTGGACGATGTCATCGTCTATTCCAAAACCTACGAGAACCATCTGAAACACCTGGCAGAAGTGTTTGATGCCCTGGCAAGCTACGGCCTAAAGGTGAAACCCTCCAAGTGTCACCTCCTGAAACCAAAGGTGCAGTACCTGGGACACGTGGTGAGTGCTGACGGAGTGGCTCCCGACCCCGATAAGATCACCGTGATTAAAGACTGGCCAAGACCCTCCAGCATAAAGGAAGTGCGGCAGTTCCTCGGGTTGGTAGGCTACTACTGAAGATTCATCCCCGGTTTCACCAAAATGGCAGCCCCTATGCAGGACCTCCCGATAGGTCAATCCAGGAAGGTCAAAAACCAGAAGCAGCCCTTCAGGTGGGAAAAGCTGGAAAAGGAGTCCTTCCGCCAGCTGAAGATGGCCCTCACGGGGGATGAAATCCTGGCGTACCCTGACTACGGCCAGCCCTTTATCCTCCACACGAATGCGAGCAACATCGGGCTAGGAGCCGTACTGTCCCAGATCCAGCAGGGGAAAGAACGGGTAATCGCTTACGCCAGCCGAAAACTATGGCCCACAGAGAGAAACCCTGAGAATTATAGCTCATTCAAGCTAGAGTTCCTGGCAGTGGTGTGGGCAGTGACCGAATGTTTCAAGCATTACCTTGCGTCTTCCAAGTTCACCGTTGACACACCTGGACACTGCAAAACTTGGTGCCCTGGAGCAGAGATGGATGGCCCGCCTGTCCAACTATGAATTCACCATCAAATACAGGGCGGGACGCTCAAATGCCAACGCGGATGCACTGTCCAGAATGCCAAACTTACCGGACGTAGGGGAAGATCCAGAAGAACTGGAGGAAGTCGAACTCCCTGTGTTCCACCGTCATGGGATTACCCTGTATTCCCACCGTGTGAGGGACAGGCGCTCTGCTACGTTCAATCCCTTACCCCACTACAGCTGGGCGGAGACACAAGACAGTGATCCCGCAGTCCGTATGGTGAAGGAAATGCTGACACAGGCTGATGCCCGTCTTGACCCAGACGCTCCGGAGGAGACCAAGCAACTGTGGAAGGAGAAAAGCAAGCTGTTTCTTTACAAGGAGAAGCTGTGCCGGAGAATGGTCAACTCTAGAACACATGAGGTGACCTGGCAGGTAGTGGTCCCAAGACGAGAAGCGGCTATGGTTCTGGAGGCGTACCACGACGGAGCAGGACACTTCGGATGGAAAAAGCTGGAGTTCTTGTTGCGTGAACGGTTCTACTGGGTAGGCATGAGAGGAGCCATCGAGAGGTGGTGCAGAGACTGTTGTTATGATCTGCTACAGGGACTAAGGAAAGACAGGAGAACTGTCCCTACAATAGAACTAAACTAGATCTCTACGATGTAACGGGGAACCTGATCCTGCGATCAGACCCGCTAAAGTCCTCGGCTAGTCTGTACGAAGACCTATAGATGTGATGGAGGGATCCCTACAAGAACTAGGGACTGGGATAAGTTGGACACCTCCTAGCAGAAATAGTAGCAGTCAAAGACAAACACACAACAAAAAGCATAGAGGTCAGAAGACCTAGCACAACTAACAGAGAACGGCAACAGAGCACCAAGCTAGCTCAAGAGTAGTAAATACAATGAAGTCCAGCAAGACCAGGAGGGCGGAGCCGGATTAAATAGGCAAAAATGGTCATGTGACCAGCAAACTAAAAAAAAACTAACAGGAGAGTTCTAACAGTACCCCCTCTTCTAAGAGGATCCTCCGGATCCCCTAGGCCCAGGCTTACCAGGAAACCTCCTGTGAAACGCTCTGACAAGTCTGGAAGCAGAAACATCATCCGCCCTCACCCATGAGTTATCCTCAGGTCCGAAACCCTTCCAAGCGACAAGATACTGCAAACTCCCTCTATACCGTCTAGAATTTAGGATGCGGGAAATTTCATATTCCCCGTCCTCCACCACCGGAGGAACAGTGGCAGAGGCGTCACCATCCGACACATCAGCTTTTTCAACAGAGAAACATGAAACACCGGGTTAATCTTCCAGGACGTAGGAACCTCCAACCTAACAGCAGATTGGTTAACTATCTGAAGCACCATAAAGGGCCCTACGAACTTGGGACCCAATTTTTTAGAAGGAATCCTCAATCGCAGATTCTTAGAGGACAACCAAACCATGTCACCAACAGCAAACAAAACCTCTTGCCGTTTCCTATCAAAGTACCTCTTAGATTTTTTGTTAGCCTCCTGAAGATTACCACGCACATCCGTCCAAACTCTCTCCAAATCACCGGAAAAACTCTCCTCCTCAGGCACAGCCGAAACCAATTTGGAGAATGACCCAAAAGACAGATGTCTCCCAGAACAACAAAAAAAAGGCGAACACCCAGCAGAAGAGGATGTATGGTTGTTAAGAGCAAATTCAGCAAGTGGCAGAAACTCAGACCACCCCTCTTGATTGTCTGCCACAAAACAACGCAAGAACTGCTCAACATCCTGGTTCTTCCTTTCTGTCTGGCCATTAGACTCAGGATGATATCCAGATGAAAACGACAAATGAACTCCCAACCTGTCACAAAAGGCACGCCAAAAACGAGCCACGAACTGAGGTCCCCTATCAGAATCAATGTCAGTAAGAACACCATGTAGTCTGACAATTTCCTTGACAAAGGCCTTAGCGAGTGTCTTAGCGCAAGGCAGTTTGATGAAGGGAACCAAGTGACACATCTTGCTAAAACGGTCCACGACCACCCAGATAACCGTGAAACCTTCAGAGGGGGGAAGGTCAGTAATAAAGTCCATAGCCAGATGTGTCCAAGGTGCACTAGGAACCTCCAGAGGGCAAAGCAACCCCGCAGCAGGAGCATGCGAAGACTTGGATCTAGCACACACAGTACATTGGCGCACCCACTTAATGACTTCCTTCTGCCATCCAGGCCACCAAAAACTGCGACCCACAAGTCTCTTGGTCTCAGAAATTCCTGGATGACCTGCCAACCGAGACTCATGACACTCAATAAACAAATCTCTCCTAAAGGTCCTAGGCACAAACAACCTCCCATGGGGAGTGTTAGATGGGGCATTCTCCTGAGCTTTAAGAATCTCATGCTCCAAAACGGAGTCCAAAGCAGCAATCACAACACCTTCTTGTAAAATGCTCTCCTCTTCCTCCACAACACCGACCATGGGAGAAAAGCTGCGAGACAAAGCATCCGCTTTAACACTCTTGGTACCCGGGATGTAAGTAACGGAAAAATTAAACCGCGAGAAAAAAAGTGCCCACCTAGCCTGACGGGCATTCAAGCGCTTGGCAGCATCAAGATAGATCAGATTTTTATGATCAGTGAAAACCTGAATGGGAAATTCAGCACCTTCCAAGAGGTGACGCCAGTGTTCAAATGCGAGTTTAATCGCCAGCAATTCCCGATTACCAATATCGTAATTAAGTTCAGTCTCAGAAAATTTTTTTGAAAACAAGGCACAGGGATGTACTCCATCCTTGTTTTCCTGAGACAACACCTCACCGACCCCCACCGAAGAAGCATCAACCTCAACCAAAAACGGCTTAGTCACATCAGGCTGCATAAGGATGGGAGAAGAGGTGAACCTCTCCTTTAGAAACACAAAAGCTTCAATGGCCTCAGAAGTCCACTGAACCGCATTAGCACCTTTCCTGGTGAGATCGGTCAGCGGTTTGACAATAATAGAAAAATTTTTTATGAATTTTCTATAATAATTGGCGAAACCCAAAAACCTCTGTATCGATTTCAAACCAATAGGCCTAGGCCATTCCTGCACAGCTTGAACTTTAACCGGGTCCATCTCAAAACCTTCACTGGAGATAATGTAGCCCAAAAAACTAATTCTCTGTACAGCGAACTCACATTTCTCCAGCTTAGCTGACGCGCCCCTGGGCCTGTGTCGCGCTGCGTTGCGCACGCGGGAGCTTACCCGGAGCCGGATCTGTTGAGGGTTGTAGTCTCGTGGCGGTGACCTGGTCCGTGCCCAGGGAGTCAAACTGAGCGGCGATGTATCAGCGGTAGATGTTGGACGACTACGCCACCCGTTGAGTACAGCTAAGGAGCTGCTGCTGCAGGGCAGACCGCTGAGGCCGGTGGTAGGATTGTGCAGCGTGATAGTATAACCCCCAACGGGAGGGGTATGGCCTCAGGGCAGCCGACGTGGATGATGGGGGTAGCAGGAACCACTCGGAGATGGTACGGTGTAGTTCAGGGTCTTTACTGGTGACAAAGATAGACCCTCCCGGAGTACTGGCTAGCAATTGGGGCCTGGTCAGTCCTTGAGCAGATGGGATCTCCCCTGGCCAGGCGGAGTTGTAGGCCTCCCAAACTAACTGTACTCTTCTGGCTACCTTGCTAGAGGCGGGTATAAGTAGCCCACGTCCCTCAGTGTACCGTGTGGTGCTCACCCGTATGGCCGGTGACTCGGGGCCTTCGGGTTTCTTGGCCAGAGAACCTGGAATCCCCTGCCTGATGGATTCTGCTGCTGGGTAGGAGTTAGTCCCCACAGCCTCGGACTCCGGGTCCGGTAAGAAATCTTCTCAGTCAGGGCGAGCTCTGCAGCTGCCAGCCCCTGACTCCTTGTAACACTGCTCCCACAGAGCTCCTGATGTTCTGTTCCTATATTGGCTTCTTTTCTCTGTCTCTACTTCTTCTCTACTCACTAACCCTGCCTCAGCCCTAGGTTTATATAGGGGAAGTTCTTCCCCTCCCAGGACTGGGCAGGAGGTGTGGCATGCATAGGATCCCTGACCAAGAGACCTCCCACCTGCTCTCAGACGTAATATCTCTATCACTGTGGCAACCAGACCCCTGGGGTGTCACATTCCCCCCTAGTGAACTTTAGTACTCCGGGACTAAACATATTTTTAGAAAAAACATAACAAGGTATAAACAATAATAATACAATAAGAAAAACACATAAAGATGGTTACGGCGTGTCCGCAACCGGGTGCAGTTTTGAAGAAAACAAAGGTGTCCATTTCACCAAAACAGGGAGACGTAACCAGGTAGGGGTCTGTCCTGCCCCGAGTCCTTATCAGTCTTTTAGTCCATCCTGGGTTACGCTCCAACTAATTGTACAAGGATTCCCGGTAAATCCACCAATGACTCCTAAAAATAACTAGAAACACATAATTATTTACAAGCAACAAGAAAAACAGGTAACCATAAATAAAACAACTTATACACTTCAAATCCTCCATCGTGCGGGTAACTGGCCTCTAGTGGCCCTAGTGGACCTACGGAGCTGACTGTCTAGCCCCGAACTACAGGGTGTAGGAACTGTCAAGGGTAAACTGGGCAGCTGTCCACGGGCCCTTTGGCTCACTAGAGGCATGGCAGGTTCACTATAAGCAGAGGGTTGATCCTCCTGGTCTGCTGGTGTGGGGTCTTCTGCCTCCTGGACCGGCTGTTCTTCCAGCTCTAGCTGTTGCTCCGCAGGTGCTTGGGATGCTGGTTGGAGGAAGGTGAGTACGGGTACCACAACTGCGCCATTGACTTGAGTCCAAGACCGAGGGAAGTCTCCGAGCACAGTACTAACCATATCTTCCCTTTCCTCTACGGGTCGAGGGTCTTCTTGTTCCTCTTCAGGGTTCCGTAGCTGTTCGGGACACTTCTTCAGGTGATCCCGGGATACAATGGTTGTGGTTTCCCCTCCGTCTTTACTGATGGTACAGACCTTTGGGTTGTCGTGGCTTGAGGGCAGTACGATGTACGGGTCCTTCTCCCACTGGTCGTCCAACTTGTGGAGCCGCCTTTTCCTCTTCAAGACCTGCTCTCCGGGTACCAGGGGAACAGCGGGAGCACACTGGTTGTAAGTTTTCTCTTGTCTTTCCCTAGCTTGACAGAGACTTCGCTCCACGCTCTCCTGTACTTTCCGGTACTGCTGCTGCCTCTCTGTGTCCCAGTCTGCTTCTGGTGAAGTGTCCTCGGGTGTCAGGACTCCCATCTCCAGGTCAACAGGTAGCTTCCCAGGTCTTGCCCTCATCAGGTAAGCCGGGGTACAGTTGGTGGAACCTACCGGGATGTGGTTGTATAGGTCCACTAGGTCGGGCAGCCTCTCAGGCCACAGACTGCGTTCTTCCAGGGGCAATGTTTTCAGAAGATCTATCACCACCTGGTTCATTTTCTCACAAAGTCCATTAGTTTGCGGATGATAGGGTGTCGTCCTTATCTTCCGGCAGCCATACAGAGTGCAGAATTCTTGGAAGACCTCCGCTTCAAAGGCAGGTCCCTGGTCTGTCAACACTTGGTCCGGGTACCCGTGTGGACGGCAGAAATGCTGCTGGAAGGCTCTAGCTGCTGTTCGAGCTGTTAAGTCCTTGACGTGGACGACAACCAAGAACCGGGAGTAGTGATCTACGATGGTTAGTGCGTAGACGTAGCCACTTCTGCTTGGGGTCAGTTTTACATGATCCAAGGCTACCAGTTCCAACGGCTGCCGGGTGACGATGGACTGCAGGGGAGTCTTCTGGCTGGCACGGTCCTTCCTCCTCAGGTTGCACGGGCCACAGTCTCTGCACCACCTCTCGATGGTTCCCCTCATGCCTACCCAATGGAACCGCCCGCGCAGCAGGAACTCCAGCTTCTTCCATCCGAAATGCCCAGCTCCATCGTGGTATGCCTCCATCACCATGGCTGCGTCTCGTCGTGGCACCACTACTTGCCAGATTAGTTCATGCGTCCGGGACTTAACCATCCTGCGGCACAACTTCCCCTTGTAAAGGAACAGTCTACTCTTTTCTGCCCACAGTTGCTTGGCTTCCTCCGGAGCGTCTGGGTCAAGGCGAGCCTCTGGCCGAGTCAGCATCTCCTTCACCAGCCGGACGGCAGGGTCACTGTCTTGCGTTTCCGCCCAGTTGTAGTGAGGTAAGGGGTTAAGCGTAGCGCCTTGCTTACTCCTTACCCGATGGGAATACTGGATAGTCCCATGACGGTGAAACGCGGGGAGTTCGACTTCTTCCAGTCCCTCTGGATCTTCTCCTACGTCCGGTAGGTTTGGCATCCTGGACAGGGCGTCCGCGTTGGTATTGGAGCGTCCTGCCCGGTATTTGATGGTGAACTCGTAGTTGGACAGGCGGGCCATCCATCTCTGCTCTAGGGCACCGAGTCTTGCCGTGTCCAGGTGTGTCAACGGGTTGTTATCCGTGTACACGACGAACCGGGAAGAAGCGAGGTAGTGCTTAAAGCGTTCGGTGACTGCCCACACCACTGCCAGGAACTCTAGCTTAAATGAGCTGTAATTCTCAGGGTTTCTTTCGGTGGGTCGCAGTTTTCGGCTGGCGTAAGCGATTACTCGCTCTTTCCCCTGCTGGATCTGGGACAGCACGGCTCCTAGCCCGATGTTACTTGCGTCGGTGTAGAGGATAAAGGGCTGGCTGTAATCCGGGTACGCCAGGATTTCATCCCCCGTGAGGGCCATCTTCAGCTGGCGGAAGGACTCTTCTTCCAACTTCTCCCATCTGAAGGGCGGCTTCTCGTTCTTGGCCTTCCGGGACTGGCCTATCAGGAGGTCCTGCATAGGAGCTGCCTTTTTGGTGAAACCGGGGATGAACCTGCGGTAGTAGCCTACCAACCCGAGGAACTGCCGCACTTCCTTTACACTGGAGGGACTTGGCCATTCCTTAATTGCGGTGATCTTATCAGGGTCGGGAGCCACTCCGTCAGCGCTCACCACGTGTCCCAGGTACTGCACCTTTGGTTTCAGGAGGTGACACTTGGAGGGTTTCACCTTTAGGCCGTAGCTTGCCAGAGCTTCGAACACTTCCGCCAGGTGTTTCAGGTGGTCCTCATAAGTCTTAGAATATACGATGACATCGTCCAGGTACAACAGGACCGTCTCGAAGTTTCTGTGGCCCAGACAGCACTCCATTAATCGTTGGAAGGTTCCTGGTGCGTTGCAGAGTCCGAACGGCATGCAGGTAAACTCGCTAAGTCCCATCGGGGTGGTGAATGCGGTCTTCTCCCGGTCCGCCTCTGCTACAGGAACCTGCCAGTACCCACTAGTGAGATCCAAGGTAGAGAAGAAGTTAGCAGATCTTAAAGCAGCCAAAGACTCCTCTATCCTTGGTAAGGGGTACGCATCCTTGTGTGTGATACGGTTGATTTTCCGGTAATCTACACACATCCTCATGGTGTTGTCTTTTTTTCTGACTAAGACTAGTGGAGCTGCCCAGGGGCTACAGCTATCCCTGATCACCCCAGCCTCCTTCATGTCTCTAAGCATCCCCTTGGCGTGTTGGTAGTGTGCAGGGGGTACGGCTCGATACCTCTCTTTTATGGGAGGATGGTCTCCCGTGGGGATGTGGTGTTCTACCCCCTTGACTCGCCCGAAGTCTAACGGGTGTTTACTAAACACTCTCTCGTACTCTTGAACCACCCGATAGACTCCCTGTTTCTGGTGTGAGGGAGTGGAGTCAGTACCCAAATGTAGTTGCTGACACCAGTCCTCCATTGTTTTCTTAGAGCCGTTACCTTCCTCCGGGTGAGATGGAGGCAAGGGTTCCACAGATTGTATAGCATTTTGGTTAATGGTATATAATTTGGCTAGCGTGGCATACCGGGGCAGGTACACTTCCCTCTTCCCGATATTGATTATGCGAACGGGCACCCTCCCATGGCGTACATTAACCACCCCCCGTGCTGTCAAGATGGTGGGCCTACTGTCTGAGTAAACTGGTTCTACCATTGCCTGGTAATCTCTACCTCTCAGACCAATAGCTGCCCGGCACCAAATCATCATTTCACTTTTTGGGGGCATGGCAATAGGGAAAGGGTCACACATTCTCACGCTACCAATCTCACCGCCGGAGAGTTCCACCTGTTGCCGTCGCATCAGTGCCCGGATCTCTTTTTGGAGCACTCGCTGCTCGCTGGAGCTGGCGTTCTTGGCAACCTGCTGTAAAAGGAAAATCACCTCTGCAAGACAATTTTCAATTACATTAGTTCCCAGAGTTATCTTTGGGTGACTCTCGTGTTTGTCAATGTCTACAATGATCAGTCCCTGTGCTGCCAGTTCGACTCTACCGATTTTAATGGTCACCTCTTTAAATCCAATCTGTGGCACGGGCTGACCATTGCTGGCGATGATACTCAAGTCGTCGTCAGGGTAGCGGGTGATATCCGAGTCATTCCAGTACTGCTTGAAGAGCACGTACGGGATGGTGGTGACCTGTGACCCGGTGTCCAGTAGGGCACTCATAGGAATGCCATCCAGTACCACGGGTAAGACTGGACGTCCTCCCACATATTTGTCGCGCCAGTTCGATGGGCCTGGTGATCTTTTTCCTGGGGGTTGGCCCTCTACCCCAGGTTGTGCCAGTTTAAAGGACAGTACCTTGCCATATGTCCGGGTTGATTGCAGCGGCGGCAGATGGGTCGTCCGTCCTCGTTGTATCGGTCGCTGGGTCTCCCTCTGGCCGGTGGGGTCCTCCTTGGTCGACGCCACGGGATGTCCTCCAGTCCGGATGCCAGCTGGATCTTCCCTGGAGTGGAAACCTGTAAAGACTGCACAGTTCGGGTTAGCGCAGCAACGCTTTTAGCTAGCTCTTGGACCTGATGGTGCAGGTCTGGAGCCGGGTCATTGTTCAAAGCCTGCGCATCAGCTCCCACAGGCCCTGCCGACAAGGGTGCCGCCTCCTGGTGGTAAGTGGTAGTGGGGCGTCTGTGGGTCACAACGCCACCTGGTGCCGGTTCTCGGAGCACCCGGATGGCTCTGTCCTTGAACTGTGCAAATCCCAGATGAGGGTCCTGTAAGGCCATTGCCCGCAACTGGGTTCGGTGGGCATTGCAATATAAACCCTCTATAAATTGTTCAGTCAACAGCCTGTCCTCGTCTCCCACGCCGTCAGGGTCGGTCTGCTTAATGGCTCTCAGGGCCTCTTGTAGGTTCAGGGCATAGTCCCTTATACTCTCGTGTGCTCGCTGCTTGCACCCGTAGAATCTAAGCTTGATCTCGGCTGAGGTGCGGGTATCAAAGGTGTCCCTCAGCCGGGTTAGTATCCCTGCGACAGTCCTCCCCCCAGGTGGCCAGGACTTTACCTCCCTTCGGGCTGCCCCAGTTAATTGGGCCACCAGGATGCTCACTTTTTGCTCTTCTGTGAGGGGGTACACCTGGAAGAGGCTATCCAGCTTTTCTCTAAAGTCATGCAGGGTATGTGACTCCCCTGAGTACTGGGGTAGCCAGGCCGCTCCCGGGATATAGGGCATGGTGAAAGGCATGACTGCAGCAGCGGTGGCGCTGGCGGGGGTTGAGGCAGTGAAGCTCTCCTCCGTATCCGACATCCTCCTCCCCCCTAGTGGACCGTGGCCTACCTTGCGATGATCCTCTTCCGTAGGCCGCGGCTCCGCAGTAGATCGTCAGGGTTGAGGACCTTCCGTCTCCTGTGACGTCGGCGTCTGCTGGGCTCCTTCCAGGACCTTACGCGACGTCCGGACATGAGGCGGGGCTTCAGTTCTCGCGCGCTTTCGGAGTCCACGCCCCTCTTCTTCCCGCGCGACGTCTTCAAGATGGCGTCCAACGGCGGGAAAACTCCACGGAAGGCGGGAAGAAGGCTGAAAATGGCGCCGGATGGCGGGAATCTTCACCGATGGCGGGAAGAAGGCTGAAGATGGCGACGGATGGCGGGAATCTTCACCACAGGTAAGTTTGAACAGTCTTTTTCAGGCACGCAGTACCCGGTGGTTGCGGGCACGAAATCCTGCCGACTACGCCAAAAGTTGACGCGCCCCTGGGCCTGTGTCGCGCTGCGTTGCGCACGCGGGAGCTTACCCGGAGCCGGATCTGTTGAGGGTTGTAGTCTCGTGGCGGTGACCCGGTCCGTGCCCAGGGAGTCAAACTGAGCGGCGATGTATCAGCGGTAGATGTTGGACGACTACGCCAACCGTTGAGTACAGCTAAGGAGCAGCTGCTGCAGGGCAGACCGCTGAGGCCGGTGGTAGGATTGTGCAGCGTGATAGTATAACCCCCAACGGGAGGGGTATGGCCTCAGGGCAGCCGACGTGGATGATGGGGGTAGCAGGAACCACTCGGAGACGGTACGGTGTAGTTCAGGGTCTTTACTGGTGACAAAGATAGACCCTCCCGGAGTACTGGCTAGCAATTGGGGCCTGGTCAGTCCTTGAGCAGATGGGATCTCCCCTGGCCAGGCGGAGTTGTAGGCCTCCCAAACTAACTGTACTCTTCTGGCTACCTTGCTAGAGGCGGGTATAAGTAGCCCACGTCCCTCAGTGTACCGTGTGGTGCTCACCCGTATGGCCGGTGACTCGGGGCCTTCGTGTTTCTTGGCCAGAGGACCTGGAATCCCCTGCCTGACGGATTCTGCTGCTGGGTAGGAGTTAGTCCCCACAGCCTCGGACTCCGGGTCCGGTAAGAAATCTTCTCAGTCAGGGCGAGCTCTGCAGCTGCCAGCCCCTGACTCCTTGTAACACTGCTCCCACAGAGCTCCTGATGTTCTGTTCCTATATTGGCTTCTTTTCTCTGTCTCTACTTCTTCTCTACTCACTAACCCTGCCTCAGCCCTAGGTTTATATAGGGGAAGTTCTTCCCCTCCCAGGACTGGGCAGGAGGTGTGGCATGCATAGGATCCCTGACCAAGAGACCTCCCACCTGCTCTCAGACGTAATATCTCTATCACTGTGGCAACCAGACCCCTGGGGTGTCACATAGCAAAAAGCGAATTGTCCATTAATAACTGTAATACCTCACGTACGCTCCGCCAATGAGACTCCAGATCAGGCGATTAAATCAGAATGTCATCCAAATACACAACCACATTTTTGCCGATTAAAGGTCTAAGGATGTCATTAATAAGATTCTGAAAAAATGCTGGAGCATTGGTAAGACCAAAAGGCATAACCAGATTCTCAAAATGACCCACAGGAGTGTTAAAAGCAGTCTTGCATTCATCACCCTCCTTCATGCGCAACAAATTGTATGCCCCCCGGAGATCAATTTTAGAGAACCACTTGGCCCCCACTAACTGGTTAAATAAATCAGGAATCAATGGCAGTGGGTAAGGATTGCGTACAGTAATTTTATTAATCTCACGAAAGTCCAGACAAGGACGTAAACCGCCATCTTTTTTTTCACAAAAAAAAATCCAACAGCCACAGGAGACTTGGAAGGCCTAATGTGACCGGCGGCCAAGCTTGTCTGTATGTATTCCTCCAAAGCCTTTCTCTCAGGAATAGTAAGATTAAATAAACGACTTTTAGGAAGAGTCGCTCCAGGGACAAATTCAATGGTACAATCATAGTCTCTATGGGGAGGCAAAATTTGTGACTCCTCCTCAGAAAAAACTCTCCAAAAATCCTGAATAGGTACAGGCAATTCCCCTTTATCCACAGCAGCAATACGTCCGTTACAACACTTGTCATAACACTTAGGGCTCCAGGACTTAATTTCATTGGTAGACCAATCCAGTACAGGATTATGCAATTTTAACCAGGGCAACCCCAATATTACTGGAGAAGGCAAATTATCCAATACCACCAAATCCAAATTTTCTTGGTGAATACCATTAATAGTGAGGGGAAATTCACAGACCTTATGAGTAACACTCTTCAAGGGAGAGCCATCAACAGAAACCACAGCAATAGGGGATGACAAAGTTTTAGGTTCTAATCTAAGTTTTTCCAAGAATCCCCCATCAATCACATTCAGAGTAGAACCACAATCCACAAATACCTGAAATTCAATTAATTCATCCTGAGCAGCAGTAGTGGCAGATAGGAATACTCCCTTAGAATTTAAACAGGCAATACGGGCATAACTGACCATTTTTTTTTCTTTCTTCATACGAAGCACACAGTTCTTAATAAAATGACCAAAATTTCCGCAATAGAAGCACAAGCCTTCAGAAAGCCTGCGGTCTTTTTCCTGAGAGCGGGGTGTCATCGCCCCAATCTCCATCGGCTCTCCATTGTCAGCACAGACCCTCTCAGGACTCGGAGCTGACATAGCAGAGGATTTGCTCTCATTAACCCTTGCACGCAGTCTCCTGTCCACCCGTATAGCTAATTGCATTGCCTCCTGCAAGTTTCCAGGTGTGGGATAAGCAATCAGTAAATCCTTAACCCTTTCACCTAGCCCTGCAAGAAACAAGCTTTTCAAAGCTGAATCGTTCCACCCCACCTGGGCAGACCACCGACGGAAGTGAGAACAATATTTTTCCACATTACCTGATCCCTGCCTCAAACGTCTCAATTCAGACTCAGCAGATGAGACACGATCAGGATCATCATACAACAAACCCAAAGCAGAAAAAAAACTATCCACTGATCTAAAGCACGGATCACTAGGTTGGAGAGAGAAGGCCCATTCCTGAGGATCTTTGCGCAAAAGTGACATTATGAACCCTATGCGCTGTGATTTATCACCAGAGGATCCGGGTCTCAAACGAAAATACAATAAACAAGCATTTTTAAAAGAAAAAAAATCTTGTTGTTCGCCAAAAAATAGATCAGGCAGACGTACCTTGGTTCCACAAAATGTGCTCCAGAACAGCTACTCACGTGTTGTTGGAGCTCGGCCACCTCCAGAGAGAGTCCCTGCAAGCGTTGAGCCAAATCTTGAACCGAGACCATGATGGAAAACTGGAGGTCTTTCCTTAGAGAAAATTTTTTTTTTCTTTTAGGGCTGGACTTACTGTTATGATCTGCTACAGGGACTAAGGAAAGACAGGAGAACTGTCCCTACAATAGAACTAAACTAGATCCCTACGATGTAACGGGGAACCTGATCCTGCGATCAGACCCGCTAAAGTCCTCGGCTAGTCTGTACGAAGACCTATAGATGTGAGGGAGGGATCCCTACAAGAACTAGGGACTGGGATAAGTTGGACACCTCCTAGCAGAAATAGTAGCAGTCAAAGACAAACACACAACAAAAAGCATAGAGGTCAGAAGACCTAGCACAACTAACAAAGAACGGCAACAGAGCACCAAGCTAGCTCAAGAGTAGTAAATACAATGAAGTCCAGCAAGACCAGGAGGGCGGAGCCGGATTAAATAGGCAAAAATGGTCATGTGACCAGCAAACTAAAAAAAACCTAACAGGAGAGTTCTAACAACTGTGGCCCGTGCAACCTAAGAAGAAAGGACCGTGCCAGCCAGAAGAGTCCCCTGCAGCCCATCATCACCAGGCAGCCACTGGAACTGGTAGCCCTGGACCATGTGAAACTGGCTCCAAGCAAATCTGGGTACGTCTACGCCCTTACCATCGTAGATCACTACTCCCGGTTCCTGATGGTGGTCCCTGTCAAGGACTTAACGGCCCAAACAGCAGCCAGGACCTTCCAGCTGCACTTCTGCCATCCACACGGTTATCCGGAGCAAGTGCTGACGGACCAAGGACCAGCCTTCGAAGCGGAGGTCTTCCAAGAGTTCTGCAATCTGTATGGCTGCAGGAAGATAAGAACAACGCCCTACCACCCTCAGACCAATGGACTATGTGAGAAAATGAACCAGGTGGTGATAGACTTGCTAAAAACGTTGCCCCTGGAAGAATCCAGTCTGTGGCCTGAAAAACTGCCTGATTTGGTGGACTTGTACAATCACATCCCCGTAGGCTCCACCAACAGTACCCCGGCTTACCTAATGAGAGCAAGACCTGGTAAGCTGCCTATTGACCTGGATATGGGAGTCCTGACACCTGAGGACACCTCGCCAGAGGCAGACTGGGATACAGAACGGCAGCAGCAGTATCGGAAAGTATAGGAGAGCTTCGAGCGAAGTCTGTCTCAAGCAAGAGAAAGGCAAGAGAAGGCTTATAACCAGTATGCTCCCGCTGTTCCCTTGGTACCTGGAGAGCAGGTCTTGAAGAGAAAGAGGCGGCTCCACAAGTTGGACGACCAGTGAGAGAAGTACCCATACACCGTACTGCCCTCAAGCCATGAGAACCCAAAAGTATGTGTCATCAGTAAGGATGGAGGAGAGACCACAGCCATTGTCTCCAGAGACCACCTGAAGAAGTGTCCCGAGCAGCTGCAAAGCCCTGACGAAGATCAAGAGAACCCTCAACCCGCAGAGGAAAGGGAAGAAATGATCAGTACCATACTCGGAGACTTTCCCCGGTCCTGGACTCAAATCAACAACGCAGTCGTGGTACCCGTCCTCACCTTTCTGCAGCCAGCCCCTCAAGGACCTATAGAGGAACAGGGAGTGTCAGAAGAGCAGCCGGCCCAGGAGGCAGAAGAATCCATACCAGCAGCCCAGGAGAATCAACCCTCTGCTAGTTGTGAGTCTGCCGTGCCCCTAGTAAGCCAAAGAGTACGCAGAAAGCTGCCAGACCTACCCGCAACACCTTCTACACCCTGTAGTGCAGAGCTAGATAGTGGGTTACGTAGGTCCACCAGGAGTACTAGAGGACAAATGCCCGCTTGCTGGAGAATCTAAAATGTAATCTGTAAATTGCAAATGTTGAAAATGGTTTATGTTTGTTGCCTGGTTATTAATTATGTTTCTCTAGTTACCCTGCAGGTTTATTTGGACTGACAGGTTATGGATGCTGAGTAACCGGAACTATATTGTAAATAGTTGCACCTTGTGCCTCTTGCGGAGACGACCACGGAAGAAAAACCTGTCTGGCGTGGCCCCGTGTGGTCCAAAGTAGTCCGCTTCGCCTTGCAGCCACGCCCAGGGCCAACGTTTGGGGTTTGCTTTGGACAGGTCCCCTACTCTGTTCTAAAACTTCACCTTGTTGGGTGACATGGACACCCGGTCACTGACCCACCGTAACCTCTAAAGACTAAAGCTTCTTGTATATATGTTGTTGAATTATTGTTTATACCCTGTATTTGTGTTTTCTTGAAAATGTGTTTAGTCCCGGAGTACTAAAATTTACTAGGGGGGAATGTGGCACCCCAGGGGTCTGGTTACCACAGTAATAGAAATATTACGTCTGAGAGCAAGTGGGAGGTTTCTCTGGTCAGGAGCCCTTAAGCATGCAACACCTCCTGCCCAGACCTGGGAGGGGAGGAATCTGCCCTTATAAACTGGGTCTGGGGCAGGATTAGTCAGTCAGAGCCTGGAGTGAGTTACAGACACAGGGAGAGAAACAGCAGGAGCTCTGTAGGAGCAGGAGCTGAAGACCAGGGGCTGGAGCTGAGCAGAGCTCGCCCTGGCAGAAGAATCCAAGTACCGGACACCGGAGTCCGAGGCTGCGGGGACGTATATTCACCCAGCAGCAGAAACCAGCCGGCAGGGGATTCCAGGTCCTCTGGCCATAGAAGCCCGGAGGCTGAGTCACAAGGAAGGGACCAGCACCGCCATCGAGGAGCAGAGGCTATCAGAAGGCCCCAAGTCACCAGCCATACAGGTGAGCACCACACGGTATACTCAGGGACTTGGGCTACTTCCACTCGCTTACAGCAAGGTAGCCAGGAAGAGTGCAGATAGACGGGGAGGCCTATAACTCCACCTGGCCAGGGGAACTCCTGTTTGCTCGCAGACTGACCAGGCCCCTTATGCTAGCCAGTACTCCCGGGAGGGTCTACCTTATTGTCATCAGTAAAGACCCTGAACTGCACTGCAAAGACTCTGAGTCGTTTCTGCTTTCTCACTGCATACAGCACTACTAGTACTGGGACGCCCGTGCACCATCACTCCCATCATCCACATTCTCTGCCCTGAGGCTATACTCTTCCCGTGGGGAGTTATCCCATCCTTTGCTGCGCACACCACACCAGCCTCAGCGGTCTGTCTCGCAGCGGCGGTACACCCTGACCGCAATCCACGGGTGGCGTAGTCGGACAATTAACCTAAAACCTATAAAAGACTGCCACTGGTTTGACCACCCTGAGCCACGGGACCGGGTCGCCGCCACGGAGACTACAACCCCCAGAGACCCGGCTCCGGGTATCCCACACACGTGCACACTCGGCCCAGGGGGCACGTCAATGGGCTGCAGGGGAGCTCTCTGGCTGTCACAGTCTTTTCTTCTCAGGTTGCATGGTCCGCATTCTCAAGACCACCTCCCGATTGCTTTCCTCATGCCAGCCCAGTAGAACCGTTCACGCAGCAGGACTTCTTCCAGCCAAAGTGTCCTGCTCCATCGTGGTATGCTTCCAAGACCATTGACGCATCCCGCTTTGGGACTACCACCTGTCAGACCAATTCATGAGTCCAGGAGTTGATGGCTCTTCGACACAGTTTCCCTTCAGAGATGAATAGCTTCCCCTTTTCCTTCCACAGCTGTTTGGTCTCCTCTATAGCATCTGGATCAGGGTATGAGTCAGCTCGTGTCAGCAACTCCTTGACTAGGCGGACAGCCGGGTCACTATCTTATGTCTCTGCCCATCCATGGTGGGGCAATGGATTAAACGTGGCCTTTCTGTTGGCGTAGCACCTGTTCTTCACACAATGGGAGCACTGGGTTACTCCATGATGGTGGAAAGCGGGGATCTCTATCTCCTCCAGCTCTTCCGGGTCTTCTCCCCCATATGGCAAGTTAGGCATCCTGGACAGCGCATCGGCGTTTGCATTCTTTCGCCCAGCCCGGTACTTGATGGTGAACTCATAATTAGAAAGTCGGGCTATCCATCTTTGTTCCAGGGCATCAAGTTTTGCAGTGTCCAGGTGCATCAGCGGGTTATTATCCGCGAAGACGGTGAATTTGGAGGAGGCAAGATAATGCTTGAAGCGTTCTGTCACAGCCCAGACTACGGCGAGGAACTCCAACTTGAAGGAACTGTAGTTTTCGGGGTTCCTTTCTGTGGGCTGGAGCTTCCTGCTGGCATAGGCAATCACTCTTTCTCTGCCTTGCTGTATCTGGGACAGCACCGCTCCTAGCCCCATGTTGCTTGCGTCTGTATGGAGTATGATGGGTTGGCCATAGTCAGGGTAGGCCAGGATCTCGTTTCCTGTAAGAGCCATCTTCAGCCTACTGAAGAATTCGTCTTCCGGCTTATCCCATTTGAATGGAGGCTTCGGGTTTTTGGCCTTCATGGACTGGCCTACTAGGAGGTCCTGCATGGGTGCCGCAATCTTGGTGAAGCCTTGGATAAATCTTCGGTAGTAGCCCACCAACCCGAGGAACTGCCGCACTTCCTTGATAGTGGAGGGTCTTGGCCAGTCCTTGATTACTGTGACCTTGTCAGGGGCTGGTGCTACACCTTCGGCGCTTACCACATGACCTAGGTACTGTACCTTGGGCTTCAACAGGTGGCATTTTAACTGCTTCACCTTCAGGCCAAAACCAGCTAGGGCTTCAAACACCTCTGCCAGGTGCTTCAGGTGATCTTCATAGGACTTGGAGTATACTATGACATCATCCAGGTACAACAGGACTGTCTCGAAGTTCTTATGTCCTAGACAGCACTCCATCAACCGCTGTAAGGTTCCTGGGGCGTCGCAGAGCCCGAATGGCATGCAGTTGAACTCACTGAGGCCCATCGGGGTTGTGAATGCGGTCTTTTCTTTATCCGCCTCCGCTACAGGAACCTGCCAATCCCCACTAGTAAGATCCAAAGTAGAGAAATAATTAGCAGATCTTAATGCAGCTGGGAGTCCTTCATGTGTTTTTGAGCAAACTCTATGCGGGCTTTCATATGTCTAGCACCGAGGAGAGTTTTCCGTGGGGCCATTCTGCCGTAAAGGCCCGACTGCAAACTCTATGCGGGCTTTCATATGTCTAGCACTGAGGAGTTTTCCGTGGGGCCATTCTGCCGTAAAGGCCCGACTGGTGGAGGGCTGTAGTGATAGTTGACTTTGTGGAACTTTCTCCCATCTCCCTACTGCATCTATGGAGCTCAGCCACAGTGATCTTGGGGTTCTTCTTTATCTCTCTCACCAAGGCTCTTCTCCCAAGATTACTCAGTTTGGCTGGACTGCCAGGTCTAGGAAGACTTCTGGTGGTCCCAAACTTCTTCCATTTAAGGATTATGGAGGCCACTGTGCTCTTAGGAACCTTGAGTACTGCAGAAATTCTTTTATAACCTCGGCCAGATCTGTGCCTTGCCACAATTCTGTCTCTGAGCTCCTTGGGCAGTTGCTTTGAGCTCATGATTCTCATTTGGTCTGACATGCACTGTGAGCTGTGAGGTCTTATATAGACAGGTAAGTGCCTTTCCAAATCTAGTCCTATCAGTTTAATTAAACACAGCTGGACTCCAATGAAGGAGTAGAACCATCTCAAGAGGATCACAAGGAAATGGACAGCATGTGGCTTAAATATGAGTGCCTGAGCAAAGGGTCTGAATACTTATGACCATGTGATATTTCAGTTTTTCTTTTTTAATAACTTTGCAACAACGTCTACATTTCTGTTTTTTTCAGTCAAGATGGGGTGCAGAGTGTACTTTAAAGAGAAAAAAATGAACTTTTTAGAATTTACCAATAGCTGCAATGAAACAAAGAGTGAAAAATTTAAAGGGGTCTGAATACTTTCTGTACCCACTGTATATGGCAAGTTCTCAAATCAGATCTCATACTTTGTACTGACGAGGGGCAATACCCCGAAACACCATGTCTGCATATTGGGATTCTGATTTGTCTTTTATCCTAAGTCATATTGCAAGACTTGTTAAAGGGTCAGTAGTGACTTTATAGAATCGCTGCTTCCAACAGGTGGCACTATAGAGTTGCAGTCCTCTTTCTCTCTGAAGAGGCAATCTGCATGTATATGCTAAGTGATAAGTGTTCTTTAACTTTCTTTCTACTGGTGATCAAATTGCTCACTGCTCAAAGCCATCCATAGCTGTGATTGACAGATATTTGGTCAACATTGCCAAAGAATTCAGTGTAGACAAGGTTGGTGTTAATAAGGATGGAGCAGATAAAAGGTTTAATAGTCATGGTGGGGTCTTAGCTGTCGGACTTCCATCATTTATATATTTATTACTTATCCATTGGATTCATAGTTGTTGTGGCATGGTCTGTTTAAGACAGGCCTGCTCAACATACGGCCCGCGGGCCACATGCGGTCTGCCAAAGAATGCTGTGCGAATTGCAGAGAACCAGAAGACTCCGGTTCTGACGTCCCTATCTTCAACAGTATTCGCGTATTTCAGACGTAAATACAGTTAAACACTACAGACCAGGGATTGGGACAGAGCAGAGGAGCGCTAGTCAGCCCCTGCCCCGATGTGCAGCAGTGTGTTAAGGTTATTACTCCACGCTGTGACCTCATAACACTGCTGCTGTGGCCGCAACGCAGAGGAGGCAAGGATATGACCGGAAACAGTAAGCGCTCCAGGGCAAGCCGAAGATTAATTATCCTTTTACAGGAGGGATGATGGGGGTTGGTGGTACTATTAGGGCACCTTATGGGGCAACGAGGGGGGGGATTGTGAAGAAGGCACAGTATGCAGAGGGGCAGGGTGTGTGGAAGACATTACAGAGAAGGGCAGTGTGGGGGAAATTACAGAGAGGACAAATATGGGGGGACATTATGGAGAGGAGCTATGTGGGGGGAACATTATGGAGACGGGCAGTGTGGCGGGACATTACGGAGAGGGGCAATATGGGGGGACATTATGGAGAGGAGCTATGTGGGGGAAATATTATGGAGAGGGGGAGAGTGTGGGGAGGACTTTATGGAGAAGAGATGTGTGGGGCAATATTATGGAGAGGAGCTGTGTGGGGGGAATATTATAGAGTGGAGTTGTGTTGGGGGATATTATGGAGAGGGGCAGTGTAGTGGGGACATTATGGAGAGGAGTAGTGTGGGTGAAACATTAGGGAAAGGGGCAGTGTGGGGGAATATTATGGAGAAGAGCTGTGGTGGGGACATTATGGAAAAGGGCTGTGTGAAGGAAAAATTATGGGGGTAGGCAGTGTTGGGGGGGACATTACGGAGAAGGGCATTGTGGGGGAATATTAGGGAGAAAGTCAGTTTGGGGGAATATTATGGAGAGGGGGAGTGTGGGGGAATATTATGGAGAGAGACAGTGTGAGGGGGAAATTTTGTGCAGGAAGCATAGTGAGGGGCAAATATTTCTTCAGGGGCATAGTATTGGAGAGTTTTTTCTTTATGGGGCACTATAATGATGCATGTATTTTTAAGGGCACAGTGTTGGGAAGTGCTGCTAAAGAAAGAAAAGATGTAAGTCTGCAGAGAGGAGCTGTGGGCATGAAATCTCATCATGGCATCTGTACTATGTGGAGACAAAAGGGATTGGAACGACTTCAATCAGAGAAGATGTCACCTATAAGGTACCTGTATGTAAAAGTTTATTTGTGATCCTGAAAGCCTCTCATCAGTACTGTAGTTCTTATATGGTCCGCAGTGTGATGACGGCTGGTAACAACAACTTCCAGTATCTCCTTAACCTTGTTAAGGACATACTGGGAGCTGCAGGTTTACATGATACAAGTGTAAATGGGTCTGGCCTGAAACTGCAATTGATCACTGTACTAAGCTTGGTCATCTATTCCTGTACTGACCGTGGTTTTGGCGCTGCTTTCATGTACTGACGGTGGTTCTGATCATGTGGCAATCCATAACATTTTTATTTTAAGTGAAGTGCTTGGCACTGTTATGGGATACTGCTTGGCAGTGTTATGGGACAAGGCTTGGCACTGTTGTGGGACACTGCTTGGCACTGATATGGAATACTGCTTGGCACTAATATGGGACAATGGCTGGCACTGTTATGGGACACTGGCTGGCACTGTTATGGGACACTGCTTGGCACTGTTATGGGACACTGCTAATCACTGTTATGGGACACTGACTGGCACTGTTATGGGATACTTCATGGCACTGTTATGGGACACTGGCTGGTGCTGTTATGGGACACTGACTGCCACGGTTATGGTACACTGTGACTGGCACAGTTATGGGTCATTTCTTGGCACTGTTATGGGACACTGGCTGGCACTGTTATGGGACACTGACTGGCACTGTTATGGGACACTGTGACTGGCACTGTTATGGGACACTGACTGGAACTGTTATGGGACATTGCTTGGCACTGTTATGGGACACTAGCTGGCACTGTTATGGGACATTTCTTGGCACTGTTATGGGACACTGGCTGGCACTGCTATGGGACACTGCTTGGCACTGTTATGGGACACTGTGACTGGCACTGTTATGGGACACTGCTTGGCACTGTTATCGGACACTGACTGGCACTGTTATGGGACACTGCTTTGCACTGTTATGGGGCACTGTATTGCACTGTTATGGGACATTGCTTTGCACTGTTATGGGACACTGTCTTCACTGTTATGGGACATTGCTTTGAACTGTTATGGTACACTGCTTGGTACTATTATGGGATACTGTCTGACACTGTTATGGGACACTGACTGGCACTGCTATGGGATTTTTCTTGGCACTGTTATGGGACATTGGCTGGCACTGTTATAGGACACTGCTTTGCACTGTTATGGGACACTGCTTATCACTGTTATGGGACACTGCTTATCACTGTTATGGGACACTGACTGGCACTGTTATGGGATATTTCTTGGCACTGTTATGGGACACTGGCTGGCACTGTTATAGGACACTGCTTTGCACAGTTATGGGACACTGCTTATCACTGTTATGGGACACTGACTGGCACTGTTATGGTACACTGTGAATGGCACGGTTATGGGACACTGCTTGGCACTGTTATGGGACAATTCTTGGCACTGTTATGGGACACTGGCTGGCACTGTTAAGGGACACTGCTTGGCACTGTTATGGGACACTGACTGGCACTGTTATGGGACACTGTGACTGGCACTGTTATGGGACACTGTCTGACACTGTTATGGGTCACTGCTTGGCACTGTTATGGGACACTAGCTGGCACTGTTATGGGACATTTCTTGGCACTGTTATGGGACACTGGCTGGCACTGTTATGGGACACTGCTTGGCACTGTTATAGGACACTGACTGGCACTGTTATGGGCCACTGGCTGGCACTGTTATGGGACTCTGTGACTAGCACTGTTATGGGACACAGGCTGGCACTTTTATGGGATACTGCTTGGCACTGTTATGGGACACTAGCTGGCACTGTTATGGGACATTTCTTGACACTGTTATGGGACACTGCTTGGCACTGTTATGGGACACTGACTGGCACTGTTATGGGACATTTCTTGGCACTGTTATGGGACACTGGCTTGCACTGTTATGGAACACTGGCTGGCACTGTTATGGGACACTGTGACTAGCACTGTTATGGGACACTGTCTGACACTGTTATGGGACACTCCTTGGCACTGTTATGGGACACTGACTGGTGCTGTTATGGGATACTTTTTGGCTCTGTTATGGGACACTGGCTGGCACTGATATGGGACACTGTTTGGCCCAGTTATGGGACACTGCTTATCACTGTTATCGGACACTGACTGCCACTTTTATGGTACACTGTGACTGGCACTGTTATGGGACATTTCTTGGCACTGTTATGGCACACTGGCTGGCACCGTTATGGGACACTGACTGGCACTGTTATGGGACACTGACTGGTACTGTTATGGGACACTGTGACTGGCACTGTTATGGGACACTGGCTGGCACTGTTCTGGGACATTGCTTGGCACTGTTATGGGACACTGGCTGGCACTGTTATGGGACACTGGCTGGCACTGTTATGGGACACTGACCGGCACTGTTATGGGACATTGACTGGCACTGTCATGGGACACTGTGACTGGCACTGTTATGGGACACTGTCTGACACTGTTATGGGACACTGCTTGGCACTGTTATGGGACACTAGCTGGCACTGTTATGGGACATTTATTGACACTGTTATGGGACACCGGCTGGCACTATTATGGGACACTGTGACTGGCTCTGTTATGGGACACTGGTTGTCACTGTTAGGGGACACTGCTTGGCACTGTTATGGGACACTGGCTGGCACTGTTATGGGACACTGCTTTGCACCGTTATGGGACACTGTCTTGCACTGTTATGGGACACTGCTTTGAACTGTTGTGGGACACTGACTTGCACTGATATGGGACACTGGCTGGCACTGTTCTGGGACATTGCTTGGCACTGTTATGGGACACTGGCTGGCACTGTTATGGAACACTGGCTGGCACTGTTATGGGACACTGACCGGCACTGTTATGGGACATTGACTGGCACTGTCATGGGACACTGTGACTGGCACTGTTATGGGACACTGTCTGACACTGTTATGGGACACTAGCTGGCACTGTTATGGGACATTTATTGGCACTGTTATGGGACACCGGCTGGCACTGTTATGGGACACTGACTGGCACTATTATGGGACACTGTGACTGGCTCTGTTATGGGACACTGGTTGTCACTGTTAGGGGACACTGCTTGGCACTGTTATGGGACACTGCTTGGCACTGTTATGGGACATTTCTTGACCCTGTTATGGGACACTGGCTGGCACTGTTATGGGACACTGCTTGGTACTGTTGTGGGACACTGACTTGCACTGATATGGGACACTGGCTGGCACTGTTATGGGACTCTGTTACTGGGACTGTTATGGGACACTGGCTGGCACTTTTATGGGACATTTCTTGGCACTGTTATTGGACACTGACTGGCACTGTTATGGAACACTGGCTGGCACTGTTATGGGACACTTCTTGGCACTGTTATGGGACACTGACTGGCACTGTTATGGGACACTGTGACTGGCACTGTTATGGGACACTGATACTGTTATGGGACACTCCTTGGCTCTGTTATGGGACACTGACTGGCACTGTTATGGGATACTTTTTGGCACTGTTATGGGTCACTGGCTGACACTGTTATGGGACACTGCTTGGCCCAGTTATGGGACACTGCTTATCACTGTTATGGGACACTGACTGCCACTGTTATGGTACACTGTGACTGGCACTGTTATGGGACATTTCTTGGCACTGTTATGGGATACTGGCTGGCACCGTTATGGGACACTGACTGGCACTGTTATGGGACACTGACTGGCACTGTTATGGGACACTGGCTGGCACTGTTCTGGGACATTGCTTGGCACTGTTATGGGACACTGTCTTGCACTGTTATGGGACACTGCTTTGAACTGTTATGGTACACTGCTTGGCACTGTTATGGGACACTGTCTGACACTGTTATGGGACACTGACTGACACTGTTATGGGATAGCTCTTGGCACTGTTATGGAACATTGGCTGGCACTGTGATGGGACACTGGCACTGTATGGGACACTGCTTATCACTGTTATTGGACACTGACTGGCACTGTTATGGGACACTGCTTGGCACTGTTATGGGACACTGACTGGCACTGTTATGGGATACTTCTTGGCACTGTTATGGGACACTGACTGGCACTGTTATGGGACACTGCTTGGCACTGTTATGGGACACTGACTGGCACTGTTATGGGATACTTCTTGGCACTGTTATGGGACACTGGCTGGCACTGTTATGGGACACTGCTTGGCCCTGTTATGGGACACTGCTTATCACTCTTATGGGACACTGGCTGCCACAGTTATGGTACACTGTGACTGGCACTGTTATGGGCCATTTCTTGGCACTGTTATGGGACACTGGCTGGCACTGTTATGGGATACTATGACTGACACTGTTATGGGACACTGCTTGGTACTGTTATGGGACACTGACTGGCACTGTTATGGGATACTTTTTGGCACGGTTATGGGACACTGGCTGGCACTGTTATGGGACACTGCTTGGCCCTGTTATGGGACCCTGCTTATCATTGTCATGGGACACTGACTGCCACTGTTATGGTACACTGTGACTGGCACTGTTATGGGACATTTCTTGGCACTGTTATGGGACACTGGCTGGCACCGTTATGGGACACTGACTGGCACTGTTATGGGACACTGACTGGCACTGTTATGGGACACTGACTGGCACTGTTATGGGACACTGTGACTGGCACTGTTATGGGACACTGGCTGGCACTGTTATGGGACATTGCTTGGCACTGTTATGGGACACTGACTGGTGCTGTTATGGGACATTTCTTGGCACTGCTATGGGACACTGGCTGGCACTGTTATGGGACACTGACTGGCACTGTTATGGGACACTGTGACTGGCACTGTTATGGGACACTACTTGGCACTGTTATGGGACACCGGTTGTCGCTGTTTTGGAACACTGCTTTGCACTGTTATGGGACACTGACTGCCACTGTTATGGGACATTGGCTGGCACTGTTATGGGACACTGCTTGGCACTGTTATGGTACACTGTGAATAGCACTTTTATGGGACATTTCTTGGCACTGTTATGGGACACTGGCTGGCACCGTTATGGGACACTGACTGGCACTGTTATGGTACGCTACTTTGCACTGTTATGGGACACTGCTTTGAACTGTTACGGGACACTGCTTGGCACTGTTATGGTGCATTTCTTGACACTGTTATGGGACACTCTCTGGCACTGTTATGGGACTCTGTGAGTGCCACTCTTATGGGACACTGGCTGGTACTATTATGGGACATTGTGACTAGTACTGTTATGGGACACTGTCTGACACTGTTATGGGATACTGCTTGGCACTGTTATGGGACACTGACTGGCAAAGTTATGGGATACTTCTTGGCACGGTTATGGGACACTGGCTGGCACTGTTATGGGACACTGCTTGGCCCTGTTATGGGACACTGCTTATCACTGTTATGGGACACGGACTGCCACTGTTATGGTAAACTGTGACTGGCACTGTTATGGGACATTTCTTGGCACTGTTAAGGGACACTGGCTGGCACCGTTATGGGACACTGACTGGCACTGTTATGGGACACTGTAACTGGCACTGTTATGGGACAGTGGCTTGCACAGTTATGGGACATTGCTTGGCACTGTTATGGGACACTGTCTTGCACTGTTATGGTACACTGCTTGGCACAGTTATGGGACACTGTCTGACACTGTTATGGGACACTGACTGGCACTGTTATGGGATATTTCTTGGCACTGTTATGGGACATTGGCTGGCACTGTTATGGGACGCTGCTTGGCACTGTTATGGGACACTGCTTATCACTGTTATTGGACCCTGACTGGCACTGTTATGGGATATTTCTTGGCACTGTTATGGGACTCTGGCTGGCTCTTTTATGGGACACTGCTTTGCACTTTTATGGGACACTGACTGGCACTGTTATGGTACACTGTGACTGACACTGTTATGGGACACTGCTTGGCACTGTTATGGGACATTTTTTGGCACTGTTATGGGACACTGACTGGCACTGTTATGGGACACTGCTTGGCAATGTTATGGGACACTGACTGGCACTGTTATGGGACACTGCGACTGGCACTGTTATGGGTCAGTGTCTGACACTGTTATGGGGCACTGCTTGGCACTCTTATAGGACACTAGCTGGCACTGTTATGGGATATTTATTGCCACTGTTATGGGACACTGGCTGGCACTGTTATGGGACACTGACTGGCACTGTTATGGGACACTGACTGGCACTGTTATGGGACACTGGTTGTCACTGTTAGGGGACACTGCTTGGCACTGTTATGGGACACTGGCTGGCACTGTTATGGGACATTTCTTGGCACTGTTATGGGACACTGGCTGGCACTGTTATGGGACACTGCTTGGCACTGTTATGGGACACTAACTGGCACTGTTATGGGACACTGACTGGCACTGTTATGGGACACTGTGACTGGCAAAGTTATGGGACACTGTCTGACACTGTTATTGGACACTAACTGGCACTGTTATGGTACATTTCTTGGCACTGTTATGGGACACTGGCTGGTATTGTTATGGGACACTGCTTGGCACTGTTATGGGACACTGACTGGCACTGTTATGGGACACTGTGACTGGCACTGTTATGGGACACTGTTTGTCACTGTTAGGGGACACTGCTTGGCACTGTTATGGGACACTGGCTGGCACTGTTATGGGACACTGTCTTGCACTGTTATGGGACACTGTGACTGGCACTGTTATGGGACACTGCTTGGCACTGTTATGGGACATTGGCTGGCACTGTTATGGGACACTGCTTTGAACTGTTACGGGACACTGCTTGGCACTGGTCTGGGACATTTCTTGACACTGTTATGGGACACTGGCTGGCACTGTTTTGGGACACTGCTTGGTACTGTTATGGGACACTGGCTGGCACTGTTATGGGACACTGCTTGGCCCTGTTATGGGACACTGCTTATCATTGTTATGGGACACTGACTGCAACTGTTATGGTACACTGTGACTGGCACTGTTATGGGACACTGGCTGGCACCGTTATGGGACACTGGCTGGCACCGTTATGGGACACTGACTGGCACTGTTATGGGACACTGACTGGCACTGTTATGGGACACTGTGACAGGCACTGTTATGGGACACTGGCTGGCACTGTTATGGGACATTGCTTGGCACTGTTATGGGACACTAGCTGGCACTATTATGGGACATTTCTTGGCACTGTTATGGGACACTGGCTGGCACTGTTATGGGACACTGACTGGCACTGTTATGGGACACTGTGACTGGCACTGTTATGGGACACTGCTTGGCACTGTTATGGGACACCGGTTGTCACTGTTTTGGAACACTGCTTTGCACTGTTATGGGACATTGTCTTGCACTGTTATGGGACACTGACTGCCACTGTTATGGGACATTGGCTGGCACTGTTATGGGACACTGCTTGGCACTGTTATGGTACACTGTGACTGGCACTTTTATGGGACATTTCTTGGCACTGTTATGGGACACTGTCTGACACTGTTATGGGACACTGACTGGCACTGTTATGGGATATTTCTTGGCACTTTTATGGGACATTGGCTGGCACTGTTATGGGACACTGCTTGGCACTGTTATGGGACACTGCTTATCTCTGTTATTGGACCCTGACTGGCACTGTTATGGGATATTTCTTGGCACTGTTATGGGACACTGGCTGGCTCTTTTATGGGACACTGCTTTGCACTGTTATGGGACACTGACTGGCACTGTTATGGTACACTGTGACTGACACTGTTATGGGACACTGCTTGGCACTGTTGTGGGACATTTTTTGGCACTGTTATGGGACACTGACTGGCACTGTTATGGGACACTGTGACTGGCACTGTTATGGGACACTAGCTGGCACTGTTATGGGATATTTATTGGCACTGTTATGGGACACTGGCTGGCACTGTTATGGGACACTGACTGGCACTGTTTTGGGACACTGACTGGCACTGTTATGGGACACTGGTTGTCACTGTTAGGGGACACTGCTTGGCACTGTTATGGGACACTGGCTGGCACTGTTATGGGACATTTCTTGGCACTGTTATGGGACACTGCTTGGCACTGTTATGGGACACTGACTGGCACTGTTATGGGACACTGTGACTGGCACTGTTATGGGACACTGTCTGACACTGTTATTGGACACTAACTGGCACTGTTATGGGACATTTCTTGGCACTGTTATGGGACACTGGCTGGCATTGTTATGGGACACTGCTTGGCACTGTTATGGGACACTGACTGGCACTGTTATGGGACACTGTGACTGGCACTGTTATGGGACACTGTCACTGTTAGGGGACACTGCTTGGCACTGTTATGGGACACTGGCTGGCACTGTTATGGGACACTGTCTTGCACTGTTATGGGACACTGTGACTGGCACTGTTATGGGACACTGCTTGGCACTGTTATGGGACATTGGCTGGCACTGTTATGGGACACTGCTTTGAACTGTTATGGGACACTGCTTGGCACTGGTCTGGGACATTTCTTGACACTGTTATGGGACACTGGCTGGCACTGTTATGGGACACTGCTTGGTACTGTTATGGGACACTGGCTGGCACTGTTATGGGACACTGTGACTGGCACTGTTATGGGACAGTGTCTGACACTGTTATGGGGCACTGCTTGGCACTATTATGGGACACTAGCTGGCACTGTTATGGGATATTTATTGGCACTGTTATGGGACACTGGCAGGCTCTTTTATGGGACACTGCTTTGCACTGTTATGGGACACTGCTTATAACTGTTATGGGACACTGACTGGCACTGTTATGGTACACTGTGACTGACACTGTTATGGGACACTGCTTGGCACTGTTATGGGACATTTTTTGGCACTGTTATGGGACACTGACTGGCACTGTTGTGGGACACTGCTTGGCAATGTTATGGGACACTGACTGGCACTGTTATGGGACACTGTGACTGGCACTGTTATGGGACAGTGTCTGACACTGTTATGGGGCACTGCTTGGCACTATTATGGGACACTAGCTGGCACTGTTATGGGATATTTATTGGCACTGTTATGGGACACTGGCTGGCACTGTT
Source organism: Phyllobates terribilis (assembly GCF_046119375.1). Classification (NCBI taxonomy): domain Eukaryota; kingdom Metazoa; phylum Chordata; class Amphibia; order Anura; family Dendrobatidae; genus Phyllobates; species Phyllobates terribilis. The sequence continues at coordinate 28,317,910 of NW_027362774.1, read as the reverse complement.
ATGGGACACTGACTGGCACTGTTATGGGACATTGACTGGCACTGTTATGGGACACTGGTTGTCACTGTTAGGGGACACTGCTTGGCACTGTTATGGGACACTGGCTGGCACTGTTATGGGACATTTCTTGGAACTGTTATGGGACACTGGCTGGCACTGTTAATGGACACTGCTTGGCACTGTTATGGGACACTAACTGGCACTGTTATGGGACACTGACTGGCACTGTTATGGGACACTGTCTGACACTGTTATTGGACACTAACTGGCACTGTTATGGGACATTTCTTGGCACTGTTATGGGACACTGGCTGGCATTGTTATGGGACACTGCTTGTCACTGTTATGGGACACTGTGACTGGCACTGTTATGGGACCCTGGTTGTCACTGTTAGGGGACACTGCTTGGCACTGTTATGGGACACTGGCTGGCACTGTTATGGGACACTGCTTGGTAATGTTATGGGACACTGGCTGTCACTGTTATGGGACTCTGTGACTGGCACTGTTATGGGCCATTTAATGGCACTGTTATGGCACACTGCTTGGCACTATTATGGGACACTAGCTGGCACTGTTATGGGACATTTATTGACACTATTATGGGATACTTCTTGGCACTGTTTTGTGACACTGACTGGTACTGTTACGGGACGCTCCTTGGCATTGTTTTGGGTCACCGTGTCTGGCACTGTTATAGGTCAGTGTGGTTGGCACAGGTATGGGCACTGTGTCCCCGCATGAAGCAGCAGATGCCCATTAGAGCTGTATTTCTAGCCTATAGGGTCACTTTTGCTGCCAATACATTCACATTCACCGGAATAACTGGATAGCTTTGGCTTTTTCCTGTTTGTGTTGCTCTTGCGTATACAGCTCCTGTGCTATTTATGTACTGCAGCCACACACCCACGTAAGGTATGGCACTATGTGGTCATACAAATCACATGATCCCCGCCCAGCGATGACATCACGGCACAGATCACGTGCCCCCTCCCCACAGCTGTATATACTCGCATATCCTGCCAGACTGCTCCCAGCCCGGACTGCTTCCTGACGCCTGCTGCCGGCCGGGAGAAAGGTAAATGTGTTATTCCTTCAAAATTATATGTTTTATTACTTTTTTAGCACCTGATGTATTATATCGGTACTTTACGGCATCAATCCTGAATTATATCTCATTATGTAAATATATTCGATACTGTAGCGAAAAGTAAAACAATGGAAAAAATACTTAACAAAGAAGAAACAATTTATAGAAGTTTTTTTTTGTTAGTGTTTTAGTTCATAGTTTGTGATTTTTAGTAGCGGTAACACAGGTGATGTAGATGGCGGTTATTTATGCTGTACACTTATCTATTGATTTAATTGCCACAGTATCTCTCGGCAGCACACTTCAAGAGTGTCTATGCCAAGTGTGAATGTAGTCCGATATAGATCACCCAGCTTTCAGGACCCTTGAAGTGGTCTCATTAAGGGGTTGTCCAGGATTTGGCTTTTTTTTCCAAAAACAGCACCACACCTGACTATAGGTTATGTGTGGTATTGCAGGTGAACCCACTGGTGGACATGGAGAAAAGAGGCCCCTGTGCAAGAAACAGTCCAATAATTCATCTGTATGCAAAATTCTACCTGCTTTGGAGGTGGTAGTGGCCCCTTACCTCTAGGGCCCCTCTATGGCAGCGCAGGTTGTCCACACCTGGATCAACCTCATCTCAAAGGACCTTGGCTGCAGTACCAGACACAACCCACAGACAGGCGAGGCGCTGTTTCTTTAAGAAAGTAGCCATGTTTGCCCTTAAGGACGGGTTTTACAAGTCCGATATTAGAGTATGGACCATGATGTCCGGAACGGTCGACCGAGACGCAATAGGGATATATGAGTGTTGCATTTAGGTTAGGAGACCCTCGGGTGGTCTGGACTCAGATGCTTAATGTCGGAAGCGTGAAGGGAAATTTGTCATTCCGGATTTTGAAGAATTGCAACTCTCACAGGAAAAAAAAAAAGGTAAGCCTAAGAAAAAGTTTGACAAATTAAGAAGAAATTAAGGTGATTTTACTAATTAGCAAAACGTTCGGAAGATTTAAAGGTACAGAAGAGCCGTCACTTCTTCCCATGGTAAATATTGGTGTCCTGGATTCGGGCTCCTCCCCGTCTATACAAACATCGGTATCGGAGGTGTCTGATTCCACAAGACACGTGATTACCGGTTTTTCAGGTTCCTCGGCATTGATGTGAGCTTAGAGTTTCACATTATAATGAGCCGACAGAAACCGCCACATAAACAACGTCCGACCTCGCTGCTTCCCTCTCGCCAACTATGTATTCCGCCAGAGATAAAAGGAACGCGACTTTTATCCGACTTCCATCCCAGTAGTTCCAAGAACAACACAAAGTTTCTTCACACGGAGATTTCTTCTTCTTCGTAAAAACTTTTTTTTCCCCAATGTTTCTACAAACATTTTTTGTCCTTTTTTTCTTTCTTGTACTTTTCTAGTTGGGTATTGTCGGATATGGCTTATGCATGCACCTATGATTGCACTGCACCTTGTTTGGAGAGGTTTCCTTCATGTTCCAAGTCAAAAAAAGTGACACGCAATTTATTTTTTTTCCACCAGACGTTTTTTTTGTTAAAACCTCAGGAAAAAAAAATAAGTTAGAAAAACTCTTCATGTGAACAGAAAAGTAGATTTGTTATAGACATAAATAAGACATTTCCTGAAAAAAAAAGAGTTTTTTTAGTGGATCCTCGCCAAAATCCTCAAAAAAAACCTCTTCAAAATCAACTCTTCCGATCCATTTTCTATGGGGAATCTATATTACTGATCACATGAGGAGTTTTTGGAGCAATTTTATTTTTCTCCTAAAGAGGTTCTGAATAACACCTGGAGGGAAAAAAAGTTTATGTCACTTCCTTGAGGTAAACTCAGAAGGAAACCTCTCTAAACTAGACACTGTCCAATACTCCCAGAAAAAAAAAGAAGTTTGCTAAAATGATTTCCACTTGAAAAACTCGTCATTTTTGCTTGCCTCGAAAAGCTGTGTGTGAACATAGCCTTTAGGGTATGTGCTCATTGTGTCTTTTTGCTGAGTTTTTGGAGTGGAAACTTATGTTTTTGAATTTTTTAAGAGGGACAGGACACTTCTTTTAGCCCTTTCATGAATTTCAAAGCTTGAGGTGGTTAAAAGATAGGACAAAAGACAGAACATGTGCTCAGAAATATAGTTTTTACATTTTTATAAGTTTTTTTTGCACTTTTCCAGGCGGGTTCCAGACAGAATCCGACATCTGGTACATTTACCCCTCACAGTAATCCGCTGAGGATTTCCATAGACAAATCTGCATGTAAGATCTTCAGCGTTTCCATTCCATAGAAGCAGTAAAAAGAAGTTGTCAGCTAGCAATGTACAATATACTCTTTGCTCAACTTCTTGAACACTCTGCTTGCTGTCAGTGAAAGATATAGGAGCTGACGAAAGGGTGTCACCATTTTGATAATGGTGAAAAAGTTTGTAAGAAAGTTGCGTAACTTTTCAACTCCATACTGATCTGTCACACTGCCAATCAGAAAATACTCATAGATATATAGAATTTTTTATTGATTTGTTTGTTAATAAAAAAAAACAGATTTTGAAAATTATTCTATTTTTTTTCTTTTAATTTAAAGTAAGGGAAACATGTTGAAGTCTGGGTTCAAGGGTGAGCGCCTCCGGGTCAACCTGAGACTGGCTATCAATCGTCTGAAGTTGCTGGAAAAGAAAAAAAGTGAGTCTGGGACTATTAGTTACTATTAGTGATGTACCATGGTGGTATCAAGTTTCTACAGTTTAGGATGGTTTCATTAGTCCAACATTCATGGTCCGAGTATGGACTATGAAATCTGGACTAGCCGCGGCTCTCCTGACCCGTACTCAACAGTCTCGTAGGCATATATAAAGCTGTAAGTTTGGGGTCAGGAGAATTGCAGTCAGTTTCTAATATTTATTATTGGTGAAATGTGCTTCTTTCTCCTCCTGGGTTGATCATTCATTCTCAAAATTCTCAATTCCCAGGTAAAATGCGTCTCCAGTGAATACAGACTTTACAGTTACTGAGATAGGAGTTGACAGTTGGTGCTCATAATATTCTATGAAGAACAATAATTGGCGTTTCAGGAGAACTTGAGTGGAATGTCTGTGTGTTCCACTAGCTCCTCCCCTCTCCATAGAATGTCTGTGTGTTCCACTAGCTCCTCCCCTCTCCATACAATGTCTGTGTGTTCCACTAACTCCTCCCCTCTACATACAATGTCAGTGTGTTCCACTAGCTCCTCCCCTCTCCATACAATGTTTGTGTGTTCCACTAGCTCCTCCCCTCTCCATACAATGTCTGTGTGTTCCACTAGCTCCTTCCCTCGCCATACAATGTCTGTGTGTTCCACTAGCTCCTCCCCTCTCCATACAATGTCTGTGTGTTCCACTAACTCCTCCCCTCTCCATACAATGTCTGTGTGTTCCACTAGCTCCTCCCATCTCCATACGTCTGTGTTCCACTAGCTCCTCCCCTCTCCACACAATGTCTGTGTGTTTCACTAGCTCCTCCCCTCTCCATACTATGTCTGTGTGTTCCACTAGCTCCTCCCCTTTCCATACAATGTGTGTTCCACTAACTCCTCCCCTCTCCATACAATGTCTGTGTGTTCCACTAGCTCCTCCCCTCTCCATACAATGTCTGTGTGTTCCACTAGCTCCTCCCCTCTCCATACAATGTCTGTGTGTTCCACTAGCTCCTCCCCTCTCCATACAATGTCTGTGTGTTCCACTAGCTCCTCCCCTCTCCATACAATGTCTGCGTGTTCCACTAGCTCCTCCCCTCTTCATACAATGTCTGTGTTCCACTAGCTCCTCCCATCTCTATACAATGTCTGTGTGTTCCATTCGCTCTTCCACTCTCCATACAATGTCTGTGTTCCACTAGCTCCTCCCCTCTCCATACAATGTCTGTTCCACTAGCTCCTCCCCTCTCCATACAATGTCTGTGTTCCACTAGCTCCTCCCCTCTCCACACAATGTCTGTGTGTTCCACTAGCTCCTCCCCTCTCCATACAATGTCTGTGTGTTCCATTAGCTCCTCCCCTCTCCATACAATGTCTGTGTGTTCCACTAGCTCCTCTCCTCTTCACACAATGTCTGTGTGTTCCACTAGCTCCTCCCCTCTCCACACAATGTCTGTGTTCCACTAGCTCCTCCCCTCTCCATACAATGTCTGTGTGTTCCACTAGCTCCTCCCCTCTCCATACAATGTCTGTGTGTTCCACTAGCTCCTCCCCTCTCCATACAATTTCTGTGTGTTCCACTAGCTCCTCCCCTCTCCATACAATGTCTGTGTGTTCCACTAGCTCCTCCCCTCTCCATACAATGTCTGTGTTCCACTAGCTCCTCCCCTCTCCATGCAATGTCTGTGTATTTCACTAGCTCCTCCCCTCTCCATAGAATTATAATAGCACCAACTGTCATCTCTTATCTTAGTAATGGGAAAATCTGACTTCATTGGATACAGATTTTACAAATTTTACCCCTGCATTGAGAGTGAAAGATCAGTCCAGGAGGAAAAAGAAGCAGATTTCTATGATAAGATGAATTACAAAGTATCTTATTTTCCCATGTACTATTGATTTATGGAAGAAAAATTAAAATGATGGTTACTTAAAGGCTCAGCAGAAGTTGTCAGTTGTCAAGGTGGAGTAGTTCCACTGAGTAGATAGGAAATGGGATGGCGCTATAATTCTTTTATGTTACACGTAGTTTTAATCACATTATTATCCCCGTAGCTGAAATGGCAATGAAATCTCGAAAGGAGATCGCAGACTATTTATCATGCCGGAAGGATGAGAGAGCGCGGATCCGGGTGGAACATATAATCCGGGAGGATTATATGGTGGAAGCCATGGAGATCCTAGAGCTGTACTGCGACCTGCTCCTGGCACGATTCGGATTAATTCAGTCCATGAAGTAAGTCTGGAGAGCGGAGCTAAAATCTGCACTTAGGGGCTTGTTCATGACGCGCCCCTGGGCCTTCATTGCGCGGCATCGCGCGCACGGGGGAGGGCTTACCCGGAGCCGGATCCGATGGGAGTAGTAGTCTCGTGGCGGTGACCCGGTCCGTGCCCAGGGAGTCAAACTGAGCGGCACTGTTTTGCAGTAGATGTTAAAATGTTCGACTACGCCACCCGTTGATTGCGGCTATGAGGCCGCCGCTGCAGGGCAGACCGCTGAGGCCGGTGATAGGATTGTGCAGCGTAGATGGTATAACCCCCAACGGGAGGGGTATGGCCTCAGGGCAGCAGATGTAGATGACAGTGATGGTGATGGTGAAGCAAGGAAGCTCAGAGACGTGTGGTGTAGTTTCAAGGCTTTTACTCACAGGTGTTGCTCCGGTCACTTCGGCCAAGAGTGACCACCCAAGCCGTGCTGCGTCCACCAGGTGCGGGACTCGGCCAACTCCCGGGCAGTTCCAGAGCGTGGTCCTGAGCTCCCCTCTCTTCCTTCCTACTGGCCGTCCTCACCAGGGACCCACCTATGTCGGGCTCCCTCGGGCCTTTTGGTGGCGAAACCTGTCCCGGCTTCCCTGACCCTATTCGTGGTCTGCCTTCCTGGTGGATATGGCGAGGGGTCACGCCAAAACTTGTCCACGACCTCCGGTTCCTGGCTAAGGATGATTAGCCTCTACCAGCTTGGGATCCGGTACCCTTTTCTGCCAACCCTTCACCCTTCTGGTTTACTTCTGGGATCTCAGGGTTCCCTCTTGTCTTGTGTCTCTGGGCCTCTCTTCCTCCTTCTCTCCACTACAGGCCTGGCCCTAGAGCTGGGCCCAGCCGGAGCCACAGCTCCCTGTCAGCCCTCCTGGCTGAACTCTCTCTCAGAACTCACCCTGTCTCTAGATGGTGCCCACCATATATACTCCCTCTATGTGTGAGCCCAGGTGACTAGCACCCAATGGGCTCCTACCTCTATGCCCAGAGCCCCTCCCCTCTCTGCCCCTACACTACTGGGATGTTCCTCCCCCCCCCCACTCCAGCCAGGCACAGACGCTGTCGTACCTGCACAACTATTTGGTGGGAGTACCGTTGTTCTGTCCCCCGGAAATGGGGTGAGTGTAGTGCATGCAGTTATCTGAGCTCAGTCCCACACTCCATCCTTACCCGGGAGTGGAATACCACACCTCTGGTTTGAGGTGCAATACCCCTGTAGCAGCCGAGTCCTCGGGGTGCTACATTCCCTCCTGGTAAACCACAGCACGTCCTCGGGCTGGAAAAGAGTAAAACATACCAAAACTTACAAACTTTTTTTTTTTTTTTTTAAAACATACACTAACAGGTAAAACATTATAAAACATTATCAGCAAATATAACATGACAGGTAACTTCTTATATATTATTCTAGCAGTATAAACTTTTGATATAAAACTTTTCCATAATAAACGTTCTTGATCCCTGGCCACCGTGCAACTTGTGACCAGGTAAAGTGCCACAGTCACTGATAGAAAAACAGTTCTCCTATAAAACCGGTAGGGGGCGCCTTAGGAAGCGCAACTATTTACAGGATATGGCCGCTCTCAGTCCTCGGCCAGTGAGGATAAGGAATGGCTGCTCACAGTCCTCAGCCTGTGGGGATAAGGAATGGCTGCTCACAGTCCTCAGCCTGTGGGGATAGGGGCACACGGGGAACAATTCACACTAGTCCCAACGGGGAACACACTTTAATTAGCAGTATGACAAGTACCCCTACGGGTAACTATATACAGCTTCAGTTTATGCTACTTCCCTTCAGCAGCGGTGTCCTCTCCTTGTCTCCTCCTGAGGGTAGTCTTCAGACCCGTCCGGGTCCTCTTGATCTTCCTCATACCGCAGCTCTTCCTCCGTTAACCGGTGCACGTGAAGGGCGTATGGTCCTTTAGCGCACTGATGCCGGGTGAAGGTGACCTCATCACCCAGGTAAAGGTCACGTCCGCGGTGTCCCTCTGGCAGGTGGGACTCAACATCCCTACGGGTGACGAAGACGTCGCTGGCGGTCCTGTGATCCCTGATAAAGCCCCAACCGTGCTCCAGTTGGAACTTGATTACGGTCCCGGTGGCGCGGGGACCGTGGGCTGCACGGGGGTTTCGCCGGGTCCGGCGTTTCTGCTCCGCGCTCTGTACCTGCAGCCGCTCCTCGCGGACCCGCCTCTCTTGCCGTTCTTTGTTGAAGACCTCTAGTTGTTGTCGGCAGCACTCCACACGCTGGGCTGCGGCCGCCCGGGTCTCTTGGGTGAACCCCATGAGGTTTTCACCGGTGGGGTCCCATGCGAACTGAGCCTCCTCCAACGGGAGTGGGGTGATCTTGGCGGGCGCCGGAGCCGGGATCAGGGGCTCACACAGGGGCCATTCCTTCCGGAGTCGGGGATTGACGTACTCTGGTGGCCACACAAAGGACTGCCCATCCGGGCAAGTATGTTGTGCGAACAGGTCTTCACCCAAGGGTAGCACTGTGGAGGTTGAGGGCGCGGTGGTGGTAGCGGCGCCCGGATTCACCAGGCCTTGCGACCAGGCCGGTGGCGCTCTGAAGGTGAAGGGCACTGTGGAAACGGCGGCGCCCGGGGGTACTCGGCCTTGCGACCAGGCCGGTGGCGTTTCTTGCTTGGCCGCGCTCAGGGTTGAGGCGCGTGACGTCACAGGGGGCGTGGCCGCGGCTCCTGCCGCTTGAGGCCTAGTTTGGAGCGGTGGCGGTGCAGCATCGGGCACGGTAAGGGGGATTTTGGGCTCTGCGACGGGGAGCTGGGGCAGGCTCACGGCTACTAGGCCTGGGGTGGTGACGTCCCCTTTACCTGCTTCCATCTCTTCAGCTCCTTCCACGGCGTCGTCTCCGGCCTTCGTCCCTCCTGCACCATCCTCAGAGGCAGACAGACTCCTCGTCCCGGGTGGCGTCCTTTGCTGGCGGGTTCCAGCCTGCAGGGCCATTTCTTTGCTCCACTCGGCCAGCACTTCTTGCTGCACTCGGGCCATCTTCCGAGCCAAGCCCTCCAGCGCGGTCTGTGCATGCTCCCGATCTTTGGGGAGCTGTGCCAGGATCTCCACCAGGCCTTCTGGGGTGGCGGCCTGCAACAGGCTCCTGACCAGAGGGTCGGTGCTGCCTGACTCTCCCTCCATCTCCGGGTGCGATCTTTCCAGACTCCCCCAGGCTGCACCCATCCTCTCTCTTTTGTTCTTGATCCGCCCATACTGAGGGTGGTCCCGGGGCCACTTGGTGATTGTCAGTTCCAGGGGCAGACCCCTCGCTCTGATGGACATCTCTATCATTGCAGTCTCTGCTGGTGGGGGCGGTCTCCGCTTTTGGCGCTCTTCTGGGACCAGGCCCACGATGGGAGGTGGTCTCTTGCCACCCTCTGGCACGCCCATAATGGCGTCCGCTCTGCCAGGGCGGGAAATCGTCTCAGATGGCGGGAATCGTCTCCTAATGGCGGGAAACTCCGTGGATGGCGGGAAAAGGCTGCAGATGGCGGGCAAACGGCGGGAAACGACCCGAGATGGCGTCCGATGGCGGGGACCCTCTGGAATTGGCGGGAGACTTCTTCTTACGGTACATATAAACTTTTCTTCAGGCACGCAGTACCCGGTAGTTGCGGGCACGAAATCCTGCCGACTACGCCAAAGTTGACGCGCCCCTGGGCCTTCATTGCGCGGCATCGCGCGCACGGGGGAGGGCTTACCCGGAGCCGGATCCGATGGGAGTAGTAGTCTCGTGGCGGTGACCCGGTCCGTGCCCAGGGAGTCAAACTGAGCGGCACTGTTTTGCAGTAGATGTTAAAATGTTCGACTACGCCACCCGTTGATTGCGGCTATGAGGCCGCCGCTGCAGGGCAGACCGCTGAGGCCGGTGATAGGATTGTGCAGCGTAGATGGTATAACCCCCAACGGGAGGGGTATGGCCTCAGGGCAGCAGATGTAGATGACAGTGGTGGTGATGGTGAAGCAAGGAAGCTCAGAGACGTGTGGTGTAGTTTCAAGGCTTTTACTCACAGGTGTTGCTCCGGTCACTTCGGCCAAGAGTGACCACCCAAGCCGTGCTGCGTCCACCAGGTGCGGGACTCGGCCAACTCCCGGGCAGTTCCAGAGCGTGGTCCTGAGCTCCCCTCTCTTCCTTCCTACTGGCCGTCCTCACCAGGGACCCACCTATGTCCGGCTCCCTCGGGCCTTTTGGTGGCGAAACCTGTCCCGGCTTCCCTGACCCTATTCGTGGTCTGCCTTCCTGGTGGATATGGCGAGGGGTCGCGCCAAAACTTGTCCACGACCTCCGGTTCCTGGCTAAGGATGATTAGCCTCTACCAGCTTGGGATCCGGTACCCTTTTCTGCCAACCCTTCACCCTTCTGGTTTACTTCTGGGATCTCAGGGTTCCCTCTTGTCTTGTGTCTCTGGGCCTCTCTTCCTCCTTCTCTCCACTACAGGCCTGGCCCTGGAGCTGGGCCCAGCCGGAGCCACAGCTCCCTGTCAGCCCTCCTGGCTGAACTCTCTCTCAGAACTCACTCTGTCTCTAGATGGTGCCCACCATATATACTCCCTCTATGTGTGAGCCCAGGTGACTAGCACCCAGTGGGCTCCTACCTCTATGCCCAGAGCCCCTCCCCTATCTGCCCCTACACTACTGGGATGTTCCTCCCCCCCCCCACTCCAGCCAGGGACAGACGCTGTCGTACCTGCACAACTATTTGGTGGGAGTACCGTTGTTCTGTCCCCCGGAAATGGGGTGAGTGTAGTGCATGCAGCTATCTGAGCTCAGTCCCACACTCCATCCTTACCCGGGAGTGGAATACCACACCTCTGGTTTGAGGTGCAATACCCCTGTAGCAGCCGAGTCCTCGGGGTGCTACATTCACATGTGCATGTTTTAAGTCCAGGTTCTATTTGTACAACGGGCCTCATTTTGCTCCCTGACTGCACGAAAAAAAATTGCAGCATGCACTAGTTTTATGGAGCAGATCTTTCGCTCGTCTGCGATGAGCACCCGGAACCAGTCACGTCCTTAATTTGTCCTTTAATCAGTTTTTCTCTCTTTGCAGGGAGCTGGACCCAGGTCTGGCTGAGGCCGTGTCCACTGTGATCTGGGCTGCTCCACGTCTGATAGAAGTCTCTGAGTTAAAGACAGTAAGTGGACAGGAATGAAATATGTGCTTGGAATATTAATATTAATTACTCTGAGGTGGTAGAAATTGTAATGATGATATAATATAGACCTAGATGACTATAAGAGAGCAATGACAGGCGCCATATTTGAACACGCATTTTAATATTTTTCTTAATGTCTATGATTCCTCTGAATATTTAACGTGTATTAATCGATAGCCATCATGGGTATCATATGGAATAAGTATAAAACATTTCCCTTTGAGAGACTCTTTTTCAACTAACCTTTTCCAGGAGACTTGTTCACAATTAAAGAGGACCTGTCACATGCCATAAATATGTAATTTTATTACTGAGATTCTCAGTGCATAAACTTTAAATAATACATTTCTCCTCAGCAATAGCTGTTAATAGAGTGGATGATCCCCCTCAATATCATCTATGCATCTCCCAAATGGTGAAAAAAGTGGAGGATCCCTGTCTACATTCTTTATGCATCCCCCAATAGTGAAAAAGTGGAGGATCCCCCTCTACGTTCTTTATCCATCCTCCAATGGTGAAAAAAGTGGAGAATCCCCCTATATATTCTTTATGCATCCCCTAATGGTAAAAAAGTGGAGGATCCCCCTCTATATTCTTTATGTATCCCCCAATTGTACAAAAAAGCTGGAGGATCGCCCTCTACATTCTTTAAGTATCCCTCAATGGTAAAAAAAAAGTGGAGGATCCCCCTCTACATTCTTTATGTATCCCAAAATGGTGAAAAAAGTGCCGGATCCCCCTCTACGTTTTTTATCTTTATCCGTCCCCCAATGGAGAAAATAGTGGCAGATCCCCCTCTATGTTTTGCTATGCATCCCCCTAACGGTGAAAAAATGGTGGATCCCACTCCATGTCCTTTATGCATCCCCCAATGGTACAAAAAAGTGGAGGATCCCCCTCTATGTTCTTTAACCATCCCCCAATAGTGAAAAAAGTGGAGGATCCCCCTCTACGTTCTTTATCCTTCCCCCAATGGTGAAAATAGTGGAAGATCCCCCTCTATGTTTTTTATGCATCCCCCTAATGGCGAAAAAATGGTGGATCCCACTCCATGTCCTTTATGCATCCCCCAATGGTACAAAAAAGTGGAGGATCCCCCCTCTACGTTCTTTATCCTTCCCCCAATGGTGAAAATAGTGGAAGATCCCCCTCTATGTTTTTTATGCATCCCCCTAATGGTGAAAAAATTGTGGATCCCACTCCATGTCCTCTATGCAATTGTAAATAAGTGGTGGATCTCCATCTATATTCTTCATGCATCCCCCCATGGTAAAAAAGTGGAGGATCCCCCTCTACATTCTTTATCCATCCCCTAATAGTGAAAAAAGTGGATGATTCCCCTCTACGTTCTTTATCTATCCCCCATTGGTGAAAAAGTGAAGGATCCCCCTCTATGTTCTTTGTGCATCCCACAATGTTGAAAGAAGTGGAGGATCCCCCTCTACATTCTTTATGCATCCCCCCAATGGGGAAAAAAGTGGAGGATCCCCCTCTATGTCCTCTGGAAGTCCTTGTAGGACATAGGACGAGGTTGTTCTAATAAGAAAACTTTTTGAAGAAACCTACCGCTGGCACTAGGCAGACAGTCTTCTTCCTTCTGGGGGGAGACCTAATTTGCAAAGTTTTTCTAGGAAGCATAGCCTGTAAGACTCCTTTCACCAGCTGGGTCTCCACCAGAAAAAGACGTCACTTTCCAAAAAAAAATCTAAAAATTGACATGGAGGAACCAGAACTTTATAGACCAGAGAGAATAAGTTAGGCTCACCTCATCTGGGGGCCAGAAAAAAGTCAAATCTACAACTACTATGAATTTTTGTTGTACAATTTACACCAACGTATGGCGTTCTCCTGCCTTTATGGTCCATATACGCCTCTTTCAACTGATATATGGGCAAAGATTGTAGAAATAATAGAACTTGCACAACATTGACTTTTCCGGTTTTACCACTGGAGGTTTTTTATAAACTACTCGTTAACCTTTCTTCTGAATCACCGTGAAGCTTGCACAATGGATTGACGTTATTATCATATATCTAGATCACTATCTTCAAAAGAACCCGATATCCCAAGGTGCACCCCAAATTCTTGGGTGGCCAATGGGTTCTGCAGTGGTTGAAGTTTTGACCTTGGTGTGGTCTCACCATTATTGTGAAGAGCCGGGTTGTTGGACCACGAAAAAGTAAAACTTTCCGTTTCTATTCCAGGTGGCCAATCAACTCTGTCATAAATACAGCAAAGAATACGGAAGCCTGTGTAGGACAAATCAGATCGGAACAGTCAGTGAAAGAGTAAGTCAAAGAATAGATTAAAAGGGGTTGTCCATCTTTTTTATTTTGGGCTAAAAAGAAATTTCGCAATAGGGTTTCATTAAAAGTTTTGCACTGTTTGCCTTCTGGGTTGAATTATCTAATGCTGGCTGCAGAATGAGTTAAGTGAGAATCAGTCAGTGAGCTCATTCAGATTGAATGACAGCTGAGTGTGTGTTTTTTTCTGATCTTTTCTCAGATTTATGACCACATCAAAGTTGATGAAAGAACCTGAAAAAGTCAAATTGTTAATGAAACCCAATTGTAAAAATGATTTTAAACCCCATATTGTTCCAAAAGGTGGACAACCCCTAAATGAAACGGACTTGGAAGCAATCATTCGGGTGTCCTTCAACATACTTACCAACATTGGTTAACTGGGAACCAAATAATCCCTGCCCAGAAACTGGTCCAAAAAGAGTAAGATCACCCACTTTTGGATGGGGGTTTTCATAATCTCTGGCCCCTTCCAGCACCAAATTTCCAGGCATCGTATTTGAAAAATTCGGACAGTACTGGCAAATTTGACAACTATGCAATAAGAGCGGAGGAAGATCCTATAGCAAAACCTAAAAAAAATGCTATGAAATCCGCAACATATCAATTTATCCTGAAGATTTTCTCTGTGTAATTCTCCACGCTTTGGATATCGCTGCGGAAAGCAGATCGATCTGAGGTGGATTTACCTTTAATTCCTTGTACTAATCCAAAAATTATCCCAAAAATTATCCCATTTCAACAGCTGATGCACAAATTAAGCCCGGAGGCCCCTCCAAAAATCCTGGTGGAGAGATACCTGATTGAGATTGCCAAAAATTACAACGTCCAGTACGAACCAGATGCAAGAGTGATGGTGAGTAGATCTGACCGCTGCTGACAGTCAATTGCATTTTTCTTACTCTATGGCGGATACATTAAGTGATGAAATACTTTCCAGGCTGAAGCACCTTCTGGATTTGAAGTTGATGGACGTCACACGGATTTTACAAATAATGACAAAAAAGGAGGACCTGGTGGCACGGGCGGAGGAGGTGGAGGTGACTTCAGGAGTAATGGACCTCGAGGTCCTTATCCCCAGATAACAGTAAGTATAAAGCGTAAAGTATTACAGTCTGCACTGTATATTGTTAAGAAATATATATTATTTTTTGCACTCATTGTTCATTCTTTTACTGTTTTCTAACTTTATAGCAGACGACTCCTGATGTAGGAATCTATGAGGAATGCACTTTTATACAGCCGCCTCCAAGAGGGAAACCACCCGTCCCTGGCTTTCATCCATCCTATGATTTAGTAAGTGTAAGAAAAGTAGTATTGGTATCTACAGCATAGGTGATAAATGTGTGATCGCTGGTGGATTCAACCCAGAGGTCACAAGAACGGGGCGTCCCAAACTCTCCTGTGTAAATGGAATCATAGTGAGCACGTGAAACTGACGCGCCCCCTGGGCCAGTGCTGTTTGGGGATTACCCGGAGCCGGATCTGATGGGGGTTGTAGTCTCCGAGTGGCGGCGACCCGGTCCGTGCCCAGGGTGTCAAACTCAGTGTGTGGCAGTCTTTACAGATGTTATTAGTTGTTCTTAGTGTCGACTACGCCACCCGTTGATTTGCGGTCAAAAGGCCGCCGCTGCAGCAGGGTCCGCTGAGGCTGGTGGTATATGTGCAGCTGTGGTAGTATAACCCCCAACGGGAGGGGTATAGCCTCAGGGGGTCAGGTGTAGAGGATGGTGGTAGTGGTGGTGCAGTGTGGATGGTAAGAAGACTCAGAGTCGGGCTGTGCAGTTCAGGGTTTTTACTTACTGCTGTTCTGTTGGTCACTCTGGCCTTGAGTGACCGCCCGAGCCGTGCTGCGTCCACCAGGTCCTGGACTCGGCCAACCCCCAAGCAATTCTGGAGCGTGGTCCTGAGCTCCCTTTCTGACTGTCCTCTCTACTGGCCGTTCCCACCAGGGGTCCACTTATGTCCGGCTCCCTCGGGTCTCCTGTTGGGTGAACCTTCTTTGGCTTCCCTGACCCTATGCTCGGTGTGCCTTCTTAGTGGACTTGGTGAGGGGCTGCTCCACATGTAATGTCGCAGCCTCCGGTTCTTAGTTGAGGGTAGTTTCTCTCCTCCACTAATTTGGGATCCGGTTCCCTTGCGTGCCAACCCTTCACCCTTCTGGTTGTATACTGGGTTCTTGGGGTTCCTTCTTCTCCCCCTCTGGGTCCTTCTCTTCTCCTCTCTCTCTTCTCTCTGCAGGCGCTCCTGGACCTCTCTCAGGACTGACTGACCCTCTACAGAAGACTGACTGACCCTGATCTAAGATGGTGCCCACCTTATATACTCCCTCTATGTGTGAGCTCAGGTGACCAGCACCCAATGAGCTCCTAGCCTTACCCAGACTGCTCCCCCTATCTGCCCCTACACTACTGGGATGTTCCACCCCCCTCCCACTCCAGCCAGGGACAGACACTATCGTACCTGCACATATACTGGTGGGAGTACCGTCGGTCTGTCCCCCGGAAATGGGATGTATGTAGTGTATGCAGCTATCTGAGCTCAGTCCCACACTCCATCCTTACCCGGGAGTGGAATACCACACCTCTGGCTTGAGGTGTAATACCCCTGTAGCAGCCGAGTCCTCAGGGTGCTACAAAACCACTGAGGGTCGCATATGATTACTCCCATCCCATTCATGCAGTGGATTTTGGGTGATCTGTTCTCAGGATCATTGGGGGGTCCCATTGGTCTGCTAAACTGTGGATGTTGTTTTTGAAGCAAACCAAAGATTTTGAACACCTTTAACGTGAAAAAATGACTCTGACATGTTAGTTGATACCTTTGGTTAATAAAATTGAACTAAGTTTCAGTCTACAATATTCAATCCTTCATTCTTTTTCAGACCTCCTGAAGTGCAGTTTGTAAACTGATCCAACTTTTACTTTGTGGGATTGTCTCTCCCAGTAATAAAGGCTGGATGTGAGGTCTGAGTGTCTCTCCCTGTAATAGAGGCTGTATGTGAGCCCTTCATGTTTCCCAGTACTACAAGCTAGATGTGAGGCCTGAGTGTCTCTCCCTGAAATATAGACTGGATGTGAGGTTTGAGTGTCTCTCCCAGTAATATAGGCTGGATGTGATTTCTGTGTTTCTCCCAGTAATACAGGCTGGATGTGAGATAAGTGTGTCTCTCCAGTAATATAGGCTGGATGTGAGCTCTGTGTTTCTCTCCCAGTAATATAGGCTGGATGTGAGATCTGTGTGTCTCTTCCAGTAATTTAGACTGGAGATGTGAGATCTGTTTGTCTCTCCCAGTAATATAGGCTGGATGTGAGGTCTGTGTCTCTCCCAGTAATATAGGCTGGATGTGAGCTCTGTGTGTCTCTCCCAGTAATATAGGCTGGATGTGAGATCTGTGTGTCTCTCCCAGTAATATAGGCTGGATGTGAGGTCTGTGTGTCTCTCCCAGTAATATAGGCTGGATGTGAGCTCTGTGTGTCTCTCTCCCAGTAATATAGGCTGGATATGAGGTTGGTGTGTCTCTCCCTGTAATATAGACTATATGTGAGGTCTGTGTGTCTATCCCAGGAGCACAGGCTGGATATGAGGTCTGTGTCTCTCTCCCAGGAATGTAGGTTACATATGAGTTATATGTGTATCCAGAATGTTGCTGTCTTCATTGTTATATGAATATATATTATATGAATATCACTATTCCCTCTTAATACTGTATGTTTCTGTCTTTTCTATAGCTTGTTTTCTCTAATCTCCCTGAGACTGTAGATGCTTTCTTCCCTCTTCAGACTGTGGGTGCATGTACAAACCCTTTCCTCTGCCTTATGTTATCTCTAAAACTGAGAGAATGGAGGGTAAGAGTAGGAGTTCTGAAGGATTTGTAATATTTTTAACAGATCACTCAGTCAGATAAAGGAGTTACAGACACTCAGCAGCAGGAAGATGGTAGATTTTATTTTTTAAGAAAGTTGCTTAAGTTTGCATTTTAGGAAGCAAGTGAACCATAAAAACTAAATTTATGCAAAGGTCTACAGAGCTTGTAAGTCTAATTGGCAAAAACGTACTATATGTAATAAATCAATAAATTATAACTGGAACCAGAGAGGCTTTTTAGATTCAGACGGGCGTCCATTGTTATTGCATTTACTCACATTATAACCAAGTAACTGTGTTTTCTTTGTATTTTATCAGCTGAAACCCCCCGGACCGGATCCACAGGTTTTTCCTGCACATGATACTGGTAAGTGCAAATGGAAACTGCACATACAGTGGGTAGGGAAAGTATTCAGACCCCTTTAAATTTTTCAGTCTTTGTTTCATTGCAGCCATTTGGTAAATTCCAAAAAGTTCATTTTTTTCTCATTAAAGGACACTCTGCACCCCATCTTGACTGGAAAAAAAACAGAAATGTAGAAATTTTTGTAAATTTACTAAAAAAGAAAAAGTAAAATATCTCATGGTCATAAGTATTCAGACCCTTTGCTCAGTATTGAGTAGAAGCCCCCTTTTGAGCTAGTACAGCCATGAGTCTTCTTGGGAATGATGCAACAAGTTTTTCACACCTGGATTTGGGGATCCTCTGCCATTCTTCCTTGCAGATCCTCTCCAGTTCCGTCAGGTTGGATGGTGAACGTTGGTGGACAGCCATTTTCAGGTCTCTCCAGAGATGCTCAATTGGGTTTAGGTCAGGGCTCTGGCTGGGCCAGTCAAGAATGGTCACAGAGTTGTTCTGAAGCCACTCCTTTGTTATTTTAGCTGTGTGCTAAGGGTCATTGTCTTGTTGGAAGGTGAACCTTCAGCCAAGTCTGAGGTCCAGAGCACTGTGGAAGAGGTTTTCATCCAGGATATCTCTGTACTTGGCCGCATTCATGTTTCCTTCAATTGCAACCAGTCTTCCTGTCCCTGCAGCTGAAAAACACTCCCATAGCATGATGCTGCCACCACCATGTTTCACTGTTGGGATTGTATTGGGCAGGTGATGAGCAGTACCTGGTTTTCTCCACACAT
Organism: Phyllobates terribilis; assembly: GCF_046119375.1. Classification (NCBI taxonomy): domain Eukaryota; kingdom Metazoa; phylum Chordata; class Amphibia; order Anura; family Dendrobatidae; genus Phyllobates; species Phyllobates terribilis. The sequence goes on along the minus strand of NW_027362774.1, from coordinate 28,299,429 downwards.
ACCGCTTAGAATTATCACCAAAAAGTTCTATCTTCATCTCATCAGACCAGAGAATCTTATTTCTCATAGTCTGGGAGTCCTTCATGTGTTTTTGAGCAAACTCTATGTTGGCTTTCATATGTCTTGCACTGAGGAGAGGCTTCCGTCGGGCCACTCTGCCGTAAAGGCCTGACTGGTGGAGGGCTGGAGTGATAGTTGACTTGGTGGAACTTTCTACAATCTCCCTATTGCATCTCTGGAGCTCAGCCACAGTGATCTTTGGGTTCTTCTTTACCTCTCTCACCAAGGCTCTTCTCCCACGATTGCTCAGTTTGGCTGGACGGCCAGGCCTAGGAAGACTTCTGTTGGTCCCAAACTTCTTCCATTTAAGGATTATGGAGGCCACTGTGCTCTTAGGAACCTTGAGTAATGCAGAAATTCTTTTGTAACTTTGGCCAGATCTGTGCCTTGCCACAATTCTATCTCTGAGCTCCTTGGGCAGTTCCTTTGAGCTCATGATTCTCGTTAGGTCTGACATGCACTGTGAGCTGTGAGGTCTTATATAGACAGGTGTGTGCCTTTCCAAATCAAGTCCTATCACTTTAATTAAACACAGCTGGACTCCAATGAAGAAGTAGAACCATCTCAAGGAGGATAACAAGGAAATGGACAACATGTGACTTAAATATGAGTGTCTGAGCAAAGGGTCTGAATACTTATGACCATGTGATATTTCAGCTTTTCTTTTTTAATAACTTTGCAAAAATGGCTACAGTTCTGTTTTTTTTAAGTCAAGATGGGGTGCAGAGTGTACTTTAATGAGAAAAAAATGAACTTTTTAGAATTTACCAAATGGCTGCAATGAAACAAAGAGTGAAAAATGTAAAGGGGTCTGAATACTTTCCGGACCCACTGTATTAGACTATGGATCTTATGTCACATCCCTATAGGTGGTGTAAGGGTTACCCACTCACGCATACATTGAAGGGGAGGCTTGAGACCCATAGGGTCCCATCTTAAAAAATATACCTTATGCTCACCTAGGCTAGAAGAATCAATGGTCCTTTTGTATCAAGATGACACTGACCCGGGTTGGACTGGCCCACCAGAGAACCGGAGAATCCTCTGGTGGGCCCTGGCTTCTCCTTCAGGAGAGTTCATAGTGCAAATCTTGCAGCTACTATGGGGCTCTTGAGTGGGGGAGAAAGGTGGGCCCTCAGAATGAAATCCTCTGGTGGGCCAAATGTCCTTCAGTCTGTCAATGACCCTGATGTTGGCGTCTATTTTTGTCACTTTCAGGTGCTGACAACAAACCAGGAACAGCGGCCCCCTGGAACACTGACCACCTAACTTTACCAAAGCTTCCGTCTGTACCGGTCAGCCCAGCTCGACAGTCGCCAACTAATGACCCCTCTGCATATGAGGATATAGACTTTGAAGATCTGTCGAAAAGACTGGAGTCTCTTAAAAAGAAGACGTAGAATCTGTGATGATGGACGCGTTATGCTTTATATTTTGGACTTTCTATTGACCCTTTCTAACCCTGGGTATCATGAAAAGGCCATAAGTTTACAGTTAATGGACTTTACTTCTAATTAATAAAAAAAATAATTGATTTGCTATGTGCTGCGTCATAGTACCCACCGTCAAAGGGTTGGCAATTGATCCCGTACAGGTGGGTCTTGGTCAAAATGCCCCCGGCTAGAACTCCTTTCAGAACCAAGCGTTTAAAAATTCTATAGTAACTCGTCGAGGTCCTGACCGACAAGGAGCGGCCTAGAGGTCCTCTGAAGCTTTCCAGAATTATCAATCATGGCCCAACATCATATACTCCAGTGAGGACAGTTCATATCGACATCGCGGCAGGATTATGGAGTCCGGCAAAGTTGTCGTCAGAGACACCTTGGGCAGCTTCAGAGTAATACAAAGGCAAACATTTCTGGTGCAAAATATGAACCCATGTATGTACCCATTATGTAGCAGAGGGGCGTTTGTACCCCGTGAGGCAACCTCTACTTCTGCAACGCCTTATACACCTGGGTCAGTGCATGTCTGTTACTCACCTGCTCCCTTTCCCTATGGCTAGATCCCTTTGTACTAGTCTGTGCTGGGTTACCCTGTTGACCCAGAAACCATCTCTAGTGGCATCACCCAAGACTTTTCAATGCTGGCTCAGGCAGCTATGAGTAGCCTGAGTATTCAGGAAATGCAGAACCTGTTCTTTTGCGGGACTTAGCCTCATCTTACTCTAGACTCTGGTCTAACCAAGTGGCTCATTATCCTCCCTATAATTCTGACCCACTTCTTATCTCAGGCCAGTGAATCCTGTTGCTATTGCTTACTCAGCTCTGCTGTATCAAGCTACAAGATACTAACCCTTCTATTCTAATAAGCTCTTGCTGAGTCAAGCTGCAAGCTACAAACACTTTTATGCTTCCATGGTACCTGTTTAACTCCTAATTACTACTATATTGGTGCTATCGCACACTACAGTTCTGAAACTCCTGTGGTTAACCGTGTCCCTGCTGAAAGATACCTAATTTCATATACTTCTCTGCCATTCCTGTATGTAACTGCCCACCCCAGCTACAGTCATTGCTTTCAAGGTACCTGTTTAATTGCCAACTACTGCTATCTTGGTGCTATTGCACACTAAAGTTCTAAAGCTCCTGTGGTTAACCACGTCCCTGCTGAAAGATACCTAATTTCATATACTTCTCCACTGTTCCTGTATGTAACTGCCCCACTTCTCTCCTACATTTACTGCTTGCAGCTATGCTTGCCTATCTGCCGTCCGGCATGCCCTGATCCTCTCTGGTGCAAGTGCCATCCAGCAAGTCCAGATCCTTTGCATCATCACCTCTAGTCCGTGCTGCTTACCCTGAACTACTGCTTAGGGAATCCACCTCATCAGGTGAGCCCATAAAATTATAATAGGGTCCACAATATTACCCCGAAACATCCAACAGGCTCTTGGAAAAAGGGTACACTTCTCATATTCCTCAGAAACTTGGCAAATCTTCCAGCAACAGCACTTTCGGAAGGATTCTTATGCTTGACACCATGTACCCAGCCATCCAAATACACATTCAAGTGGCAATTAATGAACAGCGAGGGGGCAATAAAGTATAAATTGGGCATGCTTAAAAAAAAGTTTTGCAAGGACCAGATTATAGCTGGCATTTTCCAAACACTATAGAGAGAGGAAGCAAAAATATGATTGGTTCCTTTAGCCACATTTTCTTTTTGTACAATAAAGATGTCTGACTGTATATTATATTGTGCAATCCCACACTACAAACTGGGTGTGTGTAGTGTGATCAGAAAACCCCCAACGCGCGTTTCACCCTAGCTTCATCAGGGGGCATGTACACACATCCCGTTTGTCTCATCACTTGATGTAAGTACAGTCTTCTCTATTTAATAGACATAGTCCTTACGGGAAGTCTAGGGATATACCTTCTAGACATTGGGTTCTTTGTATCATTTATTCATCTTTGCTATATGTAGATATATGTGTATGTAGTGATCTATTTAGGGTACTCTGTTTTCTTCATAATTTAATTCTATTGTCAATTATACGAACATTGAAATATAGATATATGTTTTATATATATGTTTTATTAGACTTCAAATTCACTTCCATGTAGGATTACTTTGTTACATTCTTTTTTTTTTGCTTGCACTGATGATGATCAGAGACCGAGAAAATAAAAAACCTAAAATGAATATTGTCCAATAAATGAACAGTGTAATCTGGTTTACCAGAGTTGTGCCTGTTGTGTCCTGACTGGTGGGGACTGGCAAAGTTACCTCTTTGTAAGTAGGGGGTCAAACAAGGCAAATTAATTGTATCCTATTGATTGGTTAAGGGATAACTCATTGATTATTGAAGGTCTGAATGTCGGAAACCTGTCTGATAATGGAGACTTGGCTAAGTGATGTTCCAAAAGTTTCCAAACTTCTTAATAACTTTTGCCACAACTATGGCTAAAGTAATCCAACTAAGAGGGGGTATATGTAAAAGTTACATACGTGTCTAGCTAGACAAATCCATGGCGCATCTTCTGTCTACAGGTTGAAAATATTTGCAGGACCCTGGTTTATGGCTGCGGGCTCAGATCCCTCCAAATTTTGTCCTACCTGCTGGCTTCCCCAGAACTTCCTCTAATTAGTAAGTCTGGTATGATGTCACACCGCAAAGACCAACTAATCAGAAAAGGATCCAGGGATGCCGGTAGGTAAGGGAAAAGGGCTCTGGTCCAATAAAAACGGACGATCGACCAGGGGCTTTCAAATCTATACTTTTTAGACATTAATAAATCCACCCTATTACCTCCAGTCCTGGCATGCCCATCTATCAGCTGGCTGAAGGTGCCACAATCATAAAAGTGAATGGGAGAGAGCCTGCAGTACCATTCATGGCCACTACACAATGTGTGGCGCTGTGCCACTTCCAGCATTTCAAATCTGTCGTTCTTGGACTATCCTATATAAAGGTCCTTAATATTACAGGATTTACCATACCAAAGTCATTTATCACCTCCAACGAGCCTAATAATGGGGTCCCAAAGTCCTGTGCGTGACCACAGCTCCATTGACTTCTATAGGTCAGGGTGAGCAGAGGTGCGCATGTAAGACCACCGCTGTAATAGACAGTGAATGGTGCGGTGGTCCTACACGAGCACTACCACTCCACTCACACGTGGTCAGTGGGGGTCCGAAAAAATGTTAGATGCTTTATATGGTGGTCTTTTTAGTCTGTCGTAGATTAATTATAATTCTTTGACTCCATGGGGTGGGTGTATGAGCTGACGGGTGACGGCTGTGCTATACAGCCAGTACCTGTCTCTAGTAGGAGTTTGCTCCAATTGCTCCTGTTTAACCACTTAAATGCCGCTGTCAATGTCTGATATCGTCATTAAAGTGGCGCAATCCTGGTGGAACGTCTGTCTCTCATCTCCTTCCCCACCTACGCAGCACTATTGAGGTCCCACCTACGCAATATTGGGTTGCCTGCTGAATTTTCCAATCGCCATCGTCTTGGTATATAGTGCAATGGATCAAATAATCAAAAATTCAAGTCTGAAAAATATAATAAAAGTTAAAAAAATACAAAAAACATTAAAAAAAAACAAATAAATAAATAAAAAATATTAAAATAAAAAAATACAAAAATAAATAAATAAATAAATTGGGAATCGCAGAGTTTGTAAAAGTCCGATCTATCAAAATATAACATTAATCAAACTGTCTGGTCAATGCTGGAAATAAAAAATTGAAACGTGAGACAAAATGCTATACAAAGAGATCAAAATATTGTTGTCTACTCCAATATGGTATCAACAAAAAAGACAGCTCGTTGCACAAAAGAAACAAGCCCTCACTAAGTTCTGGAAAAAAAAAGACAACTCAAAAAAACAAAAAAAAACAACATTTTTTGAAACAATTCTGAATTTGTGGCATCGCTCTATATAGCACAAGCGAACGGACGATCCCATTATCAAGTCCCCTAAGGGGGCTAACAATAGCAGTGAAAAGTTAAGTTTTTTTTACCACGTTCACTGAATGCTAAAACTGATCTGCCATTATGATTCTCCAGGTCATTACGAGTTTGTAGACACCAAAGATGTATGGGTTCTTTGTAATTTAAGTGGTGAAAAAAAAATCCAAAGTTTGCTAAAAAAAAAATAAAATAAATGGCGCGATTTTCCAAGACCCGTAGCGTTTCTATTTTTCAGGATCTGGGGCCGGGTGAGGGCTTATTTTTGGCGCGCCGAGCTGACGTTTTTATTGATACCATTTTGGGGGGGATCCGATGTTTTGATCGCCCGTTATTGCATTTTATTGCAACGTTGCAGCGACCAAAAAAAAGTAATTCTGGCGTTTAGATTTTTTTCTCGTTACACCGTTTACCGATTGGATTAATTATTTTTTATTGATAGATCGGGCGATTCAAATATGTGTATGTGTTTTTTTTAATTGTTTTATTTTAAATGGGTTGAAAGGGGGGTGATTTAAACTTTTATATATTTTTTCAATATTTTTAAAAACTTTTTTTTTTTTTTTTTTTTAACTTTTTGCTTGCTTCTATAGTCTCCATGGGACATTAGAATCAGCACTTGTCTGATCGCCTCTGCTACATAGAGGTGATGAGCAGGTCACCTCTGTGTAACAGAAGTGCTCACTTGCTATGAGCGCCGACCACTGGGCGGCGCTCATAGCAATCTGGACATGACAACCATAGGGGTCTGCTGCAGACCCCGGGTTGTCATGCCCACCCATCAGTGACCCGCGATCATGTAACGGGTTCACCGATGGGCAGGGTAAGTGACGCGCTTCCGGCGCGGTGCTGTTAAATGCCGCTGTCAGAGATTGACAGCGGCATTTAACTAGTTAACAGCCGCGGGTGGATTGCGATTTCACCCGCAGCTGTTGCGGGCACATGTCAGCTGTAAGGATCAGCTGACATGAGCTTGGTTTAGCGCGGGCTCAGCGCCGGAACCCGCGCTAAACCGGGGGTTATGATGTGGTGCATACTATTACGTACAACGTCATAAAGGAGTTAAAACATAAAAACAATACACATATTTGGTATCGCCGCGTTCAGAAAAGTCCGATCTATCAAAATATAAAAACAATTAACCCAATCGGTAAACACCGTAAACAGAAAAAATTCAAGAACGTCAAAATTACATTTTTTGGTCGCCGCAATTCCACAAAAAATGCTGTAACAAGCGATCAAAGCGTCACATCCATCCCGAAATGGTATCAATAGAAACATCATCTCGCCCCGCAAAAAATAAGCCATCAATCAGTTCCATTGGCGGAAAAATAAAAATGTTACAGGTCTCGGAAAATGGCGGCACAACCCCCAAAATTTTCTTTTGCAAACTTCTGATTTTTTTTCACCACTAAAATAATAAAAAAAATCTGGACATGTTTGGTGTCGCCGTAATCATATTGATGAGGAGAATCATATTGCGAGATCATTTTTACCACAAAATGCACACCATAAAAACAATTCCCAAAAAACAATGTCAGAATTGTGGGGGTTTTTTTTCACAATTTCACGGCACTTGGAATTTTTTCCCGTTTTCCAGTTCATTATGTGGTAAAATGAATGGTGTCATTCAAAAGTACAACTCGTCCCGCAAAAAATGAGCCCTCATATGTCTATGTGGACGGAAAAATTATAAAATGAAAGGGAGGAAAAAAATGAAAGATGGCTCAATCCTAATTCTTTGGCTTTATTCTTCATTTATTATTTTAGATGGTTTCAATAAAAAAAATAATACTTAGCACTAATAATATTAATGATGGACTGGCCCTTTAAATGAAGTGACTGCATGAAATGGGCGGAAGCGGCGTGTGATAGGTGCCTGCCTACGTCATCATCCCGCGCCCTGACTCTATACCAGGTGACCTCCCGGGCACCGCCCTCCTCTACTTCCGGGTCTGGCAGTGACGGGGCACTGTGCTGACGTCATCATTGACTGCCCTGGAAGCTTCTCACTTGTGTCCTTCCGCTAGATTAGGAAGAAAAAAAAATAATTCCGGGCCAAGTAGAAGATTCCTCGTGAGCGGCTCTTCACTGCAGTCCACCTGCGGCGTCTTCATCTTCTTCGTGTCGCGATTCCACTGTCGTGCCATCCAGAGCGCTTTACGGGACGTCTTTCCCATCGGCTTCACTAGGATCCCTCCGCACAGCCGCGGTGCTGCGGCCCATCAGCCGCCATTTTGGGTGTCCCGGAGCCGAGGAGATAGCTGCAGCACCGGGCGGTGAGAGTGACAGTGACAGTGACACGGGGGGGGGACTGAGGAGGACTGGGGAGGCTCCTAGTCGGGGGGCTGCTGACTCCGGCAGGGGGCGCTGTGGCCTGGAAGGCAGTGACAGCTCTGGGGCAGGGGCAGAGGCAGAGGGTGAAGCTGAGGTAACTGCCCCTCTCCCTGACATCTCCTTCCTCTCTATGACCCCAGTGTCTGCTGTGGGACTACAACTCCCAGCATTGTGACCACTGCTGTATTATCACTTGGTAATTGTCGCCGTCTACCAGTCATGTGACCACGTCCCTTATATTAGCGGGGGGACGAGTGTGCACCCCTTCCCCCTAAATGACGATGTAACCCCTTAACTCCCTGGTTACTTTTCCATTTTTGCTTCCGTTTTTTTCCCCCTCTCCTTCTACCGTGAGCCACGTCGTCACCATTTTCCGTCCTCACACCCGTGCGAGGGCTCGCATCTCGCAGGACGGGTTATCCTCTTGAATGACACCATTTGTTTCACCTTAAAATATACCAAAATGAAAAAAAATACGCATTTCCTCAATTGTTTTTTGGGTTTTGTCACTGTGTAGTGACAATGACCCGGAAATGTGATTCTCTCTGCCTGTACGAGCACGGCGACACCAAACGTATAGTTTTATGGTGGTGCCTGGACCGAAAAGGACCAATTATGGCATTTTAGGTTAAATATTTTTATATTTGCAGAATTTTTATTTTTTTTTTTAAATATGGAAAAGATAATTTTAACATACACATACTAGTTTAAAAAAATATATATATTTTTAATTCTTTTAGTCCCCCTTTGGGGACTTGAACCTGAGATTGATCGCAGTATATAGAGAATCATCGGGTCCCTTATGAGCCAGTGTCTCGGCTTCACAGGAGGACCAAGATGGCCGTGACGAGAGACCTCTGCAGGTCATGAAAAAAAAACATCTGCGACTCCTGAAAACACATCTGTCAGAGGTTCATAGCTGCATTTATGTGGTTAAAGGGACCCGGTCTTTAGATTCGGGCAGCATGAATCAGAGTTTGGTTGTTCAATTGCAGCCAAGTATATTTTAGTATGAAACGCTCCCGAGAAAATATAGTTTGATGAACTGGGTGCCATAGAAAAAGAGGAGACTAGTCTGGTACTGCAGATTACTCCTGGGTCCTCTGCCCTCGGGGTGTCGGGTCCTCTGCCCTCGGGGTGTCGGGTCCTCTGCCCTCGGGGTGTCGGGTCCAGTCGCTGCTGTCTGGAGCAGATGGCAGCAGTATAACCCAGTCCCTTTTATACACCTGCTCTGGACAGGTGTCAGGACGGGGTTAATTCTCGTCCACTAAATGTAGCCGTAGCTTCTCCAGAATTTTCGGAGACACTTGTGTATTCATAAAGAAGGTATTTTCACCACCTGAGGAGTATGGTGGGTAATACGTGTTGTGTTTTTTTTTTCTATTAAAGTCAGCTGAACATAGTGTTATCTATGGAGGCGCAGAGCATCTCGCTATATAGTTTTATGGAGTCCAGTTAGGCTGTCCTACTTGGTGATTGACAGCCTGCCCTGCAGTTGTTAATTACTTGTAAGCCCGCCTGCTGGACTCATGGGGGATGTAATTTTTGTTTTTTATTAATTACTTATACATTTCCAGGAGGGTTATCAGAGGAATGCAGAGAAAAGCTGCTCCACGAGCGAGTGGTCAAAGTATTAAGTAGGAGGGGTGGCGTGGTCTCTATAAATGGATCTCTGTTAGGGCGCAATGAGATGACCATATAAATTGGGCCGGACTGGCCGGCGGCTCTCCCGAGCGTGACAGCTTCATAGAAATATATGCAGCTGTCACACTCGGGTTAGGAGAGCTAACGGCCAGTCCTATCTCAGTCCAATTTATACAGTTGTCTTAGGGGTTTCTGCCCCAGGTAGGCTGGGAGTTGTAGTCACACAGCCCCAGAATACAATTCAATGCAACACAGACAAGTCTCTCTTTATCTGGTGCAAAATAATGAAGCGTTGGCGGCTGCAAAAATTTAGGGAAGAATAGACTGAGGAGGGTTGACGATTACAGATAGGAAATTGTTGGTTTATCCGGGAGGCTAGGAGTAGTGCCTGGCAGGTCGCCATTACTCATGATGGCCACGTAGGTTGTCTGCGAGGCTCAGAGGACAGGGAGGGGGCTGTGATAACATACAGCTGGCTACCTATACCCGGATCGGTCCTCTGGGGAATCCCTACTTGGAGATGTTATATCAGTGTCTGTCTTGCACTGTGTGACCAATCCCAATTTTACTTTTCTGAATTTTGTACGTTTTTCAAAAAGTTTTGGACGTGGCGACTTTGTTTCCAAGTCTTCGTGGCTTTTTGTTGCCGCTCAATATGCAAATTCGGGGTGACAAGTGATTCTGTATAGCTATCCATTTAAAGGGGTACTCCCACCTTGGATATTAAGAGGTTTTGGAAAACCAGTGTCCCTCGGCTTTACTCACCCTCCCCGGGTCCGGTGCTCCTCATTTCAGAAGGATATTTAGATGACCTCACGACATAGACATTTATTGATTTTAGTTCTCTTGACAATGAGAACTAGTATTAACCATGTCATTTGCCTATTAGCTATAGTATCCCATGTTATTGGAGGGGGCAGGGTGTTGTTTTTTTTTTTCTTTTCTTCCTTTTATTAATTCTTCCTTTATTCATGTTTTTTTGCGGCTCTCTCTGTGGGATACATTGAATGCATGTATTAGGCGTGAGCCGTCCTATGGATTAAGATTTTCAGCATGTAGCAAATGCAGGAATCTTAAGACCCGGAGTCCAAGTAATGAGCCCTGGAATGTCTCCTCCAGTCTGGGGTGAGCACTGAGGGGTCTGACTATCGCACGGAGAGGCGATTTGGTGGAAATGCAGCTGTATATTACTAAAGGGATATTCTAATCTTTGGAAAGTCATGGACACACCACCCGCTTATCCTGGGAATGAAGTTGTGATTGTCTTTCCCTGCACAGTGGCCTCCCACCGTGCTGGGAACTGCAGCAAGGTCCTGTGAAGAAGTGGAACCTGCACTCATTTTCACGGTCGGTGGGGTTCCCATAAGTTAGACTCCCACCGATAAATTAATGGGACATCCTTAGTCATATATGATGGGAATTTTTGGAGCTCCCATAGAAAAGATGGGAGAGAGCTGTGCATGTGTTACCACCTCTCCTCCAACGGTGTTGTGTGATGGTGCCCCCAAATAGGTGCATCATTTATGATGCACTTTTTTTTAACTAGGGGTTCTCAGACTTTACGTGAAGAGGCGAGTCACGTCGGCACGATAAGTACCGGGCGTGTGCATGTCCTGGTAGGTATTGTGCCGGAGCGACATTTGCAACGTGCAGGACTCTAGGAAAGCTGGATGACCTTTATTTGCATACTGCTTTCCTAGGAATAGATATATAGTGACTTCACAGGGGAAGATGTTTGTTCACTGGAGATCTGAGTGATATTGGGAAATAATAGCTGGCATGCAGCATGGGCAGGGTCCTGGCATTGATTAGAGGGAGTGGTGTAGCAACGGTAGCAGGGCACTGATCTATGATTTGCAGTCAGGGAGTAGCTGACATGTTAATTCGTTTTGTAAATGAAGTTTCCCCGGCTGCTAATTATCCGATAGGAAGAGGATAAGATGTCCTGCTCCATCGGGAGCCGCACGGCTCCGCCAGGATCTGCACGCCGCTCACCGTAGGCTGCAGGACAAGGTTATAAAGTCACATTCCAGGCAGCGATCCATGGAGGGCAGGAACGCAGGGTCCGGTTAATGGTAAAAGATTAGTTTGGGAATTGGTAAACACCTCTGGCCTCCTGAAATTGTCTGAGGAGCTTTTGTGCTAGGACGTGGGATTATAGAAGGCGTTGAATGGTAGTCAGGGGGTAGTCTCACTCCACGGCCTGTTCTGGAGGTGGGGGGTAACATCGTTTTCCACTCTCTCTTTATGAAAGGCCTTGCGGATAGAAAGCGTTAACATCGTAAACTAAACAATGTACAAATTTCCGATTTTAATTTTCCGTGTCAGTGAATGGGATCGTTCTTGTTTGCATTCAGAGACTTAAAAAAAAGCCCCACAGACCTAATAGTTCTTCCCAGCTACTAGATAACACCCTGAGCCTGAAAGGGAATCTGTACTACCGCAGAGACCTGTATATGGGGGGCACCTGGAGTATGGCTCACCCCAGAAAAAGACTTACTGTTTCCCGTTCCATATGCAAATAAGCTGCATTCCCTATTTAAAGGGTTATCCCCCCCCCCCCCTCCCAAAAAAAAAAAAATCAAGTTATCCACTATTCATTGGCTATGGGGATAACTTACTGATTTTTGGGGGTTTTGCAGCCCTTTCCTGTATGGTGCTCAACCTCCGCTCCATTCATTGAGGGTGGGATGAGTCCTCGTCTTTTACCGGCAGTCCTATAGACTATGGATGGAGCAAAGGCCACACTCCGTTCCATTCAAGATAGGGGTGTCCTGTTTTTGAGGTTCCAGATTTTTAGTCTGGGGGTCCCAACTATCTAACCCTCAGTGGTATTTCCTATCCAATTAGATTTTTTTTTTTGGGGGGGTGGGGGGGTGACCCTTAAAGCTCAGCTCCTCCTCCTCCATGACCTTTTGCATGTGGCTGAAACATCGCCCTCGTGTGGCGGCCAATGGCCACATGACTTTGAAGATATTACCTCTTAGAGGGGTTTTCCCGGTGCCCCTATGTTACATCCCCCCCAGTACTTGTATGCGTCATAGTCTAATGTCCAGTACCGTGTATGATACCTGCTGATGCAGAAGCGAGCGGCGCCGGATAACCGCTTTAATTGTAAAATCGTTCCGCCATTGGCCGTCACTTGTCGTTTTGCTTTCGGATGCAGCATGGAGTCTCAGCCTGACGACATGGACTTCTACAAGGATTATTTTCTCGGTACATGTGAAAGGGGTATTGTAGTCTCCAATCACACAATACTGTACAGCAATGAGTTGCAAATCCTTGAAGCAGAATGTGTCTGCAACCTGTACTTCATGTTATATAGGGGGAGTTATTATTTTTGCAGTTCCCCATTATGTATCCTGCCTATTTTTAGGAGCGTTCATCAGTATCCGATCCCCACCGATCAGCCTGTTATATTTCCCGCTGCTGCCGGGTGTCCACCATGTAAAGAGCCAGAGCAGCACAGCGCCATAGGATGTATAGTGGCGCTTCTCGGTACTGCAGCTCAGCTCCTAATTACTTCAATAGGAGCTGAGCGGTAGTACTTGAGAACGGCCACTATAAATCTTATGGCGCTGTGCTGTTCCAGGTCTCACTTATCGGTGGGGATTTTGGGTGTCGGACCCCTACTGATCTGATATGGATAACCAATCTCGTTCGCTCGCTGCATGAAAGGAAAGTTTAAGTTCTGTTAATGTGTCGGGCTTAAAGGGATTGTCCGATATTGTTGGCCCGAACGATATCTGATCAGCTATTGATCAGCTGTTAACACGTTCTCCTGTCACTGTGTAGTGGCCATTCTTGAGTACTGCAGCTCAGCTCCTATTCACTTAGAGGATAGGTCATCACTATTTGAGTCCCTGACATCCCCTTTATGCTTGCACGGAGTTGTGTGCATTCCTGTTGGAGCGATTTTTAGATCCGTGGGGTCATCCCTCTTCACAGTCCTAGCTGACCCCAATACGTGCTCATAAACGGGTGCTCTGACCTCGGCCCAATCTCCACAGTTCTGGGATGCTGAGCAGCAGCTTTCCCCTGACTTTCCAAGTCGATGGAGAACATGTAATACGGACTCGTCTGCACCAGCCTCTGCTGTTCCTCAGATGACACCTCTACGATATATGACGCCGTCTGTATTACGTTACCGTCACTGGAAGGAGCGAGCGTGCGACCCAAAAGTCTCAAGTTCCCGCAGATCCACTCACTCTAGATTTGCCGTCCTTTCATTTCACACGTTGCATTCTGCCCCATTTTTGTCATCCAAACCTTTTTACAACTTTTCTAATATCCCTTTTTTTTTTCCTTAACATCACCTCTTCCAGTCAGTGATTGGAAAACCATTTCATAGCTAGATGGTTGCTCCTCGGAGCTCAGGACACCACCCTGGTATAGTCTCTGGAGATCGGGGCCGCCTGATAAAATGTTATTGCTTTTTTTTTTCAATTTTCCTGGAACTGTGTCCCCTGTATACATAACACAGAGGGTTGCACCACACATAACCTTCTTCATTCCTGGAGAAATCAGACTGGTTGTTTTCTTGTTCTGAATTCCTTACTGAACCTTATCGTGTAGAGATGGTAAAGAGCCGACCGCCTGTGAGGGCAGGCGCAAAAGAGGCAGAAGATGCACACTTGCTTTACGTAATCGAGGTCTTTGCTGCAGGAGACGGTTTACACTCGACAACAGGCAGTCAAGTTACACAGAGGGGAGACCCCCAGCAGTCGGCATTTTGGAGGGATTATTATATGACTTGACTTGTAGATTCTTACGTTTTTTGCCTCCCAAACCCCAGGAAAGATTGTAGGGGTCATTACCGTGCCCATAGCAGTGCCCATAAGGGTCAGTGTGACTCGCGTTACAGCACAGCAATCAAACTGACGATGAAAAGGGTTTCAGACGTCGACTTAAATATACATGACCATCCATTGTGCAGCCGCAGCCTTCATTATTACGGGAGAGCGCTGTGGACTCTTCCGCATCAGGTAACGAGAATGCTGATTTCAGGAGTCTTGCAAAGATGGTTTTTCGCTATGGCGACTGTTTAGGCTTCGCCCCATGAAGGAGCACTCTATGAAAGCTGTTAAGTCGTCCTTTATCGGTTTATTTTCATGGTTTCTAGGTGAGCAGGTTGGAAACCAACAGCAACTATGGTCACTCACCATCAAGTACGTGTCCAAAAACTTTGGTTATCACTGCACCCTTCTCCTTTTTTCCTGCACAGCAGCGCCTCCTCGACCACACAGCTGTACAGGGAATTGCAGTCGGACCCATTCACTTGAATGGCGGCTGTGTTGAAGTGTGCGGCCGGGGCACCACTGTGTAGAGCAAAAACTGTGATGGAAACACAGGACTCGTTTTTCAGATAGTGGGGGGGGGGGCTCTAGATGTCAGACCCCCAGTGATTTTTAAAGAACTACTATGGAACTGATGACCGATCTGTTGGATGGCTTATCAGTATCAGATGGGTGGGGGTCTGACTCCTGGTACCCCCCACCGATCAGCTGTGACCAGGTCTGTGCACACATCTGTACACTGCATTGTGGCCGATGATGAGAATTGGGTCCTAATTTTAGGATAAGTCATAAATCTCACAAGACTGGACAACCCCTTTAAGTGAATTCACTGATCTTATGCCATTATTTACTATGATAAAAAAAAATCCCTTTTAAGATGAATAGAAAAATTTGGAAAGTAAGGATAATTTTTGGGCATTTTCTAAAAATGGGCCAACATTACAAAAGCTTCATCGTTAAAAATATCCAACAGTTTTGTGCCTTCAGTTCCCGCGCAGATCTGTGTCGCCATGGTTACAGACTACAATCAGTCTTGTGTGTGGTCTGATCCTGCACTGATCAGGGGTCGCCATACGGAGGCGTCATCTCCCTGCAGCATTGCATAGGGATAAATGAAGAGCGGCCAGCGGACACTGCCTACTATGGGATCGAGAGGATGGGGGTTGTCAGAACCAGGTAGCTAGCTATTCATTATTATTAAAGAGGGAATTTGGGCTAAACGTCTGCACTGTATAGGATCTCTCATCTCATTAGCGCCTCCTGCAGGAGAAATGTGGTATTATATTGTTCTATACGTGACAGCTCTCCTCCGTCCTGACTCATCCAGGGGACATCCGAGTGGGGGGGACCCCTTTAATGATGTTCTTATGAGACCTTGTCTTTAAGGCGTTTTTGTCAGAGGGGCCTCCTGAAACAAGTCCATAGAAAGTGACTCTTGTGAAGGGCTTTTATTATTGAGAGAACTACTTTTTTTAGAGGGATTTTCCTTTTTTTAGAAAAGTGGACTCATTAATGTAAAATAACAAAATCAAATAATACCCCACCCTCCCCTGGTCCAGTATCAGCTTTACACCACCGCGCCAGTCTGAGTGTGACGTCACGTTTTATGGCGAGCTCAGTGACTGGCTGCAGCGGTTGCGTGATCTCTCTCGGAGCCTGCGCTGGACCCAGGAAGGGAGGCGAATATCTGATTTTGTTATTTTACTTGACGGGCAACGTTTCTAAAAATGGTGAACCCCCTGCTGCATATATGTGTACACGGGAAGGCAGACACAGAAGTGACACACGGTTTGGGTTACGAGCTCTCCTAGAAACCTGCCGCAAGCACTTCTCTTGTATCCGGAGACTGAGCTACGACTTTTAGGTACTTAGCCCATTACTTCTATATACAATCGCTGACCAACTTTAATCTTAAGCATTACGCATGAAATAAATGTATTTTCCGTACCTTGTGTCTTCTCCCTGCCTCACCCCCAGGGTCCAGTCTCCGATGGTTCCACGCCGCACTCCACTCCTCTTCCGCTCCACCTGTTTGAATTGCTGAGTTGGTTTTTGTATGACCCTCCCCTGTCCGGTTCCCATTCACCTGCATAGAAAGCTCCCCGGGGAGGGGCATCGCCTCTCTCGCTCTCTCTCTTTCTTAAGTCTGATTTAAACAGGGGAAGGGTGAAGAGGAGCGCGTCGTGTAGCTTCGGGCCGATGGACTTGTTGGAGACACTGTCAGACCTGGCAAGCGAAAAATGGAAGGTAAGGGAGTTTCGGCGGAGAGAGCATGCGGTCTGCAAATTCTGGCTGCTGCCAAACTACTACTTCTGGGGCATGATGAGAGTTGTATTCTAGTGACACCTGGAGGCCAAAGCCTTAGTCCATCACGTGATATTTTATTCCTTTACCACATTAGAAGACTGGCCCAATTTTACGTCCTGATATAGGAAAGTGGTGCCTAACTTGTTGCAAAACTACAACTCCCAACATGCCTTGCCAGTGGCACTCCGACTTGTGTGGCTTCAGCTGTCACCGCACGCTGGGAGAAGTATTTATTTTTTTTTTAGATGGAGAGATACTGTTCAGGGTGGAGCTAGATCTATGACTAAGGACTCATTCACACTTGCATTTGAAAATACTGATCTGCACAGATCATATATATGGATTACACTTGATAACAGGTAGTCAAGTGGGGAGGGGAGACCCCCAGCAAGTCGGTATTTTAAAGGGATTTTTATATGACGTTACTTGCAGATTGTCTTACATTTTTTTGCCTCCCAAACCTCAGGAAAGATTGTAGGGATCATTGCCGTGCCCATAGCAGTGCCCAATAAGGGTCAGTGTGGCTCGCGTTACAGCGCAGTCATCGAACTGACGAGGAAAAGGGTTTCAGACGGCAACTTAAATATACATGACCGTTATATATATATATATAATTATTTTTTTTTCTTTTTTGTATTGTATTAGTTTTTATTTCCTTTTTTTTCTGCAGATGCAAATGCTTAGAAGTTGCAAATTGACTTCTATGGGCTAAAAAAATAATCATATACATATGGATCCATTATATCACGCTTTATCGGCAAAAATTAATGTGAAATGATAGACGGATTGCCAATATTCAGGTTTGAACGAGTCCTTAAAGGAGCTTTCCAGTGTGTTTTGATAACCCAGTAAAGCGCCTTTTTATTTAGCATGTTCTTAAAGATGGCTAATCTCCTTTCACTGGGCAGCAAGGAGGAGGTCCACTGGCCATGGGCTACCGACGTGGCTGCTGGACCGTCGTCATCTTGTGTATAGGAATGTATGCATTCCCACAAGTGAGGGTCCGCTCAGCATTGCCCACCTATACCGTGTGGTGTCCACATTGTAGTGGCCATAATAAGAGGATTGTCTTTTGCAACGTTGCCACTTTGACAATCGCTGGCTTTTTTTTGTTGCCCAGCCCGCAGGTCGATGGGTCACGCCCGTGGGATAGGAGATGCCTGCTGTTTGTACAGCGAGGTGTGGCAGTTTTCCACGGACCCTGATCTATAATGACCAGAGCCGCTGTTCCTGGAACAAAAAAAGAAAAAAATCCAGCCGGCGGCGTTTATCCACAAATATTTCACACGTGCGGCGCTTACAGCACACGAGGTCATACTGGACTATGCGGAGTCCGAGTGCACTTGAAGGGGTCAAGAATACGGATGTGCGTTCCTAATTATCAGCCGGCTAAACCTGCCAAAATGATCATGAAATAGTTTATGGCGGCATAAAAATCATCATTATTGGCAGCACATCGCATCATGTCAACAAGACATGTGCTGCCGATACTGTATGGGGCGTGATCACTACTTTCTAAATATCTCCAGTTGTGAAATGAATATTATTGCATAGTCTTTGTAAATACGAGCAATTTTGCAATTTACTGCATATTGAAATTTGCAGCCATTCTTGAGATATCAACACTTTTTTTTTTTTCTTTTGTTTACAGCTCATTGCCTTGGAGACCGACCGATGTTAGACAGCAGACCAAGCCACAGAGCATACAAGCTCTTTTCTGTTGAGCTTGTAAGCAATCATTTGAAGATCTTTAGTGCAGAGTTGGTTTACAAGCTAGACAGCAGCGGTGGTCGGTTTCCTAGGCAACGAGCTGTGAACAAAAGGAAAAGTGTTAGTATCTCAAGAAGGGCTGCAAGTTTTAATAAGCAGTAAATTGGAAAAGTGCTTGTTTTTACATGCACTTATATCTATGAAGATGGGAATAGCCCTTTAAATAAACACAGATGTAGCAGAGCTGCATTTGTGGTGCAACACGATGTGATGTGTGACCTGTGTACTGCAGTTAGTGTTATACCCAAGTGATGGCATATCGTTAGGAGAAGCCATCGCGCCATGACTAGTGTAGATCTCATCGAGCCGGAGAGTGAAGGGGTCGCGGCTTTCCCATTCACTGTAATTGAGTCGTGCTGCAGTTCCCCTGCAGAGCATGAGGAGGATGGGGGGGGTGCTGTGCTGGGAAATAATGTGATTCTTAATCTTAGGATCAGAGGGGGTCTTAATGTACAATTGAGACCATAGAGAACTCAGATCCAGGCGGTTTATAACCTTGATGCAATCCATAGTGACTGTCCCTCTGCTGTTCCTCCTGGAAACATATGTACAGATTGACAGCTAGACACTGCCCAATCTTTTCTGACTGTGTTTTTAAGTAATTGCATTTGTGTTTTTTGCAGAGGATGCCGGCCCCTATCAGACTGCGGGAGCTGATCCGCACCATCCGGACAGCGCGCACACAAGCCGAGGAGCGGGAGATGATCCAGAAGGAGTGCGCCGCCATCCGCTCATCATTTCGGGAGGAAGACAACACATATCGCTGCCGCAATGTGGCCAAGCTGCTGTATATGCACATGCTGGGGTATCCCGCTCATTTTGGCCAGGTAAGTCCTTTGACATCACATGCAAACTTTGCTCCCAGTGCACTGTCTGCACCCGGACTGTTGTGCCGTTCAGATTAAAATTGACTCTAATGGTTACTTGGGTCCTGGGGTTATATAGGTGCATTTATACAGCGGGCATCCTCCTCCTAACAGCAGTGACCAGAGGCAGTTCCTATTGCTGCTGTTTAACCATATAGATGGCGCTGACAATCTCTTATAGCAGCATTTAAATGACTCAGGGGCGTAACGACCGCTGTCGCCGCTGCAACCGGGCCCGGCGGGCCAGGGGCCCACCGACGCCAGCAGAAACTTCAACTGGATGTGCGTTCTCTGTGTGTATTGCTGCGCACAGACACATCACAGCCCATGTGAAAGCGCATGATGGATGCTGGGCTGTGACGTGCGGTGAAACCCCGCCCACAGCCCATCAATCAGGGGGATGCGTGTCAGTGGGCCACGCCTGGCTGCAGCCAGAACTTGACGTGACATCAGTGGATGTCGAAGCCGGCTGCAGCCAGGTCATGTGATGCCTGTGAGCGGTCAGCAGGACGATGGGCCGCGCATTACACTACACTGCGTTCCAAATTATTATGCAAATAATATTTTCTCAGATTTTCCCAAATTACCTATATGAATTGCAGTCATTGTAATTTTCCAGTCAAATAACTATTAGAGTACAATTGAAAGGTTTTTGTACAAACTGCCTATGATAACAGGATATTTAAAAAAAAAAAAAAAGCACTCAAACTGCACTCAAAATGCATGTTCCAAATTATTATGCACAGCAGAGTTTTCAACCTTTTCATTTTAATAAAGAACAAAAAAATGGTCATTTTTGAAATTATAAGCATTAGCAGGTTATTACACACTGAAATCAAACAGTTTTCAACTCAAAACTTTATTCTAGGTGATGTTATTTGCATAATAATTTGGAACACAGTGTAGAGTGGAGGACTATGGGCTGCGCATTACACTAGTGTGCAGGGCGATGGGCTGCGCATTACACTAGTGTGCAGGGCGATGGGCTGCGGCATTACACTAGTGTGCAGGGCGATGGGCTGCTGCATTACACTAGTGTGCAGGGCGATGGGCTGCTGCATTACACTAGTGTGCAGGGCGATGGGCTGCGGCATTACACTAGTGTGCAGGGCGATGGGCTGCGCATTACACTAGTGTGCAGGGCGATGGGCTGCGCATTACACTAGTGTGCAGGGCGATGGGCTGCGGCATTACACTAGTGTGCAGGGCGATGGGCTGCTGCATTACACTAGTGTGCAGGGCGATGGGCTGCACATTACACTAGTGTGCAGGGCGATGGGCTGCGCATTACACTAGTGTGCAGGGCGATGGGCTGCGCATTACACTAGTGTGCAGGGCGATGGGCTGCGCATTACACTAGTGTGCAGGGCGATGGGCTGCGCATTACACTAGTGTGCAGGGCGATGGGCTGCGCATTACACTAGTGTGCAGGGCGATGGGCTGCGGCATTACACTAGTGTGCAGGGCGATGGGCTGCGGCATTACACTAGTGTGCAGGGCGATGGGCTGCGCATTACACTAGTGTGCAGGGCGATGGGCTGCGCATTACATTTCTGCTATGGGGTCCCACGACTTCTATGTACGCCCCTGGTGAGTATAATGTTTGGTTTTTTTTTTCTACACACTAAAGAACAGCGGCACAACAGGGGACATATACCAGGGTATAATAATTTACTCAGGATGGGTGCGGGTGTGCCCGGTCCAAATTTTGCACCAGGTCCCATCAGACTAAAGTTACCCCACTGCCCATCAGCTTCCTTGCAACACCGTTGCGGGCTGCAGGTGGGTTTCATGGCAGTCAGGGGCCAAATGAAGGCCCACGTCACCGCCATCTTTGTACTCCCATGAATTCCAGTTTGCGGATGGGCTCTATAGGAAATCATCATTTTGACTGTATAGCAGGTTCAAATCCCATAGGGGGAGGAGAGGGCCAAAAAAAAAAAAAGTGAAAGGGAATAAACCAAGTTTTTATAATTGTAAGAAAAAAAAATTATAAGTTTGAATCACTACTTCATCAAGTTCAAGAAATTAAAACAAAATAATATAAGAATATTAAAGTTAATAATTTAAAAAATGTAGTTTAAAAATAAACAAAAACAGTTCAGCTCCGTAATGTAAAAAATTGAATTGCCAGATTTGCTTTTTTTTTTTCTCACTTCACATCCTCCCCCAAAAAATGGGGGATCAAAACAAAAAAAAAGATGGGTCTCAGAAAATGACAATACAAACCAAATTTTATTTTTTGCAAAAATTAATATTTTTTTTTACATTTATTCAAATGAACTTAGAGCTTTACAAGTTTGACATCACATTAAATAGTACGGACTTAGAAAGCCATGCCACCAGGTCATTTTACAGCTCAATAAACACCCAAAAAAAGGCGGAATAGTGTTTTTTTTTTTGGGGGGGGGTTTAGTCTTTTGATCTTTGGTTCGTCACCTGTTTGTTTCCTGTAATACCATGTGCGTCCCACCATCGCTTTGCTCCCACATCTCTCAGCAAGGGATGACACGGACCCGGGATTAAATTGTTTGTTTTTCCTCTGCAGCTCGAGTGCTTGAAGCTCATCGCCTCTCAGAAATTCACAGACAAAAGGATCGGTTACCTGGGTGCAATGCTCCTGCTGGATGAAAGACAAGATGTCCACCTGCTGATGACCAACTGCATTAAGAAGTAAGACCTATAACAGGGGGGCGGCCATTGGCTGACTCTTAAAACACCCGCTGAGATCAGTAGTACCCCCTGGCTCTAATGATACGGGCTTTGTATACATGTAACCCCCCTACATGTGATGCTGTTCATAGCTTTTAGGGTTTATGAAGAATATATTTTTTGTATCCCTTGTGATAAAACCAGGACTGGTGGTCCAATCAATGTTCTGGTGCCATCAATGTTCTTCTTTTACATGACCGCTTGGGCCTGTGTTAGGCGACTAGGTCTAGGACAGCGCCTCATCGGATAATTGGTGGTGGCGCGGATCAGTTTCCTCCAAGCAAGTTTCTGACTGATGGTGCATGCTGCAGATTCGACTGAATCTTTTTATGGTGGGAGATTAATTTTGAAAAAATGTAATATTTTTTTTGTGTATTCCGGAATATTCACTATTTGTGGACATGACCCATCATATATCCTATCATACATCTGCTGTTATCAGTCTTGCAATTTTCAGGCGTTTCAACTACAGTCGCCATCACCGGACGTGTCGTTTAGTGACAGTCGTGCCAGGGGGTCACAATATTATCACCGGCCATGTCGTAGATGGACAGCCGTGCCCGGGGACATAATATTATCACCGGGAGTGTCGTAGAGGGACATCCGTGCCCGGGGACATAATATTATCACCGGGAGTGTCGTAGAGGGACATCCGTGCCCGGGGTCATAATATTATCATCGGGAGTGTCGTAGAGGGACATCCGTGCCCGGTGTCACAATATTATCACCGGACGTGTCGTAGAGGGACAGCCGTGCCCGGTGTCACAATATTATCACCGGACGTGTCGTAGAGGGACATCCGTGCCCGTGGTCACAATATTATCACCGGGAGTGTCGTAGAGGGACAGCCGTGCCCGTGGTCACAATATTATCACCGGACGTGTCGTAGAGGGACAGCCGTGCCCGGGGACACAATATTATCACCGGGAGTGTCGTAGAGGGACAGCCGTGCCCGGGGACATAATATTATCACCGGGAGTGTCGTAGAGGGACAGCCGTGCCCGGAGACATAATATTATCACCGGGAGTGTCGTAGAGGGACAGCCGTGCCCGGGGTCACAATATTATCATCGGGAGTGTCGTAGAGGGACAGCCGTGCCCGGGGTCATAATATTATCACCGGGAGTGTCGTAGAGGGACAGCCGTGCCCGGGGTCACAATTTTATCACCGGGAGTGTCGTAGAGGGACAGCCGTGCCCGGGGACATAATATTATCACCGGGAGTGTCGTAGAGGGACAGTCGTGCCCGGGGTCACAATATTATCATCGGGAGTGTCGTAGAGGGACAGCCGTGCCCGGGGACATAATATTATCACCGGACGTGTCGTAGAGGGACAGCCGTGCCCAGGGTCACAATATTATCACCGGGAGTGTCGTAGAGGGACAGCCGTGCCCGGGGACATAATATTATCACCGGACGTGTCGTAGAGGGACAGCCGTGCCCGGGGACATAATATTATCACCGGGAGTGTCGTAGAGGGACAGCCGTGCCCGGGGACATATTATCACCGGACGTGTCGTAGAGGGACAGCCGTGCCCGGGGACATAATATTATCACCGGGAGTGTCGTAGAGGGACAGCCGTGCCCGGGGTCATAATATTATCACCGGACGTGTCGTAGAGGGACAGCCGTGCCCGGGGACATAATATTATCACCGGGAGTGTCGTAGAGGGACAGCCGTGCCCGGGGACATAATATTATCACCGGGAGTGTCGTAGAGGGACAGCCGTGCCCGGGGACATAATATTATCACCGGACGTGTCGTAGAGGGACAGCCGTGCCCGGGGACATAATATTATCACCGGGAGTGTCGTAGAGGGACAGCCGTGCCCGGGGACATAATATTATCACCGGGAGTGTCGTAGAGGGACAGCCGTGCCCGGGGACATAATATTATCACCGGACGTGTCGTAGAGGGACAGCCGTGCCCGGGGACATAATATTATCACCGGGAGTGTCGTAGAGGGACAGCCGTGCCCGGGGACATAATATTATCACCGGACGTGTCGTAGAGGGACAGCCGTGCCCGGGGACATAATATTATCACCGGGAGTGTCGTAGAGGGACAGCCGTGCCCGGGGTCATAATATTATCACCGGACGTGTCGTAGAGGGACAGCCGTGCCCGGGGACATAATATTATCACCGGGAGTGTCGTAGAGGGACAGCCGTGCCCGGGGACATAATATTATCACCGGGAGTGTCGTAGAGGGACAGCCGTGCCCGGGGACATAATATTATCACCGGGAGTGTCGTAGAGGGACAGCCGTGCCCGGGGACATAATATTATCACCGGACGTGTCGTAGAGGGACAGCCGTGCCCGGGGTCACAATATTATCACCGGGAGTGTCGTAGAGGGACAGCCGTGCCCGGGGACATAATATTATCACCGGGAGTGTCGTAGAGGGACAGCCGTGCCCGGGGACATAATATTATCACCGGACGTGTCGTAGAGGGACAGCCGTGCCCGGGGTCATAATATTATCACCGGACGTGTCGTAGAGGGACAGCCGTGCCCGGGGACATAATATTATCACCGGACGTGTCGTAGAGGGACAGCCGTGCCCGGGGACATAATATTATCACCGGACGTGTCGTAGAGGGACAGCCGTGCCCGGGGTCACAATATTATCACCGGACGTGTCGTAGAGGGACAGCTGTGCCCGGGGACATAATATTATCACCGGACGTGTCGTAGAGGGACAGCCGTGCCCGGGGTCACAATATTATCACCGGGAGTGTCGTAGAGGGACAGCCGTGCCCGGGGACATAATATTATCACCGGACGTGTCGTAGAGGGACAGCCGTGCCCGGGGTCACAATATTATCACCGGGAGTGTCGTAGAGGGACAGCCGTGCCCGGGGACATAATATTATCACCGGACGTGTCGTAGAGGGACAGCCGTGCCCGGGGTCATAATATTATCACCGGACGTGTCGTAGAGGGACAGCCGTGCCCGGGGACATAATATTATCACCGGGAGTGTCGTAGAGGGACAGCCGTGCCCGGAGACATAATATTATCACCGGGAGTGTCGTAGAGGGACAGCCGTGCCCGGAGACATAATATTATCACCGGGAGTGTCGTAGGGGGACAGCCGTGCCCGGGGTCATAATATTATCACCGGGAGTGTCGTAGGGGGACAGCCGTGCCCGGGGTCACAATATTATCATCGGGAGTGTCGTAGAGGGACAGCCGTGCCCGGGGACATAATATCACCGGACGTGTCGTAGAGGGACAGCCGTGCCCGGGGACATAATATCACCGGACGTGTCGTAGAGGGACAGCCGTGCCCGGGGACATAATATTATCACCGGACGTGTCGTAGAGGGACAGCCGTGCCCGGGGTCACAATATTATCACCGGGAGTGTCGTAGAGGGACAGCCGTGCCCGGGGACATAATATTATCACCGGGAGTGTCGTAGAGGGACAGCCGTGCCCGGGGTCATAATATTATCACCGGGAGTGTCGTAGGGGGACAGCCGTGCCCGGGGTCATAATATTATCACCGGGAGTGTCGTAGAGGGACAGCCGTGCCCGGGGACATAATATTATCACCGGGAGTGTCGTAGAGGGACAGCCGTGCCTGGGGACATAATATTATCACCGGGAGTGTCGTAGAGGGACAGCCGTGCCCGGGGACATAATATTATCACCGGGAGTGTCGTAGAGGGACAGCCGTGCCCGGGGTCATAATATTATCACCGGGAGTGTCGTAGGGGGACAGCCGTGCCCGGGGTCATAATATTATCACCGGGAGTGTCGTAGAGGGACAGCCGTGCCCGGGGACATAATATTTTGCTATTTTCACATCAGAGTGACGTCTCTTATCCGGCGTTTAATTAATTGCTGAGGTCAAATAATCTGCAGGCAGCCGAAGCTGAATCCCTTGGTGGCCGCTCTCCATGTTTTCTTTCCCAGCGCAGACAAATGAGCTGAATCGCTCCACTTGTCCATTGCTGTCTTTCTAGCTCGGTTATAGGTAGGAGACGAGACTAAGAGCCGGGGCTGTAACTGGAGAAAGCAGGATCTAGTGACACGCAACACTGGAAAGGGAACTAAAAAAAGTGCCGCAAATTGCAAAATATATACTGTGAAAATGTGCAGAGAGCAGCTGATCCGTAGAGGATCTGTGCAGTGTTCTTGCATATTTTAGGTTTGGAGATTTTTATTTTTTTTTTGCCACAGAAAGGATCCCAGAGGTGAGATTAAATAAATGCATTTGTGGTCTGTCCCTTCTACTGAATATTCGGTGTATGCACTGGGAAAACTTGCTAAAAGAGGGCAACACGATCCCCCCCCAGATGACATGTGCAGCCCCAGTGTAGACGCGCTTTGCTATCTGTACATTGCGCTGCTTGGTTTGGTATAATGAAGCTTGTAATCTTGTTTTTTTTTTCGCCCCCTGTATAAATATCCTCTGATTTGTGTACAGTTGTTTACCACATGGGTGATATCATTCTACGTGGGTGGTCTACGGAGAAAACAGCCGCAGCTGAGTAATCGCTCCCGTTCCTACATCCCTGCTGGATCCTAGCTGAACTTTCATTAAAGCTGTAATGCTAGGATATGATTATTGGGGTCCGATACCTCGTCCCCCTGGTAGCAGATCACATAATGCTCGATTACTGTCAGCTTTGTGTAACCTGTATCCTGCTCTCTCCCTTAGTGACCTGAATCACAGCACTCAGTATGTGCAGGGTCTGGCGCTGTGCACACTGGGCTGCATGGGATCCTCCGAGATGTGCAGAGACCTAGCAGGGGAGGTAGAGAAACTTCTGAAAACGTCCAATTCCTACCTGCGCAAGAAGGTAAGTGCACAAAGCTCTCATCATTGTGGAAAAGCTTAGAATATGGGACAGACTTGTAGCATGCACAGTCTACAGAGCTGGGGCATGCTGGGATTTGTAGTATTGCAGTGGCTAGGCTGGCCGCCACCGCCATATTGGTGAATTTGAGCAATGTCTCCTAAATGCCACTTGCTGTTTGCAGGCCGCATTATGTGCCGTTCACGTCATCAGGAAGGTCCCAGAGCTTATGGAAATGTTTTTACCTGCTACAAAAAACCTGCTGAACGAGAAAAACCACGGTATGTGTGAGCGACATTATGACGCGTGTGGCGATTGCTCATGTGCTGCCCACATTCCTGCGTTACTTTCTGTGCTTGGCTTTCTTTTTATTCTTTTAATGCGTTTTATTTTCATGGCTTTTCTATAGGAGTGCTGCATACCTCCGTGGTCCTCCTGACAGAGATGTGCGAGCGGAGCCCCGACATGTTGTCACATTTTAGGAAGGTAGGTAGTCTTATTTTTTATTTTATTACTGAAGGTCGTCCTCTCTAAAAGACTTTGGGATAGATTTAGTAACTTCTTATCACTCTATGATGGATATGTCCATCTTAAGCACTGGTAAGTTAATGCTCCATGACGGATATATAGTGGTTTTGTAGCTGCAGGAGCCCAGCTAATTCTGTGAGGGTGGGTAAGAATGACAATCCACACCGTTAAATCCACTAGATACCTTGGTCAATAGCAGCATCTGGGCGATTAGTCAGGGGGAGGAAGCTCCCTCTGTCAGGAGTTCCTAATGCATTGCCATTGCATCTGGGAGTTTAACAGGGACCCCATTGCTGCCCTCCGAAAAAAAAAAAAAAATTTGTTTTTCAGTGCCCCAAAATGTTACCATTTAAAAATACATCTTATCTTCACAAAAAAAGACTGTCCTTAAGGGGTTAATTTTACCTTAAACTTAGTAATGTACCACAATGACACGCTGTATGATCAGCCTGATGCATCTTTTCCTCACGTCATGTTTTGGTTGGTTACTGTACACACGTATTGCACCAAAATAATGCTGCATGCCATTAATCTGGCGGTGTATTTTATAAGACACGTCTACATATGTGCTGTATGCTATATATGAGGGTTGTGCTGGCTGTAACGCTGTATACCTGTACATGTACGGACAGCATGGCGCAGGCTCTGCTGTTCCCTCTTCCTAACACCTGCTTCCTGTCTTTTGCTCTCTGCCTTTTTCGGATGCTGCGGTTAGAATGAGAAGGTAAGAGTCATTAGATGTCTTTTTATTTTTTCCCAAATACCTATTTAATCATAGAAATAAAAATCTTCCCCTGAACCGTGTATTATCACTAAACTTTTCCCCTTTCCAGTGATTATTACTTTTGCCTGTCTTTTGTGATGCCGTAGCGCAGAACCTTCCAACCTGGTGCTCTCTGGTCGTTGCAGGACTTCAACTCCAGGACATGCTGAGAGTTGTAGTTGTGCAGCAGCTAGAGAGCCGTAAGCTGGAGACCATTGCTGTAGTGTAACCTGGGCTGTGTAATTCTGGCTCCAGGGGCCCCTCGTAGCTTTGTAGTGTCCAGTTTGTGCATCAGTGACCGTATCGTGTCTGTGTACGGTGGCAGAGCATTAGGCTTAGGGTCGGTAACGCTGTCTTCTATCTCCACAGCTCGTTCCTCAGCTAGTGCGTATCCTTAAGAATCTCATCATGTCCGGGTATTCTCCTGAGCACGACGTGTCTGGCATCAGTGACCCTTTCTTACAGGTGAGCGTGAACTTCCCAGGAGGTCGGCCGGCTTCTAATCTTACAATATTGGCACTGGTATGGCTGCCTGAGATAGGAGGGTAGCATGCGGGGACATAAAATGTCCAACTTTACCACCTTTTTTTTCTCTCATATGTGTCATTGGGGAACACAGCAATTTTGGACTAATGCTGCTGCTACAACGGCAAGCTGTTGCATCGTGCAACACTGGATCCTGCTGCCTCTGACATTTTGAGTCTTTTTTTTTTTTTTTTTCTTGATGTCTTCTAGGTCCGAATACTGCGACTTCTCAGGATTCTTGGTCGAAACGACGATGACTCGAGCGAAGCAATGAATGACATCTTGGCACAGGTGCGTGGATGCAGCAGAGTCATAGCGTATTTAAATGGAATTAAAGGGTTATTCTCAAGATTAAAAGTCAGAAGAGGCAGCAACTTGCAGTTCGGTGATAGTCTGACACCAAACGATCCGGAAAATGAAGCTTTTAAATGCCCTGTGGGATAGCCGCCTCTCCATTCTTTCCCTATAAGACTGTTGGAGATAGCCACACAGCGCTTGGCTTTTTTTCTCCAGCAGTCCGATAGAAAAGAAATAAAGCAGTGCCGCATTTATGGCTACTATTGACAAAGCTCGGTTCTCAAGATCGGTGCAGAGACTAGAAGTTCGACTTTTCACCAATTTTACAAGTTATCACCTATCCTTTTGGTATTAAATAACTTTTAATGTTGGGAATAACCCTTTAAAAAACAGGATTACAATCGTGCCTCATATACGATCTATACATGTAAATGCTCATTCAGCTCAGCTACATGTGTGCTGTGATGGTGAGAGAAGCAGTACTGATAGTGAGAGAAGCAGTACCGCACACCTCTGGCATTGCTTACGTCTTAGGGAAGGACCAGGGTTGCAATCAGCATCCATGATCGTCTCGTCTCACTGTCCTCATACTTATGGGATTGTCAGCGGATCCCGGGATCCGCTTATACACGAGTTCATAATACCTGCATTTTAATAAACCAATTTTTTTATCTTTTTTTTTTTTTTAGGTTGCAACAAACACAGAGACAAGCAAAAATGTTGGCAACGCTATTCTGTATGAAACAGTCTTAACGATCATGGACATAAAATCAGAAAGTGGCCTGCGGGTGTGTATCCGGGAAATCGGTTATATTTCTGACACTTTACTCTTCCCCTAATATTCAGTAATGATGGGATTTCCGTTCTTGGTTTACATCACAGGACTCCAAATGTGCTACCTAAGAACAATCAGTACAGGAACCAACATTTGATTCTAGGAATAACCCTTTTATGTTCTGCGCCTTCCTTTTTTTTTTTTTTTTCCTTATACTGGACCATCCTGTCCACTCCTTGTTTAACCCCTTCACAACATATGACGGCTGTTAACCTGTTAAATCCCGCTGTCAGTCTCTGACAGTGGGATTTAACACGCGCCGATGAGGCATGCTTCATTCCATACTCCCATTGGTGCCCCAGGGACGTGATCTCAGGGCTGCTGAAGACCCCCATGCCTGTCATCGTGAATCTCATGTGGACATCGTCATGGCCGGTGTTTATCGTCATTTCTGCTATACGTAGCACTGATATGTATAGCACAGATGATCGCAGCTTCAAGTCTCCTAAGGGGACTATTTTAAAGTGAAAAGGGAAAAAAAAAACATTTAAAAAAATGTGAAAAAAATTAAGTTCAACTCACCCTTTTGCCCCATTAAAGATTAAAACCACAACTACAAAAAAATACACATTTGATATCACTGCGCTCAGAAAAGTCAGATCTATCAAAATATAAAATAAATTAATCCAATCAGTAAACGGTGCAACGAGAAAAAGAGGATCAAAACGCCGAGAAATCGAATTAGGTTATTATGGTCACCAGAATATTGCAATAAAATAGAATAATGGGCGCTCAAAACATTTTACCTAACCCAAAATGGTATCAATAAAAACGCCAGCTCAGGACATAAAAAAATAAGCCCTCACCCGGCCCCAGATCTTGAAAAATGAGAAAGCTACGGGTCTCGGAAAATGGCGACAAAAGCAAAAAAAATCAATTCTTGTGCAATAACATGGTGGAAATAAGCAATAAACGCTTTATTGGAAAACGTGCCTGTGCAGTTCTTGCTGTGTCCAGCGCCTCGTCTGCTTCTCTCCATTGTGTCGTCCCAATCCAACATTTTTCCCTATTTGTTCTTTGTCTTTAGGTTTTAGCTATTAATATCTTGGGACGTTTCCTATTAAATAACGATAAGAATATTCGGTGAGTACACGTCACGGCAAACCGGCCGCAAGGAAACTTGAAAGCGCGCAATGCGGTTTGGATCATGGCGATGTCCCGTTTGTGTCCCCTTACAGCTACGTGGCTTTGACATCTCTACTTAAAACCGTACAGACGGATCACAACGCAGTCCAGAGACACCGCAGCACCATTGTCGACTGTCTGAAGGACTTGGACGTCTCCATAAAGAGGTAGGAGCGGATGATGACATCTTGGAAATCCGCTGTATAAATGCTGATCGGAGGGATTGTCATGATGATTGCAGTGATCCATCGGCTGAGCTTCCCTGCTGACACCAATATCTGAGCACATCCCAAGCTGTCTGATACCGGGTCTTTTTCTATATGGAGACATTGCTGACGCCCTTGGTAAAACCTTTTTTCTTTATCGCTTCATAGGCGAGCCATGGAGCTGAGCTTTGCATTAGTCAACGGCAACAACATCCGAGGTATGATGAAGGAGCTGCTTTATTTCCTGGACTCCTGTGAACCCGAATTTAAAGCCGATTGTGCATCAGGCATCTTCTTAGCAGCTGAGAAGTAAGTGATCTATAAAGGACTTACACCGCACACCACAAAACACTGGAGATATATATATATTCACATTTCTTACAGATATGCTCCCTCAAAGCGATGGCACATAGACACTATTATGAGAGTCCTTACTACTGTAAGTATCAGAATTAGGTTAATTTTGCTATACATTCACTGCGCTTTTATCTATATAATTTATACATTTTATTTATAAAATTTATTTTACTTAAAATAATACAAAATTATAATTTTATTTTTAAATAAAATACATTATTTTATAAATGTATCTATTTTTTATTTAAATGTATTCTATTAAAAAAATAAACTGTGTAATAAATATATATATGTGTGTGTGTAATATATATATATATATATAAATATTACACACACACAAAAATTAAGAGACCACTGCAAAATTTTCATTTTCTCTGATTTTTCTCTTTAACTATATTTTTGAGTACATTGCTGTTTTATTCTATAAACTACTGACAACGTCTCCGAAATTCAAAGCTAAAAATTTTGTATTTTATTCGCAGCAAATGAGAAATCGTCAAAATACTAAAAAAGAAACAAACAGCGCTTTCAGACCTCAAATTACTCATGTTTTAACTCTGGAACCGTTCAGAAATCAATATTTGGTGGACTAACCATGATATTTAATCACAGCTTTCATGCGTCTTGGCATGCTTTCCACCAGAAAACCGTTCAGTGGCCTCTTAATTTTTGCCAGAGGGGTGTGTGTGTGTAAATATCTAATAAAAAATATATATATATATATATATATATATATATATATATATATATATATATATATATATATATATATATATATATATATATATATATATATATATATATGTATGTATTATATATATAGTATATATTTTTTTAATAAATACATTATTTATATAATATATGTTTTTTTTTTTATTATACTTGAATTCTCTCATCTGACAGCTTCTCATCTTGTATTTGCAGGCTGGAACCTACGTACGGGATGACGCCGTCCCTAATTTAATTCAGCTCATCACTAATAGCAATGAGATGCACGAATACACTGTACAGAAACTCTATAAAGCTATTCTAGACGACATCTCCCAGGTAAGCGCCCACCATCCTGCCTGTAAAGGGGTCTTAGACATTTATGACAGTTCTACAGGATATGTCATAGATGTCTGAAATATGCAGGCGCTGCTTCTGGGACCCAAATTTACACCCAAAAAAGGGAACCCCCAACCCTAATCCTGCTGTTTGCAGTCACTGGATGCGGTGGTCTTG
Source organism: Phyllobates terribilis (assembly GCF_046119375.1). Classification (NCBI taxonomy): domain Eukaryota; kingdom Metazoa; phylum Chordata; class Amphibia; order Anura; family Dendrobatidae; genus Phyllobates; species Phyllobates terribilis. The sequence goes on along the minus strand of NW_027362774.1, from coordinate 28,266,844 downwards.
GCACCATGCAGGATGGGCGTCTGTGATTTCCTGTTCTAGAGATATAGGGGTGGACGCCAGAGGTGAACAATGGATGCTGATATATAAATCCCCTGGAGGGATGAGGACCTTATTGAGTAAGGTTGATCTCGTACGTCCATGCTTTTTAACAGACTGGAAACAGGCGGCATTCATGTGCTATCACATCACGGTCCCATTCATTGACGTATGTTTTGTCCTTGAATTTGACCAAAGCCCCTTTTTGCAGACCAGTGATCCCAAAAGTGAAGTGTGATTGGTTCCCTGGAGCTATAAAAGAATCATGTACTATCTGCAGAAAGGAAAAGAACACGAAAGTCAGACATGAAATGAGGGTGTAAAAATATCTGATATTTGGGAGACTTTTTTTTTTCCTCATATCAGTTGTGTATTTATATCCTGGTTCTTGATGTTCCACCTCCTGTAGTTAGGAAAAAAAAAAATGGCCCACATTTTTAATATGAATTAAAGGATTTTTCCTTTGGCGCATGAAATTCCCTGTATGACCACAAGGTGGCGCTGCTTTCATATGTATTTTATCGTGACCTTTTTATGTCTTTTCCTGCAGCAACCGCTGGTCCAGGTGGCGTCCTGGTGTATAGGAGAATATGGAGACCTGCTGGTTTCGGGCCAATGCGAAGAGGAGGAACCTATCCAGGTACAATATGTGTGCATAAAGCTCTATAATGATGTTAGACATTTTAAAGGGGTGTTCTCAAGTTTGGCGGGGGATAGGGGATAACTTCCTGACTGCTGGGACCTCCGTGATCCTGAAGACCCCCTTGTGAAGGGAGTGATGGTTGATCATGCACACCCCCGCTCCTCGACTGACGGAGACCAACCGAGCACAGCACTTGTCTCTCTCCGCCAGTCCCTGGTAAGACTGAAGTGGAATTGCTTATGATCAACCATTACTCCGTTCACACGAGCCCTGGTTCCCAGGATTGATGGGGGTCCCAGCAGTCAGACCCCTCATTGATTGGAAGTTCTAGCTTCCCAAATTTGAGAATACCTCTTTTAATGACATCTCATAATATGCTGTAGCTATTTGATGGATTTTGTCCAGTAAGGGGGGATAATTTCTGCCATTTTCTGTGGATATATCTGAGATGGAGACAACATTTTAAGCCGTTCTGTTCCTCACCAGGTCACCGAAGATGAGGTTCTGGATATCCTAGAGAGTCTCCTGATTTCTAACATGTCCTCCTCAGTTACACGAGGCTTCGTCCTGACTGCCATCATGAAAAACTCCACTAGGTTCACCAACACTGTCAAGTAAGTGCCAAGGATCTGTAGGAAGATGAGATCTGGTGGACCTGCACCAGGACCTGTAACCAGGACCATGCTTCTAGTCTTCTCTGATCATTTTCTGAATTGGTCCTTCTTGTTTTCTGCAGCCGTATAAAGAAAGTGGTTTCCATCTATGGCAGCAGCATTGACGTAGAGCTTCAGCAGAGAGCGGTGGAGTACAATGCTTTATTCAAGAAGTACGACCACATGAGGTGAGAAGAATGACAGCATCTGTAATTTAGTATTATAAACGCCATCATGGACAGAGCTCATGACTGCCTCTTTCTAGGTCTGCACTTCTGGAGAGGATGCCCATCATGGAGAAGACCATGACGAATGGCCCGACAGACATAGCTCAAACTAATGGGGAAGCAGAACCGGGAATCATAGACACCAAACCCATTCCTTCTACTCAACCACCATCCAGCCAGGTAACAACGCAGAGCACAGGGACGGACATTTTTTTTTTTAACCAATACTCGCGTCTCTGGCCATCCTGCTGCTCGCTGTTTGGTCCTCTTCGTCCTCTTCTTTCCGTCTTTATGCATTCCGTCCGGTCCTCTTCTTTCTGTCTTTGTGCACGCCGTCCGGTCCTCTTCTTTCTGTCTTTGTGCACGCCGTCCGGTCCTCTTCTTTCTGTCTTTGTGCACGCCGTCCGGTCCTCTTCTTTCTGTCTTTGTGCACGCCGTCCGGTCCTCTTCTTTCTGTCTTTGTGCACGCCGTCCGGTCCTCTTCTTTCCGTCTTTGTGCACGCCGTCCGGTCCTCTTCTTTCCGTCTTTGTGCACGCCGTCCGGTCCTCTTCTTTCCGTCTTTGTGCACGCCGTCCGGTCCTCTTCTTTCCGTCTTTGTGCACGCCGTCCGGTCCTCTTCTTTCCGTCTTTGTGCACGCCGTCCGGTCCTCTTCTTTCCGTCTTTGTGCACGCCGTCCGGTCCTCTTCTTTCCGTCTTTGTGCACGCCGTCCGGTCCTCTTCTTTCTGTCTTTGTGCACGCCGTCCGGTCCTCTTCTTTCCGTCTTTGTGCACGCCGTCCGGTCCTCTTCTTTCCGTCTTTGTGCACGCCGTCCGGTCCTCTTCTTTCCGTCTTTGTGCACGCCGTCCGGTCCTCTTCTTTCCGTCTTTGTGCACGCCGTCCGGTCCTCTTCTTTCCGTCTTTGTGCACGCCGTCCGGTCCTCTTCTTTCCGTCTTTGTGCACGCCGTCCGGTCCTCTTCTTTCTGTCTTTGTGCACGCCGTCCGGTCCTCTTCTTTCCGTCTTTGTGCACGCCGTCCGGTCCTCTTCTTTCCGTCTTTGTGCACGCCGTCCGGTCCTCTTTTTTTCCGTCAGTTAATTTCTGAACTTGCACAATTTGGTGATTTTCCTGGAGAGGATCGAGTTTTCTCTCCTGAATTTGCAGCTCGGTGGTTGGCCGCTCGCACTATTGCTGCGCAGGGCCCCAATGATAATAAATGGAGATGGTAGCAGAAAGGTGACCAGCCGCTGCTGAGTCATCCAGACTTTGTATTTTTCAGAATACATCTGTTTTTCCTTTTCTTTTTACAGGCCAACGATTTATTAGATCTTTTAGGAGGAAATGATATTCAGCTGGTGATACCCACTGCGCCACCTCCAAAACAATCCACCGTGGGAGGAGAACTGCTAGATTTACTGGGCGATCTAAACCTTGGAGGTGAGTGATTGATTCGGGGAGGACGCCGGTAGGGGGGCTTCTGTTCAGTGTGTGACGTCAATGCTTCCAGAGTTATTTTACCTTCATTTCTATAAAAAATGAGTCTGCAAAGTACAAGCTGGTTGTGCAGGGCGAGGACTCGTCTCCACCTCTGAAGTGCAAGCCTAGGACTTTATATACACGCAGAAGAAAAGGCTTTAATAATATCCTCCTTTATTATTTCTTTCCTTGTCTGATCAGCTCCTCCGGCACCAGTCCCGCAGATGCCGGCACCCCAGCTCCTGCTTGATGGACTGTCAGTGCAACCTCTATTTAATGAAATATCAGGTCGGTACAAAAGCCCCCCCCCACCTTACTATACTAAAATATTAAAAGGTCAGGCAGGTATCGGCTTATCAAAGCTATTCTTCTCCTCTCTCTCCGTAGGTATTCCACCCATCATTGCTTACAACAAGAACGGCCTGAAAATAGACTTCAGCTTTGAGCGATCCAGCACGAACGCCAGTGTGACCGTGATCACAACCCAAGCGTTCAACAGCACAGACAGCGAGATGACGGACTATGTGTTCCAGGCGGCAGTACCAAAGGTATCACTTACAGGGGTCACACAGCGTCGCCTTTGTCCTCGTGTTTTGCTCTTTTTAGACTCCAAGGCGTCGGGCCAAGAACAGTCACTTATCGGTGCTTGTTTTATTCCAGACTTTCCAGCTTCAGCTCCTATCTCCGAGCAGTAATGTCCTTCCACCCTTCAACGCTGGTAGTGTCACGCAGGTCATTAAGGTTCTGAACCCCCAAAAGGTGAATATCAACACAGAAAATAGCGCTTTTTTTCATTTAAAGGTGGTTTTAGAAAAAATAGTTTATGCAATGTTCAGATATATCTTTGGTATCATTCTGTGTGCTTTCAAGATCACTGCTTGCTGTAAATCTATCCCGGTCATGTAAATCGCACCCTAAATCGACTGCAATTAAGACCCACCGTGTACTTCTGTGCTCGTCACTTAACCCCATCACAACCTTATAGCATAAGTAGACATCATGGGCGTACGGGTTGGATGCAGCCGACTCATGGATCTAAGCTGCAGCTGTCGATTGCTGCTACTTAACAACTTAAATGCCGCTGTCAGTCACTCGACGGCGGCATTTAACTGGCAGGATTGTATAGGTTGCACATTTCAGTCCCCTTGCAATAAAAATGTATGGTCGTGATGGGTTGCAGGATATCGTACTAGTGATCAAATGGTCACAGATTCAAATAAATAATAAAGTAAAAATATTAAATAATAAAGTTTCTTAAACTATAAAAGTATGAATCGCTCCCCTATTCCCATATATTCCGTATCGCTGCATCCGTAAAAGTTTATTCTATAAATATAAAACTAATCGACTTTTATGGTAAATTCTATAAAGAGAAAAAAATCGGCAGTTCCTGTTTCCCCTCCAAAAAAGAAAAAAAAGGTACCCCAAAATAGTGTCAGTTAAAAAAACAGCACGCCACGCAAAAAACAAACACAGCACAATCTATTTAAAAAAATGTTACGGATTTCAGAAAACAGAGACTAAGAAAAAATGTTATTTATTTATTTTTTCTACAAAGTTATGCATTTTTTTTGTTTTTAATCACTTAACCCCTTTACGACGTGGTACTTAATAGTACGCACCACGTCATAATCCCCGGTTCAGTGCGGGCTCCGGCGCTGAGCCCGCACTAAGCTGGGCACATGACATCTGACATGTGCCCGCAACAGCCGCGGGTGGAATCGCAATCCACCTGTGGCTGTTAACTAGTTAAATGCCGCTGTCAATCTGATAGCGGCATTTAACTTGCGCAAACCGGATGCGAGTCACTTACCCCACCCATCGGTGACCCCGTCACATGATCGCGGGTCACCGATGGGTGGGCATGACAACCCTGGGTCTGCCGGAGACCCCTGTGGTTGTCACTTCCAGATTGCTATGAGCGCCGCCCAGTGGTCGGTGCTCATAGCAAGTGAGCAAATCTGCTACATGCAGGCGATCTGATCATCGGCTGTATGTAGCAGAGCCGATCAGACAGTTGCTGCTTCTAGTCTACCATGGAGACTATTGAAGCAAGCAAAAAGTAAAAAAAAAAAGTTTTTCAAAATATTAAAAAAATCTGAAAGTTTAAATCACCGACCTTTCACCCCATTCAAAATAAAAAAAAAAAACATACACATTTGGTATCGCCGCGTTCAGAATCGCCCGATCTATCAATATAAAAGAATAATTAATCCGATCGGTAAACGGTGGAATGAGACAAAAAGAATTCTAAACGCCAGAATTATGTTTTTTGGTCGCCGCAACATTGCAATAACGGGCAATCAAAACATCGGATCTACTCCAAAATGGTATCAATAAAAACGTCAGCTCGGTGCGTGAAAAATAAGCCCTCACCCGACCCCAGATCCCGAAAAATGGAGACGCTATGGGACGCGGAAAATGGCAACTTTTTTTTTTCACCACTTAAATAAAAAATAAGCTATACATATTTGGTGTCTACGAACTCGTAATGACCTGGAGAATAATAATGGCAGCTCAGTTTTAGCATTCAGTGAACGTGGAAAGAAAAAAAGCCCTGAAAAACATCTGTGGTATTGCACATTTTTTTTTAAATTTTGTTCCCGTTTTCCAGTACATGATATGGTAAAACCAGTGATGGCGTTTAAAAGTGCAACTTGACCCGCAAAAAATAAGCCCTCACACGGCCATATTGACCAAAAATAAAAAAGTTATGGCTCTGGGAAGAAGGGGAGCAAAAAACGAAAATGCAAAAACGGAAAATGCTCCGGTCATAAAGGGGTTAAACATAAGTACATATAAAAAATATTCATGTTTGGTATCGTGGTAATCGTGTTGACTCTAAGTATGCTGTCAGGTCAGTAACCGTACTGTTAACATCATGAAGACACAAAACAGTGGAAGAAATGTTGTTTTTTTCTCAATTTCACCAAGTTCGGCTTTCCTTCCCCTATATTCAGTACCTCATATGTTGCCGTTCAAAACTATAGCTCGTCCTGTAGGAAACCCTCAACCCTCACACGGCTATGTAGATGGAAAATCAAAAACAATCTGTCTCTTGGAAGTCAAGGAGGTAAAAACAAAAGCACCAAAAGTTTCTCGGTCGGGAAGGGGATAAACAGCGCAGACTTGTATCCAAAAAATGCTTCCTACTAAAGAACCACAATGAATTGATACAAAAAGTTTGTAGCAACTTTTTGCTGTGCAAACCATAACTTTTTTTTTTAAGAAATGAATGATCTTGTGTTTCTTCTTTTGTTCCTTGTAGCAACAGCTGCGCATGCGGATCAAGCTGACGTATAATCACAAGGGCTCGGCCATGCAGGACCTCGCCGAAGTCAGCAACTTCCCCCCTCAGTCCTGGCAATAAGACGGTGCTGTGTCTACTCTCAACCCCCCCCAACCCCACCCAAGATGAAGGAACTCTGGACTGGAGCCTCTGCCCTCGGATTGCCAACGATTGCACTTTGGGCCTCGGGGAAGCTGAAAAGGTTGAAGGACATTCTGCAACCGAGTGAAGCGACGCAAGGCGAGGACACTGCTGCCTCTCCACAACACAAGTCGGAGCAGCCTGGCCTCCTTCAAACCCCGCACCCTTTCTCGCCGGGAATTAGAGTTGATTTTCCCAGGCCGGATCTCATGGGATTATTATTATTATTATTATTATTTTTTTGTGTTCGTCTCCTTCCTCCTCCTTTTTTTTTTCTCCTCTGTACATTCCTGCAGACATGTTTCCACTCACTCACCAGGCTCCTCTTCTTATTCTCTTTCTCTTTCAAATGGAGAAAAGTTTCTTGTTTTTAGAATATTATTAAATTGTAAAAAAAAAAGAGAAAATAACCCTGATCCTGGGAATGAATCGCTGCTCCCTTTCTTCTGGATACTTAAGTGCTAGTTCTGCAGCCTCCGCCAGCTCCCCCACCCCCGTTCCCCAATCTGCTGCCCTGCTAGTAACTTCTGTGTAAATTACTGCTGCGTCCGGGTTACAGTGCCTCACGCTGGTTATACTGGGTATAGCGCAAGGGAGACAGCGAATGCTCGTCCCGGATCTCTCTGGACGGTATGATGGTACCGATACGGTGACTGTCAGTAGGTAGGCAGTGCAGATGTCAAGGAGCCTGACTATTCGGTGTCTGACTTTTTTTTTTTTTCTTTTAGTTGCCGCTGCTAATTTCTTTAGTAATTTTCTAGATTCGCCGTGCCTGCTATCACCTCCCAAATTAATTGATTCTGTAGATAACGAGGGAAGTGCTGGTCTCTGTGGGAATTGCTCCAGACCCCCTAGATGGACACGGTAACTGTTTCACGAAAAAGAACAAATGCAGCGGCGACACAGTGCAAAAAAAGAGACGAGCCGCCACATCCGCGCTCACCCCCCCGAGTCCCGTGTGGCCTCTTGCTTAGCAGCCAGTCTCCTAATACTTGGGCAGACGTCATATTTGCCACATGTTGGTACTCTCTCTTTTAACATCTCTTCGAGGGGCTCATCCGACTCCCCTCCGCCCCACCACGTAAAAATCATCTTTTTTTTTTTTCATTAAGTTACAACTTTCTTAACGACTCTTCTTACCTCCCCCCTCTCAATCTACACCCCCAGCCCGTCCGATGGTCTCATTGAAAGGAACATCCAAATTTTCCATCTGTGAAGTGGGGTTGGACAACAAAGGACCTGATATATTACCGCGGACTTTTTTTTTTTTTTTTGAGACGGAAAAGCAAACTTGTAAAAAAATAAATAAAATAAAAATAAAAAAAAAGTAAAAATAAAAAAATAAGTCATTGGGGGAGCATTAAAGGGTGTAAACATTTTCATGGGTTACTAGACTGCTGTGTATTATCGTCTTTTTTTTTTTTTTTTTTTTTTTGGTTGAAACAAATTATGAAAAGTGACTAATAAAGAGTAAAAAAAAAAAAGAAATTGGACTTCGAATATGGTTTGTATTAAACTTGTCTGGGTGATAACAGGGGGTCTCCAAAACTGATTTGTGCTGGTTTAGCCATTGTATAGTTAAAGGGGGTTGTCCACTATTTTGATATTTAATGATCAGTCCGTAGGATTGGTGGAGGTCCGAGACCGCGCACTGCCAGCATGGAGTCCTTTGATGGCAAAAAAATTGTGTTACTTGCACCCAAAAACACTTACACGACTGTTGTCATGTGATCGCGTTAATTCGTGGGTTGCAACGTGACCCCGTTGACCTTCATTAGATGTGACATCGCGCCACGTAGCCCTAGCCTGAAACTCTGCATCATTTATAAGTTCAAAACACTGTGATTAATTTCCTAATACAACTTTATATATCAAAGCTCTGTTTTTCTGATACAGAGCTCCAAATGCCCTGTAGAGTTAAACTCTAAAACTATTTTGCTGCCACCACAAGAGGGAGCTCCAGAGCTTACTGCATACTGTGTTTAATATAGAACTCAGCAATTCTCTCCTTGGAGCTCCACCTACTGGTGGCTACATATCATTTGGAGTTTCAGCCACCGTTTATAGATATTGAATAAAAGTTTTGAAATTATGATGACAGAAGAGAAGACCACTTGTCCCTTTTTATTATTTTTTTTCCCCTCAAATGAGGTAATTCTTTATTTTTTCTATTTTAGGAGGAAATGATCTGTGTGTGCTTAAAAGGGTTTCTCTATCGCTTCATTGGGGGACACAGGAAACCATGGGTGCACGCTGGTGCTGCTCAGTGTCTGACACTAATGCACTAAAAAAAAAGTTAGCTCCTCAGCAGTGTTCACCCCGCCAACTGGAATAAGTTACTCCGTTTAGCCTAGTGTCAGTAGGAGGTGGACACGGGTCTATTACTAGATCCAGATCTACCTTGGTTTTCGGCGTGTTCTTGTAATCTCTCCCTCTTTTTTCTTTTTCAGGAAGCGCTTCTCCCGGATTACCTCTGGAGGGATACAGTGTGCGACGGTCACGCTACATTCCCCCTCCCGGCCGCCTCACCTTCTTAGTTAGTTCCCGGCTTCGGTGCGGCCTATATGTGTCCGTTAGCTCCGCCCGCACCGCGTCCTCATCACGTGGGCTTTTTCTCCCGTCCACTGTAGCCACGCCCCCTCCTGTTGGCGTTTTGTTCCGCCTCCTCCCTCCGGCCTTATCGAGTGGGCTTCTCCCGCCCCACCTCAGTCATGCCCCCTTCCAGTGGCGTGAACTCTGCGTGCCCTTTTTACTTCAGAAGGCCCTCCTCTTCCTTCTGCCGCTGCCATCTGACCAGCCTGCGGTCATCTGAGCTCTGCGGTCGTCTGAGCCCCACTCTCCCCCAGGAGCATCTCCAGCAATGGTTTTTCCTGTGCATCCTCTTCACAGACCACTGGCAGCAGATGTTCTGCCTCTCATCGCTTCTCTGGGTCATCTCTGCGCTGCAGACTCCCCTCCGCTACTCTTTACCTGTCCTCTGACATCAGTTAGTGGCTCTGTCTCCTTTGCTATCATGTCCAAATCTTCTCCGGCCTCTACTACTCTAGTAAAGCACTTTGCTCCTCATGTGAAAACAGACTCCCTTCAGGTCAGACTTCTTCCCTCTGCCAGGACTGCAGCAATCCTCTCACTCCCCAGGAGGCCATTAGTCTAGTCTTGGAGGCCCTTAGGAGTTCACCCTTTGAACCTCTGCGAGAAGTGTCTCTGCCCTCTCTCTTGGAAGGTGGTCTTTGTGGCCATCACTTCCATTCGGCGCGTGTCGGGAGTTGACGGCTCTCCTGTCGATCCCCTTTTCTGATCCTCCACCAGGACAAGATGGTCTTGAGACCGGTGCCTTCTTTTCTCCCCAAGGTGGTCTCCACCTTTCACCTCAATGAGGACATCCTCCCTTCTTTTTGTCTGGCTCCGTCTCACCCTCTGGAACGTTTCCTGAGTAGGTTGGACCTTGTCAGAGCAGTTGGGGCTTACCTGGCTAGGACCGCCCTTTCCAGAGGACGGATTCCCTTTTTGTTATTCCTGAGGGAGTAGGGAGAGGCCTTCCGGCTTCCAAGGCTACAATTGCTCGCTTGATCCAGATGGCAATCTTGGAGGCGTACCGGTGTAAGAACAGGATTCCCCCCTGGGATTAAAGCCCACTCTACCAGAGCGGTGGGCGCCTCCTGGGTGGTTCATTATAGGGCATCCGCCCTACAGCTTTGCAAAGCAGCAACCTGGTCCTCCATCCACACGTTCGCCAAGGTTTACAGGGTCCCATACCTACGCTTCGGCAGATGCCATCCTAGGTAGGAGAACCCTGCAGACGGCAGTGGTTAGTTCTCCGACCTGAATGGAGTTCCTTTCTGCCGTTTCCCTCCCCAGGGACTGCTTTGGGACGTCCCATGGTTTCCTGTGTCCCCCAATGAAGCGATAGAGAAAACAAGATTTTTGGTTACCGTAAAATCTGTTTCTCGGAGTCTTCATTGGGGAACAAAGCACCGTCCCATATTCTACAGCTTTACTAACTGTTATTGTTATGTTTCAGTTTGATTTTTGTATTTCTCTCTGTTTAATGTTGCTTCTCCTACTGCTTGTATACTAAGTGATCAACTTAATGCCAGTCGGTGGGGTGTAGACTACTGAGGAGGAGAGAACTTTTTTTTGTGCATAGTGGCAGCAGCATAAACCCATGGTTTCCTGTGTCCCCCCAAGGAAGGCTCAGAGAAACAGATTTTACAGTGAGTAACCAAAAATCCTGTTTGTTCCACTTTTTTTTTTTCTTTTTTTTTTTTTTTAAAAAAAATACTTTTTATTTTTGCAACTGGGTTTAAATTAAAAAAAAAATACTGCTTGGCTTTAACAGGTTTTTTTATTTCCCTGGCACATTCCACATTGATGTGGTCTATGGTCATAAATCGGCTAAAAGGAGCTCATGAAACTATCCTAAGGTTTTTGTCCGCTGCTTATTCTCATATAGTAGTGTTCAAAATAATATGAGTCCAATATTACTAACCAGATTAATCACTGTTTTTGGTATAGATTATATCATATGTCTTAACAATTTACCAGTTGGTGCAGTAGATTCTAAGAAAACTACCAGGCTCTGCATTCATGATCTGCAGGTTTCTGACTGTGTATCTGAATAATTGTGTTCAAAATAATAGCAGTGTGGAGTTCAATAAGTGAGGTCAATCATTATGTGAAGAACCCAGATGTGAATCAGGTGGCCCTTATTTAAGGGTGAAGCCAGCACATGTTGTACATGCATTTCTCCTTGAAAGTCTGAGAAATATGGGTTGTTCGAGACATTGTTCAGAAGAACAGCGTACTTTGATTAAAAAGTTGATTGGAGAGGATAAACCTTATAAAGAAGTGCAGACAATGATCGGCTGTTCAGCTAAAATGATCTCCAATGCTTTAAAATGGAAAGCAAAGCCAGAGAGACGTAGAAGAAAACGGAAGACTACTATTCAAATGGATGGAAGAATGGCAAAGGCTCAGCCAATGATCAGCTCCAGGATGATCACAGACAGTCTCAAGTTACCTGTGAGTACTGTGACAGTTAGAAGACGCCTGTGTGAAGCTAATCTCTTAGCAAGAAGTCCCCGCAAAGTCCCACTGTTATATATATATATATAATTTTTTTTAACACGTACTGAAGCCGATACACTTTGCCAAAGAACACATCAATTGGCATAAAGAGAAATGGAGAAACATTTTGTGGACGGATGAAAGTAAAATTGTTCTGTTTGGGTCCAAGGGCCGCAGACAGTTCGTCAGACGACCCCCAAACTCTGCATTCAGCCACAGTCCACTATGAAGACAGTGAAGCATCATGATATGGGCATGTTTCTCTTACTATGGTGCCGGACCTATTTACCACATACCCGGGATCATGGACCAGTTTGCATATATTAAAATACTTGAAGAGGTCATGTTGCCTTGCGCTAAAGAGGATATGCCCTTGAAATGGGTGTTTCAACAAGACAACGACCCTAAACACACCTGTAAATGAGCAAAATCTTGGTTCCAGTCCAACAAAATTGAGGTTATGGGGTGACCAGCCCAATCCCCGGACCTTAATCTGATAGAACACTTGTGGGGTGACATCAAAAATGCCGTTTCTGAGGCAAAACCAACAAATGCCAAAAAATTGTGGGATGTAGTCAAAGCATCCTGGGCTGGAATAACAGGTGACGGGTGCCAGAAGTTGGTTTCACTCTATGCAACATAGATGTGAAGCAGTTCTAACAAACTGTGGGTAACAGTTAAATATTAGGTTAGTGATTCACAGGAATGCTAAATCCTCAAAAAAGAGACCTATTGTGAGTGTGTAAAGACGAATGCAGACACTGCTATTTTTTTTAGAACAGCCCAATGTTCACTTTTTTTTATTTCCTGTAAAGCAGTTACATTCTATACATTTCACTTCATGTTGTGAATTAGAAAACAGTTCAAGGTTCCCAATGCATGGAAATAAAAACTAGTATAAAGATTTTGTGCTTAACTCATGTTTTTGAACACACTGCTATTATTTTGAGCACTACTGTACATTTTATGAAGGTTTTCAAGCAGTGGCACAGCTATCTGCTTCATGCTGCCAAATCTGGCCTGACATCCTAGAAAATAAGGGATTCGACCACTGGCTCGCCCCAAACATCTATGGAGCTGGATGTACGAAGCCTGACGACTTCAGTGCACTTTACCCCAAAGGAGCCATTAATGATATGCAATGGCGGCTGTATCCTGCAACTGTGCCGTGAAACAACAGTGTGTGTCCTGATAAAGTATTTGCCGGATTATCAAATGTTCTGGATTATGGGACAGTGACAGTTTCTTCATACCTTTTTTTTTGGGGGGTGGGGAGGAGAGGTGGTCAAATTGCTTTTTTTTTTTTTTTTTTTTTTTTTTTTTTTTTTTTTTTTTTTTAAACCAACTTTTGGAAAAACCAAAACCTGTGAAAAAACAACAAAGCCTGCAGTGGGTGGAATAATATAATATAAACATATATGCAGTATCTATAATATAATGCTACAAGCGTCCCTCTGTCTGAAGCCTCGATAGACTGCGCTAATGCGACACGCCTGCACAGTCTGGCTCCAGACAGAAGGGCATCCAGCCATTACAGGTAAGAGGAGTGTATGGCGCCGGAGATCGTGGTATGTGTAGACACTGAACGTATACCGCGATCTCCGGCGCCATACTTACATACCTGACCGGGGGGAGCGTTGCCGCGGCGCCTCTCTTCTGGCCGGAGACCGGGGGCGGAGTGAAGGCGTCGGAATCGGCGCATTTACAGTGTGTCTTCAGCAAAATGGCGCTGGACAGTGCGGTGCTCCGGCGCCGCACTCCTCCCTCGGCCTCCGGGAGAACAGGACACAGCAGCGCTGGAGCACAGGGAAGAAAGGTGAGTATAAGTGTTTATATTTTTGTATGTGTGTACAGTGTGAAAGGGATGAGGGGGCCACACATACCAGGATTGGGGGATGAGGGGGCCACACATACCAGGATTGGGGGATGAATGGTATCACACATACCAGGATTGGGGGATGAGGGGTACCACGCATACCAGGATTGGGGGATGAGGGGTACCACACATACCAGGACTGGGGGATGAGAAAGCCATGCATACCAGGATGAGGGATTGGGGGATGAGGAGTGCCATACATACCAGGATTGGGATGAGGGGTGCCATGCATACCAGGATTGGGAGAAGAGGGGTGCCATGCATACCAGGATTGAGGGGTACCATGCATACCAGGATTGGGGGAAGAGGGGTGCCATGCATACCAGGATTGTGTGGTACCATGCATACCAGGATTAGTAGATGAAGGGTACCA